>NC_141001.1:51546588-52146588 GCF_052327205.1 Somniosus microcephalus | reverse complement strand
TTTCTGCTTTTTCCAGCCAAATTATATGTCCTCTCCTTGGATCTTATGCTATCACTAATTTCCCTTGTTAGCCACGGTTGAGTCAACCTTTTTGTTTTATTTTTATGCCAAACAGGGATGAACAAATTCTGTAGTTCATGCATGCGATCTTTAAATGTTTGCCATTGCCTATCCACTGCCAACACTTTAAGTAATGTTCCCCAATCCATCCTAGCCAATTCGCGCCTCATACCATCATAGTTTCCTTTATTTAAATTCAGGACCCTAGTCTCTGAGTCAACTACTTCACTATCCATTTTAATGAAGAATTCTATCATATTATGAACGCTCCTCCCCAAGGGGCCTCGCACAACAAGATTGCTAATTAATCCTTTCTCATTACATAATACCCAGTCTAAGATGGCCTGATCTCTAGTTGGTTCCTCAAAATATTCGTCCAGGAAACCATCCCGTATACACTCTAGGAATTCCTCCTCCACAGTATTGTTACTAATTTGGTTAGCCCAATCCATATGTAGATTAAAGTCACCCATGATAACTGCTGTGCCCTTATTGCACGCATCTCTAATTTCCTGTTAATGCCATCCCCAACCTCGGTGTGGAGATGCCACTGTTGGACTGGGGTGGACAAATGTAAGAAGTCACACAACACCAGGTTATAGTCCAACAGTTTTATTTGAAATCACAAGCTTTCAGAGCGCTGCTCCTTCATTAGGTGAAGTGGAGAGATGCCTATAGACACAGATTATATAGTCAGAGAATAATGCCTGATGATTACAGGTAATCTTTCGAACTGCCATTTATCACACCTCGGCAGAGAGATAATCACAGCAATCAAAGGTGTGAATGGTGTCCAAACAGGTCAGTCAGGAAAACATTACATCAAAGAACAATGAGGTGGGGTCACAATGGGTAAAATGTTGCAGATGCTGGGGTCTGTATGAAAAACAGAAAACAGACAAAAAACATTTTCTTTGCTGGAAATCACAGCAGGTCCGGCCGCATCTGTGTAGAGAGAACAAGTCAATGACAACTCGATCTGGATGACCCTAAGTCAGTTGCGGTTACATGTAGCGTGACATGAACCCAAGATTCCGGTTGAAGCCATCCTCATGAGTGAGAAACTTGGCTATCAGTTTCTGCTTGACAATTTTGTGTTGTTGTGTGTCTCGAAGGCCACCTTGCAGAATGCTTACCCGAAGATCGGAGGCTGAATGTCCTTGACTGCTGAAGTGTTCCCCGACTGGGAGGGAACACTCCTGCCTGGCGAATGTTGCACGGTGTCCATTCATCCGTTGTCGCAGTGTCTGCATGGTCTCGCCGATGTACCATGCTCCGGGGCATCCTTTCCTGCAATGTATGAGGTAGACGACGTTGGCCGAGTCACATGAGTATGTACCATGAACCTGGTGGCTGGTGTCCTCATGTGTGATGATGGTATCTGTGTTGATGATCTGGAATGTCTTGCAGAGGTTGCCGTGGCAGGGTTGTGTGGTGTCATGGTCGCTGTTCTCCTGAAAGCTGGGTAATTTGCTGCAAACGATGGTCTGTTTGAAGTTAGGCAGCTGTTTGAAGGTGAGTAGTGGAGGCGTGGGGATGGCCTTAGCGAGGTGTTCGTCGTCATCGATGACATGTTGAAGGCTGCGAAGAACATGGCGTAGTTTCTCCGCTCCGGGGAAGTACTGGACGACGAAGGGTACTCTGTTGGTTGTGTCCCGTGTTTGTCTTCTGAGGAGGTCTATGCAATTTTTTGCTGTGGCCCGTCGGAACTGTCGATCGACGAGTCGAGCGTCATATCCCGTTCTTACGAGGGCGTCTTTCAGCGTCTGTAGGTCATCGCTACAGACCTACAGACGCTGAAAGACGCCCTCGTAAGAACGGGATATGACGCTCGACTCGTCGATCGACGGTTCCGACGGGCCACAGCAAAAAATTGCATAGACCTCCTCAGAAGACAAACACGGGACACAACCAACAGAGTACCCTTCGTCGTCCAGTACCTCCCCGGAGCGGAGAAGCTACGCCATGTTCTTCGCAGCCTTCAACATGTCATTGATGACGACGAACACCTTGCTAAGGCCATCCCCACGCCTCCACTACTCGCCTTCAAACAGCCGCCTAACCTCAAACAGACCATCATTCGCAGCAAATTACCCAGCTTTCAGGAGAACAGCGACCACGACACCACACAACCCTGCCACGGCAACCTCTGCAAGACATGCCAGATCATCAACACAGATACCATCATCACATGTGAGGACACCACCCACCAGGTACATGGTACATACTCATGTGACTCGGCCAACGTTGTCTAACACATACGTTGCAGGAAAGGATGCCCCGGAGCATGGTACATCGGCGAGACCATTCAGATACTGCGACAACAGATGAATGGACACCGTGCAACATTCCCCAGGCAGGAGTGTTCCCTCCCAGTTGGGGAATACTTCAGCAGTCAAGGACATTCAGCCTCCGATCTTCGGGTAAGCATTCTCCAAGGCGGCCTTCGAGACACACGACAATGCAAAATCGTAGAGCAGAAACTGATAGCCAAGTTCCGCACTCATGAGGACGGCCTCAACCGGGATCTTGGGTTCATGTCACGCTACATGTAACCCCACCTGACGTAGGGTCATCCAGACTCGAGTCGTCATTGGCTTGTTCTCTCAACACAGATGCGGCCGGACCTGCTGTGATTTCCAGCAAAGAAAATGTTTTTTGTCTGTTTTCTGTTTTTCATACAGACCCCAGCATCTGCAACACTTTACCCCTTGTGACCCCACCTCATTGTTCTTTGATGTAATGTTTTCCTGACTGACCTGTTTGGACACCATTCACACCTTTGATTGCTGTGATTATCTCTCTGCCGAGGTGTGATAAATGGCAGTTCGAAAGATTACCTGTAATCATCTGGCACTATTCTCTGACTATATAATCTGTGTCTATAGGCATCTCTCCACTTCACCTGACGAAGCAGCAGTGCTCCGAAAGCTTGTGATTTCAAATAAAACTGTTGGACTATAACCTGGTGTTGTGTGACTTCTTATATCCCCAACCTCAGCATTACTGTTTGGGGGTCTGTATACAACTCCCACTAACGTTTTCTGCCCCTTGGTATTTCTCAGCTCTGTCTATACAGATTCCACATCATCAGAGCTAATATCCTTCCTTACTATTGTGTTAATCTCCTCTTTAACAAGCAATGTTACCCAACCTCCTTTTCCTTTTTTACTGTCCTTCCTGAATATTGAATACCCCTGGATGTTGAATTCCCAGACTTGGTCACCCTGGAGCCATGTCTCCATAATGCCAATTATATCATATCCGTTTACATCTATTTGCGCAGCGAATTCAATTCAATTCAATTCAATTTTATTTGTCATATATGCAGCAGACGTGTGTACTGCACAATGAAATGTTGATTTTTATGAGTCCTCCCAACATTGGAATAAATATGGCATAACAATGATAAAAATACTAATAGAAATACTAATAGAAAGACAGTAATAATAAATAAAACAACAGTAATAAATAATAATAAATTATACGTTCATGAGTCTTATGGCTTGGGGGTAGAAGCTGTTTCGAAACCTGCTGGTACGAGACCGTATGCTTCGGTATCTCTTACCGGATGGGAGCAGGGTGAAGAGGTTGTGGCTGGGGTGGCTCGCGTCTTTAATGATTCTCAGGGCCTTCCCCCGGCACCTCTCGGGGTAGATATCCTGGACAGCAGGTAGTTTAATTCCTATAGTATGTTGTGCAGCTTTCACCACCATCTGTAGAGCCTTGCGGTCTGTGGCGGTGCAGTTGCCATACCAGGTAGTGATGCAGCCGGACAGGATACTCTCGATGGTGCACCGGTAGAAGTTGGTGAGAATCTGGGGGGCCATTCCAAATTTCTTCAGTCTCCTGAGGAAGAACAGGCGTTGGCATGCCTTCTTCGTTATGACGTCGATGTGATGTGACCATGTTAAGTCCTCCGTAATGAATACACCCAGGAATTTGAAGCTGCTGACCCTCTCCACCTCAGCCTCTTCGATGTAGATTGGGGTGTGTCCCTCCCCCTGCCGCTTCCTGTAGTCCACGATCATCTCCTTTGTTTTGCTGATGTTGAGGGAGAGGTTGTTGTACTTGCACCATTCTGCTAGAGCTCTTATTTCATCCACCTTATTACGAATGCTTCTCGGATTAAGACACAAAGCTTTCAGGCTTGACTTTTTAACACTCTTAGTCCTTTTAGAATTCTTATTTACTGTGGCCCTGTTTGATTTATGCCGTTGATTTCTCTGCCTTCCACTTTTGCTTTTCTCCTTCCTATCTTTTGTTTCTATCCTTGCTTCCCTTTCCTCTGTCTCCTTGCACAGGTTCCCAACCCCCTGCCCTTTTAGTTTAAACCCTCCCCAACAGCACTAGCAAACACTCCCCCTAGGACATAGGTTCCGGTCCTGCCCAGGTGCAAACCGTCCAATTTGTACTGGTTCCACCTCCCCCAGAACCGGTTCCAATGTCCCAGGAATTTTAACCCCTCCCCCTTGCACCATTCCTCTAGCCACGTGTTCATCTGAAATATCCTTCTATTTCTACTCTGACAAGCATGTGGCACTGGTAGCAATCCTGAGATTACTACCTTAGAGGTCCTATTTTTTAATTTACCTCCTAACTCCCTATATTCAGCTTTTAGGACCTCATCCCGTTTTTTACCTATATTGTTGGTACCTATATGCACCACGACAACTGGCTGTTCACCCTCCTCCTCCAGAATGCCCTGCAGCCGTCCCGAGACATCCTTGACCCTTGCACCAGGGAGGCAACATACCATCCTGGAGTCTCATTTGCAGCCGCAGAAATGCCTATCTATTCCCCTTACAATAGAATCCCCTATCACTATAGCTTTCCCGCTCTTTTTCTTCCCGTCCTGTGCAGCAAGACCACCCATGGTGCCAGGAAGTTGGCTGCTGCTGCCTTCCCTCAACAATATCCAAAGTGGTATATCTGTTTGAAAGGGGGATGGCCACAGGGGGCCCCTGCACTACCTGCCTGCGCCTACTACTCTGCCTGGTGGTCACCCATTCCCTTCCTGCCTGTGCAGCCTTTACCTGTGGTGTGACCAAATCCCTAAATGTGCTATCCACAATGTCCTCAGCATCGCGAATGCTCCAGTATGTATCCATTCGCAGATCCAGCACCGCAATGTGGTCTGTCATTAGCTGCAGCTGGATACTCTTCCCGCACACATGGTCGTCGGGGGCACAGGAAGTATCCCTGATTTCCCACATAGTGCAGGAGGAGCATGCCACAGGACCGAGCTGTGCTGCCATGAATTACACTTTAATTAATTCAAATTAAATTAAATCAAATCAATACCACTAATTACACTACAATTTAATTATATACTCAAGGGCCCTTGTTTGCTACCACTCCCCGCTACACAACAGAGATCCTAGAAACATTAAACCACAAAAATTAAGTTTGGAAAAAAGCGAGAAAGAGAGGAATACTCACCAACCAATCACTTACCTACTTTCTGGTGATGTCACACTTCGATTACTTCTCTCTGCTGCCACCGGTGTGTCTGGGCCACTCTCGCTCCCCGCTCTTTAACTCCTCGGTCTCCGCGCTCAGAGTCCACCCAGGGCCGCTCTCGCTGCTGCCGCTGGTGTTTCTGGGCCGCTCTCGCTCCCTGCTCTTTAACTCCTTGGTCTCCGCGCTCAGAGTCCACCCAGGGCCGCTCGCGCTGCTGCAGCTGGTGTGTCTGGGCCGCTCTCGCTCCCCACTCTTTAACTTCTCGGTCTCTGCGCTCAGTCTCCACCCAGGGCCGCTCTCACTGCTGCCACCAGTGTGCCTGGGCCACTCTCGCTCCCTGCACTTTAACTCCTAGGTCTCTGCGCTCAGTCTCCACCCAGGGCCGCTCTCGCTGATGACGCCAGTGTGTCTGGGCCGCTCTCTCTCCCTGCTCTTTAACTCCTCGGTCTCCACGCTCAGTCTCCACCAAGGGCCGCTCCCGCTGGAAATTAATCATCGATGACATCATCAGGCCCGCACCATTTAACAGGAGCGGGCTGATCAATACATCGCGGTACCAACTCGTACGCACCCGACCCAACTCGATAAGGAAAATTTCAGCCACAATTTTTGCAGAGTTTCCTAGCTCTTCCACATAGTTACAGTGGACAATTGTGAGGACCCCTGTGGAAATTCACCCCCTAAGTTTACTTGTGATTTTGACTGAAATTGCGAAACTTTGTGCTCGCTTTTCCAAGCTCCGAGGAGGCGGGTTTGGAGGCGGGAGTGGTGGGAAAATTGCAGAATCGTGGGGCAGGAACCCATCCCGCCCCCAACCCACCTCCGTGCCAAAGTCCCAGGAGGCGGGTACCCGACCTGTGCTGGGAGCCGCCTCCCCGTGGCGGGAAGGGGATTAGTGCCAATTAACTGCCTGTTAACAGGTAGTTAACAGGCAGTTTTTTGCCTAATCCCTATTTTTAGCCCTGAAGTGTGGGCTGTCCAACAGCTCTGAACCACGCCAAGTTAGCGAGGCGGACCGTCGGTCTGCAGGGGTTGGAGGGGTCGAGATGTCCATTGTGCAGGTGAGTGATGGGTGCATGTGTGCAGAGGTAAGTATGTGAGGTAAGTGTAAAGTGTTTTAATAAGTTTTACTTACCTTGACTTTCTCCTGCAGGCTCCCTTCCTTCAGGTCTCGGGAGTCCCTCAGCTCACCGGCACAGAAAGCAGAATGGCCGCTGAACTGTCAAAAGCTGCAGCCTCTGCTTTCTGGTCTGGAGAGCTCTCTAACTGAGTCTGAGTATAAGGACTCAAGTTAGAAGACAGATTGTCAGCGTTTGACAGCTTCACAGAGCTGTCAAACGCTGATTTTTCATCTGTCAAAAGCTCTTGACAGATGAAATGTCAATTGCTGACGTCACCAGTAACCAGGTGTCCCTTAATTGGCCTGCTGAGCCCACTGGGCGGGCTTAACAAGGCCAATCAAGGGAAAATAGTGTGGATTGGCCACAAGTCGATGGAGGCGGGACTACAACCCAAAAAGTGGGAGTCCTGCGTCCAAAAGCTCCCCATTGACAAAATCCAGCCTTTTGTCTCTAATAAGCACAGCCCATCGGACCTCTGTCCTTCCAATGATGAATTAAACTGATGCCCATTCAGGATCCCATTATTTGAAGACGAGCAGGAGGTATCCCAGTGTCCTGGCCAACATTTCCTTCCTCAACCAACAACATCACAAAACCGATTCGCTGGTCGTTCATCTGATTGGCGTTTGTGGGACACTGAAGCTGTAGAATGGCTGCCACATTTGCCAACACAGCAGTTGCTACATTCCAAAAGTAATTTATTGTGGGAAATGTTTCCTGACATTTTGATGACATGATAAGGCACAATATAAATGCAAATATTTTAATTTTTCTATTATGTAAAAACACATGATTGTAGCTCTGAGGTTTGTCCACATGTGGGCGCTATGAGACTGCATTGATCCAACCTGTGCACTGGTTCAACACAATTCAACACAAAGCTCACAGATCCCACCTCTCTCTGACACACAAGAGCTGCAAGAGCCACGGTTCCAACTGCACGCATTCTGGTCCTGCCCCTCGCACTATCCCTTCTGATGGAGACCACAATGGCTATGACCAGCCTCACTCTTCCGCCCAGATCCTCTTTAATTATAGAATGGTCTCAACACCTCACTAAAATCATTTTTGTATTAATATTAAGAGTTAATTTCTGACATAGTGACCCAAAGTCTCCTGTAATTGTGCACAAAAACAAAATCAGCGTAATGCCAATTTCTGGTGCAAAAAATTCAATACATTTGGACTTATGCCCGTTTTTATCCGACGCCCAAATTTCCACAAAACTTCTGCCAGTAAATAATATAGCTGCAAAAGTGCAGCTCACACCAATTTCCTCAATTTACGCCAGTTCTGAACGGGCTGTAAATTAATGCCTTAAGATTTGGGTGCATCAGTAGGCAAATTTTTTGTTTGAAGTGATTTGTTTTGTTTCTCTTCGCTGAGATCTACAATATATTTTTTGTACCTTTGAATGCACTTTTATAGCATCAGAAGGATTTGCATTAAAATTGAAAAACTTCCACGATTTCATTTTCTTAAACCTGCTGTGTCTAATGTGCATAAATGATGGTTTGATGGCTTCAAACTTTAATTTTCATGCATAAAGAGGGACTTAAAGAAAGAATTTGGTGCAAGTTCGCTGCATTCCTCGGGCCGCGATTATTTACACTGATTACCACTTGTTTTACGCCAGTGTTTTACCTTCCCATTACTGGCAGCGCAATCGATAATGCTTAATTTTACATCCAATCTGCAATATATATTTTTCAAATGATTAAGATAGGATTATCCTTATGAAAATGCATTTGGTTATTTTTGAGGGTGAAGGAGAAAAGCTGCACGTCACAGTAACATCATTCACAGGTGAAGCAATGACGCATTTTAGCCAGACTGACATGATAATGGTGTCCGATAGAGTCGACAAATGATTAAAGGCAAGAGGTCTTCTGTGCTCTCCAGAGGGGTGGTTAAAAATACTGCTGCTTTGAATTAATTATTTAATGTTTAACTTATTATCATCTAAATCATTATCTTTCTGCCGGCCTCACTCTCATGTTATATTAAAAACTGACTTCATGAAGATAAAAAGGTTCTAATTAATATTAATTAAAATTAAACAAGGTACCAAGAAGACAATTAATCAGGTCTACTTCTTGAATTCATCATAATTGAGCAAATGTTTGACTTTTCTGCTTTCCTGAAGGTGCTGGCTCTTGCTGGGCTGGGTTCCATGGGTGCTGGCCACCATCTGGTGCCTTGCATGTGTGGCCCTGAACAGCCTGCGCCTTACTGTGTTCTCAACTGACATTCTGCAGACCCTGGGCTGGATTTTGATACTGGGTGTGTGTAGGAGGCGGGACTACAACTTTTGGGGTTGTAGTCCCGCCTCCATCGAGTTGTGGCCAACTCACGCGATTTTCACTTGATTGACCTTGTTGAGCCGGCCCAGCGGGCTCAGCAGGCCAATTAAGGGCCACCCAGAAACAGGTGACGTCACAGATTGACATTTCATCTGTCAAGAGCTTTTGACAGATGAAGTATCAGTGTTTGACAGCTCTTTGAAACTGTCAAACACTGTCAATCTGTACACTAAGTTAATTCCTTCCTCTCAGGCTGATTTAGAGATCTCTCCAGAACAGAAAGCTGAATGCTGCAACTTTTGACAGCTCGCAGCCATTCTGCTTTCTGTGCTGGTGAGATGAAGGACTCCCGAGACTTGAAGGAAGGAAGGCTGTAAAGGTAAGTAAAACTTCTTTAAACACTTTACACACACCAAACACACTTACCTCTGCACTTATGCACCCATCACTCACCTGAACACCGGACATCTCGAACCCTCCAAGCCCTTCAGCCCGACGGTCCGCCTCGCTAACTTGGCGTGGTTTGGAGCCATTGGGAATCCCACACTTCAGGAATAAAAATAGGGATTAGGCTAAAAACTGCCTGTTAACTACCTGTTATCAGGCAGTTAATTGGCACTAATCCCCTTCCCGCCTCGGGGAGGCGGGTCCCAGTGCGGGTCGGGTACCTGCCTCCTTTGAAACTGGCATGGAGGCGGGTTGGGGGCGGGATGGGTTTGTGCCCCCCGATTTTGCAATTTTAACCCCCCACATGCCTCCAATCCCGCCTCCACGCCCCAATGAAAATCCTGCCCTGGACTTTTCAGCAGGGGAGACTGGGTGGTGATCAGGAGCAGGAAATCTGGCTGATTTTCCCTTCCTTTACCCTGGGCATTGAGGCAAATTGTAGTGCCCCTATTTCACAGCCTTGAAAATCAGAACTGATCACTGCTCACCTGAGCCACGTGCAAATTTGGTGTAGGGATAAGCTGATTAGGGAGGTGAACACGTGGCTGAAGGAGTGGTGTGGGAAAGAGGGGTTCCATTTCATGGGGCACTGGCACCAGTATTGGGACAGAAAGGAACTGTACTGTTGGGATGGGCTCCACCTGAACCGGGCTGGGACCAGGGTCCTAGCGGAAAGGATAAATAGGGCGGTCACAAGGACTTTAGACTAGTAAATGGTGGAGGGCTCAGGTGGAAAATGTAGTATAAATAATAGTTCAAAAACAAACGAAAGGGAAGAGAGTAGAGTAACTGTCAGAAATTGTGCTTTAGGCACTTCAGGTAAAGGGAAAACTAAAAGATGCAAAGTGATTAAACCAGGAGAGAGAAATAAGAAACATGTGAGTAAAACGTTAAAGCTGAAGGACAGGCAAGGGTGTGTGGCCCAAAGAAGTGTTCTTTATATAAACGCACAGAGTATATAAGGAATAAATTGAATGAACTGCAGGTGCAAATTCAAATTGGAGGGTATGACATGGTAGCCATTACTGAGACATGGCTGCAAGATGGTCAGGACTGGGAATTAAATATACCAGGTTATAAGGTCTACAGGAAAAATAGGGAAAATGGCAGAGGGGGAGGAGTAGCCTTAGTGACTAAGGATTAAATCACTTCAATGATAAGAGAGGATATAATGTGAGGTAAGCAGGCATTGGAGACTTTATGGGTAGAATTAAGAAATAGGAAGAGATTTAAGACTGTAGTGGGAGTTGTGTATGGGCCCTCTGGTAGCAGCCATGAAATGCTAGATTATATAAATGCAGAGATTAGACAAGCAAAGGCAGAGTGGTTTCAATGGGGATAAACAGACCAGCACATGTCAGAAAGGTGGTGAAAATCTTGAGTGTGTCCTGGATAGTTTTCTGGAATAATATGCCCTCGAACCAAAAAGGGGGCATGCCATATTAGATTTAGTAATAAGTAATGAGCCAGATTTAGTTAACAGCCTAACAGTGCGTGGAAATTTATCTAATAGTGATCATAACATGATCAAGTTCAACATAATGTTTGAAAGGGAGAAATGCGAAACAGCTACTAAGATTCTAGATTTAGGTAAGGCTGACTTCAAAGCAATGAGACAGAGACTGTCCACAGTGAACTGAGCAAATCTGTTAATGTGTAAAACAACAGACGATCAGTGGGAGATGTTCAAAAAAGAATTTAAGGTGATACAGAACCAGTTTCTACCCCTGAGGGACAAGAGCTCTACTTGCCCAAGAAACCCAGCCATGGACAAGTAAAGAGGTTCGGGACAGCATCAAACTAAAAGAAAAAGCAGACAAAAATGCAAAAAATAGCACAGGTCCTGGCGAATGGGAAAGATACAAAGAACAGCAAAGGTTGACAAAACAGATTGTAAAAGCTACAAAAAGGCAGTATGAAAAGAACATTGTAGGAAGTCACACAACACCAACAGCTTTATTTGAAATCACAAGCTTTTGGAGTGCTGCTCCTTCTTCAGGTGAAGTGAAGAGATGCATATAGGCACAGCATATATAGTCAGAGAACACTGCCAGATGATTACAGGTAATCTTTTTAACTGCCCTTTATCACACCTCGGCAGAGAGATAATCACAGCAATCAAAGGTGTGAATGGTGTCCAAACAGGTCAGTCAGGAAAACATTACATCAAAGAACAATGAGGTGGGGTGACAAGGGGTCAAATGTTGCAGATGCTGGGGTCTGTATGAAAAACAGAAAAAAAAACCCAAACATTTTGCTGGAAATCACAGCAGGTCCGGCCGCATCTGTGCAGAGAGAACAAGCCAACGACGAATCAAGTCTGGATGACTCTATGTCAGGTGGGGTTACATGTAGCGTGACATGAACCCAAGATCCCGGTTGAGGCCGTCCTCATGAGTGCGGAAATTGGCTATCAGTTTCTGCGCGACGATTTTGCGTTGTCGTGTGTCTCGAAGGCCGCCTTGGAGAATGCTTACCCAAAGATCGGAGGCTGAATGTCCTTGACTGCTGAAGTGTTCCCTGACTGGGAGGGAACACGCCTGCCTCCGATTGTTGTGCGGTGTCCGTTCATCCGTTGTCGCAGTGTCTGCATGGTCTCGCCAATGTACCATGTTCCGGGGCATCCTTTCCTGCAATGTATGAGGTAGACAACGTTGGCCGAGTCACATGAGTATGTACCATGTACCTGGTGGGTGGTGTCCTCACGTGTGATGATGGTATCTGTGTTGATGATCTGGCATGTCTTGCAGAGATTGCCATGGCAGGGTTGTGTGGTGGCGTGGTCGCTGTTCTCCTGAAAGCTGGGTAATTTGCTGCGAACGATGGTCTGTTTGAGGTTAGGTGGCTGTTTGAAGGTGAGTAGTGGAGGCGTGGGGTTGGCCTTAGTGAGGTGTTCCTCGTCGTCAATGACATGTTGAAGGCTGCGGAGAACATGGCGTAGTTTCTCTGCTCCGGGGAAGTACTGGACGACGAAGGGTACTCTGTTGGTTGTGTCCCGTGTTTGTCTTCTGAGGAGGTCTATGCGATTTTTCACTGTGGCCCATCAGAACTGTCGATCGACAAGTCGAGCGTCATATCCCGTTCTTACGAGGGCGTCTTTCAGCGTCTGTAGGTGTCCATCGCATTCCTTCTCGTCTGAGCAGATCCTGTGTATTCGCAGGGCATGTCCATCAGGGATGGCTTCCTTAACGTGGTTAGGGTGGAAGCTGGAGAAGTGGAGCATCGTGAAGTTGTCCGTGGGCTTGCGGTAGAGTGAAGTGCTGAGGTGTCCGTCTTTGATGGAGATTCGTGTGTCCCAGAATGAAATCGATTCTGAGGAGTAGTCCATGGTGAGTTTGATGGTGGGATGGAACTTGTTAATGTCATCGTGTAGCCACGGCAATCTCTGCAAGACATGCCAGATCATCAACACAGATACCATCATCACACGTGAGGACACCACCCACCAGGTACATGGTACATACTCATGTGACTCAGCCAACGTTGTCTACCTCATACGTTGCAGGAAAGCATGCCCTGGAGCATGGTACATCGGCGAGACCATGCAGAAACTACGACAACGGATGAACGGACACTGCACAACAATCGCCAGGCAAGAGTTTTCCCTCCCAGTCGGGGAACACTTCAGCAGTCAAGGACATTCAGCCTCTGATCTTCGGGTAAGCATTCTCCAAGGCGGCCTTCGAGACACATGACAATGCAAAATCATCGAGCAGAAACTGATAGCCAATTCCACACTCATGAGGACGGCCTCAACCGGGATCTTGGGTTCATGTCATGCTACATGTAACCCCACCTGACGTAGAGTCATCCAGACTTGTGTCGTCATTGGCTTGTTCTCTCTGCACAGATGCGGCCGGACCTGCTGTGATTTCCAGCAAAGTTTTTGGTTTTTTTTTTCTGTTTTTCATACAGACCCCAGCATCTGCAACATTTGACCCCTTGTCACCCCACCTCGTTGTTCTTTGATGTAATGTTTTCCTGACTGACCTGTTTGGACACCATTCACACCTTTGATTGCTGTGATTATCTCTCTGCCGAGGTGTGATAAAGGGCAGTTAGAAAGATTACCTGTAATCATCTGGCAGTGTTCTCCGACTATATATGCTGTGCCTATATGCATCTCTTCACTTCACCTGACGAAGGAGCAGTGCTCTGAAAGCTTGTGATTTCTAATAAAGCTGTTGGACTATAACCTGGTGTTGTGTGACTTCCTACATTTGTCCACCCCAGTCCAACACCGGCATCTCCATATCATAAAAAGAACATTGCAATGGATATCAAGATCAACACAATTTTTACAATTATATTAGGAAAAAGAGGGTGGTCAGGAGCAATGTTGGCCCCATGAAAACTGATATCGGTGATATTGTCAATGATAATAAGGAAATGGTGAGCATGTTGAACAATTACTTTGCGTCAGTATTTACAGTAGAGGAAGAGGAAAGCATGCCGGAAATCCCAAGGAAACTAATATTGAATCAGGGACAGGGCCTCAACCAAATTAATGTAAGCAAAATAACAGTAATGAAGAAAAGAATGGCACTAAAGAGTGACAAAGCCCCAGGACCAGATGGTTTCCATCCCAGGGTTTTAAAGGAAGTAGGTCAGCACATTGCAGATGCCCCAACTATAATTTTCCTAAGTTCTCTCGATTCCAGAACCATTCCTTTAGATTGGAACATTGCGCCTTTCACTCTGCTATTTAAGAATGGTGGGAGAGGGAAACCAAGGATTTATAGACCAGTTAGCCTAACATCTGTTGTCGGGAGATTACTAAAGTCTATAATTAAGGATAGGGTGACTGAACACCTTGAAAATTTTCAGCTGATCAGAGAGAGCCAGCATGGATTTGGAAAAGGTAGGTCATGCCTGACAAACCTGATTGAATTTTGTGAAGAGGTGACTAAAGTAGTGGACAGGGGAATGTCTATAGATGTTATTTATATGGACTTCTAGAAGACATTTGATAAAGTCCCACATAAGATACTGTTAACTAAGGTAGAAGCCCATGGAATTGAAGGCAAATTATTGACCTGGTTAGGAAATTGGCTGGGTGGCAGGAGACAGAGAGTAGGGATAATGGGCAGGTAATCTAATTGGCAGGATGTGACTAATGGTGTCCCGCAGGTTTCGGTGTTGGGGCCTCAACTGTATTTATTAAGGACTTGGATAATAGAATAGAAAGCTACCTATCCAAATTTGCCAATGACACAAAGATAGGTGGCATGGTAGGCAGTGTAGATGAAAACATAAAATTACAAAGAGATATTGATAGATTAAGTGAATAGGCAAAATTGTGGAAAATGGATTTCAATGTTGGCAAATGTGAGGTCATTCAATTTGGACCTAAAAAGGATAGAACAGAGTACTTTCTAAATGGTGAAAAGCTAAAAACAGTGGAGGTCCAAAGAGACTTGGGGGGGTCCAGGTACATAGTTCATTAAAATGACATGAATAGGTACAGAAAGTAATCAAAAAGGCTAATGGAATGCTGGCCTTTATATCTAGAGGACTAGAATACAAGAGGGTAGAAGTTATGCTACAGCTATACAAAGCCCTGGTTTGGCCATACCTGGAGTACTGTGAGCAGTTCTGGGCACCACACCTAAGGAAGGATATATTGGCCTTGGCAGGATTGCAGCGTAGGTTCACCAGGATGATACCCAGACTCCAGGGGTTACATTATGAGGAGAGATTACACAAACTAGAGTTGTATTCCCTGGAAGTTAGAAGGTTAAGGGGTGATTTCATCGACGTTTTCAAGATATTAGGGAGAACAGATAGGGTAGATAGAGAGAAACTATTCCCGCTGGTTGGGGATTCTAGGACTAGGGGGCATATTCTAATAATTAAAGCCAGACCTTTCAGGAGTGAAATTAGGAAACACGTCTACACACAAAGGGTGGTAGAAGTTTGGAACTCGCTTTCGCAAATGGCAATTGATGCTAGATCAATTGTTAATTTTAAATCGGAGATTGATAGCTTTCTGTTACCCACAGGTATTAAGGGATTTGGGGCAAAGGTGGGTATATGGAGTTAGGTCGCAGATCAGCCATGATCTCATTGAATGGTGGAAAAGGTCGAAGGGCTGAATGGCCTACCCCTGTTCCTATGTTCCTATATTCCTACTGTGTAGTCTAGGAACCAGGTTGTATTATTTGCAATAACAACAGAAAAAGCTGGAAAAACTCAGCAGGCCAGGCAACATCCATGGAGAGAAATTAGAGCCAACGTTTCGGGTCATAACCCTTTATCAAGACTAAAGAGGCACAGGGAATGAAATAGATTAAGAGGCCGGGCTGGGAGAGAACAAAAGAGAAGAAGAGACATTAAGAGGTATTCAAAACAAGACAAGATGGTGATAGGACTAGTGGAGACAAAAGGCGGCTCTAGGTTAGGTGTGAAATGCGCTGGCAGAATGAGAGACAGCTGCCATGTGGGAGAGAGAAAAAAAAAGGAATGGGGTGGGGGGAGGGAAAAAACAAAACAATGGTGTGGATAAAAAATATAAGTAAAAATGTAATAGGGGCCGAGGTTATGATCTGAAATTGTTGAACTCGATATTGAGTCCGGAAGGCTGTAAAGTGCCTAATCGGATAATCGCCTAATAGTGTTCTGCAGCATTGAGGTACTGCAATCACTGACAAGCACTGCACAAAGGTGCACAGCTGCACCCAGGTTCTCCCATGACTCCCTCCGTATGCTTATGGAGGAAGTCACAGCATGCAGGGAGGTTCTCTTCCCTTCCAATGGGTGGAAGAGACCTCCCCATGACACCAACGCAGCCTGATTGCATATTGCACGGGAGGGCACAAGCAGGGATGTCGTCAGGAGGACCAGGCTGCAGTGGTGCAAACCTCAATGATCTCAGTAGATCACGAAATGTTACTGCAAAGCCATCCTCAACCTCATCCTGCCGTGCCACTCGTCACATCCCCATCACTCTGCCTTCCCTACCCTACTCCTGCACATCCTTACTCACACCAACTTACCTTGCACCTCCACCCATCCCTCTCTCTCTATCTACATCATCACGTCCCCATCTCACCAGCCACCCCTCACACTCACCCTCATCCTTGTCCAATCATACCAATTAACAACACACAAGGGTGTTTTCGCCAATGTTCATGTATTCTGTTGTTGTGTTGCCAAACATTGAAATCTTTATTTTCCACACTTTGCCTTATTGGACAGATTTGTGTGCACCTTTGGAAGTGACTTCGTGAGTTGGAATGAATGGTGAGACATAACGTTACCACTCACAATGGTATTGAATGTGAAAGGAATGGCTTGGGCATTGCAGGGATGCGTTATGGTGCTGGTGTGGGGTGGTGCCAGCCCGGCGCATCATGTGGCAGCCAGGGTGTACAATGTCAAGTGAAGTAAATCTGGCCATGGTGAGGCCTTCCCTGGCCCCCCGGGCAGCAATATGGTCAGGTACTGATGCCCTGTGTCCTGTGCAGCATCAGGTGATTGCGGAGCAGGTTGGTGTTGTTGTTGGTGCTACTGGTGTGCCAGGTGATGTTGGTGTTGGGGCTGATCGTGGTGGGATTCTGAGGACCAAGGTAAGATTTTTTCAAGGGTACCGATGTTGCTGGGATAGATGGCAGCTGAAGTTAAGAATACAGAAGCGATCTGAGAATGGTGAGAGAGGTTGTTCCAAGGAGGTGACAGTGGATAGAGAGTTTACTCCAAACACTTCCAAACTGCATAAAGCTGAAAATTGTGTTCCAAATCCTGAAGGCTCCAGCTTCTCAGATTGGAAATTGAACAGCTGTGAAATGGTACCTTTTAACAAGCTCTTAGGTGTCTGAATTGGCTCACCTGCCGTTTGGTGTCGGGTCTGTAAAGCGCAGACAATTTTGACAGTGGACCCGATTTTGAAATGATTTAAACTGTGTGAATATTCCTTGGGCTAGCGACCTGGGAATATCACATAAAATGTGGCACTTTGAGTTCATAAGCCATTACAGCGATCAATATTTTCAAGCAGCATGAAAGTGTGAATATGGCTGTTGAGTATTACATAGGATTACATAGGATTACATCGGATATACGGCATAGAAACAGGCCATTCGGCCCAACCAGTCCATGCTGGTGTTTATGCTCCACTCGAGTCTCCTCCAGTCTTTCCTCATCTAAATCTATCAGCATAACCCGCTATTCCCTTCTCCCTCATATGCTTGTCTAACCTCCCCTTAAATGCATCGACACTATTCGCTTCAACCACTCCCTGTGGTAGCGAGTTCCACATTCTCACCACTCTTTGGGTAAAGAAGTTTCTTCTGAATTCCCTATTGGATTTCTTGGTGACTATCTTATATTGATGGCCTCTAGTTATGCTCTTCCCCACAAGTGGAAACACTCTCTCTGTATCCACTCTGTCAAAACCTTTCATCATTTTAAAGACCTCTATTAGGTCACCCCTCAGCCTTCTCTTTTTAAGAGAAAAGAGACCCAGCTCATTTCAGTTTAAGATTATGCACCCAGAATTGGGAAAAAATTGGGATTTACATTTTAAGATGCTGGTGTGGATTTATTTTGGCTAAAGTATACTTGTGCAACTGTGAAAAGCAGTGGGAGTTTGTTTTTTGAAAAAGAGGAAATAAGATTTGGCCTTGAAGTTGCTATGGTGTCTGTTAGTCGCTCTTTTTGAACTTTTCAAGGCACTATGGTTTAATTAGATTGCAGCTAAAAATTGCTATTGCCTTATGCTGTTTAAATTAAAGATGCATGGTCTTGTTTTAATTCAATTTGAATGTTTACAAAGTACTGTGTTTCTTAATTTGGTTAGTGCAAGTCTGAGAGCTGCTTCTAAAATCGTCCCGTGGGCCAGTATGAATGGCAAGGCAGATCAGCGAGCTACGAAGATTGACATTGCCCTAGCAGTGTAGCCTTGCATAGCCAGATAACTAAAGTTCAAAGTGAAACACCCCCTTTAGATTTTGCAGGGTGCAGGGTGAGGACCTTTGAATTAAATCAGTCCAGGTGGCCATCAAAAATGAGGGCTCATGGCCCAAAGATGCCATTGACAGAAAAGAACAGGATAACTTGTTATTTTATCAGGGTAAATGCAATCTGCAGTCACTTCTAACGAGTGGTCCATTGGGCTCACACCTCTAGTGGGCACCAGAAGGGTGAGAGAAATTTGCAAATTGGTTACATTGGCCCATTTTAAAGGACTCAGAAGGGTAACCAAATGGGGCTAAGTAGCACTCATCAGAAATTGTTAATTGGTTTGATAGAAAAAGCACTAAATATGATGGAATAAAGAAGGGAAAGATTCTGTCCCTTTTCTACAGTCACAAGCTGCAGCAGTTCTTTTGTTTTCAGCGTACTGTCTCTTTAAAAGTCTGTGTGAATGTTTCGGAGCCCACAAGCTGTGGGAAGCTCCACCGTAAACCCTTTTGTATAGGAATGTTACAAAGATTTTGTTTAGCTGTGAAGGCTATTTTTTGATTCAGTTCTATTCAATATTTTTACAGGCATTTGTAAAGGCACCCGAAGAAAGAAAAAAAGGAAAGATGATGTCATTTACTGGGATTTTGTAAGCACTTGCTTACAAGTTGATAATTTTATCTGTTCTGTATTGTGTTTAGTTTAAGATATTGGGCTGAATTAAATTGGAATTATTGAGGTTAACTAACCTATTAAATTGTGAAAACTAGATGTTCATTGTGGCCATAGTGAGATTCTGTTTATTGTAAATTATTTGAAGGTTTCTAATTCCAGACATGGGACTATCACATATACAAAATGGCAGTTTTGAATTTCTTGAATGTTTAATGATTGAAGTGGAAAATTTTGGGACATTTGCGGTGACTCTGCTTAATCATCTTTGTTGTACTGGGAAAAATTATGGGGTTGGAAACCTCTTAAAACAATGCTAAAAGCTGAAAAACAATTGGAGTTTAATTTGGAAAAATGCTGTCTTTCCTGATGAATTTAATAGTGATGTTACTAATGATTTCTGTTGTTTTAATGGATTTTCAATTCCTAAGGATAAAAAAAAAGCTTGGTAAGATCTTTGTGCAAGTTTTAAAAGGTACAAAGACTTTGAAAAAAAATAAAGTGAAATGGAGTTTTGTTCTTTATCATTTGACGAAGTTTATTTAAATTTGTGTGAAGTGACGCAATTGTGGCTGACGATATCTTCTTATAAACATACAAAGAAGTTAACTTTTTCGACTGACAGCTATTTTTAATTCACCACATAACAGATTTCGTATTGCTGAATGTAAATTTATATATTGGGCATTATTCATTTTAAATATCTTACTTTGAGTGGGTATTTCCCCATGCTGACAGAAGGAAATCATGAATTGACAAATTTACACCTTGGGTTCTCAAGAAGAGCCATATGGATTCTCTGTTTTTCTTTTCTTTTAAACAGGGGACCATGGTTTTCCGGACCACGTGAATATTGATGGCATAGTGAGATCCAGTAGTTTTAAGAATTTAAGGCCTTATCTGCAGACAACATCAGATATCAAATATCACAGCATGATGACAATTTGGACTTAAAATTTTGCCTTTCAAAGACTTGACTTTAACACATTCAGGGTCATTTGTTACATCCGAGACAAAGTGCTCGAGAGGGAGAGATATGGGAGTTACCTCCAAATGAAATTGCAAGCACTTCTGTCTCTAATGTAAACCACCAAGCCTGGACATCATTTGTTTCTGGAATTGGAATTGATAAGATAAATTGATATGAGTTGCTGTTTCAAGCACTCGAAGGGAAAATGTAGCTGAAGTTTAAGGGGATAAACACATTTTCATTAAAACGATAGAGTGCAGTCGAGGTGGTTCCTGCCCAGTGCAGTGTGTCAAGGAAGAAAGATTTTGGGGCAATAAAATTGAACATTGACAAATCCTGTCAGTACAACAATACTGCTCTTTGGATTTGGATAATTTTTAAATGATAAAATGGACTCAGACACAATGTTTTGGGAAATAACACGTCTAAGAAGAGGCTCAGTTAAGTAAAATAAGCAAACAAAATGTGTTCACAACTTGGACCAGATGGGAATGTTTAATTTATGTTTTCTATGATAATATTGTATTGGGCAATAAAGTTCCTCCAGGGCTCTTGAATGAGATGAAACGGTAATTACTGTGTAACATTGAGGATATAAGATAGAAACAGGAAAATTACACTACCAAATGGGAATTTTTCTAAAATCATTTTCTAAGGTGAATTGGAATCAATTTGGGTTAGGGAAAAGATGTGTGAGTGCATCCATGAGTAACATAAATCATTGGGCACAATTCATCAAAAGATATCAGTCTGGTATTGATGTACATTCTAGTGAAACTCAGGAAAGTGTTGGTGAGAAAAAGTTAATTGATAGCTTTTTCTTGGAAATTTTTGTGTCCTAGCATATACTGAACAATAGGAAAACGGCATTTGATAGCCTGGCCACTACCCGAGACACCAATACCATGCAAGGGGAGATCAGCAAAGAGCTCCAGAACCCGGCTCCTCCCCCGCATCCCCCCCCCACCCCAACCCAGAGATCACCTGAAAAGCCCAAGAATGGCTTGTATCGGATGTCACGTGTGGTATGATATTGGGATACAAGTGTGTGTGCGCATATGTGATTTGTTGCGTGTGAGGCAACTGTCATGCGGAAATGCTTGTTGAAGATGTACTGAAGAACAGGCCTCAGACATGCTCAGTTACTTTACAATAGCACAACATGAAATGGTTAATGTGGCTTAGGTGAGTGAGAATTTTTTTTAAATCAAGGCACTGCGCATACGCCATAGAGAAACTGACTAATCAATGAACCAATCAAGATAGAATTTAAAGCACATTGGCATCTGTCAGGGGGATTGAAATTAAAGTAAAGAGGGACATAGAATGTAGATTTACAAAATTCAGGGTTGGGTTCCTTTGAGTTAATAATGAAATTTGGACAATTGAGGACTAGGGAGAAATAATACTTAGCAAGGATTATCCACAAGATAGATAAGGGCAAAGTGAAAGCTGGATAATCCTTTAAGTACATGATTTCTTGATAATATGGTACACTGTAGCTTTCTGTACAATGCATTATGATTTTCTCTGTCTGTATCATGATGTACAATATTGGCCAACTGAAACTTAGACTAGTTATGATGTACGTATTGTTTACAAAAGTACAGTAAAGAGAAAACCAAGGGACTGGGTCAGCAGAGTGCTCTCCCAAGTGTAGAGTACAGGGGAGCTCATGAATGATCATCAACAAATGATATAAGACCAAAAGGAAATGTTGGATCAATATATATGCATTATGTGTGTTTATACAAATGTAATATTAACCAATCAGATAATCCAAGATGATCTAAGGCAAGGCCAGAAAGAAAGTTAAGGGATAAAGTGAAAATTCCCATATGCAAATAGACTCAGTGTGGTTCCAAAAGGGAGAATGTTAGAATATTTTAAAGTGGTTTAAATGGTCAAGTATCCCAGCAGGCTTTGCATTTAACAGTTTAGCCAGAGAATGAATATGAATGAAGGGGGTGGGAATGGAATCTTGTTTTTGGTGCTTGCGAACAAAGGATGCTTAGAGACAGAAAACGCTGAAGTTCCCTTAGCTGTAACTCTCAACGTCAAGAGAATGACTCTTACTTAGACAAGAAATCTGATTGCCAGGAGACCCACATACCTAACATGGGAAACTGCTCGCACTTGTAGGACTTGATGGCCATAAAATAAGTTGTGCTTTGATAATGGAGGCTTACTCACATTACTGAGAGATACAAACTGTCTCCAGCCAAGATAAGAGTCGCGACCACAACATCAGCAGTCAGCTGAAGCAGAGCTAGAATGATGGGATAATTTATGACTAGAAGATAAGAACAGGAGATGAGTATGTGCAGCCTTAGGCAACCGAATAGTATAAAGATAGAGCTTTCCCCCTTTGAAAGTTAGAATTCTCGGGATGGTCAGAAGTCCACGGACAGCTTAGAAAGTCGGAACTGGTCACTCCATAGTCTAGGAACCAGGGTGTATCATTTGCATGTCATTTTCTTGCTTGCCATTTAAAGTAATCTAAAGACAGTTGTATTATAGCACTGCTCAGAGTCAATATATATAAAAAATTGTTGTTGAATAAATTACTTGAGCCTGAATCATGCAGAAGTCATTGTTTTTTTTAATTCATTTTTATGGGATGTGGGCGTCGCTGGCAAGGCCAGCATTTATTGCCCATCCCTAATTGCCCTTGAGAAGGTGGTGGTGAGTCGCCTTCTTGAACCGCTGCAGTCCTTGTGATGAAGGTACTCCCACAGTGCTGTTAGGGAGGGAGTTCCAGGATTTTGACCCAGCGACGGTGAAGGATCGGCGATATACTTCCAAGTCAGGATGGTATGTGACTTGGAGGGGAACTTGGAGGTGGTGGTGTTCTCATGCGTCTACTGCCCTTGTCCTTCTAGGTGGAAGAGGTCGCGGGTTTGGGAGGTCCTGCCGAAGAAGCCTTGGCGAGTTGCTGCAGTGCATCTAGTAAATGGTACACATTTCAACCACGGTACTCCGGTGGTCGAGGGAGTGGATGTTTAAGGTGATAGAGGGGGTGGCAATCAAGTGGGCTGCTTTGTCCTGGATGGTGTCGAGCTTCTTGACTGCTGTTGGAGCTGCACTCATCTCGGCAAGTGGAGAGTATTCCATCACACTCCTTACTTGTGCCTTGTAGATGGTGGAAAGGCTTTGGGGAGTCAGGAGGTGAGACTCTCGCCGCAGAATACCTAGCCTCTGACCTGCTCTTGTTGCCACAGTATTTATGTTACTGGTCCCGTTAAGTTTCTGGTCAATGGTGACCCCCAGGATGTTGATGGTGGGGAATTTGGTGATGGTAATGCCATTGAATGTCATGGGACGGTGTTTAGACTCTCGTTTGTTGGAGATAGTCATTGCCTGGCACTTCTGTGGCATGAATGTTACCTGCTACTTATCAGCCCAAGTCTGAACGTTGTCCAAGTCTTGTTGCATGCGGGCATGGACTGCTTCATTATCTGAGGAGTTGTGAATGGCACTGAACACTGCAGTCATCAGCGAACATCCCTATTTCTGACCTTATGTTGGAAACATAGAAGATAGGAGCAGGAATAGGCCATTCGGCCCCTCGAGCCTGCTCCGCCATTCAATGCGATCATGGCTGATCATCCGAGTTCAGTACACGGTCCCTGCTTTCTCCCTACACCAGGTAAGGTCATTGATGAAGCAGCTGAAGATGGTTGGGCCTAGGTCATACTCACAGAATCATACCTTTCAGCCAATGTCCCAAACTCTTCCATCACCATCGCTGGGTATGTCCTGTCCCACAGGGCTGGCGGCACAGTGGTATACAAGTTGGGAAGGAGAGGCCCTGGGAGTCCACAACATTGACTCTGGACCCCATGAAGTCTCATGGCTTCAGGTCAAGCATGGGCAAGGAAACCTCCTGCTGATTACCACCTACCGCCCTCCCTCAGCTGATGAATCAGTACTCCGCCACGTTGAACACCACTTGGAAGAAGCACTGAGAGTAGCAAGGGCACAGAATGTACTCTGGGTGGGGGACTTCAATGTCCATCACCAAGAGTGGCTCGGTAGCACCACTACTGATGGAGCTGGCCGAGACCTGAAGGACATAACTGCCAGTCTGGGCCTGCGACAGGTGGTGAGAGAACCAACACAAGGGTAAAACCTACTTGACCTCGTCCTCACCAATCTACCTGGCGCAGATGCATCTGTTGCAAAGTGAGGTGTTGCTGTGTGCCCTTGTCAATGTATAGTGAAGTCTGCGATGGAGGAGAGGAGCTGAAAGGTGTGCCATCAGTTGCTATTGAGAGATGAAGAGCTGTACTCACCCTTATTGCTCTTGTGCTGTCATTGAATCTCTTCCTACACTGAACCCAGGTCCTGAGGGTGATTCTACTGGCACTGGTGCTGTCAGTTACTGCCAGGCCTGCTGAATGCTGGCCCTGGGGATACTCATGTGGCTTCCTTCTGGTTCTGACCACCTCCATCAGGACCTCCAGGGAGGCATTAGAAAACTGGAGGTTATCTCTCCAACTCATTTCTGCTACCACAATGTTTTTCACAGTCAATAAGGTGTTTATTAATCCCATTAAATTATTAATTAAGAATAAAATAGCCTGAATTTTGTTACTGAATGAGTAAGGAATTCAAATTTTATTTCAATTTGGCCATAATTTTGGCTTTGACAACACCTGCTGTAAAACATATCCGATGCTGTTTGTAGTGATGACTGGAAACACAGACACAGGTAACTTGTGCATTCCCAGCAGTGCATTGTGTAGCTGTCAGCTCTACCACAAGTAGTGTTCCTTGGACTATGCCAAGGTAAGCAGAGTTTGCAGGGCTCCACCAAGATACATCACCATGAGCATGATACTGTCAAATACAGCAGTGCAGTGTTGACAGGGCTCTGCCAAGGTTCAGTAATGTAGCAAGTTATGGTAGGATTCAACTAGGCTTTGACACGGTTGACCACACCATCCTCCTCCAATGCCTCTCCTCCGTCGTCCAGCTGGGTGGAACTGCACTTGCCTAGTTCCATTCTTATCTATCCAATCATAGCCAGAGAATCACCTGCAATAGCTTCTCTTCCCACTTCCGCAGAGTTACCTCTGGAGTCCTCCAAGGATCTAACCTTGGTGTACTCCTATTTCTCATCTGTGTGCTGTCCCTCGGCGATATCATCGTAAAACATAACATCAGGTTCCACATGTATGCTGACGACACCCAGCTCTACCTCACCACCATCTCTCTTGACCCCTCCACTGTCTCTAATTTGTCACATTACTTGTCCGACATCCTGGATGAGCAGAAATTTCCTCCAACTAAACATTGGGAAGACCGAAGCCATTGACTTTGGTCCCTGGCACAAACTACCTTCCCTAGCCACCGACTCCATCCCTCTCCCTGCTAGCTGTCTGAAGCTCAACCAAACTGTTCAGAACCTTGGTGTCATACGTGACCCCTAGATGAGCTTCCAATCACATATACGCCCCATCATCAAGATCGCCTATTTCCACCTCCGTAACACCCGACTCCACCCCTGCCTCAGCTCATCTGCTGCTGAAACCCTCATTCCTGCTTTGTTACCTCCAGACTTGACGATTCCAATGCACTCATGGCCAGCCTACTATCTTCCACCCTCCATAAACTTAAACTCATCCAAAACTCTGCTGCTCGTATCATAGCTAGCACCAAGACCCGTTCACCCATCACCCCGTGCTCACTGACATACATTGGAGTAATGTATATACCTTTAAGGGGGGAACTACTTTTTACAGCTCATGTATACTGTAGTACCGGCAGTGACCACACCTGTATATAGCACTGAGTAGTAATCTGTACAGTCAGTTCCACTGTGAGCCACGTTGAGTAAACACCTGTTGTACCGTTTCTCCTGCAGTCTGTGTCTTATTATACACAGACGCAACATTGGCGACGAGGCAAGTTCGAACCTACCTGCAACTCTGCATCACCTCCCGGGGATTCGTTCCTGGAGATCAGTGGATTGGAGGTCAAGGCCAGAGACTCGGGCGTCGACCACGGGCAACCGCCCAGTCATCCAGCAGAGACTCGAGAATTGCAGGGGAGGCTGTCGAGAGCCAGGCTTGGCTTTCCAGTCGAGGTGGTCCAGCGAAACAGGGCGGCAACAGGTAGTGCGCAGACCCTTCCTGGACAGCGGCGGGCTAGAGCCCGACCGAGCGGCACAGCAAAGGGCCGAGCAGCGTCGACGGGGGAGAAAGAGAGTGGGCAGAGCGCACAGGGTGCAGCCGGTGTTCAGGGGCCGAGCAGCGTCGGAGAGAGGGAGAGAGAGACGCACAGAAACCCGCGAGGCGCCGCCATTGCCACGAGGACCGCTGAGAGCGGCGTTGGCAGCAGCGCAGGAGAAGCGCGCGAAACCTACAGGGTGCTGCCATTGCCACGAGAACCGCCGGGAGCGGCGTTGGCAGCAGCGGGGGAGGAAGGAAAGTGCGGGAGATGCCATTTAAAGCCATTGGGAGACGCCATTTTAAACCACACCCAAAATGCCAAAGAGTGGCAGTATCACCGCATTTGACAATGAGGTCGAAGATTGGACTATATATGTCGAACGAATAGAGGTGTACTGCAAGGCAAATGAGGTGTCAGATGACAAGAAAGCGTCGGTATTGTTAAATTTAATGGGTGCAAAGACGTATGGTTTATTACGAAATCAATAACCCCAACGAAGCCAATGGAAAAGAGTTTTGAAGACATAGTAACGATACTACAGGGACATTTAAACCCCACACCGCTGCTGATAGCAGAAAGATTCCAGTTTCACAAACGGAACCAGCATAAGGATGAAAGCAATGCTGATTATTTAACAGAACTGCGCAAACTATCGAAACACTTCCAGTTTGGAGCGGGACTGGCAGATACCTTAAGGGACAAGTTTGTGTGTGGGCTTCAAAGTGAAGGAACCCAGAAACGGCTTTTATCTGAAAAGGACCTTACGCTGAAAAAGGCTTTCATATGAAGCAGCAGCACGGGGCGCTGCAGAGATACAACAGAGACTGCAAGAATATGGCACAAATGAAATGTCATATGGAACAGAGAAGTGCTATTGCTGCGGCAGAACAACACACGACCAGAATGATTGCTGGTTCAGAGACAAAGTGTGCAGACAGTGTGGAAAAGTAGGACACATAGCACGAGTCTGCAGGTCGGGAAAGAAAACCAGCAATAAGAAACCTACCAAAGGAAAGTACAAGAAGGTACATAAGATGACGGAGAATAGTTCAGACGAACAAAAGAGTGATAACGACTCCGAAAGCAGGGAACTGAGTTGTCTGAAACTACATAAAGTGATCACAACGGAGGATCACCGAATCATTTGGGTCACTCTCAAGATAGCAGGAGTCCAGGTAAAGATGGAATTGGACACAGGATCAGCCCTAACAGTCATAAACCGACGGGACTACGAGCGGCTATTCTCACACATACCCTTGAGAGACACAAAAATTATTTTGAAGACGTACACGGGGCAAAAAGTCTACCCCAAAGGAAAAATAAGGGTGACCGTTATATATAATGGTAAGGAAACACCAAAACTAGACCTGTATGTATTGCAAGATGGAGGACCACCATTACTGGGACATGAATGGATCCGGAAAATACAACTGGATTGGCATTCCATACAGGCACTGGCTGTGGCTGACAAAAAGGATGATGACGTCACACCTGGGCGACTGTCAAAGATCCTAACTGATGCGAAAGAAGTGTTCCAGCAAGGATTTGGAACACTAAAAGGCAAGACAGTGACGATTAAAATTGAAGAAAACGCAAGTCCAAAATTTTTTAAGGCCAGACCGGTACCTTATGCGATCCGCCCAGCCGTCGAAGCAGAGCTGGAGAGTCTGGAACATTCAGGTGTACTGTCCAAGGTAGACTGGAGCGAGTGGGCTACACCCATCGTCCCTGTGATGAAAAAGTCATTGAGCAGCACGCCTGGGGAACCAAGGAAGGTTCGCATCTGTGGGGACTTTAAGGTAACAGTGAACCCGATCCTTCACACCGTACAATATCCACTTCCGCGGATTGAAGATATTTTCGCCTCACTATCTGGAGGGAAACGCTTCACTAAGATTGATCTGGCCCAGGCGTATCTGCAAATGGAGGTAGAAGAAGCATCAAACAAATACCTCACAATCAACACCCATAAAGGTCTCTACCAATACAACCGGCTGGTATTCGGGGTAGCATCAGCTCCGGCTATTTGGCAGAGGGCAATGGAACAAGTCCTGCAAGGGATCCCAGGGACCCAGTGTTATTTGGACGACATCCTGGTCATGGGCGAAAATGACAGTGATCACCTTGCCAACCTGGAGCAGGTGCTCATTAGATTGCACGGATATGGGCTCCGAGCTAACCACCCCAAATGCGAGTTTTTTAGAAAACAGATCTCGTAAGGTGGCCACGTTATCGATAATGAGGGGTTACATAAGTCCCCAGAGAAGGTTGAGGCAGTAGTCAAGGCTCCAGCACCGGAAAATGTGTCACAACTGAGGTCGTTCCTCGGGCTGGTAAACTGCTACCATAAGTTCTTGCCAAATTTGTCTACAGTACTACACCCACTGAACACCCTACTGCAAACTGGGGTGCCATGGAAGTGCAGTGACGAATGTAGGCGAGCTTTCCAGAAGAGCAAAACACTAATCACATCGAAAGAGGTATTGGCCCATTACAACCCAGCATTACCAATTTGGTTGGCATGTGATGCGTCACCCGACAACATTGGAGCGGTGCTGTCGCACAAATTCTCGGATGGCTCAGAGAGGCCAATAGACTTTGCGTCATGATCACTAACCTCAGCCGAGCGTAACTACGCCCAGATTGACAGGGAGGCCCTCAGCCTAGTGTGGGGAGTGAAAAAGTTCAATCACTATCTGCACGGGCAGAAATTCACCTTGCTGACTGATCACCAGCCTCTTGTCTCCATTTTTAATCCGAAGAAGGGTGTTCCGGTGATGACTGCGCAACGACTACAAAGCTGGTCACTTTTTCTAGGGGCGCACCACTATGAGATTGAATATAAGGGCACGAAACAGCATGGAAATGCTGATGGGCTATCACGCCTGCCACTGCCTACTGCGGAGGAAGCACCAGCAGTGGATCCTGTCGAAATATTCCATTTGACTATAGTTGAATACCTACCGGTAACTAACGCTTGTATCGAAAAGGAAACCCGAAATGACCCGACACTGTCTCGGGTATATGATTTGACGGTGAAGGGATGGCCAGCATATGACGACTCACTGTTGCCAGTATTCTTGACAAGGAGAGAACAGCTGTCAGTGTGCCGGGGGACCTTGATGTGTGGATCCCGAGTGGTAATTCCACCCAAGTTAAGGGATAGAGTGCTCAATGAGCTTCATGAGGGTCATCTGGGAGGGGTAAAAATGAAAAGCCTAGCCAGGGCTTATGTGTGGTGGCCAGGAATCAATAAACAAATCGAGGACCTGACCAACAGCTGCTCAGGATGCCAGAAAGTCCAAAATGCACCACCACGGGCCCCTCTACACCCATGGGAGTGGCCCTCATCTCCACGGCAACGGGTGCATGTTGATTTTGCTGGCCCATTCATGGACTCAATGTTTTTAATAGCCATGGATGCGCACTCGAAATGACCTGAATCATCAAAATGTCCTCCACCACCACGGAGAAAACTATTGCAGTCCTACGGACCATTTTTGCCAGGAATGGCTTGCCAGAACAGATTTGCTCCGACAACGGACCACAGTTTGTGTCCGAAGAGTTCCAGAGGTTCTTGAAAAAGAATGGGGTAAGGCATTACACATCCGCCCCGTATCATCCAGCCACAAATGGATTGGCTGAGAGGTTCGTACCAACCTTTAAGAAGGCAATAAAGGCTATGTACAATGACAACATTCCGCTGCAGCACAAGGTGGACAATTTCCTGTTCGCCTACCGGAATGCGACACATGCAGTCACCAACCAGGCCCCAGCCATGATGTTCTTTAACCGAAGGTTAAGATCTCGCCTGGATTTGCTCAGACCAAACGTACGAAGAGATGTTGAGAGTAAGCAATTCCAGCACATCCATGAGAAGCCAACAAGGAGCTTCAATGTAGGGCAACCAGTCTTGGCCCGCGACTACCGAACAGAAAAATGGCAGCCAGGAACGATATGCACACGGCAGGGCCCACTAATGTACACAGTGGACGTTGGGGAGAGCATCGTGAGACGCCATGCTGACCAGATCCTAGAGTCACAGGAACAAGTCAACCCCATGCCTCGCCCATACGTACCTGGTGATGAACCCGACGTACAGGTCGCATCTACCCCAGAAACAGTTGCATCGGAAGCTGATGAACCAACTGACGACAGGGGTCCAGAATTGCCTCCGCACCAAGAGCAAGACACTCGGGAAAGGCGCTATCCAGAAAGGATCAGGAAGCCTCCCCAAAGACTGAATATATAAATAGACTATTTTCAGCTAATGTTGCATGTTAAAAGTGTTAATTGATATTTAATTGTTAAATGAGTGTTATGGTACAGGGTACTGTTAATCTAAAAGGGGAGGAATTGTAATGTATATACCTTTAAGGGGGGAACTACATTTTACAGCTCATGTATACTGTAGTACCGGCAGTGACCACACCTGTATATAGCACTGAGTAGTAATCTGTACAGTCAGTTCCACTGTGAGCCACGTTGAGTAAACACCTGTTGTACCGTTTCTCCTGCAGTCTGTGTCGTATTATACACAGACGCAACAATTGGCTCCCGGTTGAGCAATGCCACAATTTATAATTCTCATCCTTGTTTTCAAATCCCTCCATGGCCTCGCCCCTTCCTATCAGTGTAACCTTCTCCAGCCTAGGATCCTCCGAAATATCCGCACTCCTTCAGTTCTGGCCTCTTGAGCATTCTTGATTTCAATCACTCCACCATTGGTGGCCATACCTTCAGCTGCTGAGGCCCTAAGATCTGGAATTCCCTCACTAAACCTCTCCGCCTCTATACCTCTTTCTTCCTTTAAGACTCTCCTTAAAACCTACCTCTTTGACCTAATATCTCCTTATGTGGCTCGGTGTCACATTTTGTTTGATAACACTCCTGTGAAATGCCTTGGGATGTTTTACTATGTTAAAGATGCTATATAAATGCAAGTTGTTGTTAGGCATTCTGGAGAGATGTATGTCAGATATCTTGGGAAGTTAAAAGTTTAACAGTATCTTAAAGTAAAAGGCTTTCTGATATAAACAGGATGACATTGAAGTGTCATGAGGAGAAAGCATGGCTTGTCTTCTGATATGTAAAGTGCTTGTGTAAGGGAATAAGTATTAGTAATGACATCAGCCATGAATGGTTTAGTTTTAGGGTAATAAAACAGGGATAGCAAGTCCTTTTACTAAAGATAACAGTAGGTAAAGGAAATTTTGTTTAAGGGAAATGGTTCTGAGGTAAACAATTGCAAACTGTTTACATAGATAGTCTGTTTTCAGAGGATTTGGGAAATAAATGCATCATTTTGACATTTTCCTTTGATGTAGTCAGATATTAGTGTATGAAGAAGCATGGTATTCAACAGAGTGTACTCGAAAGATAAACTGGAGAAGTCACTCTCTGTATTACAGTTAAAGGTCGATCATCTTTCTGTGTCTCAATAAAATCTATTCCGTATACTCCACGACAAAGTCTCATGCTTACTGGAAACATGTTGTTGTGAACCAGAGGAGAAAGGAGGTTGCTTAACATTTGGTGCCATGAACTCGTCAAATAGAATGCAGAGAGTTCTTCCCGTTTCCTAGCCAACACCGACAAAACAGATTAACTGGTTATTAATCTTATTGTTGTTTTTGGAACATTCATGGCATGGAATGGCTGCTGTGTTTGCTTAAATAACAAGTCATTGCATTTCAAACAATGTGGTGTGGCATTATATAAAAGCAAGCATTGCGGCAGAGATGCACAGAGTCAGACATAAAAAAACAAAATCAAATACGTAGCTTGTTACGTTCTTGGGGTTTAATGCTAGATATAATACTTGAGTTCAGCATCGATGACTATTCTTATAAGCAATGTGTTCCCTATGATCCAAAGTGTGTCTTTATTTTCCTACTGTCTGGGTAATTGCTGTGAGACCCGACGATCAAACAGGGAAGACATGTCACTCTACTCTGGTTTACTGGGATTAATCATGCACCGCAACATGTCCTCATTATCTTTTGTACACAGATTTGATATCATCTCAAGGCTCAGACTATAAACCAAAAAGACAAATTTATTGAACATTGAACAGCATTCAATGCAAAAAGTATATGTACGGCACTTACAATCATTATCGTTCTCTTCAAGATGTAAAACAAAAACAAAGACAATTTTCAACACCCAACTAATCCTTGAAACATGGTTGCTTACTGATTACATAGTGAAACCACAGAGCCACTGACTCACTCAGTCTTCCTGCTGGCTTCAGATTGATTCCTGATCTGAGCATTAGCAGCTGCCTAGAACCCCACAATTGGAGGCTCCAAGCCCTAGAGCTGTCCGTTAGAGGGACTCCAAAGAAACATTGGCCCTGCCGTCTCACAGACCCAACCCATAACATCGCCTTGATGTCAATCAGCAAGGATCACAAAAGAGTTACTGACGAGGAAGGCCATTCAATTCAGGATCCTAATGTCTCTCTGTTTCAGCATTCAATTGTTTCTTTAAACATTCTAGGGTTTTTGCATCCACTGCTATACCTGGAAGTCTATTCCAAATTTTGATCAATCTTGGTATAATGAAGAATTCTTGACATCAGTCCAAATTTACCCTTTACTAGTTTGAATATCTCTTTATCCTACTCTTGCAATTTAACTTAAAGTCATATTCTGGATTTACCTATTCCATATCTTTTAACTAATTTATATACCTCTAAGATTACCTATCAGATGCCTTTCTAGGCTGAAAATCCAAAGTTTCTCCAGTTTTTCATCGGAACTCCTCCCATTGGCACTAGGGATCAGCTTTATGGCTCTTCTCGCACTTTGGTGTCTCTGTTGCGCCTTGGCGACCACAACTGGACACAGTCTAACACAGTTCAGTTTGGTCATGACTTCCTCTGACTTGTATTTTACTGTTTTGGTTCAATGTTCTATTTGCTTTATTGGTTGCTGCTCTGCATTGATTTGACACATTGAGCACTCAGTCCACTAAGACCTCTATGTCTCTTTTGGATTGATTCTGAGCTGTTCCAACATAATTCGCAAAGTAAACATATTGCGTATTATTTCTTCTGACTTGTAGTACTCTACGCTTGTCTGCTTTAAACTTCACTTGCCAATGCCCTGCGCACTTAGTAGAAGGACTTGCATTTGTATAGCACCTTTCACGACCTCAGGACATCCCAAAGTGCTTCACAGTGAATGAAGTACTTTTGAAGTGTTGTCACTGTTGTAATGTAGAAAACACGGCAGCCAATTTACGCACAGCAACGTTCCACAAACAGCAATGTGATAATGACCAGATAATCTGTTTTAGTGATGTTGGTTGAGGGTAAAATATTGGCCCGGGTGCATATTTTATCCCCTCATTCTATAAGCTGTCAGTTATCTCCTGCAGTTCCACTCCCTTTTCTAGTTTGGTACAACAAATTTGACAACTTTGCATTGAGTTTCTGAATCCAAATCATTGTTGTAACTTAGAAACAATAGTGTTTCCAACACTGGGCTCTGGGGCACCCCACTCAGTACTTCCCTTGGCCACGACAAGGGTACTTGTTTTATTCTACCCTTCAGCAAATTGCTTATATATTCCCAAGGTTTACCCTGAGTCCCTGCAGCTTTAAGTGTTGTAATAGCCTTTTGTGTGGAACTTTGTGAAATTCCTTTTGGAGTTCTAAGTATACCATATTTTCAGGCTTTCTGTAGCCTGCTTGGATTATCACTCCTTGAAGTCAAGGAGGTTGGTCAGACAGGATCTTTCTCTTCTATATCTATGTAGACTGCTGTTAATTAGTTCAGTATTGTGCTTCTAAGACTAATGGGTCTGTAGCTGCCTGTACCTGTTTTGTCCCCCTTTTTGAATATGGGAACCACATTAGCCAGTTTTCAACCTACCAGTATCGTCCCAGTGTCGATCGACTCTCTTACAATGATTGTCAGTGCCTTGCTGATCTACTCCCTAATCTCTGTCAGCAGTCTGGGATAATACCATCTATCCTTAAAATGTATTATTTTTGAGCCAGTTTAGTCTTGTTGAAATTGAATGGGATGGCTTAATCATTGATTTATGCCACATACTTGAATTACCTGCTGAATGAGCCTCCATCGTAATTGAACAATCAAACAATGCATACCAAGGGTTTCTAATCTTAGCAAGTTTTTGCCTCACTGAGGTGTGAATATTAGCTAGATAGTAATGCAAGTTCCGTTCAACTTGAAAAATACCCTTATAGTATTTAACTATAACCCTGTGTGTATTGTGGACAACAACAAATCATTTAACAAAGTAGCTGTTAGCACTCACAAGAGTGTTGTTGGCTGAGCTTTCTGAAGGTGAAGTCACATCTGCCAAGGACGGAGTCAGCATGATAGTTCAAGGCACGGTCGTGTGCAATGTTGACAGAACAATGTTTTGATACGACTGCTAAGGAAGGGCAGGTTTAAAATGGCATACCCTCAAACAAGTTACCTTTACGATCAGTTTATTAGACAATACCTCACCAACAATACCGCCTAACAGTGACTACAGCCCCATTTACCAACTATATACCAATTCAATGTGTGTTAATAAAATGGTGCCGTTCATAACCACCCCTTTCTCTTAATCTCATAAATCATGTGAATTATTTAATGTACGTACAAACAACCAGCACCCGTCTCCATTATTTTACAATTAGATTGTGGCACAGGGCCTAACTTGCTCCAGGGAGAAACAATACTAAGGTAATTCGCTTGTAACTCATAGATGGCCGAGGTTAAGCTCTGATGCACCCAACAAGTAAACACATAAGGGTTCTTACATGTTTAATCTAGAAAATGTTTTCAGTTTTTGCTCCAGGCACTTCAGTTAATATTTTACAGCTTTCAAAATCTGTGTTTCTTTCCCTACAGTAACATTTCCAAATGACATTTCTTGTTGTAGGAACAGAATAATAATGTATCTGGGAATGTGAGAATGACAATCATCAATTTGCTGCTTAATTTATGTATAAAAATATAGACTTAAACTAAAGTGATTAGGGTTAAGTGGGATGCAAAAAAAAGTGGTCTGAATTAGAGCAATTCAAGCAGTAATAGAAAAGGACTTGTGTTTACAAAGCCCCTGAACGCACCTTCTGATTAAACGTTCAAAGTGCTTCACATACAGTGAATTACTCTGGCAGCCAATTTGGAAGATCTCACAAACAGCAATGAGATGAATGATCAGCAAATCCGTATTTGGTGGTGGAAAAGAAAGTCATGTGCTCTGGTTTGGGTTACGACGGTTCCTCTTCAGGTTTAGTTTCAGAATTGCCTGAAATTGGGCACACAATGGCACAGTTCTGTGCCCACTGTCTCAGTTACACAGTGTGGATCCACGTTAGAATTGCCCAGTTGGTGGCTTCCCAGATTCAGGCCTTGCCCTCAAAGGACAGGTGCTTTACGAAAGAGAGAGATGGAACATCACATGTGAGCCATCCTGATTTAATCTCATTAGACTTCTAACAGACTGGACAAGAATTGTTGTTGAGCGTCACAGTGAACACTGCAGTTTCCATCCTCCACACACTAATGATAAGAGCATCGGTGGTGTGATTTTAAAGCTGGGGAAATTTTACTCATGCTGATTTTCTGCTGACAATAACAATTGGAGGACAATGCACTTTGCTGTCTTTTCGCTTCCGGGGTTTAATTCAGAATCCAGCCCAAAATTAAAATGTTAGATAGAGAATGGGAAGGAGAAGAAAAAAATAGGGACAACAGGGCAAGCAAAATTAAGGTGTCTTTATATTTTTAGTTAAAATGGTGCTTAATTTACTACTTCACCGTCTATGTATAATACTAAAATCTATCCCCAATGTTACAGCAACAGTATTACTGTAATATTAGTGTTGTTTCAGTGTGCGAGCTGAAAACAAACAAAATTGGTCAGCCTGGAGACCATAATAGCTCTGGACTGACAACAGTTCAGAGGTTAAGATACTAAAATTCCATGGGCACCAATTGTGGAAGTACTAAACTGATGGCATTTTACGTGAAATGGAACAAACTTATCTTCAAATATTATTTTTCTGTGCTCCAGACCCCTCGGGTAATCTTCTAGCATTTTTCTTTTAGAAACAGAACATGAAAGCAAATAGACTCTCCCCTGCAAAATAATGAAAGGCATTTACTAAAGTTAGCTCAGAGTGTTAGGTCCTATGATGTGGGATTTAATGAGAACTAATAGCAGCACTTTGAAAGGGTGAAACGAAATGTTACTGTTACAATGCAGCGTATACAGTACTATGAAAAGTCTGCTTCATTCTCGACTGAACTAGAATCCTCGACTAGTACAGCACAGAAGGAGGCCATTCAGCCCATCGAGTCTGCGACACTGCTCTTTATCTGAGGGAAGAAATAAAACAGGGCTTAAAACCTGGCAACACCCAAGATGTATAGAATGCCACCTTCTGCTTAGTATGAATCCACATGGGGGTAAGGGAGCAGAGATCTCAACAGGAGCAGGCCTTCAAAACAAATTCCTGTGCACATAAGGAGAAGCAAAACTAACCAATTCACACACTGCACAGTTTTGTTTAAAGGGAGCAATTAAAAAACAGGCATTTGCCATCTTGTTGTCAGTTATTAAAATGACCCTCAAAACAAGACTGTGCAAGTATGGAGTCTCCCAGCATGGGCACAACCACTAGAAGGGATAAAGAGGATGTATGTTCCCAGATTTCTTTGACATGGGCTACAGGAATTGGCACTGATATCCCTCCAACTCTTGCACCTATTATTAACCTTTACAGTGTTGACATTTCCAGAGAATTCTATACTTCCTCAGCATCCCTTTTAAAGCTTCTCCTCAACGTTACAGTAATAATGCAGTGTACGGGGTCAGGGGGCCTACCTGCAGCCGGGGAGGCGCAAATTAAAGGCGAGGTGCAGGGCGGCCATTTTTGTTGCTGGCCGCCTGCCAGCACCTGCCTGCGCTCCCGTCCCAGACCTCCTGAAACGCCCCCCCCCCCCCCGCGGAGTGCTGGCTGCGCTCCAAGAGCCCGGCACTTCTCTTGAGTGCCAGGCTCTTTTGCCTGCACTCCCGATCCCCTTTAAGAAGGGGAGGAAGGCCTGCGTGTAGCGCTGCGGCACATAATGCCGCAATATTGACTCACAGCGCCCCAAGAGGGATGCGGGGTGCTTCCAGTAGCGCCCTGCTTCCCTCTTGGGGTGCAACCACTCAATTTACGGCCCAGGGACGCAAATTTTTCCGGGCTGCTACTTTTAGCGCCCCGGCGAAGTTAGCGCCCCAATTGGGGCGCTACTCAATTTTTAGCCCCTTCTGTCTTGCACCAACCATTTGAAAGGTAGCGGTTGGGTACAGTACAGTTACTACCACACGGAAAAACAAAAGCAAAATACTGCAGATGCTGGAAATCTAAAATAAAAACAGAAAATGCTGGAAATTCTCAACAGGTCAGGCAAAATCTGTGTAGAGAGAAATAGAGTCCAACCACACACACCTGGCCTTGCCAGACACAATGCAAGCTGACAAGTGTAACCTTCTGCTGTGCAATGTATTTAATTTAAATATTATGTATTTTTGTGTGTTTTCTGAGGCTTTCAGTTTGTTAACGTAGACTTCAATAAAGCTGCAAGAGTCTAATAAAATAAACCTCGCTCTTACTGATTCAAATGTCGATCCTGAATCTTGCAGTCTGGTTAGTTAAAATTCGCAGAGTTGAAAGCAGGCAGGGAATTTCCTGGTGGCTGGTACCATTCCACGGCGTAACTTCACCGGAGAAATACGGTTACGGTGATGGTGTCACAGCGCCGGCAGGTGCAGCTGAGGTGCGCAGGCGAGAATTTCTGGGAACGGTAAGTATTTTTCTCCCAGGCTGCTCACAGCCATGCCTAGGAGAGCAATCCTCAATTCTGGGAGACTTCCAGACAATCCTGGATCCACATTAGTCAAACACCACCTTTCAACTGGCTGACAAAAGGCCACTGCTTCAGCCAGTTGCAAAACGGATCCTTAAAATCTGACATAGTTATATCATTGGCGTGACAGGTCAATCTTCCCACGCATTTTCCTAGCGATTCCAGGATGCAGGAAGAACCCAACAAGATTACGCATGCACACCAAGACAAGTTATCGCATGAACGCCATTCCATTGTGTTAAAGACGCTTAAAACAATGGGCAATCAACCATAGTGGATGTGAGCTGTTACAGTTAGCCTCAGTGCCCCTGCGCCCCTGCTAGGAAGTGTGAGTGGATGTTGAATGAAGGCAGGATTGAGCTTAACTACAATGCTGTCAACAGTTGAACAGTTCTCCCTTCGCCCCCCTTCTGCCCAGATACGCTTGGTTCACACATGAAGAATGGCTGCCAGGATGAGCTTCTTCAGAGTTGTGGTGCACATTCTGCTATACATCAACGTGAGTCATAATGTTCAAAAGAACAGAGAAAAATGACAGAAAAAAAAATTCACAGTAAACTGAAAACAAGTCAGATGACAGGAATTTAATCTACAGCCTCCTCATATTTCATTTTCAAAATTGGATTTTCTTAATTTATTTTGTTTCTATTATTCTGAAGTTATACTTCACCCTCTGGCAAAATGTAACATTGTCTCCTTATTTATCATACATTAATCCAGTCCAATCAGAAAGAAAACAGGGCATCTCTGTGCATTTTTAATTTCAGTGATATATTGCTTATTTGACCCATCTGAGAATTGGGCAACCACCAAGAACCAAACAACAACAACTTGCATTTATACAGCACCTTTAACGTAGTAAAATGTCCCAAGGCACCTTACAAGAGCGCTGTCAAGCAAAGTTTGATCCCGAACCACATAAGGAGATAATACGACAGGTGACTTAAAGCGTTGTCAAAGTGGTAGATTTTAAGGAGTGTCTTAAAGGAGGAAATAGAGGTAGAAAGGCTGAGAGGTAGACAGTAATAGTTAGAATCACCGGCCGGAATGTTCTCCAAGTAGGCGGGTTGGGGGTGGGGGGCCCCCGAGGCGGGAGGGAAACTCAGGAGGCCGACTTTAAAAGCAGGGCCTGATTTGCATGTGAGGCCTCGGATTCCCGCCCACAGCCAGATTGAGAGGCTGGCTGGCTATGGGCAGGTAGGCCTGCAGATGTGGAAAGGAAGTGAGGGGTTGGTCCGGGGGAGGGATCATGGGGGGGAGGGGTTGGAGATTGCGGTGGGGGTCAGGGATCAGCTGACTCGGTCGGGGATCGTGGGGGGGTCAGGGATGGGCTGGCTCGGTCGATGATCGTGGGGGGGTCGGGGATGGGCTGGCTCGGTCGATGATCGTGGGGGGGTCGGGGATGGGCTGGCTCGGTCGATGATCGTGGGGGGGTCGGGGATGGGCTGGCTCGGTCGATGATCGTGGGGGGGTCGGGGATGGGCTGGCTCGGTCGATGATCGTGGGGGGGTCGGGGATGGGCTGGCTCGGTCGATGATCGTCGGGTGGTCGGGGATGGGCTGGCTCGGTCGATGATCGTGGGGGGGGTCGGGGTTGGGCTGGCTCGGTCGATGATCATGCGGGGGTCGGGGATGGGCTGGCTCGGTCGATGATCGTGGGGGGGTCGGGGTTGGGCTGGCTCGGTCGATGATCGTGCGGGGGTCGGGGATGGGCCGGCTCGGTCGATGTTCGGGGGGGGGTCGGGGATGGGCTGGCTCGGTCGATGATCGTGGGGGGGGTTGGGGATGGGCCGGCTCGGTCGATGTTCGGGGGGGGGTCGGGGATGGGCTGGCTCAGTCGATGATCGTCGGGTGGTCGGGGATGGGCTGGCTCGGTCGATGATCGTGGGGGGGGGTCGGGGATGGGCTGGCTCGGTCGATGATCATGGGGGGGTCGGGGATGGGCTGGCTTGGTCGATGATCGTGGGGGGGGGGTCGGGGTTGGGCCGGCTCGGTCGATGATCGTGGGGGGAGTCGGGGATGGGCTGGCTCGGTCGATGATCATGGGGGGGTCGGGGATGGGCTGGCTCGGTCGGTGATCATCGTGGGGGAGTCGGGGATGGGCTGGCTCGGTCGGTGATTGTGGGGGGGGGGTCGGGGTTTGGCTGGCTCGGTCGGTGATCGTCGTGGGGGAGTCGGGGATGCGCTGGCTCGGTCGGTGATCATGGGTTGGGTCGGGGTTGGGCTGGCTCGGTCGGGGATTGTGGGGGTGATCGGGGATCAGCTGACTCAGGGTTCGGCGGGGAGGTTTGGCGGGGAGCAGCGGGGTGGGGGCAGTGGGGGTGCAGAGAGGATCAGGGCCGGCCACCGGAGGGGGCACAGAATGTGCGGGACTTCAATGACCATCACCAAGAGTGGCTCGGTAGCACCACTATTGACCGAGCTGGCTGAATCATGAAGGACATAGCTGTGAGACCTGCGGCAGGTGGTTAGAGAACCAACATGAGGAAAAAACCTACTTGACCTCGTCCTCACCAATCTACCTGTCGCAGATGCATCTGTCCATGACAGCAATGGTAGCAGTGACCACCGCACTGTCCTTGTGGAGACAAAGTCCTGTCTTCACACTAAGGACACACTCCATTGTGTTGTGTGGCACTACCACCGTGCTAAATGGGATAGATTCAGAACAGATATAGCAGCTCAAAACTGGGCATTCATGAGGCGTTGTGGGCCATCAGCAGCAGAATTATATCCACCACAATCTGTAGCCTCATGACCCGGCATATCTCTTACCCTACCATTACTATCAAGCTAGGGAACCAACCCTGGTTCAATGTGGAGTGTAGAAGAGCATGCCAGGAGCAGCACCAGGCATACCTAAAAATGAGGTGCCAACCTGGGGAAGCTGCAACACAGGCCTACATGCATGCTAAACAGCGGAAGCAGCATGCTATAGAGAGAGCTAAGTGATTCCAGAATCAACGGATGAGATCAAATTTCTGCAGTCCAGCCACATCCAGTTGAGAAGGAGGGTGGACTATTAAACAACTAACGGAAGGAGGAGGCTCCATGAATAATTGTTGTGTATGTACCTTTAAGAGAAGAACTGATTCTATACTGCAGTACCGGCAGTGACCACCCCTGTATATAAAGCCATAGCAGGCTTCTGTACTTCAGTCTTAAGTTCCCCTCTGTTCCAGCATTTCTGGCTGTGCAGCTGCCTCATGTCAGCAGGAGGAGAAGGAGCAGACAAACCAGGAGAGTGGAGAGTGTAAAGTGGTGGTCTCCTGACCAGGAAGAGGAGGATATCGTTAGACCACCACCACCTCCACCTCCACCATCATCACAGCAACTGAGGTGCCTGGAGAGAGAGGACAGAGGAGGAGAAGGAGAAGGGAGGCCAGCAACAACACCAACCAGGGGAGAGGCCTTTCCCATTACTGCCTCCCCAAATTGGCCTCCATTCCAGGAGAGAGGGGAAAGAAACAACCAACAACTACCAACTGTTTGGAAGGAGGGAAGAACAACAGCATCTTTCAGGTGGGTGTTATTTGGTGCACTCTCCCAAAGACTTTGTATTTTAGGTGGGGGGAGAAAAGAAGAAAAAAGGGTCGGCTCATCAAGGGGTGTGTGTGTGTGTGTGGCTCTTGTAAAACACTAGGCCACACACACCACTAATTAAGCACCCCTTCCTATTGCCTGACCTGGGATAGCTGGAGCTGCCTAGGTGATCAGCCCAATTGTACATCGTTAAGACCTGGTGTGGGACTGAGCCTGGGGCGTCTCCAGCTTTCCCAGGTGAAGACATCTACTCCCCCTGCTAGAAGACCACCCTCAAAGACTTTAATTTTTCATCGGAGAGTCCACCCACCCACCATCCTGAGTGGCGACCCTGCCTTTACGGCCTCCCTCCTTCCCACCCCCCCCTCTCTCTCTCTTTATCTTTCTCTGCCTTTCTCTCTGAGGCACCTCATTTCATCTTTAATTATTAATTGCCTATTGAGCAGAGGGGAGAAGGCCCCTCTCCCAATTTCAATCAATAAGGGGGAGAGGTGTGCCTTCAATTTAAACAGCTCCCTCTGCTCAATTGAGGACCAAAAAAGTACCTGAGGCCACATTAATACCTTCAGGCCTGTGACTTGGGGTGAGTGTAGCCCTTTTTTAGAAAACACCCCAGAATGGCGACTGTGTCTTCGCCGGTGGCGGGGTCAGCCAGGACTTATGCAGGAGTGGCAGCCACAGCCACAGCTGCTCCCACTGCTTCTGCTGCCCCGTCACCATTCAGACTAATAACAAAAAAGCTTGGGGTGAAGAGCTACACTCACCCCACTATGACCATTGAGGCCTGCGTTAAAGCCATGGCTGGGGTTGTCGGCCCCTCAGCCATCGTCGCGGCCTCAAAAATGTATGGGAAGGCTGTGTTCTTCCTGGGGTCGGAGCAGGCGGTGTCCCTGGCTGTCACCAAGGGGCTCACCGTGGGCGGGACCTTCCTGCCGGTGGACCCCCTCGAGGCCACCACGCAGAGGGTGGTTATTTCGAACGTCCCGCCCTATGTTCCTGGTGAGCTCCTCCTTCCCCTTCTACGTCAACTTGGGGAGGTGAGGTCGGGGATCACACCCATCCCGCTCGGCTTCCGGGAGGCCAGCCTTCGCCACGTCTTCTCCTTCCAGCGCCAGCTGTTCATCCAGCTGGCGCGGGAGGAGGGCACTGACGGGGCATTCGTCGTCCACCACAAGGGGACCGCCTATCGCGTCTTCTGGACGTCGGATGGTGTGCGGTGCCACGCCTGCAAGGAGGTGGGGCACATCCGGAAAAACTGCCCCGCCTCCAAGGCCGCCGGAACATCTCGTGCGGCAGAGGCTGGCGCCGCCGACGCTCCTCGCCCCAGATCTGCCCGCGCGTCGGGAACGTCTGATGCGCGGTCGACGTCAGGGGCCAATGCCACCAAGGCCTCCGGCGGGGGGGAGGGAGCGTGTCCGGCCGGAAAGAAGGCGCGGCGGAAAAATAAACACCTTAGGGCGGGTTCCCCCTTGGATGGCCAGCCCTTGCCCCTTGAGCCCCTTACACCCGTGCTCCTCGCGGAGTTAATCGGGGCAGACGCGAGCTGGAGGGGCCTCGTGCCCGAGCCAGTGGCTGCAACCGCCGTAGCGGAAACGCCGATACCTGCGGCCGGGCTCGGGCCCGAGGAGCCCAACAAACCTGCTCCGCCGGAGGGAGCTGAGGAGGAGGCCTCTGCAGTCATGGAGGTCTCCCTCGCTCCCTCCGTGCTAAAAAGAATGCGCGACCCACTGGAAGAGGAGGAGGACCGGGAGGAGGAAGGTCCCTCCGAGCAGGGGGAGTCGTCGCCCGCCGTGGGTACTGCGCCCCCCCCACCGCTGTCGTCATCACCAGCGATCGGCAGGGGTCGCCTGTCCCTCGGGAGGCTGAGGCAGATGTGTCTGTCCGACGCATGCCTCCCGGGGATGGGGACGAGACCCTGCCCGTGGGGGGGGTCGCGGAACAACCCACGGCGGTAATTGAAATTGACCTTCTATCGGTGCCGTTACCCCTCGCCGGGTTGGGCGGCCTGGGGTCTGGGTCGGGCGACCTCGAGGATAATGAGCTCGCCCAATGCGACCCGGACATCTCCCAGGGGCTGCTCGTCCTGGTGGAGCTTTTAATTCAAAACCCCCCATCCGCTGGGTCGGAGGTTGGTGGCGGGGAGGAGGAAGGCCCCCTGGCTGCGTCTCTGGGGCAGGACATACTGGAGGAGCTGGGAATTGTTCTCTCCCCCGTTTCTCCGGTCCTTCCGGCGTCTGAGGCGGAGGGGAGCTCTGAACCGCTGCCATCTTCTGGCCCAGCACCCCTAGAGGAGCCCAGGGAGAAATCCTCTGCCGCCGATCCTGGGGGTGGGATCCGGGTGGAGGCGGGGCTGGCTGGCGCGGCCGAGCCGTTCGCTTCGCACTGCGCGGCGGACGGGTCGGCCGCTGGTGACGACCCCCTGGAGGAGGATGGGGACTCGGTGATGGGCACGGAGGACGATTCGGACTCCAGCGCCGACGAGGCGATGGATGACCTCGTGCCCCTTGCCGAGTCTCCCCTCATTCCCGTAAGGGAACTCCGGGATTTTATGGCCACGTGCTTGGGTCGGCGCAATAAGGTCCGGCTGGCCCTCGACAGGTGGTCGGAGCTGGTGCTGCTCATCGTATCCGTCCGCACCGCCGTTAAGATCATGGGCGCGGACGAGGGTGTGAACCCGCTCGAGCTGCGTCGGCTCACAATGTTTCTCACTGGGCTGCTGAGGAAGTGGCGGCTGACCAGCGGCTGCGCTTCCTCCCCCCGTTAGGTGTAGGTAGAGGTTGCACTATGCTTCTGACATGAAGATAACCATAGCCAGCCTCAACATCAACGGCAGCAGGGAGGCGCGCCGCAGATTCAATAACTTCTCGGTCCTTCGGGACGGGAAGTATGTGGTGTGCTTCCTGCAAGAAACCCACACCGTTCCGGGAGATGAAGCCACGTGGCTCCTGGAGTGGCAAGGAGGGGTCAGCATGAGTCACCTCTCCAACAATTCCAGCGGGGTGGCTATCTTGCTGGCCCCGCATTTTCAGCCGGATACCTTGGGGGTCAAGGAGCACGTGCCGGGCCGTTTGCTCCAGGTCACTGTTCGCCTGGGGGGCGTGCCGCTCCATCTAGTGAACGTGTACGCCCCTCAGACCGGTGCGCAGCAAGTGCGCTTCTTCGAAGAAGTGTCCACTCTGTTGGGCTCCGTCGACGTGGGCGAGTGCGTCATCCTCGGGGGGGATTTTAACTGCACCCTCGAGGCGAGGGACCGTTCGGGTCCCCCGCGAAGCCCAGCGGCGATGGAGAAGTTGAGGGACCTGGTTGGGTCCTTCGACTTGGTGGACGTCTGGCGAAATCTCCACCCCGACTCCAGCGCCTTCACTAGCGTGAGGTCTGGGGGAGGAAGGTCCAGAATCGACTGCCTTTACATTTCCCGGGCGTACGTCTCCTGCGTTCCGGCGGCTTCCATGCAGCCGGTGCCGTGCACGGACCACCACCTGGTGTGGGCGGAGCTCGCTCCACTGCGTGCGCGGGGGGGGGGTCTGCGTACTGGCATTTTAACAACCTGCTGCTGGAGGACGCACGGTTCCGGGATTCATTTCGTCTGTTCTGGGCCGACTGGAGAAGGAAGTGGGGGGGCTTCCCCTCCTTGAGGCTATGGTGGGATGTGGGCAAGGCTCACATCCATCTCTTCTGTCAGGAGTACGTGAAGGGGTCGACCAAGAGGCGGGAGGCCCGGGTCGGGCGGTTGGAGAAGGAGGTGCTCGACCTGGAGTCCCGTCTCGGTCAGGTCGTCGAGGACCCGGCCCTGCGGAAGGTGTACGAAGAGAAGAATGGTGCGCTGAAGGACCTGCAGCTCGTCGGGTCCTGAGGCGTGTACGTGAGGTCGCGGATTCAGCTCCTGAAGGACCTGGACCGCGGCTCCCCCTTCTTCTACTCGCTGGAAAAAAGACGGGGGGTCTGTAAGCAGCTCTTGGGGCTGCTGGCCGACGACGGATCTCTGGTCTCGGATCCGGAGGGAATCAGCGCGGAGACCCGCGCCTACTACGGGGCTCTGTTCTCTCTGGATCCGTCCAGCGAGGATGCGCGCAGAATTTTGTGGGAGGACCTGCCGAAGGTCAGCCCGGAGGGCGCCGAAAAATTGGACTCTCCGCTAAGGCTGGCGGAGCTGACAGGCGCTGTAGTGGCGCTTCTTAGTTTCCAAACAGGCAGCCACTGAGCTGTGGGGTTTTTAACAACGAGTAGATGCGTGTCGAAATAAAACGTTCCCAAACGTAGCTTTGTCTTTTAAACTGTTTACTATAACACTTAACAAACGGAATTACAAAGCAAACACGTATAAACGAACATGGTCAAAAACTGTGCTGCTCCAAACCTCACAGCTTCTGCCTCCTTCAACCACGTGCAGTTTAAACTGTAAAATGGCTGCACCCATGTGTGGCTTAGGGACTGTTCCATTGTGGCAAGAATGAAGGGGGTGTCTCGGACTATACTACTGGAGCAAGAAAATAGGGGGTTTCTTAATACAATAAGTCGGTCAGGTAAATTAACTGTATTATGCCATTTAACCACTATTTTAAAGTATTTTCTTAAGCTTTTATGGCTCTTACATTCCGGCCCCTAATTGACTAGGCACATGAAGCATATCAATTACTCAAACATTAAGAGTCATAAACTAATGAGTTCAACATATTTACAATATAAGTGTCCACTTTTTTCGTTCGGGAACCTTTCACGCTGCTTCTTGTAGCAGGCAGAGCTTTGTGATCGGTCTTTCCAGGGTACTGGTCTTGGTTTGCAAACAAACGCGATGAACGACGCCTCTGGAGTCTGGCATGGTCTTAATTATTTTTCCCATCAACCAAGAATTTCTAGGGGCTGAATCATCCACAATTAAGACAATGTCTCCGACAATGAAGTTCCTCTTTATTTTGGACCATTTTTGACGCTCCTGTAGCAGAGGTAAGTATTCTCTTGTCCATCTGGTCCAGAAAAGGTCTGACATATACTGAACTTGCCTCCACCTCCGACGGGCATACAGACCTTCCTTTTTGAAGACTCCCGGGGGCATGGCTGGCTGTGTTTTCAACAACAGCAGGTGGTTCGGAGTCAGGGCTTCGAGGTCATTGGGATCATCTGATGTCTTAGTTATCGGTCGGTCATTAATGATGGCTTCGACCTCGCACAGAACGGTTTGGAGTCCCTCGTCGTCAAGCGCTTGCTGCTTCAGTACGGAACTGAGTAGTTTTCTTACGGTGCGTATCTGTCTTTCCCAGACACCTCCGTGGTGGGATGCAGCCGGAGGATTGAAGATCCACTTAATTCCTGTTTGCATCATGGCTTCCTGTATTTTAAGCTGATTCCAACCTTCAATAGCTTCCCGTAGTTCTCTCTCCGCTCCGACGAAATTAGTGCCATTATCAGAACGCATAATGGACACCTGTCCTCTTCTACAGACAAAGCGCCGCAAGGCGTTAATACAGGAATCAGTGTCAAGCGTGTGTGCCACCTCAATATGAACAGATCTGATGGTCAAACAAGTGAAAAGCACACCATATCTCTTGACAAGGCTTCGTCCTCGCTTTACCTCGAAAGGCCCGAAATAGTCCACCCCTACGTTTGTAAATGGGGGCTTGTCTGGTAACAAACGGTCTTCAGGCAGGTCTGCCATTTTCTGCTCCCCAGCTCTAGCATGTAACCGTCTGCAAACAATGCATTCAGAGAGTATTTTTCTTATTACGGAATTAGCTCCTGGAATCCAGTATCTTTGTCTTAGCTTCGCAAGCACGTGATTCCTCCCACTGTGTCCAATACTCTGGTGTATATGCTGAAGAATGAGGGTAGCAACCCGGAGGTCCTTAGAAAGGATAGCAGGATGCTTGGCCTCCTCTGGCATAGCAGATTTGTTTAGTCTCCCTCCCACCCTCAGTACTCCATCTTGCAGTGTAGGGTCCAGCTTGTAGATATGACTACCTTTCTTGATTGGAGTATTTCGCTGTAGAGCTTCGATTTCTTCTGGGTATCTTTGTCTTTGACTGAAGCGAACTATCTCCTTCTCAGCCTTGGCCAAATCCTCCACGGTCAATGAATTCTTGCCCAATGTGGTCTTGTGATGATGCGTATACTGCTGTAGAAGCATTCTCTGCTTATCAGGGTTACTTTCAGACTGACTGATAGTGGCTCGGTACTCTTTTCTCTTACCGCTCAGGTGTAGCAGCAACTCTTTCAACCTTAGAAACCATGCAACTGCTTTCCTCAACTGGTGCCATCCTGAGAAATGGTTAACAAGCTTGTTCACTGTGTCAAAGTTCTCTTTCGTATTTATGAGATTTACTGTGACTGATCTCTTGACTTCGACGTCGTCTTCAGCAATCTGACTTGGCATATCTGGTCTTTCTGGCCATGATCTCTCTGTTTCCAGCAGATAACTTGGGCCTTGTATCCAAGTTTCACTCCTCATGAAGTTTTCAGCCTTCAATCCTCGTGAGGCTTGATCTGCTGGGTTTAATGAGGTGTTTACGTACCTCCATTGAGATGGTTGTGTAGCTTCTCTAATGGATGAGATTCTGTTTGCTACGAAGGTCTTGAAGCGTATCTTCTCATTCTCTATATACTTCAGCACCATCATGCTATCCGTCCAGAAGACAGATTCTTCTAATGGGAGCTGTAACTCTTTCCGCATCACCTGGTCAACTTTAACTGCAACAACCGCTGCCGTCAATTCCAGTCTCGGGATGGTGACCTGCTTCAGCGGAGCCATCCTGGATTTCCCCATGAGGAAGGCACAATGTTTCTGGCCCTGTTGATTTGTCAGCAAGAGGTAAGTAGCCGTGCCATAGCCGTCCTCACTGGAGTCCGAGAAATGATGTAGTTGAGCCGTCTTTGTAACTCCAAAACTCGCGGGCTTGATGCATCTACTGACGTTGAAGCTAGAAAGTTGTTGCAAATCTGTCAACCATCTGTGCCATCTCTGAGCTTGACCTTCTGGGATATCTTCATCCCATCCTCTCTTGTCTCTACACAGCTCTCGTAGCATCAGCTTCACCGGCAGAATGAGTGGTGCCAGGAATCCAAGAGGGTCGTAGATGGAACTGACCACGGAGAGAATCCCTCGTCTTGTGGATGGTCTTTCGTTCACCATTATCCTCAAGTTGAACGTGTCTGACTCAATGCACCATTGTACACCAAGAGCTCTCTCGATAAGAAGGACATCGTGGCTCAGGTCCAGATCTTTGACTTCAGTGGCTCTTTCCTTTGCTGGGATAGAAGCTAGAACTGCTCTGCTGTTGCTTATCCACTTAGTCAGATGGAATCCTCCATTCGAACACAGAGTTCTAAGGTCTCTTGACAGTGCGATGGCATCGTCTTCTGTTGACACGGACTTCAGACAGTCGTCGACATAAAAGTTTCTGAAGATTGTCTCCACAGCCTCTGATGGTGCTTTGCCTTTGCCATCTTCTGCAGTTTTTCTGAGAGCGTAGCTTGCACAGCTGGGAGATGATGTGGCTCCGAACAAGTGTACGGCCATTCTACATTCCACCATCGCTTGACTAACGTCGCCATCTGGCCACCAAAGGAAGCGCAGAAGATCAGCATCTTCATCAGGGATTCTAACTTGGTAGAACATTGATTCTATGTCTGCCATCATGGCAACGAGCTCTTGTCTAAACCTAGTCAAGACGCCAATGAGGGTATTAGTAAGATCAGGACCTTGAAGCAGCTGGTCATTCAGTGAAGTTCCTCTGAATGAGGCGGCGCAGTCAAACACTACATGGATCTTTTTCTTCTTTGGGTGAGACACCCCGTGATGAGGAATGTACCAGACCCTTCCATCGTCTCTGTTCAACTGTTCCTCGGGCACCTTTACAGCATAGCCTTTCGCTATGATGTTTCTCATGAAGTCTTTGTAGTCTGCGTGAAAGTCGGGGTTCTTGTTCAGCTTTCTCTTTAGACTGATGGCGCGTTGCTCTGCTATGCAGCGATTGTTCGGCATCTTCGCGGTCTGTCTTCTCAGTGGCAAACCAATGTGATAGTGGCCATCAATGAACTGTGTAGACCTTGTCATCAAACCCATGAACTGATGGTCTTCTTGTGACATCTCTGTCTTTTCCTCACAGCTGCGTTCTGAGAAGTCTGCGTTGAACTGCTGTATCAACAGCTCTTCAATGCTTGCGATAGAGATGCGATTAACTGGGGCGTTTTGTCGTTCCTCCTTGTTCGACTTGTGGCCATCATCTCTCCTTACCGGTCCATTGACTACCCATCCAAGGGCTGTCCTGACGGCGTAGGGTCCGTCATCCTTGCTGTTTATCACCTGCCATGGCTCCATAGTTTTGTAGGCATTGGTTCCAATTAATAGGCCAATTTCTGCTTCAATGTATGGGAGACGCACCTTTTCTAGGTAAGGCCATCTATCCACATCCTTCTGCAGGGCTAGGTTCCCTATTCTAACAGGAATCTCCCTCTGTGTGAAAACATTAGGCAGGTCTATGAAGTCCTTCTCTTCAAGTCCACACACTTCTAGGTCTGACAGGATATAACTTTGCATTGACTTCTCATGACCCATGGTGCGTAATAGGATTTCTGTTCTTCTGCCTCTAACGTTCAGCTGTCGCATGAGTGATTCTGTGCAGAACGTTGCTGAGCTACCTGGATCCATGAAGGCGTAAGTCTCCACAAGCTTCTCGCTCCTCTTAGACTTGATCTTTACTGGTACGATGGCAAGAATACAGTCACTGTCACCGGCCCCAGTGAGTCCACAAGTCTCTGGTTCTAGCGACACCAGAGCACTTGAAACAACCTTCTCGTCGGTATTGTTTTCTTCACTCTTCTTAGAGACTTGTTCTTCTTTATGGATATGCAGCAGACTGGGATGTTTCCGAGTGCACTCTCTGCATGTTGTTCTTTGCTTACAGTTTCTACTCAGGTGCCCCTGAGAGAGACATCCGAAGCATAGGCCGTTGCACTTCAGGAATTCGATTCTGTCCTTATGTGGCTGTGCTTTGATGTCGCTGCAGAAATCCAATGTATGATTCTTCTGGCAGAATAAGCATGGCTTCTGAAAGGCATTAGCAGACGTCACTGTGCTGCTCTTTTTGGGAGATGAGTTCTGGGGCCTTTCTTCCTCGGCCTGGGTGACGATAGTTGCAAAGCTGCTTCCCCTGGAACCACCTTTCCTGAGAGTCTTTGATTCAACAGGCTTGGCTTTCACTCTTCCATCGGTGGTCGGGCTGACATCTTGGATGTTTCCAAACAATGGGTCCCTAGCAATTTTAGCCTGTTTGTCTATGAAGTTCACTAAGTCTGCAAACCTGGCTCTACTTTTCCGTCTCTCCATTATCTCAAAGGCTGTTCTTCTCCATTGTTCTCTCATCCTGTAAGGAAGCTTAGAGATGATGATTCTCATAGTCATAGGATTGTCCATCTCTTCCATGAATTCAACATCCTCCATGGTGTTGCGACATCCTATGAGGAAAAGAACATATGCGTTCAATGCCTCTCCGTCCTCCGATCTGATCTGTGGCCACTTGGTAGCCTTTTCAATATATGCAGTGGCTATCTTCAGCTCATTGCCATAGTGCTCCTGCAGCAACTTCCTGGCTTCTATGTATCCCCGGTCCGGTCTCATGTGTTCACAGCTTCTGACCAGGTCTTGTGGCTTACCACTGGTGTACTGTCCCAGGTAGTACAACTTATCACTGCTGCTCTCTGTTTTGGAGTCAATGGCTTGTTCAAAGGATCTGATGAAGGGCTTATACTTGAGTGGGTCGCCTTGGAACACTGGTATGTCTCTTTGAGGGAGTCGAAACAGATTCTGTTATTTTACAAGCATCTCTGTAATTTCGTTCTGACGTTGCATCACTCGGTATAGGCTTCTCCCTGTGTCTTCAGGCCTCTGGTGGCCATCAGCAGGGTCTAGTCTAGACCGTCTGACGTCTGGGGTAGCATCACGTGCTCCTGTTAGTGGAGAGGCCACTCTTCCACGCTGTAATGCCAGGGGATTGCCTTCGGGCTCTGTTGTAACTTTTGAAGGTGCCCTGGATCCAACTCTATGTGACGACGTTGACTGGCAGTGGCTCCCGCCATCCCGTGAGCCTTCATAATCTTCGTACACACTCAACCTGGCGTCTGAGACCTCGATAGCTGTTTTTATCTCCAGCTGTTCTTTCTTTGCCTGCACCCGAGCCCGTTGGGCCTGCAGTTGGGCCTCTTGGACCTGCAGTTGGGCCTCTTCCCGTTCAAGAGCTTGCTTCTCCGCTAAAGATGCTGCGCGCACCATCAACGCCGCCCGTTCGGCCTCCGCTCTCATGCGTCGCGACGAGCTTGTGGTAGAAGCGACTGACCTGCGTCCAGAAACAGAGCTACCTTCTTTTCGATTTTTGCTCGGTCTGGCGGAAGTCTCTGAAATGCTATCGTCTGGTCCGACTTCATCGTCAACTTTATCTTTCTCTGCTGTATCAGCGTCTTGACGAATCTTTAACATCCACTGTTCCGTGGCCTTGATATAGTCCTTAATGCTGGTTGATTTAAGATCAAACCAGTTGTGCTGATCAGCGTTTCCCTCTTCTTCAGGCAGAAGTGCTAATACATCTTCATTGAGTACATTAAATTCTTCATGCAGCTTGGAGAAATCGTAATACATCATGTCTTCAGCTTTCTTAATATTAGCATTATCTTCCATGAGACGATCGATTATCTTCATTTTTCCAGTTATCTGAGCTAATTTAGCCTTCCTTGCACCTATGCTTCTATGTAACTTCTCTTCCATTGCCTTTGGGGTGAGCTTTATTTCCCTCTTTTGGCCAGCAATCTTTCTGGCTGATGGAAGCTCCTGGCTCCGTAAGGTCTCGGCCATTTTACCCGCAGCTCTTATTTAGCTTCTCAATAGAATGAGCAAAGCAAGTAGCAGTCACTGTACCTTCGCTTTCTTATATTGTCGTCTGGCTCCGTGACCATTCGGGTGTACGTTCGCCGACGATTCCGTCCCTTCCTTCTTAGGGAGCAAGTTTTTGACTAATGTAGTGGCGCTTCTTAGTTTCCAAACAGGCAGCCACTGAGCTGTGGGGTTTTTAACAATGAGTAGATGCGTGTCGAAATAAAACGTTCCCAAACGTAACTTTGTCTTTTAAACTGTTTACTATAACACTTAACAAACGGAATTACAAAGCAAACACGTATAAACGAACACGGTCAAAAACTGTACTGCTCCAAACCTCACAGCTTCTGCCTCCTTCAACCATGTTCAGTTTAAACTGTAAAATGGCTGCACCCATGTGTGGCTTAGGGACTGTTCCATTGTGGCAAGAATGAAGGGGGTGTCTCGGACTATACTACTGGAGCAAGAAAATAGGGGGTTTCTTAATACAATAAGTCGGTCAGGTAAATTAACTGTATTATGCCATTTAACCACTATTTTAAAGTATTTTCTTAAGCTTTTATGGCTCTTACAGGCGCCCTCCACCAGCTCTCTAGGGGAAATTCCCCGGGGCTGGACGGGCTGACCGTGGAGTTCCACAGGGCGTTCTGGGACGTCTTGGGGGGCGACTATGCGCAGGTCCTGGGGGAAAGTTTGGCGACCGGGGAGATGCCCCTCTCTTGGGGCAGGGTGGTCATTGTCCTGCTGCCTAAGAAGGGTGATCTCCGCCTCCTTAAGGACTGGCGCCCGGTCTCCCTCCTCAGTACGGACTATAAAATCTTTGCCAGGGCCATGTCTGCTCGCCTTGGCACCGTGCTGGCCCACATGATCCACCCCGACCAGTCCTACACGGTCCCGGGCCAGACCATCCACGATAACATCCATCTGGTCCGGGACCTGGTCCACCACTCCCAGAGGGCTGGTCTGTAGGTCGCCTTCCTTTCCCTGGATCAGGAGAAGGCATTCGACAGGGTGGATCACGAGTATCTCTTCGGGACTCTGCGTGCATTCGGGTTCGGGACGCATTTCGTCACCCGGATCCGACTTCTGTATGCCGCCGCGGAGTGTCTGATTAAAGTTAATGGGTCCTTGATGGCACCCCTTCGCTTCGGGAGGGGGGTGCGTCAGGGATGCCCCATGTCCGATCAGTTATACGCCGTTTGCATGGAGCCATTCCTGCGCCTCTTGTGGAAGAGGTTGACGGGACTGGCTCTGCAAGGGCCAGGCGTGGAGGTGGTCCTCTCGGCTTACGCCGATGACGTGCTCCTCACGGTCACGGATCCCGCTGACTTGCGGAGGATGCGGGAATGTCAGCAGATTTACTCGGACGCATCCTTCGCCAAGATCAACTGGGAGAAATGTTCCGGACTCCTGGTGGGTCAGTGGCGGGTGGACTCCCTGCCAGAGGAGTTCAGGCCTTTCGCCTGGAGCACCACGCACCTCCTCTATTTGGGAGTCTACCTTAGCCCTGCCGAGGACGCCTGGCTGGCGAACTGGCAAGAGCTGGAGGCCAAAGTCACCGCTTGCCTAGGACGCTGGACAGGACTGCTCCGAGTGTTGTCCTACAGGGGTCGAGCGCTGGTCATAAACCAGCTGGTGGCCGCCATGTTGTGGTACCGGTTGGTCACTTTGATCCCTCCCCCTGCGTTTGTCGCCAAGATGCAGAAGAAGCTCATCGACTTCTTCTGGGACAAAAGGAAGCACTGGGCCTCTGCCGCGGTTCTGTCTCTCCCGCTTAGGGAGGGCGGTCAGGCGCTGGTGTGCCTTCGCACCCAGGCTGCGACTTTCCGTCTTCAGACGCTGCAGAGATACCTGTACGTCGAGAATCCTCCGAGATGGTATGCGCTGGCGACGTTTTTCTTCCGCCAGCTGCAGGGCCTCAATTACGACACGCAGCTCCTGTTCGCGAAAGTGGGCAGCAGGCGTGCCGGCCTGCAGGAGCTGCCTGTCTTCTACCAGGAACTCCTATGGGTTTGGAACTACGTCGCTTCCAGGCGGAGCTCTCCCCCGTCAGGAGCCGCTGCTCAGGAATCCGCACCTCCACGAACGCGGTTTCAGGCGGCTGACGGAGGGCAGGGCTGTGCCTGGCAAGGTGACCAGAGTCGGGGACCTGCTCGATGGCGGAGGAGCGGGCTGGATGGTGCCGGAGGAGCTGGTGCGGCGCCTGTCCTGGGCCAATGTCCGGCTCGCGGTCGAAGCCATCGAATCGGTGAAAGCGGCACTGGGCCCCGACTCCACTAGGTGTATCGAGGTGGCTCAAGCATGTGGGGCGATCCCGTCCGAGCTTACCCCGTTCGGACGGAATTCCTCATCGGCGCTCCGCCCCGAAACTCCCCTCGGGAACCGGCGCCTCACAACTTGAGCCGTCTCGAGGAAATACCCTCCATGCCTTTTCATTCCGCGTGGAGGGTTTTCCTGTACGGGCTGCTCCTGCACACGCTGCACTTTGCCATCTTCGTCTACCGTCCGGACACGCCTTGGCGTGGCGTCTTGCCGACTGGCGGTGGCGGAGGTCCCCAATGGAGGGCTCTCTACGCGTGAGTCCTCCCTTGTTCCATCGGGGACTTGGCCTGGAGGGTGTTGCACGGAGCGGTCCCGTGCAATAAGGTTTTAAGTAGGTTCACGGACTCCCAGGCCGCCTGCATTTTTTGAGGCCTGGAGGAGTCCGTGTTTCATGTTTATATAGAGCGTGAGAGGTTGCAGCCCCTCTTTCACTACTTGAAGGGGCTGCTCCTCGATTTTTGGTGGCACTTCAGTCCCACGCTCTTGATCTATGGTCACCCGGTGTGGAGGGGAGCGGACAGGTTGGAGGACCTCCTTGTGGGCCTGCTCCTGGGCCTGGCTAAAAGAGCCATCAATTGGTCCAGGCAGCGGGCAGTCGAGGGGGTCGTCCAGCCGGATTGCCTGCCTCTCTTCCGCGGCCATGTTCGCGCCCGGGTGGCCCTGGAGATGGAGCACGCGGTGTCCGCCGGTGCGCATGAGTATTTCCGCCACCGGTGGGCGCCGCGGGGACTGGAGTGCATCATCAACCCGGATAACCAAATTTTAATTTGATTTGTTAAGTTTTAGTTGAACTTTTGTTTACATTCAATTTGGTTTTTTTTTGGTACGAACAAAAAGAGTACCCTCTGTTCAGCATTCACAGCATTGCTGGCTGTGCAGCTGCAAGCACGAGCAGAGGGAGCAGCCAGACTTGGAGAGTGGACTAACGTGGTGGTCCCCTGACCAGGCAGAGGAGGAGAACGCTGGACCACCACCACCACCTCCACCTCCACCTCCACTATCATCATAGCAGCTGAGGTGCCTGGAGGGAAAGGACAGAGGAGGAGAAGGAGAAGGGAGGCCAGCAACAACACCAACCAGGGGAGAGGCCTTTCCCATTACTGCCTCCCCAAATTGGCCTCCACTTCAGGAGAGGGAGAGAGAGGAGAGAAACCACCATCAACCAACACAAACTGTTTGGAAGGAGGGAGGAGTATCATCTTCAAAATATCTACAGGTGGGTGTTATTTGGGGCACTCTCCCAAAGTCTTTGTATTTTAGGTGGGGGGAGAAAAGAAGAAACAAGGCCGGAACATCAAGGGGTGGCTGTGTGTGTGTGTGGATCTTGCCAAAACTAGGCCACACACACCAATAATAAGCATCCCTTCTATTGCCTGACCTGGGCCAGCTGGAGCTGCCTAGGTGAAGTGGTTAATTCCATTCATTACATCGTTAAGACCTGGTGTGGGACTGAGCCTGGGCAGCTCCAGCTTTCCCAGGTGAAGACATCTTCTCCCCCTGCCAGAAGAACACCAATGTCAGAGACTTTAAATTTCCATCAGGAGAGTGCACCCCTGCCAACACCCACACACCCGCCATCCTGAGTGGCGACCCTGCATTTGCGGCCTCCCTCCTTCCCAACCCCCCTCTCTCTCTCTGTCTCTCTCTGCCTCTTTCTCTAGGGCACCTCAGTTTACTTTATTAAATAATTGCCTATTGAGCAGAGGCAGAAGGCCCCTCTCCCAATCTCAGTCAATAAGGGGAGAGGTGTGCCTTCATTTTAAGCAGCTCCCTCTGCTCAATAGAGGACCAAAAAAATACCTGAGGCCATTTCCATCTTCAGGCCTGTGACTTGGGGTGAGTGTAGCCCTTTATAATACCACCCCAGAATGGCGACAGCATCTTCACCGGTGACGGGGCCAGCCAAGACGTATGCGGGAGTGGCAGCCACAGCTGCTCCCGCTGCTTCTGCTGCCCCGTCACCTTTCAGGCTGATGACAAAAAAGCTTGGGGTGAAAAGCTACACTCACCCCACTATGACTATTGAGGCCTGCGTTAAAGCCATGGCTGGGGTTGTTGGCCCCTCAGCCATTGTAGCGGCCTCAAAAATGTATGGGAAGGCTGTGTTTTTCCTGGGGTCGGAGCGGGCAGTGTCCCTGGCCATCGCCAAGGGGCTCACCGTGGGCGGGACCTTCCTGCCGGTGGACCCCCTCGAGGCCACTGCGCAGAGGGTGGTTATTTCGAACGTCCCGCCCTATGTTCCTGGTGAGCTCCTCCTTCCCCATCTACGTCAACGTGGGGAGGTGAGGTCGGGGATCACATCCATCCCGCTCGGCTTCCGGGAGGCCAGCCTTCGCCACGTCTTCTCCTTCCGGCGCCAGCTGTTCATCCAGCTGGCGCGGGAGGAGGACACTGACGGGGCATTCGTCGTCCACCACGAGGGGACCGCCTATCGCGTCTTCTGGACGTCGGGCGGTGTGCGGTGCCACGCCTGCAAGGAGGTGGGGCACATCCGGAAAAACTGCCCCGCCTCCAAGGCCGCCGGATCATCTCGTGTGGCCGAGGCTGGCGCCGCCGACGCTCCTCCACCCGGATCTGCCCGCGCGTCGGGAACGTCTGATGCGCGGTCGACGTCGGGGGCCGATGCCACCAAGGCCTCCGGCGGGGGGGAGGGAATGTGTCCGGCCGGAAAGAAGGCGCGGCGAAAAAATAAACACCTTAGGGCGGGTCCCCCCGTGGATGGCCAGCCCTTGCCCCTTGAGCCCCTTACACCCGCGCTCCTCGCAGAGTTAATCGGGGCAGACGCGAGTGGGAGGGGCCTCGTGCCCGAGCCTGTGGCCTCAACCGCCGCAGCGGTAACGCCGATACCTGCGGCCGGGCTCGGGCCCGAGGAACCCGACAAACCTGCTCCGCCGGAGGGAGCTGAGGAGGAGCCCTCTGCAGGCATGGAGGTCTCCCTCGCTCCGTCCGTGCTAAAAAGAAGGCGCGACCCCCTGGAAGAGGAGGAGGACCGGGAGGAGGAAGGTCCCTCCGAGCAGGACGAGTCGTCGCCCGCCGCGGGTACTGCACCCCCGCCCCCGCTCTCACCATAAACAGCGATCGGTGGGGGTCGCCTGTCCCTCGGAAGGCTGAGGCAGATGTGTCTGTCCAGCATGTGCCTCTCGGGGATGGGGACGAGACCCTGCCCGTGGGGGGGGTCGCGGAACAACCCGCGGTGGAAATAGATATTCTATCGGTGCCGTTACCCCTCGCCGGGTCGGGCGGTCTGGGGTCTGGGTCGGGCGAGCTAGAGGATAATGAGCTCGCCCAATGCGACCCGGACATCTCCCAGGGGCTGCTCGACCTGGTAGAAGTTTTAAATACCCCATCCGCTGGGTCGGAGGTTGGTGGCGGGGAGGAGGATGGCCCCCTGGCTGCGTCTCTGGTGCCGGACGTACTGGAGGAGCTGGGATTTGTTCTCTCCCCGGTTTCTCCGGTCGTTCCGGCGTCTGGGGCGGAGGGGAGCTCTGAACCGCCGCCGTCTTCTGGCCCAGCACCCCTAGAGGAGCTCAGGGAGAAATCCTCTGCCGCCGATCCTGGGGGTGGGATCTGGGCGGAGGCGGGGCTGGCTGGTGCGGCCGAGCTGTTCGCTTCGCACTGCGCGGCGGACGGGTCGGCCGCTGGTGACGACCCCCTGGAGAAGGATGGGGACTCGGTGATGGGCACGGAGGGCGATTCGGACTCCAGCGCCGACGAGGCGATGGATGACCTCGTGCCCCTTGCCGAGTCTTCCCTCATTCCCGTAAGGGAACTCCGGGATTTTATGGCCACATGCCTGGGTCAGCGCAATAAGGTCCGGCTGGCCCTCGACAGGTGGTCGGAGCTGGCGCTGCTCATCGTATCCGTCCGCGCCGCCGTTAAGATCATGGGCGCGGACGAGGGTGTGAACCCGCTCGAGCTGCGTCGGCTCAGAACGTTTCACACTGGGCTGCCGAGGAAGTGGCGGCTGACCAGCGGCTGTGCTCCCTCCCGCCATTAGGTGTAGGTAGAGGTTGCACTATGCTTCTGACATGAAGATAACCATAGCCAGCCTCAACATCAATGGCAGCAGGGAGGCGCGCCGCAAATTCAATAACTTCTTGGTCCTTCGGGATGGGAAGTATGCGGTGTGCTTCCTGCAAGAAACCCACACCGTTCCGGGAGACGAAGCCACGTGGCTCCTGGAATGACAAGGTGGGGTCAGCATGAGTCACCTCTCCAACAATTCCAGCGGGGTGGCTATCTTGCTGGCCCCGCATTTTCAGCCAGAGATCTTTGGTGTCAAGGAGCACGTGCCGGGCCGCTTGATCCAGGTCACTGTTCACCTGGGGGGTGTGTCGCTCCATCTAGTGAACGTGTACACCCCTCAGACCGGTGCGCAGCAAGTGCGCTTCTTCGAAGAAGTGTCCGTTCTTTTGGGCTCCGTCGACGTGGGCGAGTGCGTCATCCTCGGGGGGGGATTTTAACTGCACCCTCGAGGCGAGGGACCGTTCGGGTCCCCCGCGAAGCCTGGCGGCGAAGGAGAAGTTGAGGGACCTGGTTGGGTCCTTCGACTTGGTGGACGTCTGGCGAAATCTCCACCCCGACTCCAGCGCCTTCACTAGCGTGAATTCTGGGGGAGGAAGGTCCAGAATCGACCGCCTTTACATTTCCCGGGCGTACGTCTCCTGCGTTCTGGCGGCTTCCATGCGGCCGGTGCCGTGCACGGACCACCACCTGGTGTGGGCGGAGCTCGCTCCGCTGCGCGCGCGGGGTGGGTCCGCGCACTGGCATTTTAACAACCTGCTGCTGGAGGACGCACGGTTCCGGGATTCGTTTCGTCGATTCTGGGCCGACTGGAGAAGGACGCAGGGGGGCTTCCCCTCCTTGAGGCTATGGTGGGATGTGGGCATGGCTCACATCCGTCTCTTCTGTCAGGAGTACGCGAAGGGGTCGACCAAGAGGCGGGAGGCCCGGGTCAGGCGGTTGGAGAAGGAGGTGCTCGACCTGGAGTCCTGTCTCGGTCAGGTCGTCGAGGACCCGGCCCTGCGGAAGGCGTACGAAGAGAAGAAGGGCGCGCTGAAGGACCTGCAGCTCGTCGGGTCCCGAGGCGCGTACGTGAGGTCGCGGATCCAGCTCCTGCGGGACCTGGACCGCGGCTCCCCCTTCTTCTACTCGCTGGAAAAAAGACGGGGGGTCCGTAAGCAGCTCTTGGGGCTGCTGGCCGACGACGGATCACTGGTCTCGGATCCGGAGGGAATCAGTGTGGAGACCCGCGCCTATTACGGGGCTCTGTTCTCTCCGGATCCGTCCAGCAAGGATGCGCGCAGAGCTTTGTGGGAGGACCTGCCGAAGGTCGGCTCGGAGGGCGCCGAAAAATTGGACGCTCCGCTAAGCCTGGCGGAGCTGACCGGCGCCCTCCGCCAGCTCTCTAGGGGAAAGTCCCCGGGGCTGGACGGGCTGACCGTGGAGTTCCACAGGGCGTTCTGGGACGTCTTGGGGGGCGACTATGCGCGGGTCCTGGGGGAAAGTTTGGCGACCGGGGAGATGCCCCTCTCTTGGCGCAGGGCGGTCATTGTCCTGCTGCCTAAGAAGGGCGATCTCCGCCTCCTTAAGAACTGGCGCCCGGTCTCCCTCCTCAGCACGGACTACAAAATCTTTGCCAGGGCCATGTCTGCTCGCCTTGGCACCGTGCTGGCCCACATGACCCACCCCGACCAGTCCTACACGGTCCCGGGCCGGACCATTCACGATAACATCCATCTGGTCCAGGACCTGGTCCACCACTCCCAGAAGGCTGGTCTGTCGGTCGCCTTCCTTTCCCTGGATCAGGAGAAGGCATTCTACAGGGTGGATCACGAGTATATCTTCGGGACGCTGCGCGCTTTCGGGTTCGGGACGCATTTCGTCGCCCGGATCCGACTTCTGTACGCCGCCGCAGAGTGTCTGATTAAAGTTAACGGGTCCTTGATGGCGCCCCTTCGCTTCGGGAGTGGGGTGCGTCAGGGATGCCCCATGTCCGGTCAGTTATATGCCATTTGCGTGGAGCCTTTCCTGCGCCTCTTGCGGAAGAGGTTGACGTGACTGGTTCTGCAAGGGCCGGGCGTGGAGGTGGTCCTCTCGGCTTACGCGGATGACGCGCTCCTCACGGTCACGGATCCCGCTGACTTGCGGAGGATGCGGGAATGCCAGCAGATTTACTCGGACGCATCCTCCGCCAAGATCAACTGGGAGAAATGTTGCGGACTCCTGGTGGGTCAGTGGCGGGTGGACTCCCTGCCGGAGGAGTTCAGGCCTTTCGCCTGGAGCACCATGCACCTCCTCTATTTGGGAGTCTACCTTAGCCCTGTCGAGGACGCCTGGCCGGCGAACTGGCAAGAGCTGGAGGCCAAAGTCACCGCTCGCCTAGGACGCTGGACAGGACTGCTCCGAGTGTTGTCCTACAGGGGTCGAGCGCTGGTCATAAACCAGCTGGTGGCTGCCATGTTGTGGTACCGGTTGGTCACTTTGATCCCTCCCCCTGCGTTTGTCGCCAAGATTCAGAAGAAGCTCATCGACTTCTTCTGGGACAAAAGGAAGCACTGGGTCTCTGCCGCGGTTCTGTGTTTCCCGCTTAGGGAGGGCGGTCAGGCGCTGGTGTGCCTTCACATGCAGGCTGCGACTTTCCGTCTTCAGACGCTGCAGAGATACCTGTACGTCGAGAAACCTCCGAGATGGTGTGCGCTGGCGACGTTTATCTTCCGCCAGCTGCACGGCCTCAATTACGACATGCAGCTCCTGTTTGTGAAAGTGGGCGGCAGGCGTGCCGGCCTGCGGGAGTTGCCTGTCTTCTACCGGGAACTGCTATGGGTTTGGAACTACGTCGCTTCCAGGCGGAGCTCTCCCCCGTCAGGAGCGGCGGCTCTCCTTCGGGAGCCGCTGCTCAGGAATCCGCACCTCCACGAACAATGGTTCGGGCGGCTGGCGGAGGGTAGGGCTGTGGCTGGCAAGGTGACCAGAGTCGGGGACCTGCTCAATGGCGGAGGAGCGGGCTGGATGGCGCCGGAGGAGCTGGCACGGCGCCTGTCCTGTGCCAACGTCCGGCTCGCGGTCGAAGCCATCGAATCGTTGAAAGCGGCACTAGGCCCCGACTCCACAAGATGTATCGAGGCGGCTCAAGCACGTGGGGCGATCCCGTCCGAGCTTACCCCCGTTCGGACGGAATTCCTCATCGGCGCCCAGCCCAGAAACTCCCCTCGGGAACCGGCGCCTCACAACTTGAGCCGTCTCGAGGAAATACCCTCCGTGCCTTTTCATTCCGCACGGAGGGGTTTCCTGTACGGGCTGCTCCTGCACACACTCCACTTTGCCATCTTCGTCTACCGTCCGGACACACCTTGGCGTGGCGTCTTGCCGCCTGGCGGTGGCGGAGGTCCCCAATGGAGGGCTCTCTATGTGGGAGTCCTCCCTTGTTCCATCGGGGACTTGGCCTGGAGGGTGTTGCACGGAGCGGTCCCGTGCATTCAGGTTTTAAGTAGGTTCACGGACTCCCAGGCCGCCTGCATTTTTTGCGACCTGGAGGAGTCCGTGTTTCACATTTATATGGAGTGTGAGAGGTTGCAGCCCCTCTTTCACTACTTGAAGGGGCTGCTCCTCGATTTTTGTTTGCACTTCAGTCCCACGCTCTTGATCTACGGTCACCCGGTGCGGAGGGGAGCGGACAGGTTGGAGGACCTCCTTGTGGGCCTGCTCCTGGGCCTGGCTAAAAGAGCCATTAATTGGTCCAGGCAGCGGGCGGTCGAGGGAGTCGTCTGGCCGGATTGCCTGCCTCTCTTCCGCGGCCATGTTCGCGCCCGGGTGGCCCTGGAGATGGAGCACGCGGTATCCGCCGGTGCGCTTGAGTATTTCCGCCACCGGTGGGCGCCGCGGGGACTGGAGTGCATCATCAACCCGGAAAACCATATTTTAATATGATTTGTTAAGTTTTAGTTGAACTTTTGTTTACAGTCCAATTTGTTATTTTTTTGGTACAATCAAAAGAGTTACCCTCTGTTCATCATTCACTGCATTGCTGGCTGTGCAGCTGCAAGCACAAGCAGAGGGAGCAGCCAGACTTGGAGAGTGGACTAAAGTGGTGGTCCCCTGACCAGGCAGAGGAGGAGAACGCTGGACCACCACCACCTCCACCAAACATCACAGCAACTGAGGTGCCTGGAGAGAGAGGACAGAGGAGGAGAAGGAGAAGGGAGGCCAGCAACAACACCAACCAGGGGAGAGGCCTTTCCCATTACTGCCTCCCCAAATTGGCCGCCATTCCAGGAGAGAGGGGAGAGAAACAACCAACAACCACCAACTGTTTGGAAGGAGGGAAGAACAACATCATCTTTCAGGTGGGTGTTATTTGGTGCACTCTCCCAAAGACTTTGTATTTTAGGTGGGGGGAGAAAAGAAGAAAAAAGGGCCGGATCATCAAGGGGTGTGTGTGTGTGTGTGGCTCTTGTAAAACACTAGGCCACACACACCACTAATTAAGCACCCCTTCCTATTGCCTGACCTGGGATAGCTGGAGCTGCCTAGGTGATCAGCCCAATTGTACATCGTTAAGACCTGGTGTGGGACTGAGCCTGGGGCGTCTCCAGCTTTCCCAGGTGAAGACATCTTCTCCCCCTGCTAGAAGACCACCTTCAAAGACTTTAATTTTTCATCGGAGAGTGCACCCCTGCCGACACTCACCCACCCACCATCCTGAGTGGCGACCCTGCCTTTGCGGCCTCCCTCCTTCCCACCCCCCCTCTCTCTCTCTCTTTATCTTTCTCTGCCTTTCTCTCTGAGGCACCTCATTTCATCTTTAATTATTAATTGCCTATTGAGCAGAGGGGAGAAGGCCCCTCTCCCAATTTCAATCAATAAGGGGGAGAGGTGTGCCTTCAATTTAAACAGCTCCCTCTGCTCAATTGAGGACCAAAAAAATACCTGAGGCCACATTAAGACCTTCAGGCCTGTGACTTGGGGTGAGTGTAGCCCTTTTTAGAAAACACCCCAGAATGGCGACTGTGTCTTCGCCAGTGGCGGGGTCAGCCAGGACTTATGCGGGAGTGGCAGCCACAGCCACAGCTGCTCCCGCTGCCCCGTCACCATTCAGACTAATAACAAAAAAGCTTGGGGTGAAGAGCTACACTCACCCCACTATGACCATTGAGGCCTGCGTTAAAGCCATGGCTGGGGTTGTCGGCCCCTCAGCCATCGTCGCGGCCTCAAAAAATGTATGGGAAGGCTGTGTTCTTCCTGGGGTCGGAGTGGGCGGTGTCCCTGGCCTTCACCAAGGGGCTAACCGTGGGCGGGACCTTCCTGCCGGTGGATCCTCTCGAGGCCACTGCGCAGAGGATCGTCGTTTCCAACGTCCCGCCCTATGTTCCTGGTGAGCTCCTCCTTCCCCATCTACGTCAACTTGGGGAGGTGAGGTCGGGGATCACACCCATCCCGCTCAGCGTCCGGGAGGCCAGCCTTCGCCACGTCTTCTCCTTCCGGCGCCAGCTGTTTATCCAGCTGGCGCGGGAGGTGGACACTGACGGGGCATTCGTCGTCCACCACGAGGGGACCGCCTATCGCGTCTTCTGGACGTCGGACGGTGTGCGGTGCCATGCCTGCAAGGAGGTGGGGCACATCCGGAAAAACTGCCCCGCCTCCAAGGCCGCCGGGTCATCTCGTGCGGCCGAGGCTGGCGCCGCCGACGCTCCTCCCCCCGGATCTGCCCGCGCGTCGGGAACGTCTGATGCACGGTCGACGTCGGGGGCCGATGCCACCAAGGCCTCCGGCGGGGGGGAGGGAGCATGTCCGGCCGGAAAGAAGGCGCGGCGAAAAAATAAACACCTTAGGGCGGGTCCCCCCGTGGATGGCCAGCCCTTGCCTCTGGAGTCCCTTACACACGCGCTCCTCGCGGAGTTAATCGGGGCAGACGCGAGCGGGAGGGGCCTCGTGCCCGAGCCTGTGGCCGCAACCGCCGCAGCGGTAACGCTGATACCTGCGGCCGGGCTCGGGCCCGAGGAGCCCGACAAACCTGCTCCGCCAGAGGGAGCTGAGGAGGAGCCCTCTGCAGGCATGGAGGTCTCCCTCGCTCCCTCCATGCTAAAAAGAAGGCGCGACCCCCTGGAAGAGGAGGTGGACTGGGAGGAGAAGGGTCCCTCCGAGCAGGGGGAGTCGTCGCCCGCCGCGGGTACTGCGCCCCCCCCCCCGCTGTCACCATCACCAGCGACCGGCAGGGGTCGCCTGTCCCTCGGGAGGCTGAGGCAGATGTGTCTGTCCAGCACATGCCTCCCGGGGACGGGGACGAGACCCTGCCCGTGGGGGGGGGGTTGCGGAACAACCCGCGGTGGAAATAAATATTCTATCGGTGCCGTTACCCCTCGCCGGGTCGGGCGGCCTGGGGTCTGGGTCGGGCGAGCTCGAGGATAATGAGCTCACCCAATGCAACCCGGACATCTCCCAGGGGCTGCTCGTCCTGGTAGAGCTTTTAATTCAAAACCCCCCATCCGCTGGGTCGGAGGTTGGTGGCGGGGAGGAGGATGGCCCCCTGACTGCGTCTCTGGTGCTGGACGTGCTGGAGGAGCTGGGAATTGTTCTCTCCCCGGTTTCTCCGGCCGTTCCGGCATCTGGGGCGGAGGGGAGCTCTGAACTGCCGCCGTCTTCTGGCCCAGCACCCCTAGAGGAGCCCAGGGAGAAATCCTCTGCCGCCGATCCTGGGGGTGGGATCCGGGTGGAGGCGGGGCTGGCTGGTGCAGCCGAGCCGTTCGCTTCGCACTGCGTGATGGACGGGTCGGCCGCTGGTGACGACCCCCTGGAGGAGGATGGGGACTCGGTGATGGGCACGGAGGACGATTCGGACTCCAGCGCCGACGAGGCGATGGATGACCTCGTGCCCCTTGCCGAGTCTCCCCTCATTCCCGTAAGTGAACTCCGGGATTTTATGGCCACATGACTGGGTCGGCCTGGAGGGGACTTGGCCTGGCGGGTGTTGCACGGAGCGGTCCCGTGCAATAAGATTTTACGTAGGTTCACGGACTCCCAGGCCGCCTGCATTTTTTGCGGCCTGGAGGAGTCCGTGTTTCACGTTTATATGGAATGTGAGAGGTTGCAGCCCCTCTTTCACTACTTGAAGGGGCTGCTCCTCGGTTTTTGGTTGCACTTCAGTCCCACACTCTTGATCTACGGTCACCCGGTGCAGAGGGGAGCGGACCGGTTGGAGGACCTCCTTGTGGGCCTGCTCCTGGGCCTGGCTAAAAGAGCCGTCAATTGGTCCAGGCAGCGGGCGGTCGAGGGGGTCGTCCGGCCGGATTGCCTGCCTCTCTTCCGCGGCCATGTTCGCGCCCGGGTGGCCCTGGAGATGGAGCACGCGGTGTCCGCCGGTGCGCTTGAGTATTTCCGCGACTGGTGGGCGCCGCGGGGACTGGAGTGCATCATCAACCCGGAAAACCAAATTTTAATTTGATTTGTTAAGTTTTAGTTGAACTTTTGTTTACAGTCCAATTTGGGTTTTTTGGGTACAAACAAAAGAGTTACCCTCTGTTCAGTAAATACCTGTTATTATTGTTCTCCTGCAGTCCGTGTATTATTGATACTCGGACACTACAATATCCCCATCCTCAATGATGGCAGAGCCCAGCACATGAGTGCAAAAGACAAGGCTGAAGCGTTTGCAACCATCTTCAGCCAGAAGTGCCAACTGGATGATCCATATCGGCCTCCTCCCGAGGTCCCCACCATCACTGAAGCCAGTCTTCAGCCAATTCGATTCACTCCATGCGATATCAAGAAACGGCTGAACAGACTGGATACCGCAAAGGCTGTGGGCCCCAACAACATCCCAGCTGCCGTGCTGAAGACTTGTGCTCCAGAACTAGCCACGCCTCTAGCCAAGCTGTTCCAGTACAGCTACAACACTGGCATCTACCCAACAATGTGTAAAACTGCCCAGTTATGTCCTGTCCACAAAAAGCAGGACAAATCCAATCCGGCCAATTACCGCCCCATCAGTCTACTCTCAATCATCAGCAAAGTGATGGAAGGTGGATGTGGTTGTTGGAGGTCAATCATCTCAGCCCCAGGACTTTGCTGCAGCAGTTGCTCAGGTCCTAGGCCCAACCATCTTCAGCTGCTTCATCAAAGACCTTCCCTCCATCATAAGGTCAGAACTGGGGATGTTCGCTGATGATTGCACAGTGTTCAGTTCCTTTCGCAACTCCTCAGATAATGAAGCAGTCCATGCCTGCATGCAGCAAGAGCTGGATGACATTCAAGCTTGGGCTGATAAGTGGCAGGTAACATTCACGCCACAGAAGTGCCAGGCAAGAGTCTAACCACCGCCCTTTCACATTCAACGGCATTACCATCGCCGAATCCCCCACCGTCAACATCCTGGGGGTCACCATTGACCAGAAACTTAACTGGACCAGCCACATAAATACTGTGGCAATAAGAGCAGGTCAGAGGCTGGGTATTCTGTGGTGAGTGTCTCAACTCCTGACTCCCCAAAGCCTTTCCACCATCTACAAGGCACAAGTCAGGAGTGTGATGGAATACTCTCCACTTACCTGGATAAGTGCAGCTCCAACAACACTCAAGAAGCTCAACACCATCCAGGACAAAGCAGCCCGCTTGATTGGTACCCCATCCACCACCTTAAACATTCACTCCCTCCACCACCAGCGCAACGTGGCTGCTACAAGATGCACTGCAGTAACTAGCCAAAGTTTCTTCAGCAGCACCTCCCAAACCCGCGACCTCTACCACCTAGTAGGGCAAGGGCAGCAGATGCATGGGAACACCATCACCTGCAAGTTCCCCTCCAAGTTACATACCATCCTGACTTGGAAATATATCTCCGTTCCTTCATTGTCGCTGGGTCAAAATCCTGGAACACCCTCCCTAACTTCTTCTTCTCTTCTTAGGCAGTCCCTCGAAACCGAGGATGACTTGCTTCCACATTAAAAATGAGTTTGCAGGTGACTGATGAGTCCAATGCGGGACCTACAGTCTCTGTCATAGGTGGGGCAGACGGTGGTTGAAGGGGCAGGTGGGTGGGGTGCTTGGGTTGAAGTGCGCTCCTTGTGCTGCCTGCGCTTGGCTTCCGCTTGCTCCTGGCAAAGAGACATAAGAACATAAGAACATAAGAAATAGGAGCAGGAGTAGGCCAATCGGCCCCTTGAGCCTGCTCTGCCATTTAATAAGATCATGGCTGATCTGATCCTAACCGCCAATCTACTATCACAGAACCATCTCCTGAATCTAACAGAATTAGACACACGAAATAGGAGCAGGATCAGGCTACACGGCCCCTGGGCCCGCTTCGCTACCCACAGGGCCATGTCCGATCCGAACCTAGACTCATGTCCAAATTCCTGCCCACTCCCCGTAACCCTTAATTCCCTTTACTTCTAGGAAACTGTCAATTTCTGTTTTAAATTTATGTAATGATGTAGCTTCTACAGCTTTTTGGGGCAGCATATTCCATGGACCTACCACCCTCTGAGTGAAGTAGTTCCTCCTCATCTCAGTTTTGAAAGAGCAGCCCCTTATTCTAAGACTATGCCCCCTAGTTCAGTTTCACCCATCATCGGGAACATCCTACCCGCATCCACCCGATCCAACCCCTTCACAATCTTATATGTTTCAATAAGATCGCCTCTCATTCTTCTGAACTCCAATGAGTAGAGTCCCAATCTACTCAACCTCTCCTCATATGTCCATCCCCTCATCCCTGGGATTGACCGAGTGAACCTTCTTTGTACTGACTCGAGAGCAAGTATGTCTTTTCTTAAGTATGGACACCAAAACTGTATGCAGTATTCCAGGTGCGGTCTCACCAATACCTTGCACAACTGAAGGAATACATCCCTATTTTTATATTCTATCCCCCTAGCAATGAAAGCCAACATTCCATTGGCCTTCTTAATCACTTGCTGCACCTGCATACTAACCTTTTGAGTTTCGTGCACCAGGACCCCCAGATCCCTTTGTACTTCAGTACTTTCCAGTTTCTTGCCTTTAAGATAATAGCTTGCTCTACGATTTTTCCTGCCAAAGTGCATAACCTCACACTTTCCAGTATTGTATTCCATCTGCCAAATCTCTGCCCACTTACTTAGCCTGTCTATGTCCCCTTGCAGGTTTTTTATGTCCTCCTCACTCACTACTTTCCCTCCCATCTTAGTATCATCTGCAAACTTTGATATGTTACACTCGGTCCCCTCCTCCAAATCGTTAATATAGATTGTAAAGAGTTGGGGACCCAGCACCGACCCCTGCGGAACACCACTAGTTACTGATTGCCATTCTGAGAATGAACCATTTATCCCAACTCTCTGCCTTCTGTTAGATAGCCAATCCTCTATCCATGCCAGAATATTACCCCCAATCCCGTGATTTTTTATCTTAAGCAATAATCTTTTGTGTGGCACCTTGTCAAATGCCTTTTGGAAGTCTAAATACATTACGTCCACTGGTTCCCTTTTATCCACCCTATATGTTACTTCCTCAAAGAACTCCAGCAAATTTGTCAAACATGACTTCCCCTTCATAAAACCATGCTGACTTTGTCCTATTAAATTATGATTATCCAAATGTCCTGTTACTGTCTCCTTAATAATGGACTCCAAAATTTTACCTTCCACAGATGTTAGGCTAACCGGTCTATAGTTTCCAGCCTTCTGTCTACTGCCCTTTTTAAATAAGGGTGTTACATTAGCAGTTTTCCAGTCTGCCGGGACCTTTGCTGAGTCCAGGGAGTTTTGGAAAATTATTACCAATGCATCCACAATCCCTACCGCCACTTCCCTCAAGACCCTAGGATGTAAGCCATCAGGTCCAGGTGATTTATCCGCCTTGAGTCCCATTATTTTACCGAGTACCACTTCCTTAGTGATTTTGATCGTGTTTAGCTCCTCCCCCCCTATAGCCCCCTGTTTGTCCAGTGTTGGGATATTCTTAGTGTCTTCTACTGTAAAGACTGATACAAAATATTCATTCAGTGTTTTTGCCATCTCCATATTTCCCACCATTAATTTCCCGGTCGCATCCTCTAAGGGACCAACATTTACTTTAGCCACCCTTTTTCTTTTTATATAACTATAAAAAATCTTACTGTCGTTTTTATATTTTTTGCTAATTTACTTTCATAATCTATCTTCCCTTTCTTAATCAATCTTTTTGTTATTTTTTGCTGTCTTTTAAAGCTTTCCCAATCCTCTATCCTCCCACTAGATTTGGCTACCTTATATGCCCTTGTTTTTATTCGAATGCTACCCTTAATTTCTTTACTTAGCCACGGATGGCTGTCTTTTCTTTTACACCCTTTTCTTCTCAGTGGAATATATATTTTTTGGAAGTTATAAAATAACTCCTTAAATGTACACCACTGATCATGTATCGTCTTACCCTTTAATCTATTTTCCCAATCCACTCTACTCAATTCCGCTCTCATACCTTCATAGTCTCCTTTATTCAAGATTAGCACGCTTGTTTGAGATCCAACCTTCTCACCCTCTAATTGAATATGGAATTCAACCATGTTATGGTCACTCATTCCAAGGGGATCCTTTACTAGGACATTTTTAATTAATCCTGTCTCGTTACACAGGACCAGATCTAAGGTTCCTTGCCCCCTGGTCAGTTCAGTTACATACTGCTCAAGAAACCCATCCCTAATACACTCAATGAACTCATCCTCAAGGCAGCCCTGCCCAATTTGATTTGTCCAATTAATATGATAGTTAAAATCCCCCATAATTATTGATGTTCCCTTATTACAAGCCTCAACTATTTCCTGATTGATACTCCATCCAACATAGTTGCGACTGTTCGGAGGCCTATAGACTACGCCCACTAGTGTTTTTTTCCCCTTATTATTCCTTACCTCCACCCAAACTGTTTCATTATCCTGATCTTTTGACCCAATATCATTTCTCTGTATTACAGTGATTCCTTCCTTTGTTAACATAGCCACCCCACCTCCCCTTCCTTCCTGCCTGTCCTTCCTGATCGTTAAATAACCTGGTATGTTTAATTCCCAGGCATTCTCACCCTGCAGCCATGTTTCTGTAATGGCCACAAGATCATACCCATATGTAGTTATTTGTGCCATTAACTCGTCTATTTTGTTACGAATGCTACGTGCATTCAGATAGAGAACTTTCAAATATGTTTTGTGACACTTAGTTCCTGCTTTTGCACTTTTTATTAATTTACCGAGGTGTTCGGCGCCTTTCTGGATGCTTCTCCTCCACTTTGTGCGGCCTAGTGCCAGGGATTCCCAGGTGTCAATGAGGCATGCGGACAATGTGACCCATCCATTGGAGCTGATTGAGCGTGGTCAAAGTTTCGATGCTGGGGATGTTGGCCTGAGCAAGAACACTGACGTTGGTGCGCCTATCCTGCCAATGGATTTGCAGGATCTTGCGGAGGCAGCATTGTTAGTACCTCTTCAGTGCTTTGAGGTGCCTGCTGTACATGGTCCATGTCTCTGAGGCATACAGTAGGGCGGGTATCACTGCTGTTCTGTAGACCATGAGCTTAGTGCCGGGTTTGAGGTCCTGGTCTTCAAAAACCTCCCTAACAGCACTGTGAGAGTACCTTCACCACATGGACTGCAGCGGTTCAAGAAGATGGCTCACCAGCACCTTCTCAAGGCAAATTAGGAATGGGCAATAAACGCTGGCCTTGCCAGCGACGCCCACAGCCCATGAACGAATATTTAAAAAAATTGCTTGCTGTACTCCATGTTAACTTTCTGTGATTCAGGTACAAGGACACCCAAATCCCTCTGAATCCCAACATTCACTAGTCTCTCACTTTTAAAAAATATTCTTCTTTTCCATTCTTCCTACCAAAGTGAATAATTTCAAAAATAAAAAAACAGAAAATGCTGGAAATACTCAGCAGATCAGGCAGCATCTATGGAGAGAGAAACAGTGTTAACGCTTCAGGTCGTTGACCTTTCGCCAGAACTGACCTGTTGAGTATTTCCAGCATTTTCTGTTTTTAATTCAGATTTCCAGCATCCGCAGTATTTTGCTTTTGGATAATTTCATGTTGCCCGACATTATATTCCATCTTAGGCTCCGATGAATTTCAGCTTAGTTCTTTTATTCTGTATACATGCTGTACACATGTTAAACATATTGTAATAATGTTTATTTCAATGTAACAGGAAATCAAAAAGGAGACAGGAGTTTTTCTGAATTTGCTGGCAGTTTAAGAGTTGATACCTTCCAGCATGTTAGTCTGGTACTTTCTCTAATATTTCCCATTTTTATCTAAATGTGGATCCTCTTGGTCTTATATGTATAGGGATGTTTGGTCATTAACAGTAATGCATATTTTATTTTAATCTGTGTGCCAATTACTTTTAATGATTACATTATACAGTAGGGTCTAATGATTACATTATACTGTGACCGGCCTCAGCATCATTGGTGGAGTGGTGGTGGGGGAGGCCTCATGGTGGGGATCAGAGATCTTGGGAGGTGATTGGAGGCCTCGTGAGGGGGTTTCTGATCACGGGGGGTGGATTAGGTAGGGATCCTGGATCCAGGAGGTAGGTATAAAACCACTTACCTCCTGGATCCACCAGTCCCCGCCTCAGTTTAACTGCCGGGTTTCATGAATTGTGTGAAACCCGTCCCCAGGCAGTTAAATTCAAAATGGAGGGGAATATAGAGGCTTCCAGCCTCATTATAACATTTAAATTGACGGATCGTCCCCTGGGAGCGGGTTGGTCGTCCGGTTCCTCCCCCCGTCCCGCCTCCGTTAAAACTGAAAGTGGGCGGGTTGGAGGCGGGATCAGGTCTAGAATCCCATTTTTAACAATTTAACTGCCGCCGCACTCCAAACCCACCTGTTTTTGCCTGAGAGGGCAGATAGAGCCTTGGTGTCACGTCTCATCTGAAAGCTGGCACTCCGACAGTGCAGCACTCCCTCAGTACTGTATTGAGCTGCCAGCCTAGATGATGTGCTCATGTTACTTGAATGCGGCTTAAACCCACAACCTTCTGACTCAGAGGCAAGCGTGCTACCACTGAGCCAAGGCTGACACCTATGAGGGCAGGACCTGGGTGGGCTCCGATGCTGCTTTCCACATTTGAACACTCTGCCTACCATATCTAGGCTCAAATATGAGGAATGGCCACTTGGGCTGCCGGCTGCATGTGGGAAATTATACTTCAGCACGTCATTGCCTTCAGGAGCAGAAGGAAGGAAAGCTTTTTTTAAAAAAGCAACAAAAATGATTCATTTAGCTGACAGACCCAACTGTAAATATTAGACTGGTTTTGGAGAATACTGTGTTCAGTATGATGTGCACCTCGTCCACAGCAGATGGCAACAGAGCCTGCTGCAAAGTCCCTCCTCTATCCACGGGCAGTAACAATCCCAAATGCTTTGGGTTGCTTGCACTCCAAACGTGTTGGGTTTAAACAGGCAGATGTTAATGTGGAATGAGGGGTAGAGCGAATGAGACAGCTTCCCACGCCCGCCCCCTCCACCTCAGCTTTACCCTCTGGGAAATGAATAGAACGCAGACTTTAGAACATATGCTGTGCAACTTTGAGACAATTAAACATTACTCACAGGTACAGGTGACAGATTGAAGTGTCACACAGCACAGGGGTCCTATTAACTTACAGTACGAAAGCAGCTGCCCCTTTAACTGCCAAATTTTGTTTTTACCAGCAGTAATCTGTCAATTTTTTTTAAATAAAAAAATTATTGCAAGCTGTTTTGATGGTTTAGCGTATAATGTCTGCTCAGCCACATAAACTAAAACGGTAATAAAAGCTCCATCCTCACCTATGATGAGTTGGCTGGTCTCAAACCTGGGCAGCAACTGTAGTGCTATAATTGGCTTCAGTGTTCCTAGGCTATGGAAGATGAAGGAACAACATCAATCAGGGTTGCCATTACTGATTGCTAACCACAGTGTCAGCCTGTGGCTCTTCGCTCAAGTACCCATTCTTCATGTGCGACAGGGGTGTCGTCAGGCTCTCACAGGATAGTGTGCATGTGTGGATGTCGGCTAAGGATGGGACTGTGCTTGGCTGCGATACCTTACCATTGTGAAATAGCCTGTTGAGCATTTGAAAGACCAGAGGACTTTGGGTGCCTATGAGAAGGGTAGAATATTGGAAAAATAATATTATGATTAAAAGTAGAGCATCACTCTGCTACCCGACCGAAATGTGTAATTTTCACCAAGAGACATAGAGACTACACAATCCCACCCACAACCTGATTGCGTTCCATTGGTAAAGTAGAAAATGCAGCCACTATATCTGTCATTCTCCCTGATTTCAGATCCAGGGTAGCAGAAGGTGGGAAAGGATGAGTTATAAATGTATTAGCACGCAGTGCACTCCAGAATAGTTTCTGCAACTATTGTTTAACATGGTCAAACAAACACTTCCCTTGTCACCAAAAGGTTAAACTTCAGTTCAAGCTTTACCCAAACAGATGTAACCATTTACAATTCAGATTTAACAGAATACATGAAATCACGACCCTAAAAAAATGAAGTATATCACGATTCAATTCATTGATACCAGCGCTAATGTGACAATGTTTCTGAGCCTTAAATTAAATAATGTCAAGTGTGTACAAGCCTCTAGTTTTTTGTTTGTTAAATCACTAGAATGGGTAAACTTTACAAACAGATGGTTCCCTGTCTGTGTCTCTCTTTCAAATTAAAATCTTGCTTCTGTCATTCCCTGTGACTGACTCACCAACACAATCTGTTAATACTCAATGAGTTCCTTTCTGAAGATCCCTTGAAATTGTTGAACTCCAAGGTCACTCCAGCCCTTTTCTCTGCTTTCTGCATCCAAATTATCAAAAGAGTTTACATTTCTTTCCAAATGCAACAATGGGTTATTCTTTACTAATTCATTGGTAGAGGAGCAGATGTGTGGCAGTGCTACGATGTGCTGTGTTATATCTGTTGTAGCAAGCAGAATTTCTTCCCCGATTTTCTCATACCCTCACCTACAAGTGCCTCCCCTCCCTGGGGGATAGTTCCACCAGTAAAAGCACACCTTTGGTACCTCACCCAAATGGCCCTTCATCATGTATGAACCTTAGCAGGTGATTTGACTCAGGAGTCATTTCACGACTGATCCTGATCCTGTCCCTATCCTCATCCAACATCTAAACATGTGTGCAAAAGCAAAACACTGAGGATGTTGGAAATCTGACATAAAAACAGAAAATGCTGGAAATACTCAGCAGGGCAGGCAGCATCTGTGGAGAGAGAAACAGTTAATGGCCCTGATAATAACTCGGAGATGTGTTGGGAGTGGGGTGGGGTGGGGGGAAATGGGCAGTCCGATATCACATGTGAAACCCAAAAGTAAATTCAGCGCATCTGTCTATGGCTTTTTAACACAGCCACCTCATTTCATTTTATTTACAGGTTTGGCATCAATTGCGCAGTAGCAGGTGTGATGAGGACCATATGACGATCTCTACTCCAGTATTTAAAGGGCCAATCCAAAGATAGAATTTGCAGGAGCTTGGAGTTGGAAGCAACAGAGGAAGAACTCTCAGTGTGGAATCAGGGCAATCAAATGCTGCACCCTGCTTTGATGATGCCTCACTTGATGTGCTGCTGGGGGCTGTGAGGAGCTGGAGAGATACTCTTCCCCAGCAATGGGAGGAAGAAACCTGCTGCTGACACAAAGAAGGCATGGCTGGAGTTGGCCCAGGAGGTCAGCAGCAGGAGCATTGTGCCACGCTTCTGGATTCAGTTCAGGAAGAACTTTAATGACCTAACCAGGTCAGGAGAGGTGAGTAAAGTTGCACATTCACCTATATTCTGCTGTCCACATCACCCCAACCCCTCACTCTGCCTTGTCAAGCCTACTCCATCACATCACTCCTAACGCCCACTTACCTTACGTGTGCACCCATCCTTCACTTTCTATGTGTTTCCTCATATCCCCATCTATCCATCCACCACTCCCACTCAGCCTCATTCTCAAGCAATTTCATGCCTCTCCTTGATAGTCACCCTCATCAAATGCACTCCATCCATTGGGTGAGCACATGCCTTTACACTCACTCATGGGTCTGTTCTTTCCACTGTTGCACGAGAAGAGAGCACAGAACACGAGGGAAAGGGAGAGAACCGGAAGTGGGCCACCACAGATCTCACAGTTCACAACTGCAGAGGAGGAGGTGCTTGAGATCAGTGGCATTTTGATGTCCCTGGCCATCTGAGATGGTGAGACAGAGCCACAGAGTCATAGAGTTATACAGCACAGAAAGAGGCCCTGAAGAGATCGCAAAGTCTCTGTTTGAAGAATGGACTCAGTCGAGAATATTTTGTGGACTTTATGGGATTTTTCTGAGGGCATTTTTCCTGTGATGGGATCACCCTGTGCAGATACATGAAAAACTGGTTTGTTAAAACTCCAGAGAATGCATGGCAGTTGGCTGTGACAAAAGAACTATCCGTCATCCAGAATGTATGGGTTCGCCCGGCAGTCCCGGAAAAAGTAAGGGGGCCATTGATGAAGGGGCTGAGGACCCTGAGGCACCCATCAACTTGAACCTATTAGAAAGCCACTCTTATATGCAAAAGCACTTCTCACCTCCATCTCAGAAGAGAAGCAGAACAATGAACCCACTCGCCTAGCCAACCGAAGAGGAGCCAGTTTTTCTCAACACAAAGACCGAAGATATGTCCCAGACTTAGGGCCATTAGTCCAATCACGGAATACTCATAGCTCCGATGATGGCCCATCACTGACTAAGCACCGGAGTGCTTAGAATCAAAAGGATTTTAAAGATTGGCGGGAAAGATAGGGGTAGCCAGACTCCTATAAAGATACATCCTTTTCCACCATTCTCTCTCTCACTCTCTCCCGCTCCACCAAGATCGACCTAACAAGAAGAAGTGCCAGAGGAATAAGCCGCTGAGCAGAGCGATCGAGACCGACTGTGTGTGGTGGTAAGCATGGTCTCGAGTGTCCCAAACCGGTAACCTGATATCCCAGGCAAGCTGGGTGAGGTGTAATGGCTCAGGGTTTTTCTCAGAAGTGAAGTTTTTAGGCTATTCCGGGGTGGAAGCTTCGTTTGGTTCAGCCAGGTGAAGGGGCTTATGTGACTGGGTAATTCGTTGGTAGGGGTGGAGTTAGAGTCCACCATAGCAACAAGGGAGTTACTGCATATTATAGTCCCCAGTTGTGTACTGTATGTATGTTGTTTGTAACCTAGATCTTATTCTCCACAGAGACAGTGATTTCGTTTAGTAGTGCATGTTTTAGCCAGTGTATGTTAGACCAAATAAATATAAGTACGATTTTTCACCGAAGCATTCCTGTCCGTGACTTATTCCATTTACACTCTGAATAATAATTCCCGGGTATAGAACTTTCATAAGGCGGGGGCGATTCGAACCATCCGTCTAGCAATTGGGCTAGAATCAAAACCGTTTACATCTCTTGGCGACCAGCGGCAGGACCTGGGTTAAAGGAGTGTAAATCAGTCATGGACAGCGCTTCTGGGGAAAGATCCCAAATGGAGGAAAGGATTTCTTCATATGTGTTTAAGAAGGTTAACGTCACTAAGAAGTGGGTGCTAGGCTTGTTGAGTGCTGAGCGTCCGGTGGATGCAGCGGCAGAATGGATGGAGGGCAAGGAGCATAGGCGCAGCATTGAAAAGGCGATGTGGCTCATCTGTCTACAAAGACAAGTCCAACTGCTAGATAAGCAGGTTGCAAAGTTAGAGGCAGAGCTCAGGGAGTCCGAGGCACAGTCAGACGCAAGGGCTGTAGTAGGGAGCAGGTTATGCACCGAGCTAAGGGATGAGAAGCAGGGAAGAATAAGCCAGGAGGAAACCTTCCGTAACCATAAGGAGTTCCTGCAATGCCAGGTAACTGAGGCAAAGGGGAATGAGAGGATGGTTAGGGAGTAGAACGCTCACTTGTTGAGTGAGGTAAAGGTGCTGGGAGAGCAGTTGAAGGATATTCAGGTGGCATACAGAGTCGCCAGCGGTGGAGGGTTTGATACGGGTAATCATGGTCCTTGCCAGGAGCAGATCTGGAATTTGACCAATGCTCTATCTAAGGCCAAAGAGATGGTCTGCTTGGTCACTCCGGGAGTGGCCCGCGTAGATGAGGAAGAGAAGGAGGACTGTGAGGCAGCGGAGGGCGCTCAACCACCGCCCGAAGTGCCAGGACTAGGACCCATGTGCCCTGCCCGGCAGCGGTAATACGGTGCGCCCGTAGACGGTCAAGCGCAAGGACCACTGCAGAGTGACTTCGTGGTCCCGTATATGACCCCCCAGCTGCAGGCAATGGTCTCTAACCTGACCAAACTGACCAGCACAGGGGACCCATCTGTCCATTTTACGGATGTGGAGCAGGTGGGGGGGGGGGGATCAATAATTGTAACGAAGCTGAGACAGCCAAATTATTTTTATTTTCCCTGGATAGTAAGTTGTACCAGTCGCTCTCAGCGGGTAGCAAGAGGGGGCAGGGTACATTAGAAGGGATAAAGGATGACATTCTAGAGGCTATGGGCCTCAATGATGGAAGTCCCTTCTCCCGAGTGGAAAGGACACTGCAGTCAGCTGGGGAGGCTTTCGCGGACAGGCTTCGGCCCGTCTACCAGAGTGCCTGTGCTGGGGTGCCTGACCGGGCGCAGCTGCAGGGGGAGCCTAGGGCTCATTGGCCAGGATCAAAGCCAAAGCAGAGGGGTGATTCGATTCCAAGGATCCCCAGACCACAGAAGAGTGTGTGATCCAGCAGTTAACTCTCTCTTTTAAGAATGGTAGGGGTGAGGATGACAAACCAAAGGGCAGAGTACACGAGTTAAAGCCTAGTGGAGGCAATGCTAGAAGAGAGTGGCGCCAGGAAGTGGGTAGCTCAGAGAAGAAGCAGGGTTGTTATGGGTGCGGGAGTAAAGGGCACTGGAGGAGAGACTGCCCAGTCTCCGACAAAAGCAGCGGGAAAGGGGATCCTCCAGCGCCAGTACAGAAAGCCGCAGCTGTGGCAGGAAGCAGCACTGATCCGTTCGCGGTATTAGTGGCTGCTCTCTGCGCAGTCTTTCCGGCAGGGCAGGGTAGGGTGGATGCGGCAGCGGGCAATATATTCCCATCCGCCCCGAACAATCCCGACCCATGACTAGGGGCTTCTCAGCCCGTTTACCTGTGCCCATTAAGTTATGATGCTTGGAAGAGACCGTGTGTAAAGATGGGGGTGGAGAAGGTGCAAGGGACCTATCTGCTGGACACTGGAGCTTCAAGCACCATTGTCTATGCGGATAACCCGACCACATCACCTCTATCGAGCAGGGTCCCATATAACTTAGTAGGGTTCACTGGGAACGAACAGGCTGAGTCTTTCTCCATCCCGCTAGCCATTGATCTGGGTACACTCCATGCGGAGTGGAAATGTGTCCCGATGCGGTGGGAACGGGAGGGATAGGCATTTTAGGGGCAGGCTTCATATGGCCCACAAGATATTGGTGGATTTCCGGACTCACTGTCTTTGGGGGGCAGTATGCATGGGAAAGGAGAAGGAGGTGGTAGTTATACCAGGGAAGCAAGGCAAGGGAACCATGTGTACGATGAAGCCCAAGGGTAGTTATGGCCTTGAACTTTTGGTCACTTCTACCCCGGCGGAGTACATAGCGGGTGTGCGAGCCAACCTCGCGGCATTTGCTACACACAAGCACAACTGTGGGAGGGTAATAGGGGTGGAGGTCAGTGTAAAAGGAGAATCCATGGCCCGACCACAGAAACAGTAGAACTTCCCCAGAGAGGCAGAGGCGGATTTAGAGATGGCACTGAGATCACTGGTTGATCAGGGTGTGTTGAGACCCATGGCGACCCATGTGAACTCTCCGATTTGGCCGGTTAGGAAACCGGACAATTCGTGGAGAGCCACTGTGAACTATCGGGTTCTTAACAAGAACATCCCAGTCTGTGCCCCCACCGTCGCAACCATAGCCGACCTGATCGGGAGTATCCCAGCATCCGCGAAAACATTCACGGTGCTGGACATTTCGAACGGATTCTGGTCAATCCCTCTCAAAAGGGAGGACCAGTATAAGTTCGCATTCACTTTCAAGGGTCAGCAGTACACATGGACCTGCCTTCCCCAAGGGTTTCACAACAGTCCTTCTATTTTCCACCAATGTATGGCCAACTGTTTAAAAGGGGCATGGCCCACTGCTGGCTGAGCTGCTGAGTCTGTTAAAGGAAGCTGGGTTCAAGGTTAATCCCAAGAAAGCACAGATCAGCCAGCAGGATGTAAAATTCCTCAGGCTGACCATGCGTGCTGGGGAGAGGGACATCGATGAGGCGAGGAGGAAGGCGGTACAGGAGCTACCTGCCCCGACCACGGTAACAGGGGTAAGATCCTTCCTGGGACTCACAGGGTACTGCAGGGATTTCATAGAGGACTATGTCGCTACAGCAGCTCCTCTACTCCGGCTCCTCCACAAGGGAAAGGGCTGGGAGTGGGATGAGGACTGCATGGCAGCTTTTAGCCGTCCGAAGAGAGATCTGCAGACCGCACCGACTTTAGGAGCGATTGATGGGGGTAAGGAGTTCTTTTTGGAGGTAGCTGCCACAGGGGACAGTTTGAGCACAGTGCTGCTCCAGGAGCAGCATGGCAAGCTGAGGCCTGTGGTATACTCATCAAGAATCCTCACAGATGTAGAGAGGGGGTACTCCAATTGTGAGAGGCACCTGCTTGCCACACATTGGGCCGTGAGTAGATCACAAATCTTCACGGGGCATCCCCGATAACTCTCTTAACCCATCATACGCCCACTCAGATGCTTCTGGATGGGAGGATAAAGGATGGTACGGTGAGCAGTGCACGCATTGCTCGCTGGACTTTATTGCTCTCTCAGACGAATTTGAGTGTGAAAGGCCTCTGTGAGCCCAAGCTCGCCCCAAATTTGATCTACCCAGGGGTGGCCCACAAATGTTCTGTTGAAGGGGTATGGGACGTAGACATATGGTTTCCATCCCACGGGCCGCGAGATCTATGTAGACGGGTCCAATACAGTGGTGGCCGGGGAGCAACTCACTGGATGCGGGATTTTTGACCCAAAGGCAGGCATTGCCAAGGCCATTAAACTCCCGAGCACCATGAGCGCCCAGCACGCTGAACTGTCGGCGGTGGTGTATGTGGTTACTCACCCCGAAGAGTTCCCTACACCCTACACGATTTGCTCAGACAGCATGTTCACTTGCAATTCGTGTACAGAATATTTAGCCATTTGGTCTCGTCGCGGGTTCACATCTGAAGACAGGAAACCCCTAGCAACCAAGCCATTGTTGCGACAGATCATAACATCGATAGGAACCCAGGGGGATTTCTATATCCACAAAGTCAAGGCCCATTCTGAGACAGAACCCCGTGTGGAGGGCAATCAGCAGGCCGATGTGCTGGCCAAAGAGGGTGCTCGAACGGGCATGTTTTGGGATCCATATGGGTCGAGTCTGGTAGCAGCGATCAGAGACAGAGGTGGGACCCAAGGGAGTGCAGGGGTAGCGTTGGCCCCGGGCCTAAAGATGGTCCAGGCACGGGATCCCCCCTAAAGACTGTTCTGGAGATGCTAGCTTAGGGAGATAAGGTAGAGGGTCCATACGGAGTGGCAGGTATTACGGTAAAGGAAGGGATGATTTTCAAGGGTAACAGTGGGTAGTTCTGCAGCAGCACCGGAGAGAATTCCTTCAATTGGCCCACGAGGGTCCAGGAGCGGGGCACCCCGGGCCGGAGACCACCTGGCAACAGGTGGAACAGGCAGGGTGGTGGCCGCAACTGAGGGAGGACGTCCGCGACTTCTGCGCGGATTGCTTGGTGTGTGCTGCAAACAACCCTGACCCGCAGAAAAGGAAGGTATCCATGGGACACACTAGGAGAGTGGAGGGACCATGGCAGTCCATACAGGTCGATTATATCGGACCGCTGGCCACCGCACAGGGGGGTTACAAGTACTGCCTGGTCCTGGTGGATGTGTTCTCTAAATGGGTAGAAGCCTTCCCATGCCGAACAGCCACAGCTTTGGGGACCGCAAGGATTCTAGTGAGAGAAGTGTTCTATAGGTGGGGGCTACCACAGTATGTGGAGTCCGATCAGGGGAGTCACTTCACAGGGGCAGTCATGCAGGCGATTCTGAAGATGCTAGGTGTAGAGGGTAAATGGCACGTCGCACACAACCCGCAGTCATCGGGGATTGTAGAGCGGATGAATAGGACCATCAAGGAAAGGTTACGGAAGGAGACGGGAGACTCACCTAGAAAATGGGCGGAGGTCTTGCCGTTGGTCCTGATGGGGGTCCGAGCCAGCCCGTCTAGAAGCACAGGGTATTCCCCCCCATGAGCTCGTAATTGGCAGGGTCATGAGAACGCCCAGCCATGTACTGGCCCCGGTTCTCACGGAAGGTCAGTTGAGAGAGGTGAACCGGGACAGGTTTGTTAAGAATTTGCTTGAGTATCTCAGACAAATCCATTGGCAAGCTGCCAGTAACATGGGGAAGCAACATCGTAGAAATCGTTTATTGCTTGAGCCTCAGAGGCACCACGAGTGGAAGGTCGGAGATCAAGTAATGGTTAGAAACTTCGCCAGGGCAGGGACTTTTCAATCGCTATACATGGGACCGTACAGTATCGTGGATAGGGCGAGTCCGATGGTATATGCGGTCAAAATGCCCGACGCACTAAGTGGTTCCATGTCAATCAGTGCAAGCTTTTCAACACTGGGGAAAGAGCTGATAAGAGGAGGAAACAGCAGGGAGTGGTGAGCTGCACTACAGGTGTGGGTCTCCAGCCCCTAATCTGGGACTGTGAGGAGCCCACAGAGGGACCAGTCAATCTGCCTGTGGGGGCAGGAGTGAGAAGGAGTGCCAGGATCCCACGGCCGAGGGTGCCGTGGACGCCTCCTTACACACCGGTGAACGAAGGAAGCTGGAGTCGTAAGAGGCCCAGGGTCGAGGAGACCTAGTGTGGCCACCCGGAGATGGGTGGCGCTGTACATAACTTCTTTTTCTCTTGTCTGTTGCCTTAGCTTGTCTGTATAGTTTGGAGTTACATGTATGCTATGGATACCAAATGTAATCGTGTGTAGCTGCGTCTGGAAAGGTGAGGCATCACCCAAGGACAACGTTGCATTCTGTGTGTTTTCAGGGAACGCCTAAGAACAAGATGAAGTCAGCCATGGTATACCTGATCGTCATGATAGAAGCCAGCACGAGTCACAGGGGCGACACCAAGGAATCGGTTATCTTCGGCTGCACCGGCAGAGACGAACTGACCGTGACCACTGGAGGTGGCTCGAAGGATGGGGCGAGCATCTATCTCCACGAGGGAAGATGGCCTGAATTCCACCCGCTATTCCAGCCATGACAAGTTCACCTATGGTGAAGCGAACATCCCATGCCCAAGAATAGGGGTTACCACCTCCCGGATTAGGGTAACAGAGGGTAAACGGGTGTGCCTTAGCTGTAGGGGACACATTCCACTGGGAAGGTGGTGGTGGCTCAGGAAACTGAACGCAGATACAGGGGACCAGACAGCTGACTGGGAAAGACTAAGTAATGACACGTACCGGACGATCACGGGTTCTCAGGGAGGAGTGAATGTGTGTTGGGATAAGTGGTGGGAATCCGAGGAAGGGATTTATGTGTGTATGTGGGGGTCGGAAAAGATCTGCCCAGCGGGTGTGTCGATCGCGTTTAGCAGGCGATGGCAGGACGCTGGGGGTGGGATCGGTTGGGATCGGAGTGTGGACACCTGTGTGATCCCAAAACCCCGAACACCATCAACGCCACAGAGCTCATCTCATACACCAGGAAGCCCCCACCCAGAGCCCCGACAGTACAGACGACTGTAGATGGGTGTCTCACCACCACCAGGGGTCCAGGGAATGGGTTTGGTGTTAATCCCTACTGACAAAGTGTTGTTTCAGAACATGCACTTTGCCGTGACATCCGTGATCCTGAACCTGACTGAAGTCCATCTGCCTGTGTGGTGTCCAAGGAAGACGGACAAGCTTTATGAAGCTCTGTTAAAAGCAATGTTTCAGGTATTTTATGAACTGGACTATGGAAATGTAGAGAAAGAACAGCTTTATAATCTGAATGTTGGGAATAGTGTGGGGTCCGGGAGGCAGAGAAGAGGGAGCTGGAATGATGTAGCCACAGCGTTCAGTACAGGAACGGTTATTGTTAATAGTATGGATGATGCACAACTCCAGATGCAGATCACTGGGTTAAAGAACCAACTGCGTAAGATTCTAGGGGAAGAGAATACAGTGGTGGGTTCAGAGCTTCATGAGGACCATGTTAGATCCATGATTCTGAGAGTATGATGTTTTTCAATAACCACACGGATGCTGTAACTGAACAATCAACAGATATATACTGGAGTAGGGTAATATCAAGACGGGGTACAGAGGCATGCTCAAGGCTTATATTCAGGTGTGGTCACTGCCGGTACTACGGTATACAGGAGCTGTAAAAGTAGTTCTCTCTTAAAGGTACATACACTGCAATTCCTCCCCTTTTAGATTAGTAGTACCCATAATATTCAAATAACAATTAACACTTTAACATGTACATTAAACAACAATAGTCCATTTATAGATTCAGTCTTTGGGGCGGCTTCCTGATCCTTTCGGGATAGCGCCTTTCCTGAGGTTCTTGTTCTTGGTGCGGAGGCAATTCTGGCCCCTTTTCATCGGTTAGTTCATCGGGTTCCACTGCTACTGGTTCGGAGGTAGATGCTACCGGTGTGTCGGGTTCATCCCCAGGTACGCAAGACATGGGGTTGACTCGTTCCTGTGACGCTAAAATCTGATCAACGTGGCATCTCACAATGTTCTCCCCGACATCCACTGTGTACATTAATGGCCCCTGCCGTGTGCATATCGTTCCGGTTGCCATTTCTCTGTTCGGTAGTCACGGGCCAAGACTGGTTGTCCTACATTGAAGCTCCTTGTCGGCTTCTCATTGATGTGCTGGAATTGTTTATCCTCAACATTTCTTCGCACATTTGGTCTAAGCAAGTCCAGATGAGATCGCAACCTTTGGTTAAAGAACATCATGGCTGGGGTCTGGTTGGTAACTGCATGTGTCGCATTTCGGTAGGCTAATAAGAAATTGTCCACCTTATGCTGTAGTGGAATTTCATCGTCGTACATGGCCTTTATCGCCTTCTTCAAGGTTTGTACGAACCTCTCAGCCAATCCATTTGTGGCTGGATGATATGAGGCGGATGTGTAATGCCATACCCCATTCCTTCTCAGAAATTTTCGAAACTCTTCGGACACAAACTGTGGTCCATTATCAGAGCAAATCTGCTCTGGCAAGCCGTTTCTGGCAAATATGGTCCGTAGGACTGCAATCGTTTTCTCTGTAGTGGTTGAGGACATTTTTATCACCTCAGGTCACTTCGAATGAGCATCCACTGCTATTAAGAATATTGAGTTCATGAATGGACCAGCAAAATCAATATGCACCCGTTGCCATGGAGAGGAGGGCCACTCCCATGGGTGTAGAGGGGCATGTGGTGGTGCATTTTGGACCTTCTGCCATCCTGAGCAGCTCTTGGTTAGGTCTTCGATTTGTTGATCGATTCCCGGCCACCACACATAAGCCCTAGCAAGGCTTTTCATTTTAACTCCCCCCAGATGACCTTCATGTAGCTCATTTAGCACTCTCTCCCTTAACTTGGGTGGAATCACCACTCTGGATCCACACATCACTGTCCCCTGGCATACTGACAGCTGTTCTCTTCTGGATGAGAATGCTGGCAACAGTGAGTCGCCATGTGTTGGCCATCCCCTCACCGTCAAATCATATACCCGAGACAGTGTCGGATCATTGTGGGTCTCCTTCTCTATATCCGCGTTCGTTACTGGCAATCGTTCAATTATTTGATGAATAAAATATCTTGATAGGGTCCACTGCTGGTGCTTCCTCCACAGTAGGCAGTGGCAGGCGCGATAGTCCATCAGCGTTTCCATGCTGTTTCATGCCTTTATATTCTATTTCATATTGATTCGCCCCTAGAAACAGGGACCATCTTTGTAACCGTTGTGCAGTCATCACTGGAACGCCCTTCTTAGGATTAAAGATGGAGACAAGTGGTTGGTGGTCAGTCAGCAAGGTGAACATCTGCCCATGCAGATAGTGGTTGAATTTTTTTACTCCCCATACTAGGCTGAGGGCCTCCCTGTCAATCTGGGCATAGTTGCGCTCGGCTGAGGTTAGTGACCGAGACACAAAGGCTACTGGCCTCTCCAACCCGTCTGGGAATTTGTGCGACAGCACCGCTCCAATACCATAGGGTGATGCATCACATGCCAAACGAATTGGTAGTGCTGGGTTGAAATGGGCCAACACCTCTTTTGATGTGATCAATTCTTTACACTTCTGGAAAGCTCGTCTACGTTCATCATTCCACTTCCATGGTACCCCTGTTTGCAGTAGGGTGTTCAGTGGGTGTAATACCATGGACAAATTTGGTAAGAACTTATGGTAGTAGTTTACCAGCCCGAGGAACGACCTCAGTTGTGACACATTTTCCGGTGCTGGAGCCTTGACTACTGCCTCAATCTTTTTAGGGGACTTATGTAACCCCTCTTCATCGATGACGTGGCCACAATACGAGATCTGCTTCTGGAAAAACTCGCACTTGTGGCGATTAGCTCATAGCCCATATTCCTTTAATCTGGTGAGCACCTTCTCCAAGTTGGCGAGGTGATCACTGTCATTTTTGCCCGTGACGAGGATGTCGTCCAAATAACACTGGGTCCCTGGAATCCCTTGCAGGACTTGATCCCTCGCCCTTTGCCAAATAGCCAGAGCCGATGCTACCCCGAACACCAGCCGGTTGTATTGATAAAGACCTTTATGAGTGTTAATCGTAAGGTATTGTTTCGAGGCTTCTTCTACCTCCATTTGCAAGTACGCCTGGGCTAGATCAATTTTGGTGAAGCGTTTACCTCCAGATAGCGAGGCGAAAATATCCTCAATTCGTGGAAGCGGATATTGTACCGTGTGAAGGACTGGGTTCACTGTCACCTTAAAATCCCCACAGATGCGGACCTTCTTTGGTTCCCCAGGTGTATTACTCAATGACCTCTTCATTACAGGAACGATGGGTGTAGCCCACTCGCTCCAGTCTACTTTGGACAGTACTCCTGAACGTTCCAACCCTTCCAGCTCTGCTTCGACAGCTGGTCTGATCGCATAAGGCACTGGCCTGGCCTTAAGAAACTTTGGGCTTGCATTTTCCTCTATTTTAATCATTGCTGTTATGCCTTTTAGTGTTCCGAGACCCTCCTGGAACACTTCTTTTGCGTCAGTTAGCATTTTTGACAGTCGTCCAGGTGTGACGTCGTCATCCTTTTTGGTCTCAACCTTCAGTGCCTGTATGGAATGCCAATCTAATTGTATCTTCCGGATCCATTCACGTCCTAGCAGTGGTGGTCCTCCATCTGCCAATACATATATTGTAGGAGTCTACGTACTCCTAGCAAAGACTACTGAACTCGGAGAGGTTCAACAGAAAAGGTTTAATTGTTGAGACTGCATGTTGAACACAAAATGGCATCAGAGACTACAACAAGTCCAACTGCCTTTCATCAGTTCACAGCTTCGACTGGTCCTCCCCCGCTCTGGGCTTAACTATGTTTCAGTTCGAGTTTCTTAAAGGTGTGATCCTCCTTAAAGGCATGACGCCTGATTTATAGTCTACAGACCGAAAAGCGGATTGTGTCCTTTCTGTGATCGGTACGCCACAATATATCCATTTTAGGTATTTCCTGGCCTTTATATATCACTTTCACCCTTATTTTTCCTTTGGGGGTTGGCCCACTTGAACGGGTGGGGGTTGGCCCACTTGAACGGGTTCGTCGGGCTCTAGGTGCGCCAGCTTGAGCCGGTCGACCGACACCTTGTCAGTTCTGCCGCCCACTTCGAGGAGGAAGAACTTGTTCCCCGTCTGGAGTACCTTGTAGGGTCCGTCGTATGGGGGCCGTAGAGGTCCTCGGTGGGCATCATGGCACACGAAAACAAATTTGGCCATGTGCAGGCTAGGTGGTACGCGGGTTGCTGGTTCGCCGTGCCGGCCAGTGGGTACCGGAGCGAACTGTTGTGCTCGGTTGGCGAAAGCGCGGCGTTGCTGGTCAGCCGACCAGGGGGTCGTGGCGGTGGGCAGGAACTCTCCGGGTACGCGCAGCGGCTGGCCGTACACGAGTTCCGCCGCCGAGGCTTGCAGGTCTTCCTTGACCGCGGAACGTAGGCCAAGTAGCACCCATGGGAGGCGGTCGATCCAAGCCTCGTCCTCAAGGCTGGCGCGGAGGGACGCCTTCATGGACCTGTGGAATCGCTTGCACAGTCCGTTGGCTTGGGGGTGGTAAGCCGTGGTGCGGTGAACGGCCACCCCGAGGTTTCGGGCGATGGCGGCCCACAGATCAGAGGTGAACTGCGGGCCTCTATCCGACGTCATGTCGGAGGGGACGCCGAACCGAGTGACCCAGGTACCGAAGAATGCCCTCGCGATGTCGGCAGTGGTGGTGGACGTCAGTGGAATGGCCTCGGGCCAGCAGGAGGTACGGCCCACGATTGTCAGCAGGTGCGTGTGACCTTGTGATGGCGGCAGGGGGCCGATGAGGTCGATGTGGATGTGGTCAAACCTTCTTTCTGGCACGGTGAACTCCTCGAGTGGGGCTTTGACGTGCTGGTGGATTTTGGCACGCTGGCAAGCTATGCAGGATCTGGACCAGATGCGCACATCTTTGCGCAGGCCGCGCCAGACAAATCGGTTGGCCACCAGTCTAATGGACGCGCGGGTGCTGGGGTGTGAGAGGCCGTGGACGATGTCAAACACCCGTTTTCGCCAGGACGCCGGAACTATGGGGCGGGGTTGCGCCAAGGAGGTGTCGCATTTGACTGTGACGGCGGATGGGCCGCAGGCGACGTCGGTCAGTCGCAGCCCTGGGAGGGTTGTGGGCACGGAGAGCAGATCGGGGTCGGTGCGTTGCTCCGCTGCCAGTTGAGCATAGTCCACTGCCAGGTGGGCGCCGTGGACGGCGGGGCGGGATAGGCAGTCGGCCACCACGTTGTCTCGACCGGAGACGTGCCGAATGTCCATGGTGAATTCGGACACCGCGGCGAGCTGGCGTTGTTGCCTGGCTGACCACGGGTCCGCAGATTTCGCCATCGCGAATGTCAGGGGTTTGTGGTCGACAAACGTGGTGAAGGGGCGGCCCTCCAGAAGAAAGCTAAAATGGCGGACTGCCAGGTACAGTGTGAGGAGCTCGCGGTCAAAGGCGCTGTATTTGGCCTCCGGGGGGCGCAGTTGGCGGCTGAAAAAGGCCAGCGGTTGCCAGGCCCCGTCGACCCACTGTTCGTACACGGCGCCGACCGCGTGGTCGGAGGCGTCCGTGGTGAGGGCCACCCTGGCGTTGGGCTGTGGGTGAGCGAGCATGGTGGCGTCGGCGAGCGCCTTTTTGGTCGAGTCAAAAGCGGTCAACACGTCCGCCGACCACTCGATCGCCATTCTGTCTTTCTTGCCCCGGAGGGGTTCGTATAGGGGCCGCATGAGGGAGGCCGCTCCGGGAATGAAGCGGTTGTAAAAGTTGATCATCCCCAAGAACTCCTGGAGGCCTTTGATGGTGGTAGGCCGGGGGAACTGCTGGACGGCTTGCACCTTGGCGGGCAGGGGAATGGCTCCGTCCTGCGTGATGTGGTGGCCGAGGAATTCGATCCTGCTGAGGCCGAATTGGCACTTGGCTGGGCTGATAATGAGCCCGTGCTCACTGAGCCGCTGGAACAGGGTGCGGAGGTGCTCGATGTGCTCTTGCTTGGAGGAACTAGCTACCAGGATGTCATCCAGGTAGACAAAGAGGAACTTCAGGTCCTGGAGGACCGAGTCCATGAGCCGCTGGAAGGCCTGGGCCGCGTTTTTGAGGCCGAAGGGCATTCGGAGGAACTCGAATAGCCCAAAAGGGGTGATTATGGCCGTCTTGGGAATGTCCATGGGGTGGACTGGCACCTGATGGTAACCGCGCACCAGGTCAACTTTGGAGAAGACTGAGCGGCCGGCCAGTCTAGCTGAGAAGTCTTGAATGTGCGGTATGGGGTACCGATCCGGCGTGGTGGCGTCGTTTAGGCGCCGGTAGTCCCCGCAGGGGCACCATCCCCCGTCGGGTTTTGTGACGATGTGGAGTGTGGAGGCCCAGGGGCTGTTGGAGCGGCGGGTGATGCCGAGCTGTTCCATTGTGGTGAACTCGGCCCGCGCGATCTCCAGCTTGGCCGGGTCCAGCCTGCGGGCATGGGCATACACCGGTGGGCCTGTGGTGGGGATGAAGTGTTCTACCCCGTGCTTAGCAACCTTCGCGGAGAAGGTCGGGTTGGTGAGGGCTGGGAACTCAGCCTGGAGTGCTGAGTAGTCGTCCGTTGAGCGGGCGTGGCACTGCCACGCCATTTCGACGGGTTGGGGGGACCATGGCGCCCGGGATAGGTGACATGGTGTTCATGTCCACGAGGCGGCGCCGAGGCCTGTCGACCAACAGGCCGTGGGCGCACAGGAAATACGCACCGAGGAGCGGGGAGAGCACCTTGGCGGTGATAAACTCCCAGTGGTAGCGGCGGCCTGCGAGGTCGATGGTGACGGTGTGGGTGCCGTATGTCCGGATGTTGGTGCCGTTGGCGGCAGCCAGCGCAGGGCCGCGGCCGCCTCGTTGGATCTCGAGGGTGGACGCGGGGATGATGCTGCGCTGCGCGCCCGTGTCGCATAGGAAACGGCGTCCGGAGGCGCTGTCCGTAATGTACAGCAGAGCGCCTGCTTGCCCCACGGCCATCATGTAGGCCCGTGTGGGGGCGGTTGGAAACGTGCAGGGATGGCTGCAGCGGCGTGCCCGTGCGCCGAACCGGGTATGGAAGTAGCAGTAGCCCTGGGTCGGAGGGCTTGGGGGACGTGGAGGCCTGGGGGGCCTCGTGGCCGAGCTGTGTGACCGCGCGATAGAGGGTGGAGCGCGCGCCGACGCTGCGGAGGCCAGGTCGGGGGTGACGGCGTGGTTGGAGCCGGCGGACAGGAGCTTATCGGTTTCGTCGGCCAGGGCCTCGAGGTCCGTGAGGCTGGACGCCACGATCGCCGGGCGGATGCTGGGAGGTAGTTGGCGGATAAAGAGCGTGCGGAAGAGGGAGCCGGGCGGTTTCTCGTCGGTCAGAGCAAGCATGTGTGAGAGCAAGTCTGACGGCGTGGAGTCACCGAGGCCCGGGAGGTCGAGGAGGTGGCAGTTGCGCAAAAATTGGGAGGCTGTGAATTTTTTAAGGAGCGCGGCCTTGAGATGTGCGTACTTGCCTTCCTCCGAAGGGTTTTGTAGTGTTGTCCAGACTTTCGTGATTGTGGAGCTGCCCAGGGAGGTGAGGAGGTAGTCGTACATCATTGCGTCGGCGGTAATGCCGCGGAGTCGGAATTGCGATTTGGCTTGAAGGAACCAGGCGGTGGCTAGGTTCTCCCAGAACTCTGGCAGCTTCACAGAAACTGCGTTTGCGTCAGCCATGGTTACGCTTAGGAGTCGTCCTGAGCGTCGGGGTCACCAATGTAGGAGTCTACGTACTCCTAGCAAAGAATACTGAACTCGGAGAGGTTCAACAGAAAAGGTTTAATTGTTGAGACTGCATGTTGAACACAAAATGGCGTCAGAGACTACACCAAGTCCGACTGCCTTTCATCAGTTCACAGCTTCGACTGGTCGTCCCCCGCTCTGGGCTTAACTATGTTGCAGATCGAGTTTCTTAAAGGTGTGATCCTTCTTAAAGGCATGGCGCCTGATTTATAGTCTACGGACCAAAAAGCGGATTGTGTCCTTTCTGTGATCGGTACGCCACAATATATCCATTTTAGGTATTTCCTGGCCTTTATATATCACTTTCACCCTTATTTTTCCTTTGGGGTAGAATTTTTGCCCCCGTGTACGTCTTCAAGACAGTTTCTGTAGCTTTCAAGGGTATATGTGAAAATAGCCGCTTGTAGTCCCTTTGGTTTATGACTGTTAGGGCTGATCCTGTGTCCAATTCCATTTTCACTTGGACTCCGTCTATCTTGAGTGTAACCCAGATAGTCTGGTGATCCTCCATTTTGGTTACCTTATGTAGTTTCAGACAACCCAGCTCCTTGCTTCCAGAGTCTGTGTCACTTTTCTGTTCGTCTGAACTACTGTCCATCACCTTGTGTACCTTTTTGTACTTCTCCTGTGGAGATTTCTTACTGTTGGTTTTCTTCCCAGACCTGCAGACTCTTGCTATGTGTCCTGCTTTTCCACACTGTCTGCACACTTGGTCCTTGAACCAACAATCCTTCTGGTCATGTGTTGTTCTGCCGCAGCGATAGCACTTCCCTGTACAATAGGACATTTCATTGGTGCCATATTCTTGCGCTCTCCGTTGTATCTCTGCAGCGCCCCTTGCGGCTGCTTCGTGTGATACTGCCATACTGAAAGCCTTGTCCAGCATAAGATCCTTTTCTGATAGAAGCCGTTTCTGGGTTCCTTCACTTTGTAGCCCACACACAAACTTGTCCCTTAACGTATCTGCTAGTCCCGCTCCAAACTGGCAGTGTTTCGATAGCTTGCACAGTTCCATTAGGTACTCAGCATTGTTTTCGTCTTTGTGTTGGTTCCTTTTATAGAACTTAAATCATTCTGCTATCAGCAGCGGTGTGGGGTTTAAGTGGTCCTGTAGGATTTCTACTATGCTTTCGAAATTCTTGTTCACAGGCTTCTCTGGGGTTATTAGGTTTCGCAGTAACCCATAAGTTTTTGCACCCATGGAATTTAACAAAACCAGTGCTTTCCTAGCATCTGGCACTTAATTCGCCCTGCAGTACACCTCAATACGTTCCACATATGTCGCCCAATCTTCGACTTCATTGTCGAACATAGAGATACTGCCACACTTTGGCATCCCTGGGTGTGATTTAACTGTCAAAAATGGCGTCTCCCGTGCTTCTCCTTCTTCTCCGCTGGCACAAAATGGCGTCTCCCGCGCTTTCCTTCCTTCCCGCACTCGCCCTTCTTCTCCGCTGCGGCTTCTAAAAATTGCGTCTCCCGCGCTCTCCCTTCTTCTCCCCACGGACACTGTTCAGCCCTTGTGCCCTGGCTGTGCTCTGCGCGTTCTTTTTTTTTTTTTTTGTGCGCCTTTCCCGTTTCCGCCGCTTGGTCCTGAACCCGGCTGTTGCTTTACCCTCTCTCTCTCCATTTTGTTTTTCCTCGACGCCGCTCGGTTTTCAACCCTCGGCTGCGCCCTGTGCGCTTCACCCTCTGTCTTACCCCGTCGACGCTGCTCGGCTTTCTCTCCGCCGTCGGTCGGTTCCAGCCGCCACTGTCCGGGAAGGGTCTGCGCTGTACCTGTCGTCAGTCTATTGCTGATCGTCGTGGCTGGGAAACCAAGCCCGGCTCTCCACAGCCTCCCCTGCGATGTTCACTCTCTGCCGGACGACTGGGCGGTTGCTCGTGGTCGACGCCCGTGCTTCTGGCCTCGACTTTCTTCCACCGCCCTCCCGGAGCGAATCCTCAAAGGGAAATGCAGAGTTGCAGGTAGATTCGAATCGACACTCGTCGCCACTGTTAGATCCGTGATTCTGAGAGTATGATGTTTTTCAATAACCACACGGATGCTGTAACTGAACAATCAACAGATATTTACTGGAGTAGGGTAATCTCAAGACTGGGGTACAGAGGCATGCTCAAGGCTTATATACAGGTGTGGTCACTGCCGGTACTACAGTATACAGGAGCTGTAAAAGTAGTTCTCTCTTAAAGGTACATACACTACAGACCAGGCAATGACCGTTCATTTAAAGGAGGTCATTGCGGAGCTGGAAAGGCACGCTAAAACTGTTAATGATTTGATACGGGAGGACAGGAATACCTCAGAGCAGGCTGCATGGAATGAGATGTGTGTGTTGTATGGAGCATGGTTGCTGGGCGAAGGCCGCAGTAACCTGGAGGACCTGAGACAAGGTCGTGTCCCTTCATGGTTAAGCAACAAGCATCTCACCACGCTGCACCCGTATGGCAATTCGTTGAGCCCGTGCCAGCTTCATTTAGCCTCTGAAGCCTACCCTGTCCCTGTAGATTGCGGGTGGTCCAACCATACAGTGATGGGAATTGTAGTGAGGATGCCGGTAATGGGTGGGTTATCCCGGCCAGCACTGGTATACAGGGTTGAGAATATCGGGGTCATTCATGGAGGAGTACATGTTCATTTTAAAGCGGTCCCGCCATATGTCATAAAGTGGGAGCATGCTATGACAGGCATTGACCTCTCTGGATGCCAGAGCCAGGGTGCACATGTAATTCTGTGTCCCCAGCACTTGAATGCGTTTGTGCGACCAGAATGTGGGTTTGCTTCTGCAGGCATGGAACCTATCAATTGCACCGTGGAAGTGATGGCACCAGATCACGTACCTCCACAGGTAGCATACGTAGGGAGTGGGACATACTGTGCCACCACAAGTGCACTCCGCTACCAGTACAGCCAGGACATGTGATGATCGGTGAGCGAGAGCAGTTTTTGCTTCAAACCCAAGGCTAAGGTTCAAGTGGCACAAGAGTAAATTACTCCCATCCCCAAACCTCGACCATTCACCTCACTGTGAACAACACCTTCACGCGTCTCCAGGACTATGTGGAGCATTTCGGGTACCCGATTCCTTTTCTGCCGGAACACCTCACTGAGTTAATAAAGACCGTTGAGCTCTCCCAGAAACATTTTTACAATTTAGGGCAAAAGACAGTAGAAGTGGGGGAGGAGATCAAGGGGACTGTCTCGCCACCATGGTGGGACATCGGTCTGAGTAGAGAGATTCCTCCCTGGATCCGCATCTGTTCCCATGCATTAGTTATCATACAATTGTTGCTTGTAAGCTACTTGTTTTACACCAGCTGCAGGCGATGGAGCCAGATGCTCCAAGCGCGGTGGCAAGGGGTGTTAGGTCGATCCGGAAAGGTGTAATTCGATTTGTGTTGATGATGGTTTCTCCCTGCAAGACTTGTAATGTACCAAAGTTCTGTAAGCAAGTGTATTGTATTCTGGTTATAGTTTTACACTCTGTATTGTTGCATTTTTGTAATGTGTTACCACCTGTCAATGCTGTACTGTGTGATGTGCGTGGTGACTTTTTGGTAACGTCCTGTGGATCTTATTAATGTTCTGTATTTTGACTTGAAGTTTGTCGGTGGGAATTGGAACCCAGCCGCTTGAATGTGTTAAGAAGCCGTTTCGCTGACAATTTGACTTGGTAGAAGGGAACTATGACATGTAGTAAGGGGTACAGTTCTGGGGTTTAAAACGTAAAATCAGGGAAACAGCTTCACTTGTGGGAGACTTTGGCCTTTGCTCTCTCGTCGAGTGATGCTTTGTGGAAAGAAAAGCATCAAACGGAGGACTGAAGAGATCGTAAAGTCTCTGTTTGAAGAATGGACTCAGTCGAGAATATTTTGTGGACTTTATGGGAGTTTTCTGAGGGCATTTTCCCTGTGATGGGATCGCCCTGTGCAGATACATGAAAAGAACTGGTTTGTTAAAACTCCAGAGAATGCATGGCAGTTGGTTGTGACAAAAGAACTGTCAGTCACCCAGAATGTATGGGTTCGCCCGACAGTCCTGAAAAAAGGAAGGGGGCCATTGACGAAGGGGCTGAGGACCCTGAGGCACCCGTTGAACTTGAACCTATTAGAAAGCCACTCTAATATGCAAAAGCACTTCTCACCTCCATCTCAGAAGAGAAGCAGAATAATGAACCCACTAGCCTAGCCAGCCGCAGAGGAGCCAGTTTTTCCCAACACAAAGACTGAAGATATGTCCCAGACTTAGGGCCCTTAGTCCAGTCACGGAATACTCATGGGTCTGATGATAGCCCATTACTGATTAAGCACCGGAGTGCTTAGAATCAAAAGGATTTTAAAGATTGGCGGGAAAGATAGGGGTAGCCAGACTCCGATAAAGATAAATCCTTTTCCACCATTCTCTCTCTCTCTCTCTCTCGCTCCACCAAGATCGACCTAACAAGAAGAAGTACCAGAGGAAGAAGCCGCTGAGCGGAGCGATCGAGACCGACAGTGTGTGGTGGTAAACATGGTCTCGAGTGTCCCAAGCCGGTAACCAGATATCCCAGGCAAGCTGGGTGAGGTGTAACGGCTCAGGGTTTTTCTCAGAAGTGAAGTTTTTGGGCTATTCCGGGGTGGAAGCTTCATTTGGTTCAGCCAGGTGAAGGGGCTTATGTGACTGGGTAATTCATTGTTAGGGGTGGAGTTAGAGTCCACCATAGCAACAAGGGAGTTACTGCATGTTATAGTCCCCAGTTGTGTACTGTGTATATTTTGTTTGTAACCTGGATCTTATTCTCCACAGAGACAGTGATTTTGTTTAGTAGTGCATGTTTTAGCCAGTGTATGTTAGACCAAATAAATATAAGTACGATTTTTCACCAAAGCATTCCTGTCCATGACTTATTCCATTTACACTCTGAATAATAATTCCCGGGTATAGAACTTTTGTAAGGCAGGGGCGATTCGAACCGTCCGTCTAGCAATTGGGCTAGGATCAAAACCGCTTACAGCCCTTCGGCCCATCATGTCTGTGCCGGCCATCAAGCCCTGTCTATTCTATTCCCACTTTCCAGCACTTGGTCCGTAGCCTTGTATGCTATGGCGTTTCAAGTGCTCATCCAAATGCTTCTTGAATGTTGTGAGGGTTCCCGCCTCTACCACCCTTTCAGGCAGTGAGTTTCAGATTCCAACCACCCTCTGGGTGAAAAAGTTCTTCCTCAAATCCCCTCTAAACCTCCTGCCCCTTACCTTGAAACTATGCCCCCTGGTTATTGACTCCTCTACTAAGGGGAAAAGTTCCTTTCTATCTACCCTATCTATGCCCCTCATAATTTTGTACACCTTAATCATGTCCCCCCTCAGCCTTCTCTGCTCTAAGGAAAACAATCCCAGCCTGTCCAGTCTCTCTTCATAGCTGAAACGCTCCAGCCCAGGCAACATCCTGGTGAATCTCCTCTGCACCCTCTCCAATGCAATCACATCCTTCCGATAGTGTGACAACCAGAACTGCACACAGTATTCCAGCTGTGGCCTAACTAGCGTTTTGTACAGCTCCATCATAACCTCCCTGCTCTTATATTCTATGCCTCGGCTAATGAAGGCAAGTATCCCATATGCCTTTTTAACCACCTTATCTACCTGTCCTGCAGCCTTCAGGGATCTATGTACATGCACACCAAGGTCCCTCTGATCCTCTGTCCTTCCTAGGGTCCTACCATTCATTGTGTATTCCCTTGCCTTGTTAGTCCTCCCAAAATGCATCACCTCACACTTTTCAGGGTTAAATTCCATTTGCCACTGTTCTGCCCATCTGACCAACCCATCTATATCGTCCTGTAGCCTGAGGACCTGAGTACCTCCTCGCTATTTACCACTCTAGCAATTTTCGTGTCATCTGCGAACTTACTGATCATACCTCCTACATTCATATCTAAATCATTAATGTACACTACAAACAGCAAAGGACCCAGCACTGATCCCTGCGGTACCCCACTGAACACAGGCTTCCAGTCACAAAAACAACCTTCGACCATCACCCTCTGCCTCCTGCCACTAAGCCAATTTTGGATCCAATGTGCCAAATTGCCCTGGATCCCATGGGCTCTTACCTTCTTGAACCTGTCTCCCATGCGGGACTTTGTCAAAAGCCTTACTGAAGTCCATGTACATCAACTGCACTACCCTCATCCACACACCTAGTCACCCCCTCGAAAAATTCAATAAAATTGGTTAGACTTGATCTCCCCCTGATAAAGCCATACTGACTATGCTTGATTAATCCTTGCCTCTCCAAGTGGAGACTAATTCTGTCCCTCAGAATTTTTTCCATTAATTTCCAATAATTTCCCTACCACTGATGGGGACCTCCCAGCTCCCAGTGAGACAATTAAATATCAGCGACCCACATGTTATACAGCACTCAGTCAAGTTGACTTGATTTCAACAGTGAATGAAATACAATCATCTTCATAATGATACATTGCCACATTCTTACCTTGCCAGTACTAATTCATTACCTTTCTATCCTCCAGGGCCTTAACACATGCAGCGGCAGTCGGTGGACCTCCTGGACGACGAATCCTCAGAGGACCTGATTGGTTCTGAGGGTGCACCATCACAGGACTCATGCTTAGCCTGCACCAGCTCAGATACTCGCACTTCAGTGGGACCAGTAAGACAGATAGTTGGGTTTTCACCTGGTGATTCACACTTCACAAGTGACCAAGAGCAGATGGTGGTGTCAGGGACAGCGATGGAGTGTCCGCGTGGGAAGGTGCAGCCCTCTCCACGCTCTGATCAGCTGGACACAGATGCTGTACCCTGGGGGCTGTTGATGAAAAGGATAATCATTGAGCAGCAGCAGAGAATGTTCAATGTAGTGACAGGCCTTCCAACCGCACCAACCACGCCTACAGAAAGAATGGAGGAGTCCACCTCAAGCATGAGTGTGTTGATGTCTAAGGGCATTCAGAGGATGTCTTCTTCCATGGATAGATTGACCAGCTCCCTGGAACATCAAACGGGCAATCACATAAGTCCATGCATGCCTTGACCGTGAACCTGCAGAATCTGGATGACAACATGTCTGCCACCTTAAATAGGATGTTGTACGAGTCTATGCACTCCTAACAAAAACACTGTGAACTAAACTGGTAGTTAACAAACTTAGTTTAATGTACTGAAAGTATTACAAAACAAGAAACGCAGGAGAAACTCCAAACAGGTCTGTACACTAGCTCACTCCACGAGGACTAACTGGAAACGCCCTCCAACCCTGACGTCATGACGTCATCACGTTTCCCGCCGTTGGGAACGTCACGTGTCCCACGTGATGACATCATCGCGTCAGATCGCGATTTTATTGATCCCGCGCTGTTTAAACAGGGCAAACATTAAAAGGTAACAATAATGATTAAAGACAATTGTACAAGTTACTGTGAGAGTCTCTTTGGTGGCTTTGCCACATACGCCCCCCCAGAATTGTCTTTAATGAGGAAAGTCAATCGCCGAGGAGGTCGGACAAGCCTGTTTGACCGACTCCTAAATTCCCGGAGAGGAAAATGCTGAGCAGGTGGCGAGCTGGCAGGTAGCACGGCACGGTTAGGTGTAGCGGCGACCGGCGGCCAGCCCCGGCGCGGAGGCTGCACCAGTTCGACCGGCTGTTCGAGGTCCAGGTGCGCAGGTTTGAGGTGATCAACGGAGATGTGATCAGGCTTGCCCCCGATGTCGATCACAAAACTCTTGTCCCCGGTCTGTAGAACCTGGAACAGACCTGCATAAGGAGGTGCGAGCGGGGTACGATGGCCGTCTTGGCGCACAAAGATGAACTTGGCCTTTGACAGTTCCCCAGGGATGTTGGAAGAAGGCAAACCGTGCTGTGAGGTCGGAACTGGGCGGAAACACTGAGCCGCGTCCCGATGGGCCTCTCGCTGACTGGCTGCAGACCACAGCCGCGTAGGGGACGGCAGGAACTCGCCTGGAACTCGAAGTGGCTGACCATAAACCATTTCTGCGGCCGACGACTGTAGATCCTCCTTCGGCACCGTGCGCAGTCCTAGCATCACCCACGGCAGTTTATGGACCCATGCTGCATCCAGAAGGCTGGCCCTGAGCGACGCCTTCAATGAATGGTGGAACCGTTCGCACAAGCCGTTCGCTTGCGAGTGATAAGCCGTAGTGCGGTGTAGTTTAGTGCTCAATACTGAGGCTACCTCATTCCATAGTTCCAACGAAAATTGCGGCCCGCGATCCGACGAAATATCCGCAGGGACACCAAACCGGGCTACCCATGATGAGATGAAGGCTCGCGCGACATCCGCAGAGGTGGTGGACATCAGGGGAACCGCCTCCGGCCACCTCGTGGTGCGATCCACCATTGTCAGAAGGTGCGTAAAACCACGGGACGGTGGAAGTGGACCCACTAGGTCAACGTGAATGTGGTCGAAACGCCGCTCCGGTACCTCGAAGGTGGCCAGGGGGGCCCTGACGTGCCATTGCACCTTGGCCCGTTGACAAACCACACAAGTGTTCGCCCAGTCGCGGACGTCTTTGCGTATTTCTCTCCAGACGAATTTGGAGACTAGCAGCTTCTGCGACGCCCACACTCCAGGATGCGACAGCCCGTGTATGGCATCGAAAATGCCTCAGCGCCAGGTGGACGGCACAATCGGACGGGGTGCACCCAACGAAACGTCGCAGAGTAGAGTGGTACCTGCCGCATGGAACGGTACATCTCTCGGCTGGAGGCTGGCGGACACAGAACGAAAGGCCTGAGTCTCCGGGTCGGCAGCCTGGTCGGCTGCCATTCCTGCAAAGTGTGGTAAACCACGTTCACTATCGTATCACTGTTAGTAGTTAGCACTGTTCACCACTGTTCGTTATAACTGTATCACTGACCACTATTGTATCACGGTACGAGGTCGCCTCTTGCCACACTGCTATACCTGGGATGACCACTGCCGACTCCGCCTTGGCTCCACCCACCAGGCCAGGTATAAAGGTGAGCGACTGGCTGGTATTCCTCCTGCTTGGATCGGATCACCCACGAGAGTGGGCTCTGTTATTTAGTCAATAAAAACCTTTAGTCACCTTCGTAACTCTTCGCCTTTTATTGGAGGAATTGATAGGTATATCAATTTTATTGACTAAATTTAATGATGTCCGACAACGAGTCACAACCGGCGGAGGAGCCACCAGCGCAGCTCCCAGGAGCACAGCCACACCAGCCAGCTTGGCTGCGAGCCCTCAGACCGCCGTACCTGGACCTGAACCCACGAGCAGCAAACTCAGCCGCAGACTTTAAACACTGGCTGGTCTGCTTCGAATCATACCTGAGAGAATCCAGCGTCCCTCAGGCATCCAAACTAAGTGTCCTGCAGGCACAACTGAGCCCGAGAGTATACACTCTCATCGAGGACATGACTACCTACGAGACCGCCATCAACCTGCTGAAACAGAAGTACCGGACCCCGGTAAACTACATGTACGCTAGGCACCGCCTAAGATCACGGCCGCAACAGCCAGGAGAATCAGTAGCCGAATTCTCACAGGCGCTATATGCACTCGCCAGGAACTGTGAGTTTAAATCGGTGTCGGCAGCCGAAAATACTGAAGATAATATCCGCGACGCATTCCTGAAAGGCCTACGGTCCGAGTACTCACGGCAAAGACTGCTGGAAGCTAAAGACCTCAGCATGGAAAAAGCTGAAGCCCTCGCTATCTCCCTGGAAGTGGCCCACCAAGATCAGGAAGCATTCACCAGGTACTGCTCGCGACCCTGGGACTCGGGCCCGACCCCTACCACAGCACCCTTCCCAGCGCCGCCCCCGGGACCTACCTCTGCGTCGGCGTCCCGGACCCGACCGGCCCCGCCACCCCCGGCACCGGCCCCGACATCGGGCATCCGCGATCGAGCCGCCGGCTGTTTTTTTTGTGGCCAGGAGAAGCACCCGAGGTCGCGCTGCCCAGCCAAGAACTCCATATGTAAAACCTGCCTGAAGAAAGGCCACTTCTCCAAGGCCTGCAGGAGCGGATCCTCAGAGGCCAGCAGTGCCGCATGCGAACTATGGGGGCGGCCATCTTCGTTTAGGGCAACTGAGGCCAGCATCCCCACACATGAGTCATGGGGGCGGCCATCTTTGTTTAGGGCAACTGAGGCCAGCATCCCCACACATGAGTCATGGGGCGGCCATCTTTGATTAAGGCAACCGACCCCAATAGTGCCTCATGGGGCCCTACCTCGTGGGAGACGCCATTTTACTCACCACGCCCGACCGCCTCGCCCGCAGATGACAACGACTCGCTCAGCTACACACTAGCTTCCGTCACCCTGGACCAAGCCCGCCCGCACCATCTGTCCAAGTCAATGATGGACATCAAAGTGAACGGCCACGCCACGACCTGCCTGTTCGACAGCGGAAGCACGGAGAGCTTCATCCACCCAGACACGGTGAGCCACTACTCCCTCTCTGTCCTACCAACGCGCAGCCGAATCTCGATGGCATCGAGGTCCCACGCCACGGACATCAGCGGCTACTGTGTCGTGACCCTGTCGGTTAAGGGCACGGAGTATAAAAACTTTAAACTCCTCGTCCTCCCCCATCTCTGCGCTGCCGTCCTACTAGGGCTGGACTTCCAATCCCACCTCCAAAGCGTAACCCTAGCATACGGTGGACCCCTCCCCCCACTCACAGTCAACAACCAGCAAACGTTAAACCGCCCACCGCGTAACACCTGCAGCCTCTCCACCCTCAAGGTCCCGCCACCCTCTCTGTTTGCTAACCTTACCCCTGACTGCAAACCCGTCGCTACCAAGAGCAGGCGGTATAGCGCCGGGGACAGAGCCTTCATTAGCTCTGAGGTGCGGCGCCTCCTGAAAGAGGGCATTATCGAGGGGAGCAGCAGCCCCTGGCGTGCCCAGGTCGTAGTCGTAAAGACCGGCGATAAAAACCGCCTGGTCATCGACTACAGCCAGACCATAAACAGATATACCCAGCTGGACGCATACCCCCTCCCCCGCATATCTGACATGGTCAATCAGATTGCACAGTATAAAGTATTCTCGACCATCGACCTGAAGTCGGCCTACCACCAACTCCCTATCCACCCTGAGGACCGCCAGTATACTGCCTTCGAGGCGAATGGGCGCCTATACCACTTCCTTAGGGTCCCCTTCGGTGTCACTAATGGGGTCTCGGTCTTCCAAAGGGAGATGGACCAGATGGTTGACCAGAACGAACTGCAGGCTACATTCCCCTACCTAGATAACGTCACTATCTGCGGCCGCGACCGGCAGGAACATGACGCGAATCTGGAGAAATTCCTCCGTACGGCCCAACGGCTGAACCTCACCTACAATAAGGAGAAATGCGTGTTTAACACCACGCGCCTTGCCATCCTCGGCTGCGTAGTGGAGAACGGAATCATCGGCCCCGACCCAGAAAGAATGCGCCCCCTCATGGAGCTACCCCTCCCCCACTGCCCTAAAGCACTTAGGAGAACCCTGGGGCTTTTCGCCTACTATGCCCAATGGGTACCCAATTACGCGGACAAAGCCAGACCCCTCCTGAAAGCCACTTCCTTCCCCCTCACGGAGGAGGCGTGCGCGGCCTTCTCCCTCATTAAGGGAGACATAGCCAAGGCCACGATGCACGCAGTGGACGAGTCCATCCCCTTTCAGGTGGAGAGCGACGCATCCGACTTCGCCTTAGCCGCCACCCTAAACCAGGAGGGGAGGCCAGTGGCCTTCTTCTCAAGGACCCTACAGGGCCCCGAGATCCGACATTCGTCGGTCGAGAAAGAGGCCCAGGCGATCGTGGAGGCAGTACGGCGCTGGAGGCACTACCTGGCAGGCAAACGATTTACCCTCCTCACCGACCAGCGTTCGGTGGCTTTCATGTTTAATAACAAGCTGAAGGGCAAAATCAAGAATGACAAGATTTTGAGATGGAGAATCGAGCTCTCCACCTACGATTATGAGATCTTGTACCGGCCAGGCAAGCTGAACGAATCCCCTGATGCCCTTTCACGAATGACATGCGCCAGCGCGCATATCGATAGGCTTCAGACCCTCCACGACCAGCTCTGCCACCCCGGAGTCACCAGACTCTACCATTTCATTAAGGCCCGCAACCTGACCTACTCCATCGAGGAGGTCAGGACCATGACCAGGAACTGCCAGACCTGTGCGGAGTGCAAACCGCACTTCTATAGGCCGGACCGAGCAAGCCTGATCAAGGCCACCCGCCCCTTCGAGCGCCTGAGCATCGACTTTAAGGGGCCCCTCCCGTCCTCTGACCGTAATGTGTACTTCCTCAACATCGTTGATGAGTACTCCCGTTTCCCCTTTGCCTTCCCCTGCCCCGACATGACCAGTAGCACGGTCATTAAGTGCCTGAATGCCCTCTTCGCCTTGTTCGGGTTCCCGAACTATATACACAGCGACCGGGGCTCCTCCTTCATGAGCGAGGAACTCCGGCAATTCCTCCTAGAGAGAGGTATTGCAGCAAGCAGGACCACCAGCTACAACCCCAGAGGTAACGGTCAGGTGGAAAGAGAGAACGCGACGGTAAGGAAGGCCGTCCTCTTAGCCTTAAAGTCTAAGGGCCTCCCAACCTCCCGCTGGCAAGAAGTCCTCCCGACAGCGCTGCACTCCATCCGGTCATTACTTTGCACGGCCACTAACACCACCCCCCATGAACGAATGTTCGTTTTCCCCAGGAAGTCGACTACGGGAACCACTCTACCAACCTGGCTGACCGCCCCGGGGCCGGTCTGGCTGCGGAAACACGTGAGGACCCATAAAACGGACCCCCTGGTCGAGAGGGTGAACCTCCTGCACGCCAACCCCCAGTACGCCTACGTGGCATACCCAGACGGGCGGGAGGACACTGTCTCCCTACGAGACCTCGCACCCTCAGCCGATCCGGAAACACCGCCACCACCCCCCCCAACCTCAGTCCAGGTAGACGGCATGCCGGAACCCCACGAGCCCTCGCCGACCACGCAAACACCAGCATCAACACCGGATAAGGCACCAGCACCGGGTAAGGCAACACCACCGCTGCGGCGATCGGAGAGGCTTACGAAGCCTCCGGACAGACTGACCTACCAGAATTGGTAGTACACTTCACCCCGCCGGACCTAATTCTAAACAAGGGGTGAATGTGGTAAACCACGTTCACTATCGTATCACTGTTAGTAGTTAGCACTGTTCACCACTGTTCGTTATAACTGTATCACTGACCACTATTGTATCACGGTACGAGGTCGCCTCTTGCCACACTGCTATACCTGGGATGACCACTGCCGACTCCGCCTTGGCTCCACCCACCAGGCCAGGTATAAAGGTGAGCGACTGGCTGGTATTCCTCCTGCTTGGATCGGATCACCCACGAGAGTGGGCTCTGTTATTTAGTCAATAAAAACCTTTAGTCACCTTCGTAACTCTTCGCCTTTTATTGGAGGAATTGATAGGTATATCACAAAGTCAATGCCTAATTGAACGGCCTGGATGGCAGCGCGGGAGAGGCAGTCAGAGACGACGTTGTCCTTGCCGGCCAAGTGCCTGATGTCGGTGGTGAACTCGGAGATGTAAGTCAGCTGCCGTTGTTGCCGAGCCGACCACAGTTCCGCTGTCTTGGCCATTGCGAACGTCAAGGGTTTGTGGTCAACAAACGCAGTGAAGCGGCGCCCTTCACGGAGGAATCGGAAGTGGCGGATGGCCAAAAACAAAGCTAACAGCTCCCTGTCGAAAGTACTGTACCGACATTCGTGCCATTGCAGCTGGCGGCTAAAAAATGCCAGAGGCTGCCATGCGCCGTCGACCCATTGCTCCTGGATGGCCCCCACAGCGTAATCCGACGCGTCCGTCGTGAGGGCAATGATAGCTCCTGGCAGGGGATGTGCCAACATCGTCGCGTTCGCGAGCATGATCTTCGTATCCTCAAAGGCGTGACCCATTTCTTGCGACCAAACCACGGGCTCCTTTCCCGTTTTGCCCCTGAGGGCCTCGTAGAGTGGCCGCATGAGCTGTGCGGCCCTGGGGACGAACCGGTGGTAAAAATTAACCATCCCCAGGAACTCCTGTAAGGCTTTCACGGATTGCGGCTTCGGGAACGCCATGATCGCCTCCATCTTAGCTCGAAGCAACAATGCCCCTGCGGAAGTTATGCGGTGGCCTAGAAAATCGAGCTGCGCCAGGCCGAAACGACATTTGTCCGGGTTCACAATGAGGCCGTGCTGCTGAAGCCGTTGAAAAAGGACACGGAGATGCTTGAGGTGTTCATCCTTTGTGGTGCTAGCAATCAGAATGTCATCCAAGTAGACGAACAAAAAATCGAGGTCCCGCAGAACCGAGTCCATAAGGCGCTGGAACGCCTGCGCCACATTTTTAAGCCCAAAGGGCATGCGGAGGAATTCAAAAAGTCCAAAAGGGGTGATGACCGCCATCTTTTCGACATCCTGGGGGTACACTGGGACCTGATGGTACCCATGGACGAGGTCGCCAATGTAGGAGTCTATGCACTCCTAACAAAAACACTGTGAACTAAACTGGTAGTTAACAAACTTAGTTTAATGCACTGAAAGTATTACAAAACAAGAAACGCAGGAGAAACTCCAAACAGGTCTGTACACTAGCTCACACCACGAGGACTAACTGGAAACGCCCTCCAACCCTGACGTCATGACGTCATCACGTTTCCCGCCGTTGGGAACGTCACGTGTCCCACGTGATGACGTCATCGCGTCAGATCGTGATTTTATCGATCCCGCGCTGTTTAAACAGGGCAAACATTAAAATGTAACAATAATGATTAAAGACAATTGTACAAGTTACTGTGAGAGTCTCTTTGGTGGCTTTGCCACAATGTCATATACCTTAGCCTTGGCCTTACAGTGCCGCACTGATCTCCACCACTGTGCTCTCCACCACAGTGGTAGCAGTGAAGTGCGGCTGGGCCATGAGAGGGATGATGGCGAAAGGGGACATGGAAGTGGGGACTCCACTCAAAGTGCTTCCACTTCTCTCAGCCGTTTCCCCCTCTGAGCCAATACCCGACATGCTGCCAAGTCTGCCTCTGCACAGGTGCAGATGGAGCAGTCTTTGGGGGGCCCCTCAAGGGCTTCAAAACCCAGAGGACATCGGCCAAGAGCATCTCAGCAGTCAGAGCAGGGATCTGAGCAGCCTGCCTCTACCAGTGCTGAAGCTGCAGGGGTTGCACCATGTAGAAGCGGTAGGAAAAGGAAGAGTAGGGCTTTGTAGTAGCTCAAGGGTATGCATGGGCATGAGAAACTGTTCTGTTGTGAAGTTTCTGTTCTTTAGTTCAATCGCATAAATTTTATTCTTTTGTACCAGTTTCCCATGTTGCCCATTCTTGGGTGCTGGGTGACAAGTCGTCTTTTAACTTGTTTGATGATGAAAGGGAAGTCATGAATTGATGGGGACCAATGGGGGGATGTTCAAGGGGTGGTTGGTTATTTGCCGAACTGCTTTGTCAGTAGCACTGGGGGACGGGAAGAGTGACCATTGCATGTGCTTCTGACATCGGTCCACTGTGCAACCTAAGTGAACCTTGCATTAATAACGGCATCCCTGGCATCCTGGACAGCTATGTGAGCTTCTGGTGGTGTATTGCCCTCATTACCATCCTCCTCTTCATCTTCCGCATCTTCCTCCTCCTCCTCCTCCCTGAAATCTGCGCCTTATTCCTCCTGCAGGTCCAAACCTCGCTGCTGCACAATGTTGTGCAGAGTGCAGCACACCACAACCATTCTGGACACCCTGGCTGGTGTGTAATGAAGAAAGCCTACAGATTTGCCTAGGCACCTGAAGCGTAACATCAGCATGCTGATGGCTTGTTCGATCACACATCTGGTGGTGATATGGCATTCATTGTAGTGCTGTTGGGCTTCACTGGTTGGGTTTCTGATGGCTGTCATTGGCCAAGTTTGAAACAGGTATCCCTTGTCTCCTAGCAGCTACCCCTTAAGTGTGCTTCCAGGTCCAAAGACGTCAGGGAGCTTGGACTGCCACAGAACGAAAGCCTCATGGCAGCTCCCCGGGAATTATGCACACACCTGTAGAAATATCTTTTTGTGGTTGCACACCAGCTGCACATTGATGGAGTGGAATCCCTTGCAGTTGATGAATATTCCTGGGTGATCTGGGGATGCCCAGATTGCCACATGTGTGCACTCGATGACACCCTGCACATGTGGGAAGCCAGCCAGCGACGCAAATCCAAGCGCCCGCTCACTCTGACTGGCGTTATCGCAGGCAAGGTTCACATAATTGCCAGCCCTGGCAAACAACTGATCAGTCACCTGTCTTATGCATTTGTGGTCGCCGCCTGGAAGGTCTTGGATATGTCTCTGACAGAGCCCTGGAAGGATCTGGAGGCAAAAAAGTTGAGGGCGGCAGTGACTTTGACAGCCACTGGTAACACATGGCCACCAGGTCCAACAGGAAGCAAGTCTTCTTCTAGCAGGCTGCAGATGTCCGCCACCACCTAACACGACAAACTGAGCCTCCTGAAGCACTGCTGTTCCGACATGTCAAGGAAATACAGCCTCTGCCTGTAGACCCTGTGTTGTGAGTAGTGCCTCCTGCAGCTTCCCTCTCTGCTGTCCAACTGAAGGTCTCTCAACAATAGGCTGCTGCTGGTGCTGACGCTGGTCATATTGCTCATCGTCTGAGGTCCAATCTAAGGCAGCCAAAGTACCACCCATCCTGATGTGACTCAGAAAACCTCCAAAGTGTAGAAAGTAACCTCTCAGCAAAAGTCCTGTGAACAAACCCTTTCCCAATAGTAGGTAAGAAAGCAGCTGTGAGTACTGAGTATTTATTGCAGTAATTCCATGAGTTTAATTCAGCCCCCCCCCCCCCCAACTGCTGTTGTGTTCTCACTTGGCTTTCACTGGTGAGTTTCAGGAAGCCTGGGAAACCCATAGATGTGCTGTTTAATTTGAAAGTCAGTTGAACTATCACTCCAATTGATTAGCATATGTTAATAGGTAGCCCGCCTCTTCCCAGGGCGTTGCACGCAAGCAGCCTAACGAGCTCCAGATAAACGGGAATGTCGGCGGGCTAGGGCCTGCTTCCCAACGCGCTCACATTCTTCCCGGTTTTCACGCACTCCTCAAGGTTAAATTTCTCCCTAACATTTCAGGGCAGTGACCTTTCATGAGAACTGGAAAAAGTTAGAAATGTAACAGGTTTTACAGAGGCTGGGAAAGGGGAGAAAGAACAAAAGGAAGGTCTGTGATAGGGTGGAAGGCAGGAGTGATTAAATGACAAAAGAGATGCTGGTGCAAGGCCAAAGGGGGTGATAATGGGATAAGTAAAGAACCTGTGGCATTGCTCATGGTGAGACAAGTGATCTCTTCCTATGTTTGGTGTATTAAGAATGTTTGAGGGAAGGGGTGGACATTTCAGTATGTGCCTTCTCTCCCTGAGTTCTTGGTGATTCAAACTGGCTTTCTCAGTCAGCAATATGTAACAATTTGGGGGAAAATTCACTAATTTTGACTTTCCAGTGCCAAATCAGCTGCTTAACTGCCTTCTAATCGCAGTTCACAACTGATTAAAACAATGCAGTGCTGCTCTGTACTCATTGGCTGGTTTTCTGTTTTGCCCAAAACTGAAAATAGCAATATGGTGGATGACATGAATCTGTCATTCATGAAAGAAAGACTTATGAAATAATACAGAGCAGCCTACGGGTGGCGCTGTCCAGGGAGAGTATAAATACTCGGGCACGGGCCCAGCTTGCGCATGACATTCTTAACAGGAACTAGTGAAGGACACAACTACACCTCCATGTTGTAAAACAGTTGATTAAAGCTTGTTTAACGCTTAGACCAAGTGCCGAGTAGTTTTCTTACGTCAGCGGATAAACCAGTAGCAGATCCCAAAAACCTTGAGTGGACTACAGTTTCCCGATGAATTATGCACCAGCAACAATTTCTGAGTTTATGGCCCCGGATCTCCTTACGCCAGAGATTCATTCCCAGCATGGAGTTGGCTGAGCGAGAAATATTGGCCAGAACACCAGGACTACTCCTTGCTCTTTTTTGAGTACCGTGATGCTTTATTTTAACCTCTTGTTTGGCTGTATAATTGCACCACGGGTGTGGATTACATTTTGTAAATATGTGTCACATTTAAAATTTTTAACGGCCTTATGCAAGAAAATTGCATCTTGAATGGTTGTAAATAATTCTGCTTCAACGATCCGTGCCAGAAATGTAATGGCCAATCACTGGCCGATCAGTTTTATAGAGGTAATTTCATGAATTTGCCCTTCTTTCAAGGAACTCTGGCTTCCTGGAACACATGCCAGTTATTTGGCTGCGACCCGTCCATGATTTACTGACCGTTAATAGTAATAGATGGTAAATTATGGGAAAGATATATGCTGCCAACAGGCAAAGTTCTGTGCTGGGAGTGTGAATTTATAAATCTACTCTTGATATATAATACATATAAGCAGGTAATGCTGTGATTATAATACATGTAAACATGCTTTTGCTGGGATAGGATGCAGGGAACTGAATGTAGTACAATGTGATGCATTAAATCTGAAAAGGTACCTTGATACACTGTTTGTAATGCAACTCTTATTGCAACGTTACCCTGACCAAGTCACCCTCTCCCTATTGGAATGCACAGGAGGTCAATCAGGATATGAAAGAGGAAGACAGCTTAATGTTATGGACAGGATCGTACACCTCAACTGGAGGTCAAGGGTGGGAATGTGGGTTATTAAGGCAGCCAGCTTACTCTTTTACAGGAGATTCAGTACTATACTCCTCTCTCTGTCCTGTTCAATGCTTATCTAACCATCATCACAAGTATAGTCACACCTCACTATAAAGCCATTAATATGAGCACAGCAGTTCTCATCAGTATCAAGAGTGAAGCTCTTCTACCGACTGTAAAGGAAAAAGACAAGTTTCATTTAACAAGAGGCTTACAAGAACAGGATTTGTTATATTGAAGTTTGATTTCAGAAGACGCATGCCTTTTATAGATTATCCTAGTGTTCGAGTAGGCACTTTACAGCCTTCCGGACTCAACATTGAGTTCAACAATTTCAGATCATAACCACTACTCCCATTTTTTTTGGACAGCAGCTGTTGGTAATGATTCTGCCATTGTCATTTACAGCTCTTCCAGATCCATCTTTTGTTTCTTTAATTGTCCCATTACTACCCCTTTTTGCCTTGCACCATCATCTCTTTTGTCACTTAATCACTCCTGCCTTGCAGCCGATCACAGACCTTCCCATTTGGACCCGACCGTGACAGGGGCGGGCTGCATAGGCGGGGGTGCTGAGTTTTGGACAGGAGTTCAAGTTCCCCCGCAAGTTGTGGTGTTTTTGTAAGTATACCTGCCCGGAAGTCAGCCTGATTGACAGGCTTGAATTCCAGTCGGGCTGGGAGCACTCCGGAACAGGCCACAGCCCCTGGTAGGGAGCCTGCTACTGGGAGTCCGGTCCCTGACTCTGGGGGCGGTCCAATCCCCACCCCGGAGGTCTTTGTATGGGGATGTGTGATGGGGCGAAGTCCGATCCAAGGCAAAAGGGTAAAGCTTGGGGAACGGGAGGAACCACTCCTGCTCCTCCTGACCCACAAGTAGTGCTGTAAAGGCATTTACCTTCTCCCCGAAGCTGTCCTTGCCTCCATTCAGCTGCCTGGTTTCCCGAGGCCTCCTGGGAGCAGGTTGGCTGCCCGCCCCTTGTCCCGCCTCCGTTAAACCCAGAAGTAAGCGGGTTGGAGTGGAGTTTAAGATTTTTAAAGTTTTAACATCTCACCCAACTCCAACCCACCCATTTTTGGGGGTTAAAATTCACCCCGTCAACTCTATCTCTCCCCACAGTTGATGCCTGACCTGCTGAGTGTTTCCAGCATTTTCTGTTTTTATTTAAGAATCCCAGCGTCTGCAGTATTTTGCTTTTGAATACATTTAGGTTTCTTGGCAAGACTGTGCGAGTCTAGGGGTTGAGGCAATTTGTTTGCTCTGTGAATCAGTTGTGTCAGGTTTTACCCACCAGTCATATTTATTGCGGTCAATGGGAGGGGGTGTGGCAAGTGAAGCTCCTCAAGCAGGCCCCAGACTACTTGATATTTCTCTCATTCAAGTCAGAGCCCAAAAAGTATTAATTCCGATTGTGATCTATCCCACAGGTTCTTCAGCACTGAAGGAGGCCATTTGGCCCGTCGTGCCTGTGCCGGCTCTTTGAAAGAGCTATCCAATTAGTTCCACTCCCCTGCTCTACCCCCATAGCCCAGCAAATCTTTCCCTTTCAAGTATTTATCCTTTTGAAAGTTCTTATTGAATCTTCTTCCACCAGCCTTTCAGGCAGTGCATTCCATCATAACTACTCATAAAAAATTATTTCCTCATGTCGCTTCTGGTTGTTTTGCCAATTACATTAAATTGGTGTCCTCTGGTTACCGACTCTTCTGCCAGTGGAAACAGTTTCTCTTTGTTTACTCGATCAAAACCCTTCAAGAATTTGAACACATCTATCAAATCTCCTCTTAACCTTCTCTGCTCTAATGAGAACAACCGCAGTTTCTCCAGTCTCTCCGCGTAACTGATGTCCCTCATCACTGGTATCATTCTAGTAAATCTCTTCTGCACCCTCTCTAAGGCATTGATATCCTTCCTAAAGTGTGGTGCCCAGATTTGGCCACAATACTCCATCTGGGGCTAAACCAGCATTTTATAAAGGTTCAGCATAACTCCCTTGTTTTTGTACTATGCCTCTATTTATAAAACCTATTTAACAGCCTTCTCAACTTGCCCTGCCACATTCAAAGATTTGTGTACATACGCCCCCAGATCTCTCTGTTCCTGCACCCCCTTTAAAATTGTATCATTTAGTTTATACTACCTCTCCTCATTCTTCGCGCTTTTCTACATTAAATTTCATCTGCCATGTGTCTACCAATTTACCAGTCTGTCTATGCCCTCCTGAAGTCCATTACTATCCTCCTCACTGTTTACTAAATTTCCAAGTTTTGTGTCATCTGCAAACTTTGAAATGATGCTCTGTATATCCAAGTTCAGGTCAAAAAAAGGAGTGGACTCAACACTGACCGCTGAGGTACACCACTGCACACTTCCCTCCAGTCTGAAAAACAACCCTTCACCACTACTCTCTGTTTTCTGTCGCTTAGCCAATGTTGTACCACGCTGCCACTGCCCCTTTAATCCCAAGGGCTTCAATTTTGCTAGCAAGTCTATTATGTGATACTTTATCAAACGCCTTTTGAAAGTCTATATGCACAACATCAACCACACTATCCTCATCCACCCTCTTCATCAAATAACTCAATCAAGTTAGTGAAACATGATTTGCCTTTAACAAATCTGTACTGGCTTTCATTTATTATCCCAATATTTTTCCAAATGTCAATTAATTTTGCCCCAGATTAATGTCTCTATAAGTTCCCCCATCACTGATGTTAGGCTGACTGAACCTGTAATGGTCGGGTTTATCCCTCTCCCCTTTTTTGAACAGGGGTGTAACATTTGCAATTCTCCAGTCCTCTGGCACCACCCCCACTACCATATCTAAGGAGTATTGGACGACTGTGGCCAGAGCCTCTGCAACTCCCACCCTTACTTCCCTCAGCCGCCTAGGATGCATCCCATCCAGACCGGAGGATGAAACTTGTGGAGCGTGCTGTACAATCTTGAGTTGTCCGCTGCACATTTTGATGAAGGTGATGCTGCTCCTGGCCTGCTCCCATAATTCTTGCCATTTCTTCTCTTAGAACAGGCCACCATGGTATTGTTCTCAGGCCCACTCCTCAGCTTTTTTGTCATGGAGGTGAATGTGGTGCGCAGAATGGAGATGTGTCAATGGTAATCAGTTGGGCACTGGAGGAACAATTCCTGAGTGGACGGCTCATGCTGAAGTCTGATAGAATATTGCTGGGTTCTGGAGGTAGTGCCCATCTGGAGGTAGCAGTATTGATCAGGCTGGGATGAGTACAATTCGTTGGCCAGCTGGTGGAAAGGTCTAATCTGACCCAGATCTATCTTTTGACTAATTCCTTTAACCCTACAACTGTCTCTGTGCTTTCAGCCAGCTTATCTGAAACAAATCGTGAATGAGCCAAAATTTTCTTCAAATGAACAATGGGTAGATCAAAGCAATTGTTTTCAGCCCCCACCAAAATCTTCATTCCTTTACTACCTCTGTGAAGTGCCTTGGGACAATTTTCTACCTTAAAGGCATTATAATGCAAGTTATTGAGTTTGCCTCTGAATCCATCTCATAGAGTGATAGGGCTCGAATTTCCCAGGGCCGTGGAGGCGGGAATGGAGGCGTGTGGGGTGTTAAAATTGCAAAAAGTGGTGGGCGGGCCCAACCCCGCCTCAATCCCGCCTCCAAGCAATTTTCAAGAAATCGTGTTTACTGCTCATGTCTCCGTCCTGCCTCCAAGAGGCGGGATAGGCCCTTAAGGCCCTTAACAAGCACTAAATTGCCTCTATTGTCCCATTTTGAAAGGCCTTTGTGATTTTAACCCTTTTCCCACGTGAAGCACGCCTGCTCTGAAACACGACGGTGAAACCTGGTGGGAGCACGTTTGGATTGCTGACTATTAGCTGCAGCTCCACCATTAAATAGGGTATTTGATCAGCCATCATTTGCAGGTGGCAGGACTTTGTTGTCTCAGGCCTGTGGGAAGTTTTAGAAGGCATAACCACAGCTGTGGAAGTTTGGAGCCTGACACCCATCTCCAGTGTGACCTCCTGGGAAACCCCTCTCGCCCCCTTGACTGAGCGCTTCCTCAACTGAGGCATATACCAGAAGCATGGGAGCCATTTATTTCCTTCCCTTCTGGACATCAGATGAGGACGAAGACCAGCCGCGACACCAGCAGAACTATGAACAACAGCAGCACCAACATCAGCAGCAACAACAGGAGTGCCAAGCTGCTGCTCACCCACCTGAAGATGCACAGGCCAGAAGGGGTCAGCGCATGGAAGCTTGTCAGCGCAGGAGATACCCCGCAAACAGGGTCTACAGACACAGGGTCAGCTACCTCAACATGTCTGAGCAGCTGTGCCAAAGGTGGTTCTGACTTTCGCGAGAGGTAGTGGGTCACACCTGCACAATGCTACAGCAAGACCTGCTGCCCAGAGGACCAGGTGGACACCCTTACCAGTGGCCGTCAAAGTCACCACCGCACTCAACTTTTTTGCCTTTGGCTCATTCCAGGGATCAGCAGCAGACATCAGCGGCATCTCCCAGGTGGCCGCACACACTTGCATCACGCAGGTAACTGATGCCCTCTTTGCCATCGTGCACAATCACATCCATTTCACCAAGGATCAAGCAAGTGTCACGGCGCGTGCGGTTGGATTAGCTAATCTGGCAGGCTTTCCAAGGGTGCAGGGTGTCGTTGACCACACACATGTGGCCCTTAAGGCACCCCATCGCAATCCAGGTATTTTTGTCAATCGCAAGGGCTTCCACTCCCTCAACGTTCAGCTAGTGTGTGACCACAAGAAGGAAATTTTGCATGTTTGTGCCAAATACCCTGGCAGTTGCCATGAATCCTTCATACAGCGCCAGTCTAGTGTGCCTCCGCTATTCAGTCCGCCAGACCATCTTAACGGATGGCTACTTGGAGACAAGGGCTATCCCTTGAAGACGTGGCTAATGACGCTGTTGAGGAGCCCATCCAACAAAGCTGAGGAGAGCTACAACTCCAGCCACATTTCCACCAGATCCATAATTGAGCAAACCATCAGTTTGCTGAAGATGCGCTTCAGATGCCTGGATAGATCAGGTGGAGCCCTGCAATACTCAGCAGCCAGGGTCTCCAGAATCATCGTGGTTTGCTGTGCATTTCACAACATGTCACAGCGTCATGGCTTGCAGATTCCTGAGGAACAAGTGGCTCGTCACATATCCTCCTCAGATGAGGAGCAGGAGGAGGAGGTGGAGGAGGAGGTGGAGGAGGAGGAGGAGGAGGAGAGCGAAAACAAACATCTTGCAGAGGCCCATCAACCAGCGGCAGCAGTACGCGAGAACATTGCTGCCCGGGATGTAAGGAACGCACTCATCTTGGTCAGATTTGTTTAGCCTAGCCAATCAAGCGCTTTTGCCTCGCAGCTTCTTACCCGAGCATCGACAATGGCCAAGAACCAGCAGATCCCTAGCAATTTGACCACCATACTGACAATTGCAAGTAATCCTAAGCCCGCAATGTGGAAGTCCCATTAGCGAAATGGCACATGCCACAACTGCAGCAGTAGCCATCAGATTTTTTATTTACAGTAACCATCTGATGGCTTTTTAACATTTAACATCAAATTTCACCTAAGTGACAACCCTTGTGATTATTTGTGCAGTATCTTTCTCTTACACGTGCTTCTACGTGGTGCTTCCCCTGTGGCTTCAGCAGAAGTGGAGGCCCCTTGCTCAGTTTTTTGCTGCTCCTGTCTCGACACCTTTGGCGGGCGTCCTCTGGGGTTGCGAACCTGTTAGGGCTCGCCAACAGTCTGCTGCTGCTGTGGCTGTGCAGGGGTTGAGACACCGATCTCAGTTGGGTGGGGACTCTGGTGGGGCTCTGACCGAGGGCTCTGCAGAGGCATGGAAGTGTGAGCGCTTGGAGGGGAACCCCCACTTCCTTGATGTCTGCCACCAACTTCACTCTCATGGGTCAGGTCCCCCTGAGCACTTGGAAGTGGCTTGAGAGCACCTTGCTGCACATCAGGGGGGCCATGTGGACCCGTATCTGCACTGGCAGTCCTACTCAGAAGGGCTTCCATGAAGGTTTGGTTTCTCTGTTCAATAGATGACCATCGCTCCTCCAGAGATGTCATTCCATTCAGAACACTCACCATGTTTTCTGCACTCTGGTGACTTATCACCTCCATGGAGGTTGCCATCCTTTCCATGGTGATGCGTTATGTGCCAATGACTCCACAAAGGCTCTGCTCATGTTCGCAATGGACTCCTCCATTTGCTCCACACTCGCAGCGACCCTGGAGACAAAACCTGCCAGAGACTCCTGCATCTGTTCCTGGACCGTTGATTTTGTGGATGGACCCAGAGGCAGAGGGTCGACATGCAGCTGAGCCGAGCTGGGAGAGTCCTGCGACCTCCAACTAGGGTTCTCCACTGCTGTCCCTGTCTGCACAATCTGCTGATGCTCACTTGTGAGCTGTGATACACCAGGTGACAACACTGCACTATCTCGGGAAGGTACCACCGAGGTGTGAGTGTCTGCGCTGGTGCTGGGTGCACTGAATTCTGCTGACCCTGTGCCCTCAGAGGTTGCAGCTTCCTCTGAGGAGTCTGGATGCTCAGGCTCTTCCTCCTGGTTGTGGGGACAGGTGCTTACGATGGTCATGTGGGGGAGTAAAGGAAAGAGTCAGAGATGTGATGCCAAGATTACATGCACATTGCATATTGCAGATGATCATAAGTCCATCTGTTAGAGCTTCAGAATCATTATCAGCGACTCATGCAATGTCAATGAGATGGAAAACTATTCTGTCACCAGCTCGCTGTAATGTGCCCGTCTGTCCGTCCCCCACTTGCGCATCATCCTCCACTCCCACAATCTCCAGTACCGCATCCTCCCAGGGTGTGAGCTAGGTTACTGAGGGTGGCCCTCCTCCTGACCTCGCTCTTTCTCTCTTATTGTGAGCTCTCTTTTCCTGCAATGAGGGAGACAAGAGGAGTTTGAGTGAGAATGAAGGAGTGAGTGTAGAGAATCCATAGCATAGATGCTTAGAAGGAGACAAAGATGGAGTGAAGTGGCAAGACCAAGAGACCTCCCTGTGTGTTGTCAATTGTTTTCATAGCATCACAGTGATAGGGAGTGTGAGGGCTGCATAGTCGAATAGTTAGGTGAATGTGACCATAGAGAGAGAGGGAATGGGTAAGGGTGCATGGATGTCAGTGTCAAATGGGATGTGGAGGAAGAGATTGCTAAAGCTGAGTGCTGGGGAGTAGAGGCAATGGGGATCAGATTGAGGGTGATGGGAAAGTCATACTCACTTTTCCAGTGCGCAGAAGGTCATGAAACTTCTTCTTGCACTGAAGCCAGGTTCTGTGGGTTATCGACAAAGAGTTGACCTCCTGGGCTACCTGGATCCACACAGCATTGGTCTGCTGGGGAGGCTTCTTCCTCCCTGAAGAAGGGAAGAGCACCTCTTTATTGGATCTTGCTCCCTCCACTAAAGCTTGCAGGGCAACGTCTTCAAACCAGGGAGCAGACCTACGTCTCTCACTGGTCATTCTGCCTCCAGGTCCCTGTAGCATGAAAGGCCAAAAGGTTGGCAGTCTGCAGAAGAAGCAAGGCTTGTTGCAGACCTTAAATGCAGCAGCAATGATGACGTCATCGGAGGCGAGTTTCAGACTGAAAAAACTAATTGGGCCATGGGTTCACACACGCTGGAACTCAATTGCCCACTTAAGTTAAAATCGCATCATTCTCCCACATCGATTTAGAATCGGGTGGCTAACACGAAAAGCGGATTACACGACCCCAGCCCGCCCCAGTGACAAAATCCAGCCCATAGAGTTATACAGCACAGAAAGAGGCCCTTCAGCCCATCGTGTCTGCGCCGGCCATCAAACCCTGTCTATTCTAATCCCATTTTCCAGCACTTGGTCCGTAGCCTTGTATGCTATGGCGTTTCAAGTGCTCATCTAAATGCTTCGTGAATGTTGTGAATGTTCCTGCCTCTACCACCCTTTCAGGCAGTGAGTTCCAGATTCCAACCACCCTCTGGGTGAAAAAGTTTTTCCTCAAATCCCCGCTAAACTTCCTGCCCCTTACCCTGAAACTATGCCCCCTGGTTATTGACCCCTCTACCCTATCTATGCCCCTCATAATTTTGTACACCTCAATCAGGTCCCCCCTCAGCCTTCTCTGCTCGAAGGAAAACAACCCCAGCCTGTCCAGTCTCTCTTCATAACTGAAGCGCTCCAGTCCAGGTAACATCCTGGTGAATCTCCTCTGCAGCCTCTCCAATGTAATCACATCCTTCCTATAGTGTGGTGACCAGAACTGCACACAGTATTCCAGCTGTGGCCTAACTAGCATTTTGTACAGCTCCATCATAACCTCCCTGCTCTTATATTCTATGCCTCGGCTAATGAAGGCAAGTATCCCATATGTCTTTTTAACCACCTTATCTACCTGTCTTGCTGCCTTCAGGGATCTATGTACATGTACACCAAGGTCCCTCTAATCCTCTGTCGTTCCTAGGGTCCTAACATTCATTGTGTATTCCCTTGCCTTGTTAGTCCTCCCAAAATGCATCACCTCACACTTTTCAGGGTTAAATTCCATTTGCCACTGTTCTGTCCATCTGAGCAACCCGTCTATATCGTCCTGTAGCCTGAGGCTTCCCTCCTCGCTATTTACCACTCCATCAATTTTCGTGTCATCTGCAAACTTACTGATCATACCTCCTACATTCATATCTAGATCATTAATGTACACTACAAACAGCAAGGGACCCAGCACCAATCCCTGCGGTACACCACTGGACACAGGCTTCCAGTCACAAAAACAAACTTCGACCATCACCCTCTGCCTCCTGCCACTAAGCCAATTTTGGATCCAATGTGCCAAATTGCACTGGATCCCATGGGCTCTTACTTTCTTGACCAGTGTCCCATGCGGGACCTTGTCAAAAGCCTTACTGACGTCCATGTAGACTACATCAACTACACTACACTCATCCACACGCCTAGACACTCCCTCAAAAAATTCAATCAAATTGGTTAGACATGATCTCCCCCTGACAAAGCCATGCTGACTAATCTTGATTAATCCTTGCCTCTCCAAGTGGAGACTAATTCTGTCCCTCAGAATTTTTTCCAATAATTTCCCTACCACTGATGTTAGGCTCACTGGCCTGTAATTCCCTGGTTTATCCCTACTACTCTTTTTGAATAATGGTACTATGTTAGCTGTCCTCCAGTCCTCTGGCACCTCCCCTGTGGCCAGAGAGGGTCTGAAAATTTGTGTCAGAGCCCCTGCAATCTCCTCCCTTGCCTCACACTGCAGCCTGGGATACATCTCGTCTGGGCTTGGGGATTTATCCACTTTTAAGCCCGCTAAAACCGCTAGTACCTCCTCCCTCTCAATGCTGATTTGTTCAAGTGCATCACAATCCCCCTGCCTGATTTCTATGCCTACATCGTCCTTCTCCATAGTGAACACAGATGCAAAATATTCATTTAAGACCTCACCTACATCTTCCGGCTCTACACACAGATTGCCACTTTGGTCCCTAATGGGCCCTACTCTTTCCCTGGTTATCTTCCTGCCCTTAATATAATTATAAAACACCTTGGGATTTTCCTTTATTTTGCCCACCAGTGCTTTCTCATGCCCCCTCTTTGCTCTCCTGATTTCTTTTTTAAGTACCCCCCTGCACCTTCTATACTCCTCCAGGGCTTCCACTGTTTTTAGTCCTTTGTATCTGCCAAAAGCTTGCCTTTTTTCCTAATCCATTCTTGTATATCCCTTGACATCCAGGGTTCCCTGGATTTGTTGGTCCCACCCTTGACCTTTACAGGAACATGTTGGCGCTGTACTCTCTCTGTTTCCTTTCTGAATTACTCCCACTGCTCTGATGTGGATTTTCCTACAAGTAGCTGATCCCAGACCACTTTGGCCAGATCCTGCCTTATCGTATTAAAATTGGCCTTCCCCCAATTTAGAACCTTTATTTCCTGTCCATCTTTGTCCTTTTCCATGACTACCTTAAATCTCAACAAATTATGGTCACCAAAATGCTCTCCTACTGACACTTCTACCACTTGCCCGGTGTAAGGTTCTCAAAATTCCCACATTCCCCCAAGGCTATTGTTAAGTCTGTGTGTTCTAGTTATTGTTAATAAGAATCACTGCACACAGACCACAAGAGTAAATTCAACAGGTCTTTACTAGTCGGAGGTCAGGCTGAACTGCCCAATAAATCATTACACAGCACTTATATACCGGTGTGGTCACCACCGGTATTACAGTATACAGCAGCCAAGATAAAGTAGTGCATCTCTTAAAATAGTTCTCTTAAAGGTGGAACGGTTACATACACCACAATCCTCCCTTTTTAGCTTAACAGTATATATTCCCCATTAAACATAACATAATAACATATATACACAACTTCATGTAAAAACAGTTCACAGATTCAGTCTCTGAGGGGGCCTCCTGATCCGAGATGGATAACGCCTTTCAGGGGTCTCTGGTTCTCGTTGCTGGGGTGACTCATCTAGTTGATCCCCTATGGATAGGACATCATCATCAGGTATATTCACTTCTGAGGTAGATGCTTCAGGTTCACTAACTTCCTCCACGGTTGTCTCTGTCATAACCATGGGCTCGACCCTTGTTCTCGATCCCACCAGTTGGTCAGCATGACGTCGCATTACATTTTCACCAACATCTACCGTGTACATCAGGGGTCCTTGTCTGGCCCGAATTGTTCCAGATTGCCATTTCTCGTTTTTATAGTCCCTGGCTAACACCGGTTGTCCTATTTCAAAACTCCGAGTGGGCTTGTTATTGATATGCTGGAACTGTTTGTTTTCGACTTCCCTCCGCACATTTGGTTTTAACAAGTCCAACCTGGACCGCAACCTCCTGTTATAGAACATCATGGCAGGACTTTGGTTTGTTGTTGCATGGGTGGCGTTTCGATATGCCAGGAGGAAATTGTCCACCTTATGTTGCAGTGGAATCTGATCTTCGCTCATGGCCTTTATTGCCTTTTTGAACGTCTGTACAAACCTCTCGGCCAGCCCATTCATAGCTGGATGATATGGGGCAGAGGTATAATGTTTCAGCCCATTCTTCTTCAGGAATTTCTGGAATTCCTCTGACACGAACTGTGGTCCATTGTCTGAACATATTTGCTCTGGCAATCCATTTCTTGCAAATATCATTCTTAGCACCGCGATCGTCTTCTCCGAGGTAGTGGTAGTCATTTTAATCACTTCTGGCCATTTAGAATGTGCATCCACCGCAATTAAAAACATGGAATCCATGAATGGACCAGCAAAATCAATATGTACACGTTGCCATGGGGTTGAAGGCCATTCCCATGGATGCAGCGGTGCAATTGGAGGTGCATTTTGGACTTTTTGGCACCCTGAGCAGTTTTTCGTCAGATCCTCTATCTGTTGGTCGATACCCGGCCACCACACATAAGCCCTAGCAAGGCTTTTCATCTTGACTCCCCCCAGATGACCTTCATGTAGTTCTTTTAGAACTCTCTCTCTTAACTTAGGAGGGATAATCACCCTTGTTCCATACATCAATGTTCCCTGACAGATGGACAGCTGTTCTCGTCTTGCTGAGAATGCCGGTAACAGTGGATCACCATGGGCTGGCCATCCCTTTACTGTCAATTCGTAGACCCGGGACAGTGTCGGGTCATTCCTAGTCTCCCTTTCAATATTTGCATTGGTGACAGGTAAACATTCGATGATGGTCGAGTGAAATAACTCCACCGGGTCAACCGTCGGTGCCTCCTCCTCAGTAGGTAGTGGCAGGCGCGACAGCCCATCAGCATTACCATGCTGCTTTGTACCTTTGAATTCTATCTGATATTGATGTGCCCCTAGGAAAAGGGACCATCTCTGGAGCCTCTGTGCTGTCATCACCGAAACACCCTTCTTAGGGTTAAAAATGGATACCAACGGCTGGTGGTCTGTCAGCAGTGTAAACTTCTGGCCCTGCAGGTAATGATTAAACTTCTTTACTCCCCACACAAGGCTGAGAGCCTCCCTATCTATCTGAGCATAGTTGCGCTCAGCGGAGGTCAATGATCTGGATGCAAATGCGACTGGCCTTTCCAAGCCATTTGGCAACTTGTGTGAGAGTACTGCTCCAATACCATAAGGAGAAGCATCACAAGCTAAACGAATAGGTAGCGTTGGGTTGAAGTGAGCCAACACTTCCTCTGAGGTGATCAATGCCTTGCTTTTGCGAAAGGCCTTCTTACAGTCCTCGCTCCACTTCCATGGTACTTCTTTCTGCAAAAGAGCGTTCAGCGGGTGCAGCACCGTGGATAGATTTGGCAGAAACTTATGGTAATAGTTAATCAACCCGAGGAACGACCTCAACTGGGATACATTTTCCGGAGCGGGAGCCTTCACAACAGCTTCGATCTTGTCAGGTGACTTGTGCAGCCCCTCCTGGTCAATGACATGACCACAGTACGAGATCCGTTTCTGAAAGAACTCATATTTCTGGCGATTAACTCGAAGTCCATATTCCTTCAATCTGGTGAGCACCAGTTTCAAATTTGCAAGGTGTTCCTCATCGTCATCTCCTGTAATCAGGATATCGTCCAAGTAACATTGAGTGCTTGGAATTCCCTGTAATACCTGCTCCATGGCCCTCTGCCAAATTGCTGGAGCCGAAGCCACTCCAAAAACCAGTCTATTATATCGATACAAGTCTCTGTGCGTGTTGATTGTGAGATACTGGCGCGACTCTTCCTCAACTTCCATCTGTAAGTACGCTTGCGCCAGGTCTATCTTGGTGAAGTGTTTCCCGCCAGACAATGAAGCAAAGATATCCTCAATCCGCGGAAGCAGATATTGCACCGTGTGAAGCACCGGATTAACCGTGATCTTGAAGTCTCCACAGATGCGGACCTTCCCCGGTTCCCCTGGCTTGTTACTCGATGAACGCTTCATGACGGGAACAATGGGCGTGGCCCACTCACTCCAGTCCACCTTAGACAGTACTCCTGAACGTTCTAGCCCTTCCAGCTCAGCTTCCACAGCAGGTCGTATCGCATAAGGTACCGGTCTGGCTTTGAAAAATTTTGGGTTTGCATGTTCTGCAATCTTGATTTTTGCCGTAATTCCTCTCAGTGTTCCCAGTCCCTGTTGGAACACCTCTTTAGCCTCATCCAATATTCTGGACAATCGTTCAGGTTTGACATCTTTTTTTCCGGAATCTACCGTTATTGCTTTTAGGGAATGCCAGTCCATATTTATTTTCCTGATCCACTCCCGTCCCAGAAGTGGTGGACCTCCCTCAGGTAGTACATATATGTCCATTCCTTGGTGTTCTTTGCCCTTGTGTACCACCTTGACTCTTATCTTTCCGATGGGGTATACTCTTTGCCCCGTGTATGTCTGCAATACTCTCTCCGTATCCCGTAGGGGAATATGTGTGAATAACCTTTTGTAATCTTGCTTATTCATGACCGTCAACGCCGATCCGCTGTCCAATTCCATCTTCACTTGGACTCCTGCTTTCTGAAGTGTGACCCAGATAGTTTGTAGGTCAGCTTCCTTACTCACATTGTGAATTCTCAGACTATCCAGTTCCTTGCTGTTGGAGTCTGAATCCGAATCCTGTTCATCCGAACTCTTCTCAGCCACCTTATGTACCTTTCTGCACTTTTCCTGCGGTGACTTTTTGTTCCAAGTCTTCTTTCCTGACCGGCATACTTTAGCTATGTGACCAAGCTTGCCACATTTTCTACATTCCTGGTTTTTAAACCAGCGTTGGTTCTGATCGTGTGTTGTCTTTCCACAATGATAACATTTCGCTGTACCCAAAGCCATTTGATCTACGCTGAGTACCGCTGCCTTCAGTTGCATTTCCACAGTGCCTCTCGCTGCGGCTTCGTGCGATGCTGCAATAGTGACAGCCTTATCAAGTGTAAGATCATTCTCTTCAAGCAGCCGCTTTTGTGTTCCTCCTTTCGACAATCCACACACGATTTGTCTCTCAGTGCCTCTGTCAGTCTTTCCCCAAACTGACAGGATTTCGCTAGCTTACGCAGTTCAATTAAATACTCCGCGTTGCTTTCCTCTTTCAGTTGCGTTCTCGCATAAAATTTTAATCGTTCCGCTAACATCAGCGGTGTGGGGTTCAAATGATTTCTCAGGACAGCAACAATATTAGTGAAAGCCTGATCCGCCGGTTTAGCTGGTGATAGAAGATGCTTCAATAGCCCGTATGTCTTCGCACCCATTGAGTTTAGTAAGGTTAGTGCTTTATCTTCATCTGATATTTTATTTGCCTTGCAATAAATCTCTATGCGTTCTACATACGTGGCCCAATCTTCAACATCGGGATCGAAATCGTTGATGTTACCACGCTTAGGCATCCTCACAATCTTCACCGTGATAGAAGGGATGATCACTGCCTGTTGCTGATGGAAGGCTTCGTGTCAGGATTCTTCTTTGCTCTTCAGACCCGAGTCTTTTCTCAGCAGGATGATGAGGGCGGATGCCTCTTCTCGACGCCCGTTAAACTGCCTTGGATATATCTCTGCCGCAGGGTAAGATCGTCATCGTCGCCACTGTTAAGTCTGTGTGTTCTAGTTATTGTTAATAAGAATCACTGCACACAGACCACAAGAGTAAATTCAACAGGTCTTTACTATTCGGAGGTCAGGCTGAACTGCCCAATAAATCATTACACAGCACTTATATACCGGTGTGGTCACCACCGGTATTACAGTATACAGCAGCCAAGATAAAGTAGTGCATCTCTTGAAATAGTTCTCTTAAAGGTGGAATGGTTACATACACCACAGTTATTAATAAAAGGGACCCTGTATGGACAATTTAAAAAGGGCACCCAAAAAGATGACGTCCGCACCTCGTGACCAAAAGCCTGCAAGATTTTCTGCAGCACAAGCAGGCAGCTTTGGGAAATCGAAACTTAAAATGCATTTCTGTGAAAAGGACTTTGTGTTTGAAAAACCAGACAGATAGGCAAACATTGAATATGCATTGCATCAAATCGAAACAGATCAAGCCCAGTTAGGCCTTAGCATAAATAATCGGAAACAGCTCAAGGGAGCCACCAAGGCTGGACAGGCCAATTAAAATGCATTAATGACAATACAACCCAGACATCGGGGCCATCAGGTGCGATAAACGGCCATCTAAAGCCAGTTAACTTAGATTGGTATAATCATTTAAAACAGCCCGCCAAAAGTTAAACAATGGACTGACCTGATTTGGCGTGCAGATAAGGAGTGGAAGAATGGGTATATCTGTAGGCCCATCAGTAGCAATCACTCTCTTGACTCTGACCTCTTGTTTGGTCTTGGGCCGCTGCTGCTCGTACTCATGCCCTGGCCTCGTGGCGGGTTCTCTTCTCGCTCCCCACATGTTTTTTTTACAACCAAGCACATCCATACCAATCGCGGGAGGGGGAACGAGACCCGAGTTCAAAGTCATACAGGACACACGGGCCACGAAACGAGACAAAACGAGATGAGACGAAGAAGAAGGTAAAGACCCGACAAGAGCAGAGAAGGGCAGCAGAAGACGCATTGGTAAAAACCAAACACCTTGTTATAAGCTGGCGTTTGGGGGAGAATTCGGCAGTGTATGTATGTATGGACAGTGAGAATAAGTTGGCAACTAAACACTGCGAATGAGCTGACATTAGATGCGGGTGTCCACACCACAACGAATATACCAGCGTTCAAAGAATAGGTAGAAGAATCGAATAAGCAGTGAAGACTGCCAACCGCCCCACAACCGCAACGTTACCACCGACGACTGCCCGAGGGAGAAGAAGAAGAGAACCCATCACGACGAGACGACGATGGTAGCTGAGGAGAGGGAAGGTGTGTCGCAGCAACAACTCCAGCACCGCGCCCTGAGACCGCGTGGTGACAGAGTACCCCAAAGGACAGGAGACCAAACCTCAAAACTCGCAACTGTTAAAGCAACAGGTTTTGGATTGGTGAGCATGAATTCCTGGCCCGTCATAGCTTAATCTAGTTCGGTATAGGGGTGGGATAAGAATAAGGGGATTGTTAATGTAATTGTTTTCCCTCGATGTGCCATGTGTTCCCCATTCCCTGTATAAGTGTAATTGTTTATGCCTGTATTTTATACCAGTAACTTCTCATAAGACTGTGTTTTATTCTGTTTTAATAAAATCTTGGTTTTCTTACACCAAACCACTTGTCTACTCGATTTTCTGTATCGCCGCCTGTACCTAAGTCCGGTGTCTAGAACCCAGGGGTGTGGGAGCGATTCGAACCGCACACAGGCAGTCAGGGGCATAACTGACTGGGCACACGCCACCCCCTACACTGGCTACATTCCCTAGAATTAGGTCCAGTACCGCCCCCTCTCTTGTAGGACTTTCTACATGCTGGCTCAAAAAGCTCTCCTGGATGCACTTTAAGAATTCTGCACCCTGTAAGCCTTTCACACTCTGACTATCCCAGTTAATATTGGGGAAGTTGAAACCCCCTACTATTATTACCCTATTATTTCTACACTTCTCTGAGCTTAGCCTACATATCTGTTCCTCTATCTCTCCCTGACTGTTTGGGGGCCTATAGTACACTCCCAGCAAAGTGCTTGCCCCCTTTTTGTTTTTAAGTTCTACCCATATGGCCTCACTAGAGGAACCTGCTAAGATAGTATCCCTCCTTACAGCAGTAATTGACTCCTTGATTAATATTCCGACACCCCCTCCTCTTTTACACCCCCCACTGTCTCGCCTGAAGATTCTATACCCCAGAATATTGAGTTGCCAGTCCTGCCCCTCCCTCAACCATGTCTCTGTGATAGCAAAAATATCATACTCCCATGTGTTCAGCAACACCTTCAATTCATCTGCCTTACTTGCAAGACTCCTTGCATTAAAATAAATGCCATCCAGCCTTGCCATACTCCCTTGTGCCGTTACATATTTGCTCTGCCTTCCAGACTGAATTGTTTTTTCCTCTATATTTGGCTGTGCATCACCCCCTACTATAGCTCCACTCCCTATCCCATCCCCCTGCCAAGTTAGTTTAAACCACCGCCCGCCCCCCCCCCAACAGTACTAGCAAACCTCCCCGCAAGGATGTTGGTCCCGTTCTGGTTCAGGTGCAACCCGTCCGACTTGTACAGGTCCCACCTTCCCCAGAAACAGACCCAGTGATCCAGGAAACTAAAGCCCTCCCTCCTGCACCAACTCTTTAGCCACGCATTCATCTGTTCTATCCTCCTATTCCTATACTCACTAGCACGTGGCACCGGGAGTAATCCAGAGATTACAACCTTTGAGGTACTGCTTTTTAATCTGCTACCTAGCTCCCTAAATTCTTGTTGCAGGACCTCATCCCTCTTTCTACCTCTTTGAAGCAAGTCCTCCGAGGAGCTACCTGTAACAAAAGGGAAGCAGTTTTGTCTGACATTTACCAAGGTATTGGCTTCTTTAATTCTGTCCTGATACAGAAGGTATTTGATAAGGTGTCTCACGAGACTTGTTAAAAAATTCAAGTGCATAGCATAAGAGAAAATGTTACAGCTTTTGATAGTAAGTAGGTTGACAGAGCAAATGCCAAGTTAAAATAATTGGATATTGCGCGAATTGGAGAAGGGTTCGAAGAGGTATACCGCAAGGGTCAGTGCTGCATCCACTTTTGCTCTTGTTATTGGATTACATATGAAATAGGAGCAGGAGTAGGCCATACTGACCTTCGAGCCTGCTCCGCCATTCAATAAGATCATGGCTGATCTTCAACCTCAACTCCATTTTCCCGCCATATCCCTTGATTTCCTTAGAGTCCAAAAATCTATCTCAGCCTTGAATATACTCAATGACTGAGCATTCACAGCCCTTTGGGGTAGAGAATTCCAAAGATTCACAACCCTCTGAAGAAATGTCTCCTCATCTCATCCTAAATAGCTAAACCCTTATCCTGAAACTATGCCTGCTAGTTCTAGACTCTCCAGCCAGGGGAAACAGCCTCTAAGCATCTACTCTGTCAAGCCCTCTCAGAATCCTATATGTTTCAGTGAGATCACCTCTCATTCTTCTAAACTCCAGAGAGTATAGGCCCATTCTATTCAATCTCTCCTCATAGGTCAAACCTCTCATCCCAGGAATCAATCTAGTGAACCTTCGTTGCACCTTCTCGAAGGCAAGTATATCCTTCCTTCGGTATGGAGACCAAAACAGTACTCCAGGTGTGGTCTCGCCAAAGCCCTGTATAATTGCAGCAAGACTTCCTCACTCTTGTACTCCAACCTTCTTGCAATATTGTCAATTGCTTGCTGTTCCTGCATGTTAACTTTCTGTGTTTCATGTACAAGGACACAAGGATTGTAACATAGGGACCAGGATCTCAAACTTTGCTGATGGCACAAAAGTAAGAGATTTGGCAAGTAGAGAGGAGGGCTGTAAAAGACTTCAGGAAGACATGGACAAGTTAGCAGAACAGGCAGACAAGGGTCCAATGCAAATTAATGTGGATAAGTGTGAGGCTATACATTTTGGAAGGAAAAGGAGGAAAAAGATTATGCATGCAACAGAAAGATACTGAAATATGTGGATGAACAGAAAGATCTCGAGGGTTCATGTACATGCTTTCCCAAAAGTGCTAGTGGAGGTAGATAAAGCCTTAAAGAAGGCTAACAGTCTTTTGGGTTTTATGAATAAAGGAATAGAATACAGGAGTAAAGAAGTCATGATAAATCTATACCAAACATTGGTTAGGTCACAATTAGAGTGTATGTGCGGTTTTAGGTGCCCCCATTGTAAAAAATGTTTTTAAGTCATAGCGTACTACATTGATTCACTAGGATGATGGCAGGGATGGGAAAATATAGTTATGATGAGGAGAGATGTGATACTGGGACTATTCCACTGGAGCTGAGAAGACTAAAAGGAGATTTAACTACTGCCCCATCTGCAACCTCCATTTCCTCTCCAAAGTCCTTGAACATGTTGTCGCCTCCCAAATCTATGCCCATCTTTCCTGCAACTTCAATTTTGAACCTCTCCAATCAGATTTCCGCCCCTACCACAGCACTTAAACAACACTGAATCAAAGTCAGAAATAATATCCTCTGTGACTGTTATCACGGTACACTATCCCTCCTCATTCATCTCGACCTCTCTGTAGCCTATGGCACGATCAATGACGCCATCTTCCTCCAATACCTCTCCTTCATTGTCCAGCTGAGTGGGACTGCCCTTGTCTGGTTCCACTCTTACCTATCCAGCGGTAGCCAGAGAATCTCCTGCAATGGCTTCTCTTCCCGCCCTCACACCGTTGCCTCTGGATTCCGCCAATGTTCTATCCATGGCTGCCTCCTATTTCTCATCTATGTGCCTCAGAAGACAGACATGAAAATAGGTTTCACATGTAGGCTGATAACACCCAGCTCTACCAAAGCACCACCTCTCTCGGCACTCCACTGCATATGTGTCAGCCTACTTGCCCAACATCCAGTTAACATGGTTTTAATAGTGAATAAGGAAATCATGTTGTTTTCTGATTTGAAAGTCAATGAATGGCAAGGATCATCAATTTAAAATGATCATTAAGGGAGAGTTTTGGAGAAATTTCCTTTACACGGAGGATTGTTGGAAAATGAAAGTCTTTGCCACTGGGAATGGCTGAGGCAGAGATTATTGTATCTTTTAAAAGAATATTGGATAAATATTTAAAGCAGAGGAACATACAAGGTTATGGGGCAGTAGCATTGGTTTTTGATTGCTTTAGCAAACAGCCAGCACAGACACGATGGGCTGGACAGACTCCTTCTGTGCTGTAAACTTCTATGGTTCTGTGGTTCTAAAAAATAGCTTTAATCAGAAATTTTGCTCCATCTTAACTCGATACATATTGTGTTTGGCTGGTTACCGAGCAGTTTGGTTGAGGGAGGAGCTAAGACACTCACTTGAAATAATTTGTTCAGATATGTGCCTGAGTAATAGCTTTTTCAATTGAACAGTCACTTAAATTCACAAAGCTCCAATTATTGTTTCAGGGGTATTTATCATTCTGTATTTTTCAACTTACTGACTTTGATCTGAAGTCTTCAAAGATTTTGCCCGACTGGAACCTTTGAAGAGAATAAGACATGACAAATCACTTATCTAGTTGATGAGGAAAGGATTAGTTGAGCAACATAAAAATGTCAATATAGCTGCAAATACTGTTGCAGTGTCTGAGGTGCCATCTTTCAGATGAGACGTTAAACCAAGGTCCCATCGGCCCTCTCAGTGGATGTAAAAGATCCCATGGCACTATTCGAAGAAGAGCAAGGGAGTTCTCCCCAGTGTCCTGGCACTATGTAAATGCACGTTTTCATTCCTTCCTTCTTTCCTTCCTTTCTCTGTATTTTCTAATAAACTCAGTGAAATATATTTGTGTGTGATTGCTTGCTTGTAGGTTGGTTGTATAAGGACAGAGCTGTTGAAACATGAAACCAAATCTAAGCTTTACTTCGAAATAGTAAAAAAACCTCACCCAACATTCTAAGCTTGGCTCAGCTTGTAGCACCTTAACTTCTGACTTAGAAGGTTGTGGGTTTGGGCCCCTGTCAGAGTGCTGCATTGTTGGAGGTGCTTCCCACAGATGAGATTTTGGTCCTTCGAGCCTGCTCCGCCATTCATCAAGACCATGGCTGATCTTCTACCTCAACTCCACCTTCTCGCACTATCCCCATATCCCTTAATTCCCTTCGTTCCCAAAAATGTATTGACCTCTGACTTGAATATACTCAATGACTGAGCAGCCACAGCTCTCTGGTGTGGAGAATGCCAAAGATTCACAACCCTTTGAGTGAAGAAATTTCTCCTTATCTCAGCCCTAAATGGCCGACCGCTTATTCTGTGACTGTGACCTCATGTTCTAGATTCCCCAGCCAGAGGAAACATTTTCCCAGCATTAACCCTGTCAAGCCCCTTAAGAATTTTATATGTTTCAATTGGATCACTTCTCATTCTTCTAAACTCCAAGGAATATAGGCCTAGTCTACTCAATCTCTCATCATAGGGCAATTCCCTCATCCCAGGAACCAGTCTAGTGAACCTTCGTTGCACTCCCTCTAAGGCAAGTATGTCTTTCCTTAGGTAAGGAGACCAGAACTGTACACAGTAAACCAAGTGTGGCCTCGCCAATACCCTGTATAATTGCAGTGAGACTTCTTTACTCTTATACTCTAATCCCTTTGTAATAAAAGCTAACATACCATTTGCTTTCCTAATTGCTTGCTGTACCTGCATGTTAACTCGCTGTGATTCATGTACAAGGACACCCAGGTCCCTCTGAGTGCAAACATTTCCCAGTCTCTCACCATTCAAAAAATATTCTGCTTTTTTGATTTTCCTACCAAAGTGGATAATTTCACACTTCCCCACATTGTAATCCATTTGTCATGTTCTTGCCCACTCAGTCAACCTGTCTATATCTCTCTGCAGCCTCTTTGCATCCTCCTCACAGCTTACTTTCCCACCTAACTCTGTATCATCAGCAAAATTGGATACTTTACACTCAGTCCTTTCATCTAAGTCATTAATATAAATTGTAAATAGCTGAGGCCCAAGCACTGATCCTTGTGATACTCCGCTAGTTACAGCCTGCCAACCTGAAAAAGTCCCGTTTATTCCTACTCTGTTTTCTGTCCGTTAACCAATCCTCAATCCATGCTACTACACTACCCTCAATAACATGAGTCCTAATTTTGTGTAATAACCTCTTCTGTGACTTTTTGAAAATCCAAATACACTACACCCACTGGTTCCCAATGATCCAACCTACTAGTTAGATCTTTGAAAAACCCTAACACATTTGTCAGACACGATTTTACTTTCATTAAAGCAAGTTGACTCTGCTTAATCATATTATGGCATGGGAACAGTAGCATAGTAGCAATGTCACTGGGCTAGTAATCCAGCTGCCAACTCACGTTCAAATCCCACCATGGCAGCTGGGGAATTTAAATTCAGTTAATTAAATAAATCTGGAATAAAAAACTAGTGTCAGTAATGGTAACCATGAAACTATCGGATTGTCGTAAAAACCCATCTGGTTCACTAATGGGCAGGAAATCTGCCGTCCTTACCTGGTCTGGCCTATGTGTGACTCTAGACCCACAACAATGTGGTTGACTTTTAACTGCCCTCTGAAATGGCCCAGCAAGTCACACATTTGTAACAAACCGCTACAAAACAAAATAATAAAAATGAAACTGGCCGGGCCACCCAGCATTGACCTTGGCACCGGCTACGGACACAGCAACGGCACACCATGCCAACCCTGCAAAGTCCTCCTTATCAATATCAGGGGACTTGTGCCAAAATTGGGAGAGCTGTCTCACAGACTAGTCAAGCAACAGCCTGACATAGTCATACACACAGAATCTCAATGTCCCAAACTCCTCCATTACCATCCCAGGGGTGGCGGCACAGTGGTATACAGTTGGGAAGGAGTGGTCCTGGGAGTCCTCAACATTGACTCTGGAACCCATGAAGTCTCATGGCTTCAGGTCAAGCATGGGCAAGGAAACCTCCTGCTGATTACCACCTACCGCCCTCCCTCAGCTGATGAATCAGTACTCCGCCATGTTGAACACCACTTGGAAGAAGCACTGAGAGTAGCAAGGGCACAGAATGTACTCTGGGTGGGGGACTTCAATATCCATCACCAAGTGTGGCTCGGTAGTACCATTACTAACCGAGCTGGCTGAGTCCTGAAGGACATAACTGTCAGTCTGGGCCTGCGACAGGTGGTGAGAGAACCAACACGAGGGAAAAACCTGCTTGACCTCATCCTCACCAATCTACCTGTTGCAGATGCACCTGTCCATGACAGTATTGGTAGCAGTGACCACCGCACAGTCATTGCGGAGACGAAGTCCCTTCTTCATACCGAGGACACCCTCCATCATGTTGTGTGGCACCGTGCTAAATGGGATAGGTTCAGAACAGGTCTAGCAGCTCAAAACTGGGCATCCATGAGGTGCTGTGGGCTATCAGCAGCAGCAGAATTGTATTCCACCACAATCTGTAACCTCATGGGCCGGCATATCCCACACTCTACCATTACCATCAACCCAGGGGACCAAACCTGGTTCAATGAGGAGTGTAGGAGCAGCACCAGGCATACCTAAAAATGAGGTGCCAACCTGGAGAAGATGCAACACAGGACTGCATACATGCTAAAAAGCAGAAGCAGCATGCTATAGACAGAGCTAAGCGATCCCACAATCAACGGATCAGATAAAGCTCTGCAGTCCTGCCACATCCAGTCGTGAATGGTGGTGAACCATTAAACAACTAACGGGGGGAGGAGGCTCCATGAATATCCCATTCTCAATGATGGCGGAGCCCAGCATGTGAGTGCAAAAGACAAGGCATTTACAACCATCTTCAACCAGAAGTGCCAAGTGGATGACCCATATCAGCCTCCTCCTGAGGTCCCCACCATCACAGAAGCCAGCCTTCAGCCAATTCGATTCACTCCATGTGATATCAAGAAACAGCTGAGTGCACTGGATACAACAAAGGCTATAGGCCCTGACAACATGCCGGCTATCATGCTGAAGACTTACTCACCAATAGCCTGCTCACTGATGCCCAGTTTGGGTTCCGACAAAACCACTCGGCCCCCGACCTTGTAGGATTCGCAAAATTGAACTTTATATTATAAAGGGTCGAATGGCAGAAGAGCCCATGATTTTAAAGACTGTTTTAAAAGAAGCCTAGGAAAAAGGGGCATTCAAAATGGCCGCCAGACCCAGTGACCAACTTATTGGGACACTTTAAAATGGTTCCTGCAGTCCCCAGACAGCTTTGTGGATTCAGCCCACAGTAAGTTCTGGAAGCCGTTTCTGAGAGAACGAAACCAGACACCCACATATACATATAGATTGGATGCAGATCCAGTAAGGATCGGCCTGTAGATAAAGGCCATCTAAATGTTTACCAAGACAAAAGGGAACAGTCTCATATTCATGAGAAGAGCATCAAGGACCCGTTAAGGACATCACCAGGACATTAAAAACAATGAAGGTCATTCCAGACCAGAGATGGCCGTTACCAGCCATCCAAGAACAGTTTAAAATATAATAACTATCCCGTTGTGCTCCCAGCCCACCAAAATTAAAACAAAAGACTAACCTGATTTGGTGCAAGATAAGGGCTTCTGATGAGAAGTATATCTGGGAACCCAGGGGTAGAAAAAAAAAGCGCCCATCGTGGTGCGACCATCGTATCGGTAGGCGTCATCGCTAGAAGAAGGAGAAGAAGACGGTTCGAGTTGGCGTCCCGCCCCGGGGTAAAACATCGGGAGATCATCGACCAACCCCGGGCCGTTGATGAAACGGGAGGCCATCGACCCACTCTGGCTCGGGAGAAGAGGCAATAAAAAATTGAAGAAACTATGGGGGTCAGCCCGAGGCTCCACTGACCGGGGTCGAGCAGACGATCCCCGACCCCGCCGACATCCAGACCAGCCAGTGTCCAGCCGTCCCCGACCCCCACCTCAGGAGAGAGGTGTGGCACAGCTCGCTGGGGCTCCACTGACCACGTGGAGACAGGACGCCTGAAAGGATCAAACGCAGACCTGTTTCAAAACCTTACACTTCCTAGTTGGATTGGTGAGCATGTTTCTGGCCCTTCATAATCAGATCTAGATAGGTTTAAGGGGGTGGACATTTAAGGGTATAATTAACATGAGTTGTTGCCCCTCGATGTTCCGTGTGTTTCCCCATTTCATGATGCTCTTTGTAGAGTATAATATGCCTGTATTTGCCTTAGTTAGTATTGTGTCATTATGATTTGTTTGTGTTTTCCCTCCCATGCACCCTCTTATTTGCTTGCATTTGATTTGTGTTACCTTATGCAATAAAATTCCATTTCGTTTCATCAAACTTGGTCTATAAGAGTTTTCTCTACATTGTAGTTCCTGCCCCAAATTCCAGAGTACAGAATCTAAGGGGCGAGTGGGTCGAACCACTCACAGTTTTACTGTGCAAGAGAGAGAGGCCTCTAGAGAGAGAAACCTCTGTGATCTAGAACCCCTTACAGAAAATGGCGACCGCGGCAGGACTCTGGCAGCAGGATTGCAATGTACTAGATCCAAGTTTGAATGGATGAAATGCAATGGATGAAAGGATAGTGGATTATGTCTTTGGCAAGGTAAATCTCACTAAGCAATTCATTTCCGATCTCTTACTGGATGGGCGTCCGGTGGATGCAGCCATCGGCTGGACAGAGAGCAAAGAGTATAAGAAGTCAGTGGAGAAGGCAGTGTGGCTGATGTGTTACAAGAAGCAAGTCTAGATCTTGGACTGGGTCGTTGCAGCACAGGCAGCCAGGATCACAACCCAGGCAGCAGAGATAGAGGAAAAGGCCATGGGTGGGGAAAAACTAATCACAGCGCTTCACGTGCTGAATCAGGACCGCCAAGTGGTAGCTAGTCAACATCAGGCTAGGATAGAGTACCTGGAGTACCAGGTTACTGAGGCAAAGATCAATGAAATGAGGATACGGGAGAAAAACGCCCCCCTCGCACAACAGCTAAGAGCGCAGGATGAGAGAGTAGTGGAGGTTAAAGCAGCTTACAAGCTAGCCCTCGAGCACGGGTTCGAGAGCACAGACCACGGCCCCTGCCAAAAGACCATAGAGGACCTAAGAATGGCCCTGGTTAAGGCAAAAGGCATGGTGTGTCTCGTCAGCCCGAAAGCCAGTCACATGGACTTTTTAAAGGAATCGAAACAGCCGATTCCAGCCGAAGTAATTCTGGTACCAGCCACCGAGCCCTCAGCACTGCCGAGCTATAGTGAGGCTTGGCTGGAAAAACAGGGGGTGGTAAAAGAGGAGGTAGCCGAGGTGGAATGTGAGGAAGAACAGCCACTGGTAGCAAAGCCGGGACCGGCACCGATGTGTCCTTCTCGGCACCAGAGGTTTGGTCCCAACGTCGCAAATGGTGATGCCGGACCCCACCAGAACCAGCTCGTGGTGCCCTACGCTGCCCAGCAATTAAGGTCCATGGTGAGCCACCTCGCAAGACTCACAGTAAAGGGAGATCCCTTGATTCATTTCAGGGAGATAGAGAAGACAGCAGCCATTAATGACTGTGATGATCAGGAACAGGCGAAAATGTTGCTTTTCTCCCTGGATTGCACAATCCTTCAGTGCCTCTTGGATGAGAGCAAGAGAGGACGTAAAGGGTATGAGGATGTCAGGGAGGAAGTTTTAGAAGTTATGGGAGTGGACGACGGTATTCCGTTCGACCGTGTGGAAGGGACTGTGCAGCTATCTGGAGAACCCCCACGGGTTTTCGCAGAAAGGCTGTGGCCAGTGTATCGACGCAGCTGTCCGGGCATGCCTGACCGGGTTGCAATGAATGACGAACAGTGGGTTCATTGGCTCCGTTGCTTGGTTACCAACAGCTTGCCGCAGATACGGGCCCTAGCCAGATCTTGGTTTGATCCCCAAGGTCCCGGTGTCACAGAGGAGACGGTGCTCCGCCAGCTCAACGTTGCGTATAAGAATTGTAGAGGTCAGGAAACACCTCCCCAGAAGGGAAAGGTGCATGAGGCAAAACCCGCAGCCCCAAGCAAGAAGGAGTGGCGTCAGGAGGAGAATCGCCCTGCCCAAGCTAAGCTCAATTGCTACGGGTGTGGGAAGGATGGACATTGGCGCAAGGACTGTAGAAATCCGTGGAAGGATAATAAGGGAAAAATTCCCGCAGCCCAAGCCCAAGCCCAGACCGCCGCCCCAGCACCAGCCCAAACCCAAGCCGTAGCTCCTGCCCCAGCACAAGGAGTTGGTGCAGCTATGGATCCCGCTGCGATTGAATCAATTTTAGAGACAATGTGGTCTCTGATGATCGCGCAGGGGAAGATAGCCATCACCACTGGTCTTGTCGTTCCCGAAACCCCGACCGCTGTGCCCAAATGACTAGAGCCGGCGCAGCCCATCTACCTGTGTGCGCTGCGATATGATGTATGGAGGCGACCCCTCATGGAATTGGAGGTGCGGGAGGTAAAGGGGCACTATCTGTTGGATACGGGGGCATCGTGCACCGTGATCCATACAGATGACCCTGTCACCTCACCTCTGTCCACTGGGGTTCCCTATCTTCTATCGGGCTTCACAGGCGAAGAACAGGCTGGCGAATATTCCATTCCCTTCTCCATTCATTTAGGACCACTCCGCACCATGTGGAAGTGTGCACTGATGAAGTGGGAGGGGGGTGGTGGAACGGGAGTCCTTGTGTCTGATTTCTTGGTAGTCCACGGGATCCTCGTGGACCTGAGAAATCACTGTCTCTGGGGAGCGGGTGCAGGCGTGAAAGGGATAGAGGATGCCAAGGCCAACCCAACGAAAGCACGGGTGGGCCGGCGGGAAGTCAAATTCCTGGGTCTGACCCTCCGCGCTGGCGAGAGAGGCACAGACCAGGATAGACAGAAATCGGTGCAAGATCCACCGGTCCCCGCCAGTCGCGCAGTGGAGGTACCCCGACGCAACAAGTGGTTTCACATAAAGTGGTGCAAACTGTTTAAGCCGGGTGCAAAAGGACCAGCAACCGAAGCCAGGTCTGAGGGCGAAAATCTTCAGCCTGAGGCATGCAAAAAGTCACAGACCCCACAGGCTGGCGTTGTAGCCTGCTTGGAAGGAGAAGCCGTCCCGCCCACCTGGGGGGAGGTTTCCCCAATGGCCTGGGACTCGGACGAGGAGGAGCCCGAAGATCAAGGCCCTCCCCCTGATCCGAATGCTATCAGAGCCGAGGAGCCCGAATAGCTGGGCCACGCCCTTGATACGATTCTGGAGGAGGTGGAGTCGGAGGACGGAGATCCCGCCCTCGACTCAAGTTTGGGGGAGGTAGAAGTTGGGGGCGGAGATCCTCCATTTGTAGGGACAGGTGAGGAGGAGTTGTCTGCCACAGACCCAAATCCCAAAGGGGCGGAGCCTGAGGGAAGGGAGCCGAAGCCGGCAGTCGTGGAGGAGCCACGGGCTGTGAGAGCCAAGGTCCCACCCAAAGGTCCACTCGCTATGGGAGCCTCACCAAAGGCACCCCCTCGCAGGTCGCCTCGGGCGCCCCAGCCAAGGAAGCCCTGGCCCGATTCCCCCACCTTCAGTAAACGCAGACTTGGGAAACCCCTGGCAGAACGCAGTCCCCAGTTGACAGCAAAAGGCTGCGAGGAACCCAAGCCACAGGTCACTGCAGCCCCACCACAGGGAGCGGCAAGCTGCGGCCCAAACAGGGATTAGGCAAGCCGCCCGGGGACGGGCGGCGCTGTACATAAGTTTAAGTTTTAAGTTTAAGTTGTGTAAATATTAAAGTGAGTAGTGTTAAGTAGTTTTGGAATCTGCACAGTATGTGTGTTGTTTTGGATCGAGGTTGAAAGACCCGATCATGCCTTCACCTAAGCCAGAATCTCTCGGGAGCCTGGCTATATTGTTTAATTTGTTACAGGAACCAAGAGGATGATAAGCAGAATCCTCCTTATGGTCATGGTAATCGGGTGGAGCTGGGCCTATCGGGGCCACACCAAAGACTCCACGATCTATGGGTGCTCTGGCAACAGAGGCCCCATCGCGATCGACGGAACCGGCCCGCGGGACGCTGAAGAGACTGCTGCCTACTTCCATGAAGGAAGATGGCCAGGCTGGCTGGGGTCGAACTCTACTGAATACTCCAGCCAGACGGGGTTTGCATACAGAGAGACACCTCTGATGTGCCCCAGGGTGCGGATCATCGCACCCAGAATAAGCGTCACCGACAGGAAGAAGATTTGCCTGGTGTGCAATGGACATGTACCTTTGAATCGCTGGTGGTGGCTGCGCAAGTTGAGCAGCACCATGAAGAACTCCACGGTCGAGTGGGAGAGATTGGGTAACAACACCCATCGGACTATTATGGGGACTCATGGGGGGTTGAGTGTCTGCTGGGACAAATGGTGGGAACCAGATGAGGGGATCTACATCTGTATGTGGGGTTCAGAACGCGCTTGCCCCACAGGCATCTCCATCTTTTTCCAAAGGCAGTGGCAAGATGCTGGGAGAGGAATGAGGTGGGACATCAGCACACGGGCGTGCGGAGTCCCATACTCTCAGATCCCAGTAAACGCCACTGAGCTCATCACCTGCCCCCGCAGACCCCTGCCCACGATTTCGGTCGCCAAAGCCCACAAGGAAGGGTGCCCCACCACTACCAAGGGACCCGGGAACGGGTTGGTATTAGTACCCACAGGTCAGGTGCTGTACCAAGGGGTACACTACGCGGTGGCTTCATTGATTTTAAACCTCACCGAGGTGCGCTTGCCTGAGGGGTGCCCCAGGGAAACGGAGCAATTGTACCAGGTCCTGTTAACAAACATGTCTAAACAGTTTTATGAATTCGACTTTGCCGATGTTGACAGAGCCGAATTGTACACCACACCACATGAGGTCTTGGACAGGATAGGGAGACAAAGAAGGGGTGCAGTAAATGATATTTTCACAGCTTTTAATACAGGAACTTCCGTCATCAACACACTGGATGATGTGGAGCTGGAAACCCAAATCAATGGTTTGATGACACAGTTAAGAAAGATACTGACTGACGAGAATAAGGTAGTGGGTTCTGGGTTACATGAGGACCAGGCCATGACACTACACGTAAGAGAAATTATAGCTGAGCTGGAGAAACACGCCAGAACGGTAAATGCTTTCACCAGGGAGGATCGGAATGCAACGATCAGGCTGCGCAGAACGAAGCTTGTGTGCTATATGGGGCGTGGTTACTGGGCGAGGGCCGCAGTAACCTGGAGGATTTGAAACAAGGTTTAGTCCCCTCCTGGATCAGCAACAAGCACCTCGCAGCCCTCCACCCTTTTGAGAATGCATTGAGTCCATGCCAGCTCAGACTAGCTTCAGAGGCCTACCCAGTCCCAGTGGACTGTGGATGGTCTAACTATACCATTAAGGGTATAGTGGTAAGAATGCCAGTGATGGGATAGACAGCTAAACCCGCCCCGGTATACAGGGTGGAGAACATTGGAGTCATTCAGGGGGGTGCGCACATTCGCTACACAGGGGTCCCACCTTACGTCATTCGATGGGAGCATGCAATGATGGGTACTGACCTCTCGGGGTGCCGGAGCCAGGGAGCACACAACATCCTGTATCCCCAGCACTTGAATGCCCATTCAAAGCCACAGTGCGGGTTCAGAACTGCTGGCGCGGAGCCTATAAATTGCCCCATGGAGGCAATGGCACAAGGCCATGTGCCCCCGCAGGTGGCATATATAGGAGATGGGACATACTGTGTCACCACTGCAGCGCCCCACTACCAACATGGACAGCACAGTTGGTGTCCGGTTAGTGACAGCAGCTTCTGTTTCAAGCCCAGGGCAGAAGTTCAAGTGGCCCAAGAGCGAATTTTCCCCATTCCTGAACCTTCCACTGTTCACATCACTGTTAAAGAGAATTTCACCGATCTGCAGTGATTCGTTGCACATTTTGGATATATCCTTGAACACTTCACCAAGATATTAAAAGCCGTTGTTGTTTCACAGAAACATTTCTATAAACTGGAGCAGAAGACTTTAGAGATAGGGGCAGACATATTGGATATAGTGGCCCCACCATGGTAGGACCTGTTCACTAATATAGAAGTCCCTTCTTGGATTAGGATAGCCTCCCACATTCTTGTATTGTGCCAGTTTATCATTGTAGTTTATTTACTCTTATTTAGTTTGTACACTGTAAAAAGGTCAAACATTCGCAAAAGTATGAGAACAGAGGGGAATGGAGGGAGCATTATGTGCGGGTAGAAGAAGAGACACCCATTTAGATTTTTGCTGCTCTGTATAAAGATAAAGTTTTCCCTCCCTCCTCTGTATTATTTTGATATGTATTCATGTGCATTTGACTTTTTGTGTGTGTACTTTATTTTTTATTCTTGAAGTTTATTAGATGTGTTGTTATTATTAAAAGATAGTGTGTATGCACCAGGTGATGTAAGGGTATTAGACCCCCCTCCACGCCTGGAAGTGAGTATGTCAAATTTCACATCTGAAGTATTGCCAGCTATAGATGCTTAATGTACACCAGGTTTTTCTGAAATGGGAAATGCATGTGTCATGCGGTCATAGATAGGTAAATACTGGGGATGGTTTGATTATGGAAAGTCAGAAAATTTTGTTCACCCAGAATTATGATACTTCAAGCAAGTTACAGTATCATCAGGGGGGAGTGTAGGATTCGCAAAATTGAACTTTATATTATAAAGGGTCGAATGGCAGAAGAGGCCATGATTTTAAAGACTGTTTTAAAAGAAGCTTAGGAAAAAGGGGCATTCAAAATGGCCACCAGACCCTGTGACCAACTTATTGGGACACTTTAAAATGGTTCCTGCAGTCCTCAGACAGCTTTGTGGATTCAGCCCACAGTAAGTTCTGGAAGCTGTTTCTGAGAGAACGAAACCAGGCACCCACATATACGTATAGATTGGCTGCAGGTCCAGTCAAGATCGGCCTGTAGATAAAGGCCATCTAAATGTTTACCAAGACAAAAGGGAACAGTCTCATATTCATGAGAAGAGCATCAAGGACCCATTAAGGACATCACCAGGACATTAAAAACAATGATGGCCCGTTACCAGCCATCCAAGAACAGTTTAAAATATAATAACTACCCAGTTGTGCTCCCAGCCCGCCAAAATTAAAACAAAAGACTAACCTGATTTGGCGCGAGATAAGGGCTTCTGATGAGAAGTATATCTGGGAACCCAGGGGTAGAAAGAAAAAGCGCCCATCGTGGTGCTACCATCATATCGGTAGGCGTCATCGCTAGAAGAAGGAGAAGAAGACGGTTCGAGCTGGCGTCCCGCCCCGGGGTAAAACATCGGGAGATCATCGACCAACCCCGGGCCGTTGACGAAACGGGAGGCCATCGACCCACTCCGGCTCGGGAGAGGAGGCAATAAAAAACTGAAGAAACTATGGGGGTCAGCCCGAGGCTCCTCTGACTGGGGTTGAGCAGACGATCCCCGACCCCGCCGACATCCAGACCAGCCAGTGTCCAGCCGTCCCCGACCCCCACCTCAGGAGAGAGGTGTGGCACAGCTCGCTGGGGCTCCACTGACCACGTGGAGACAGGACGCCTGAAAGGATCAAACGCAGACCAGTTTCAACACCTTACACTTCCTAGTTGGATTGGTGAGCATGTTTCTGGCCCTTCATAATCAGATCTAGATAGGTTTAAGGGGGTGGACATTTAAGGGTATAATTAACATGAGTTGTTGCCCCTCGATGTTCCATGTGTTTCCCCATTTCATGATGATCTTTGTAGAGTATAATATGCCTGTATTTGCCTTAGTTAGTATTGTGTCGTTATGATTTGTTTGTGTTTTCCCCTTCCATGTACCCTCTTATTTGCTTGCGTTTGATTTGTTTTACATTGTGCAATTAAATTCCATTTTGTTTCATCAAACTTGGTCTATAAGTGTTTTCTCTACATTGTAGTTCCTGCCCCAAAGTCCAGAGTATAGAATCTAAGGGGCGAGGTCGAACCACTCACGGTTTTACTGTGCAAGAGAGAGAGGCCTCTAGAGAGAGAAACCTCTGCGATCTAAAACCCCTTACACCTCATTACAGCCTTGGTCCAAACATGGACAAAAGGGCTGAATTCCACAGGAGAGGTGAGAGTGACTGCCCTTGCCATCAAGACAGCATTTGACCGAGTGTGGCATGAAGGAGCCCTAGTAAAACTGAAGTCAATGGGAATGGAGGGAAAATGCTCCACTGGCTGGAGTCATAACTAGCACAAAGGAAGATGGCTGTGATGGTTGAAGGTCAATCATCACAGCCCCAGGACATCGTTGCAGGAGTTCCTCAGGGCTGTATCCTAGGCCCAACCATCTTCAGCTGCTTCATCAATGACCTTCCTCCCAACATAAGGTCAGAAATGGGGATGTTCACTGATGACTGCACAGTGTTCAGTGCCTTTCACAACTTCTCAGATAATGAAGCAGTCCATGCCCGCATAGAAACATAGAAACATAGAAACTAGGAGCAGGAGTAGGCCATTCGGCCCTTCGAGCCTGCTCCGTCATTCAACGAGATCATGGCTGATCATCCAAACCCTAGCACCCGGTCCCTACACCGACAGCCATCCCACCCAAGCCCTATCCCCGTAACCCCATAACCCTACATATTTAATCCCCCCTAACACTAAGGGCCAATTTTTATCATGGCCAATCAACCTAACCCGCACATCTTTGGACTGTGGGAGGAAACCGGAGCACCCAGAGGAAACCCACACAAACACGGGGAGAATGTGCAAACTCCACACAGACAGTCACCCGAGGCCGGATTTGAACCCGGGTCCCTGGCATGCAACAAGACCTGGACGATGTTCAGTCTTGGGCTGATAAGTGGCAGGTAACATTCGCACCACAGAAGTGCCAGGCAATGACTATCTCCAACAAGCGAGAGTCTAACCACCACCCCTTGATTTTCAATGGCATTACCATCACTGAATCCCCCACCATCAACATCCTAGGGATCACCATTGACCAGAAATTTAACTGGACCAGTCACATAAATAATGTGGCAACAAGAGCAGGTCAGAGGCTAAGTATTCGATGGAGAGTGTCCCACCTCCTGACTCCCCAAAGCCTTTCCACCATCTACAAGGCACAAGTAAGGATTGTGATGGAATACTCTCCACTTGCCTGGATGAGTGCAGCTCCAACAACACTCAAAAAGCTCGATACCTTCCAGGACAAAGCAGGCCGCTTGATTGGCACCCCATCTAGAACCTTAAACATTCTCTCCCTCCACCATCGGCATACCGTGGCTGCAGTGTGTACCATCTACAAGATGCCCTGCAGCAACTCACCAAGGCTTCTTCGGCAGCACCTCCCATACCCGCGACCTCTTCCACCTAGAAGGACAAGGGCAGCAGATGCATGGGAACACTACCACCTCTAAGTCATAAACCATCCTGACTTAGAAGTATATCGCTGATCCTTCATCGTTGCTGGGTCAAAATCCTGGAACTCCCTCTCTAACAGCACTGTGGGAGTACCTTCACCACACGGACTGCTGCGGTTCAAGAAGGTGGCTCACCGCCACCTTATCAAGGGCAATTAGGGATGGGCAATAAATGCTGGCCTTGCCAGCGACACCCACATCTCATAAACGAATAAAAAATTAAAATAAAAAAAATGTTCTAAGTGCCCTGTTACCACGTCCTACTAATATCTCATAAACGAATAAAAAATTAAAATAAAAAAAATGTTCTAAGTGCCCTGTTACCACGTCCTACTAATAGATTCTAGCATTTTGCCCACTACTGACATCAGGCTAACTGGCCTATAGTTCCCCGTTTTTATCTACCTCCTTTCTTAAATAGCGGGATTATGTTTGCTACCTTCCGATCCTTGGGGGACTGTTCTAGAATCTAGGGAATTCTGGAAGATTAATACCAATGAATCCACTATCTCTGCAGCTACCGCGTTTAAAACCCTAGGATACGGGTCGTCAGGTCCAGGGGATTTGTTGCCACTTAGTCCCATTCATTTCCCCAGTACGATGGCTTTATTTATACTGATTTCTTTAAGTTCCTCATTCTCTCCAGACCCTTGGTTCCCCATTATTTCCGGAATGTTTTTTGTGTCCTCTATTGTGAAGATAGATACAAAGGGCTAGATTTTCCCTTCCCAGTGGAGGCAGGTTCGCGGCGGGAGAGGTAGATGGCGGGTTCTGGTTCCGCTCCCGGCTCCAGCCGCTCTGCGCAAACAATTTTCCATTGATTGGGCTTGTTAATCCCGCCATGCGCGTTACCCGGCCTAATCACTAGGTGCGGGTCTGCTGAGCTCCACTGATGACGCGTTTGCAGCCGATGTATTTAAGGGGGCCATGTCCCCATTTGCTCTCACTTCGGTTTTGATGCTCCAGACTGCTGGTGCTTTGAATGATGTCTGCAGAGAGACCAAAGGCTGCTTCACGCTTTAACAACGGCTCCCTCTATGTTCTTGTGGAGGGAGTCAGAGGATACAGGGAGGTACTATTCCCAGGGAATGGAAGGAGGAAACCTCCTCAGCAGACAAATGCAGCCTGGCTGCAAATAGCTGAGGAGTTAAATTCAAGGTGTGTGTGTACTTGCACCTGGGTCCAATATAGGAATAGGTTCAATGATCTCCTGCGTTCAGGAAAAGTGAGTATAAAAGCAAACTTACCTTAATTCTGCTGTGTCTATCATCACATCCCCATCACTCTGCATTGCCAACCCTACTCCTGCACATCCTAACTCATCCCAACATCCCTTGCACCATCACCCATCCCTCCCTCCCTGTGTACAGAATCACATCCCCATCTTACTATGCGCCCCTCACACTCACCCTCAATGTTATGCAATGACATCAACTAACAACTGAAAAGGAGGAAACTTGGCATTGGCAACTCATTCCATCACTCTCACTAAAACTATACTTCTTTCCCTCATTGCAGGAAAAGAGAGCCCACAATAAGAGGGAGAGGGAGAAAACAGGAGGAGAACCACCATCGTTGGTTAGTTCGCCCACGCTGAGGAGGCAGCTCTTGACATTGCAGGAGCAGATGACCAGCTTGAAGTGGGGGACAGAGAGAGGGGCTCAGAAGAACAACCTGGTGACGGAAGTTTTCCATCCATCTTATTTGGCGTTCATGAGTGACTCATATGGGATACGATGTCAATAGAAATTGAATGCTCATCATGTGCATAATGGGATGTGTCTGCAATCTACATATCACATGTCTAACTCATGTCTTTACTCCCCTACAGGACCATCAAGAGCCTCCATCCCTACTGTCTAGGAGGAAGAGCAGGAGGACTCCTCAGAGGATGCTTCAGCCTCTGAGGGAGCAGCGCCAGCAGAAATGAGCAAACCCAGCACCAGCGCAGAGACGCACACCTTGTTGGGTCCTTTGCGAGATAGAGTAGTGTTGTCAGCTGGTGTATCACAAGTGAGCAAGAGCAGATGGTGGAGCCAGGGACAGCAGTGGGAAGTCCTCGTTGAAGGCCGCAGGACGCTGCTAGCTCTGCTCAGCTGCATGTAGACGCTGAGCCTTGGTGGCCATCCAGAAAGATAGTGGTCCTGGAGCTTCAGGAACAAGTGCAGGAGGCTCTGACTGGATTTGCAACCACGGTGACTGCGAGTGTGCAGAGAATGGAGGCGTCCATCTCAAATATGAGCAACGCCATGGCACACGCACTGGCAAATGTAGGTACCACCGTGGAAAGGATGGCAACCCCCAAGGAGGACATAAATCACCAGACTCAGGAGAACATGGTAACACTTCTAAGTAGATGGTCAGCTATGGGGGCTAGATGGGCATCTATCAAGGAGAGAAACCAGAGGTTCATGGACGTCCTTGGTATGAGGAATGTCAGTACAGGCACGGGTCCTCATGGCCCCACTGATGTGCAGCAAGGTGCTCTCCAGCTACTTGCTAGCAGAGAAGTGTGGGTGGCGCATGAGAGGGATGACGGTGGGAGGGGACATGGAAATGGGGGCTCCTCTCCAAGCACTGAAACTGCCATCCCCTTGCCCACCCTTTGGTCAGAGCCCCAGATGCCTCCCCGAACAGTGTTGGCCGAGCCTTCTCCTGCACAGCCGCAGGAGGACCAGACTTTGGCGGGGCCTTCACAGGCTCCAAAACCCAGAGGATGATTGCCAAAGGTGTCTAAGCAGGCGCAGCAGGGACGTGAGCAGACTATCTCTACATCTGCTGAAGCCACAGGGGTAGCACCACATAGAAGCACGTGTAAGAGAAAGCTCCCACATAAATAGTCACAAGGGTAGTCACTTGGGTGTTTTGCTATAAATCAATGGTTAAGTTTCTGTTCTTTTATTTTGTTGTAATAAAGTAATGTGTCAATGTTTGAATTCATTGCCATATGTGTGCTTACAATTTGAAGTGGAACAGTGAAGGGTGAGGGCACCTTTTATGTGCAGCAATGGTGGTGACAGTGCAAGGAATGCACAATTCATTGTAGAGATGCTCTATGGTGTTGAAGTGGGGTCATGCCAACCTTCATGTGGATGTGGCAACCACATGTCTGTGCTGCATAAATGTAGGTGAATCTGGCATGGATTAGGCCAATTCTGGCATCACGGGCAGCAATGTGCTCGCGTGCTGGTCGCAATGGGTCAGCTGCCTCCTCCAGGAATTCCTCATCTGGCACCTCATTCTGCTCCTCCTGCACCTCCTCCTCCTCCTCCTCTGAAGAGGCTGTGCGCTCTGCACCTTGTTCCTCACCCAGCGCTAATCCTCGCAGCAGTGCAATGTTGTGCAGGGCGCAGCAGACAACGACGATTCTCGAGACCCTGACTGTAGGGCTCCACCAGATCTGTCCAGGCACCTGAAGTGCATTTTGAGCAACCCTATTGTTTGCTCTATGACACTTCTGGTGGAAATGTGGCTTTGATTGTAATGCTCCCCAGACTCGTTTGATGGCCTCCTCAATGGTGTCATTAGTCATGTCTTCAGGGAGCCCTTGTAGGGGGTTTCTCTTGCTCGTTCTGGTCTCCTGCCAGGCTTTGTGCAATAATTACCCTTGAGTGGTTCGACCCACTTTCCCCTACGGTTCTAGACCTTGGACTTAGATGCAGAGAACTGTAGTGCAGAGAAAGGACTCAATAGACCAGGTTGAATAGCACGAAATGGATGCTTTTATTTTTAAACAGTTTGAAGCATTACAAAATACATGTCATAGGCACAGATTAAAATAACTACAATCATGCACAAATTTATGAACTTGACTCTATGGAAATGGGGAACACACGGCACGTCGTAAAAGGGAAAACACATTACGATTTAACCTTACTCCCTCCCCTAAATACCTAAACTAAGTTTCGATTTGAGGAACTCGGGATCATGCTCACCACTATCAGAATCGCAAAAAGGGGTTCGCAATCTTTTAGCACAGCTTTCCGTCGTCACGTGGATCTGGAAACTTCTGGCGCAGTCAATATTCTCTCTCTCTCTCTCGAGGCGGCGGGGTAGACACAGCCTCGATGAGCGCTCGTCAAGGTTGAGATCCACTAGTTTCGATTTGGGTTCATGGAGCAGTCCCTGCCACCAATGTGATACTGAAGAAATGGATGCACATGTCGAGGCCTTGCCTGGCTAGGCTCGGAATGTCCTTTTTATCCGACCTGGATCGTCGGTTTTTCCCGAGGGTGTCTTCTCCTTCGGCCTGGGTCGTCGATGATCTCCCGACAACAGCACCCGGGCCACCCTCGTCGTCTTCCCGTCGTGGCCGAGCCTTGTCTGGCTGAACACCGATCGTGTCCCGAAATCGAAGTGCTGCCTTGCACTGAAAAGTCTGTCCGAAGCGTCCTCGAAAAGAAGAAACGTCTTGGTCGAATTCCGAAGAAGTGAAACGTGAACTTGATCTTGGATCTGTGTAACCGTAACCGTTTTTTTGATGGACTTTCAATCCATAGTTATACCCTTTTGGGACAGTCTTATCTCCCGCCAAATCATAGTCCTGTCTTTGTATTAATTTTGGCGGGCAGAAATCTCTGCAGGGGCGCTTTGTCTTGTAACGGGAGCCGGTGATAACTCAACTGGCCTTCCTGGCCGATAATGTCCCTTAATGTCTTTTACATTGTCACCGTGACTCGGTTCGCATATTGATCGGTCTGGAGATTTCCCTTGATGGCTGTTAAACGGTTTCTCCTTTGTACATTAAATGGGTATAAGTGTTCATGCATTGTCCGCCCATATCTTGATGGGCCCCATCCTGTTTGCCTGAAACCGCCCTGTACTTAGAATCCATTGAATATGTATGCTGTTTCCCTGAGTTTCGGTTTCCCGATACTGGCTTTCGCGGGCTTACTGTTTTCAATCCACAAGCCTGTCTGGCTTGCAGTAACAGAAATCAAATGGTCCAGAAACTGATCACGAGGCCCGGCGGCCATTTTGTATGCCCTTTTATCAAAGGTTTTCCTGTGCAAGCTTACTTTGGTCAATAAACTGTCTTATTTTATCCTGTTTTCTTGCGTGATTATTGCTGAAAATTTCGAATCTTATACCTTGTCTCCAAGGATCCAGTCGGATAGTTCGTTTTGCAGAGTGAAGAGATGAGGGACAGTGGACTGGTGCAGGATGTAAGAATCATGGTAGCTGCCAGGGAACCTGGCGCACACATGCATGATGCTCTTCCTATGGTTGCACACCAGCTGCATGTTAAGGGAGTGGAAGCCCTTGCGGTTGACAAATACCACTGGGTTCTGATGAGGTGCCCTGATGGCTACATGTGTGCAGTCGATGACGCCCTGCACCAGTGGGAAGCCAGCCAGATTGACAAAGCCTAGCGCCCGCTCAGTAACACTTGCCTCGTCATTGGTAAAGTGGAAGTAATTGGCGGACTTGGCAAAGAGGGCATTGGTAACCTGCATGATGCATCTGTGGGCGGCCGACTGGGAGATGGCGCTAATGTCTGCTGCTGATCTCTGGAAGGACCCTGACGCAAAGAAGTTGTGGGTGGTGGTGTCTTTGACAGCCACTGGTAAGGAGTGTCCACCTGCTCCTCTGGGCTGCAGGTTCTGATCGAGCATTGTGCAGATGTCAGCGACTACCTCTCGCGAAAGTCTCAGCCTCATTTGGCATTGCTGCTCAGTCATGTTGAGGAAGCTCATCCTCGGCCTGTAAACCCTGTGTTGGGGGTGTCTCCTACGGCGCGGTGCAGCTGATGGCCTCTGCCCTGTGCAGCATCAGGTGGCTGAGGAGAAGATTGACGCTCTTGTTGTTGGTGATGCTGGTGTGCCTGGTTCTGCTGCTGCTGCAGCTGATCCTCTTCAGATTCTGAGGACCAGGATGAGAGAGTGTAAATCATTCCCATTCTGCTGTTATATACAGGGTATGGCAGTTGAGGATAAGATCTTAGAAGCAGTCAGTCAATGGGGAGAGAGGCTATTCCAAGGAGGTGACAGTGCATATAGAGTTTACAACACACACTTACAGTCTTAATACAGATCAAATGTGTCTTCCGAATCCTGAAATCAGCAACCTCTGACATTTGAAAGTGAACAGAATGACAGTTTAGCTTTTAAGCTGCAGTTGCAGCTGTGAACTATTCAGCTCATTAGAACTCCTGACATACTCACCTGATGTCATCTGCGAACGATGTGAAACCCATTGAAAATGTGGCAAAATAGCAGGTAACAAGCACTTAACAAGCAGTTATGTATCTTAAATGCCTCCCCCGCCGCTTGGTGTTGGGTCTGTTCTGAAATCGCAGACCCATCACTTTGGAAACTCACATGGAGGCAAATTCGCAGAGGGCTTATGGCGGGTTTGCAACCCACCGTCAATCATTTTGAATTTAACAGTTGACCCGCCTCCAAACCCGCCCTCTGAGCGCCGGCAAAATCGCAGCCAAAGTATTTGTTTAATGTCTCTGCCATTTCCTTATTGCCCATTATAATTTCTCCTGTCTCTGCCTCAAATGGGCCAACATTTACTTTCACTAATCTCTTCCTATTTACACACCTATAGAAATGTTTACAATCTGTTTTTATGTCTCTTGCTAATTTAATCTCATATTCTTTTTTTCTCTTTCCTGTACTGTACTACTCACCAACCAGTCACTGACCTGTTGTCCTGTGAGTCACTCCTTGATTTTTTGATTCCACTGCTCTGCTGCTCCCGACGAGTTTATTTATTTAATTAAACTCAAATTACAATTAAAATTAGGTAAACAGTTTTTATTAAAAAAAGCAAATGACTTACTGTTTACTCATCAAGTTTACTCAGACTCCGAGCTCCTCCTTCGTGCTCTCCGTGACTTCACTTTATCGATTTTCCCTTTTGTTAGTTTCACTGCCTGCTCTTCTTAAACTATTTTTTATATCAATTATCAATTATTCTGAATATTTATTTAACAATTTATTTACTGTTAAATTATAAATAAAAAATTAACACGAAAGAGTGTATAAAGTAGATTAAATATTGAGCTCAATTTCCTCCAGATCCGGTGCTGATTATGAGATCACTTTGTGATTTTTTTTTCTCTCGGTTTTTTGCTCAGTCGCTCCGCTCACTACTCCTGCTCTGTTCAAACAGTCGCTCCACTCACCGCTCCCGCTCTGTTCAAACAGTCGCTCCACTCACCGCTCCCGCTCTGTTCAAACAGTCGCCCCACTCACCGCTCCCGCTCTGTTCAAACAGTCGCCCCACTCACCGCTCCCGCTCTGTTCAAACAGTCGCCCCACTCACCGCTCCCGCTCTGTTCAAACAGTCGCTCCACTCACCGCTCCCGCTCTGTTCAAACAGTCGCCCCACTCACCGCTCCCGCTCTGTTCAAACAGTCGCTCCACTCACCGCTCCCGCTCTGTTCAAACAGTCGCCCCACTCACCGCTCCCGCTCTGTTCAAACAGTCGCCCCACTCACCGCTCCCGCTCTGTTCAAACAGTCGCTCCACTCACCGCTCCCGCTCTGTTCAAACAGTCGCTCCACTCACCGCTCCCGCTCTGTTCAAACAGTCGCTCCACTCACCGCTCCCGCTCTGTTAAAACAGTCGCTCCACTCACCGCTCCCGCTCTGTTCATACAGTCGCCCCACTCACCGCTCCCGCTCTGTTCAAACAGTCGCCCCACTCACCGCTCCCGCTCTTTTCAAACAGTCGCTCTACTCACCGCTCCCGCTCTATTCAACATAAGAATATAAGAAACAGGAGCAGGAGTAGGTGAATTGGCCCCTCGAGCCTGCTGCCATTCAATAAGATCATGGCTGATCCAATCTTGGCCTCAACACCACTTACCCGCTCTCTCCCCATACCCCTCGACTCCCTTGTAGATCACATGTCTGTCAATCTCCGCCTTGAATATATTCAATGACTCCGGCTCCACAGCTCTCCGGGGTAGAGAATTCCAAAGATTCACGACCCTCTGAGAGAAGAAATTCCTCCTCATCTCCATCTTAAATGGGTGACCCCTTATTCTGAAACTATGCCTCCTAGTTCTAGATACCCCCACTAGGGGAAACATCCTCTCAGCATCCACCCTGTCAATCCCCCTCAGAATCTTATGTTTCAATAAGATCACCCCTCATCTTCTAAACTCCAATGAGTATAGACGCAACCTACTCAACCTTTCGTCATACGTCAACCCCTTCATCCCAGGAATCAACCTAGTGAACCTTCCCTGCACTGCCTCCAATGCAAGTATATCCTTCCTTAAATATGGAGACCAAAACTGTACGCAGTACTCCAGGTGCAGTCTCACCAGCGCCCTGCAAAATTGCATCCAAACTTCCCTACTTTTATACTCCATCCCCCTTGCAATAAGGGCCAACATTCCATTAGCCTTCCTAATTACTTGCTGTACCTGCATGCTAACTTTTTGTGTTTCATGTACGAGGACCCCCAGATCCCTCTGTACCACAGCATTTTGTAGTCTCTCTCCATTTAAATAATAATTTGCTTTTTCATTCTTCCTTCCAAAGTAGATAACCTCACATTTTCCCACAGTATACTTAATCTGCCAAATTTTTGCCCACTCATTTAACCTATCTATATCCCTTTGCAGACTCTGTGTGCTGGATTTTGCCAATGGGGAGCTTTTGGAGGCGGGACTCCCACTTGTCGGGTTTCAGTCCCGTCTCCATCAACTTCTGGCCAACCCATGCTATTTTCCCTTGATTGACCATTTGAAGCCCGCCCAGCAGGCTTAGCAGGCCAATTAAGTGAAAGCCGGTTACAGAGAACATCAACGTATGATGTTTCATCTGTCAAAAAAGCTCTATGAAGCTGTCAAACACTGACATTCTCTGTAGTTTGATGAGTTCTTGAATTCAAAACCTCATCAAACCTCTTTCTTTTGCAGAAATTAAATTAGAAGTGGAAAGTGTTAGAAAAAGTGTACTTACCTTTGTTTCTTCCGGCAGGCTTCAGTCGGTGTGTATGTTGAGAGTCTCGCACCTCCGCGGTAGAGATGACAGATGGCCGTTGCATTTTCAAACAGTCGCTCCGCTCACCGCTCCCGCTCTTTTCAAACAGAACGGGAGCTAACAGAAGTCTGTTCTACAGGGTCAGGTGGATGTTAAAGATGCTAAGGCTCTTTCTGAAGAAAAACATGAAGTTCTTTCATGTCATGGACACCAATTCTCCCTCAACTAATTCCACAAAAAACAGATTAACTGGTCATTCATCTCAGTGCTGCTGCAGAATGGTTGTCATGTTTTCCTACAGAATGACTGTTACTGCATTACAAAAGCATTTCATTGTAAACTTTGAAATAATTTGCTGTGCTAAGATACTGTGGCGGAGCCACTGAATGACTCTGGGAACTGTATATAATTCCCTTCAACAATGTTCTAACACCAGCCTAAGCCGGTACCATTGTGTTTTGTATATAGTGTTTGTATGTACGGGGTGTGGCCCCTTTAAGAGCGCAGGAAAACGCGGGCAAACGTGATGACGTCACGTCGCAAACCACGTGACTGCCGAGGCAGTCCTCATGGAATCTCCATCTTGTTAAGAACTGTTTTCGTGGTTCTCCTGTATCGATCTCAACAAACTGTTTGAACTGGTTTAGTCTTACATTAAAGACCTGTTTGATTGATCTCCTGAGTCGACCTCAGTTATTCGTTAGGAATTCGTCAATTCCTACATTGGTGACCCCGTTTTGGAATAGTTCACGGAATAGGAAGCATTCTGGTTCTGAGCCAAGGAGTGTGAGCATTTGGCTCATTAACTCCGAAGGCTTGGAGTCCCCGAGCCCGGGCATAGCGAGCAATTGACGGGCGCGCTCCGATTTAGTGAACCCGAAAACTTGCAGCAACCGCGCCTTGAGGGTTTCATACTTGCGCTCCGTTAGAGGGTTCTCGAGGAGGCTGATGATCCGTGAGGCGGTAGAGCCATCGAGTGCGGAGACCACATAGAGATATTTGGTCTGATCCGCAACAATGTCCCTCAGGGTGAATTGTGCCTCGACCTGAATGAACCACGAATATGCAACACGTGGCCGGTAAGGACAACCTGGTGGCAGACTGCCTCTCCCGCGCGACCGTCAATACGGTTCATTTGGGCATCGATTACGCTCTCATGCCAGCGGACCAAGCCTCAGACCCAGAAGTCCAAGCCTGCAGAACGGCCGTCACTGGCCTCCGGTTGGCTGACGTCAAGTTCCATTTGGCAGGTAACACGCTGTTGTGTGACGTCTCCGTACGGGACCCTCGCCCGGTCGTGCTGGTCATCTGGCGCCGTAAAGTGTTTGACGCCATACATGGGTTGTCACATCCAGGAATGAAGGCCTCTCAGAAGCTGATGTCAGCGAAATTCGTATGGCATGGCGTGCACAAGGATGTCCGTGACTGGGCCAACACCTGCGTGGTCTGCCAAAAGGCCAAAGTACAGTGCCACATCAAAGCTCCGTTGGCCACCTTCACAGTTCCGGAGCGACGTTTTGACCATGTCAATGTGGACCTGGTAGGACCACTCCCACCCTCCCATGGTTTTTCACACATCCTGACCATGGTTGACCGCACCACCAGATGGCCGGAGGCGGTTCCCCTGTCATCCACTACTCCGGCGGACGTGGCCAGGGCGTTCATTTCCACCTGGGTCACCCGTTTCGGAGTGCCCGCAGATATTTCTTCCGACAGAGGACCGCAGTTTTCCTCCGAACTCTGGAATGCAGTGGCCCAAGGACTCGGTGTCAAATTGCACCGCACCACGGCCCACCACCCACAGGCGAATGGCCTCTGTGAACGCTTCCACCGATCACTGAAAGCCGCCCTGAGGGCCAGCCTCCAGGACACTGGATGGGCAGACAAGCTACCATGGGTCCTGTTGGGCCTTCGCATGGCCCCCAAGGAAGACCTTCACTCTTCATCAGCGGAGCTGGTGTACAGTCAGCCGCTGCGAGACCCAGGGGATTTCCTGCCAGCATCGACGAAGCCATGGTCCGCGTCTGACCAGCTTACTAGTCACCAGGAGGCGGCCAGATGCTTCGCACCGGTGCCCACTTTGCATCATGGGCTGCAGAGTTTGCACGTTCCCCAGAGCTTCACAAGGCTGAGTATGTCTTTATTCGCCATGATGCTCAAAAGGGATCCTCTCAAGGCCCCATATACTGGTCCCTTCCGCATGTTGGAGGCAGGGGACAAAAACTTCACGGTGGATGTCAGTGGTAAACCGGACCACATTTCGGTCGATCGCTTAAAGCCAGCACATCTGGACCTCGACCGCCCCGTCGAGACAGCACAACCGCCGAGACGAGGTCGGCCACCCATCGCCGTTACAGCAGACCAAGTGCAACCGCCCGCCAGACCGCCAGCCGCCCAACAGCCTCCACCTCAGGAGTACAGGAGTCGTTCTGACAGGCTCATCAAACCACCTCACCGCTTGACTTTGTCCGTTAAAGCGAATTCTGGGGGGGCGCATGTGGCGGAGCCACTGAATGACTCTGGGCAACTGTATATAATTCCCTTTAATGATGTTCTAACACCAGCCTAAGCCGGTACCATTGTGTTAGACATTACTGTGTTTTGTATATAGTGTTTGTATGTACGGGGCGTGGCCCCTTTAAGAGCGCGGGAAAATGTGGGCAAACGCGATGACGTCATGTCGCAAACCATGTGACTGTCCAGGCAGTCCTCGTGGAATCTCCATCTTGTTACGACCTGTTTTCGTGGTTCTCCTGTATCGATCTCAACAAACTGTTTGAACTCGTTTAGTCTCACATTAAAGACCTGTTTGATTGATCTCCTGAGTTGACCTCAGTTATTAGTTAGGAATTCGTCAATTCCTACAATACTACAGTATATTAATGCATTTGTTTTTGCAATAAAGATACGTTGAAATAATTGATACATTGCTCTGTTACTCAATTAAAAAAATACACTACATTTTCTCCACAACCTCCTTTGACTTGCAAGGGTAGAGTATGTAATTCTGCAGAGCTACCAGCATTGTTGGCTGGCAGGAAGGGAGGTTCTGGTGACAAGATGTTGGATTTTCCTTTGCCAAGTAAGAATATCTCAGATTCATGTAGCACCTGCCCACTGCAGAGATCGAGCAGCAAACTCCCAGAACTGCTCCAGGCAAATTTCCATGACAGACAACATTAACTCTAGCGCACAATGTACTAATCAGAGAGCAAATTTTGTATAACTTAACCAGGTCACCATATAATCCTCAGCTCAGGTCCAAATTTCAGTATCTCTGGTATAATTAAGTTTTAGTGTTTCATTAAATCAAGCAGCTGAAGCATCAGTATACTAACCAGTGTGGACAAGAATTAACACTTTGGTTATGATAAGTGTCAATAATTAATTTAACATTACACTGCAGACATAGTGAGCAAACAGATATGGTCAATGATCTTGTTCAAGATGCCTGTGCTTATTTTTAAATGATTTTTCCTTGATAACCAGTTTATGGTGATTTGTCACTGTAATTGGGTTGGATGTAGTGATGATAATATGTATTGACTAATAATTGAATACATTCCCAGCATGCTGATGTCCTCGCATCAAACAGCTTACCTCATGTTTCAGTGTTAGATCTTGGCAAAGACTTAATACACCAAGGCCCAGTTGTGATGAGTGAAAGGTCTCTTTATATTACAATTTCTAATAGTCATACTAAATGAAAATACAGAAAAAGGAAAGAAAAAAAAGAAAACATATGCGGGAGGAAATCTCTTCCTTCCAGCAGAGCATCTTCACATCTCACAAGATGATTTCAGATGGCAATGGCCTTTTGGCCAATTTGATGTCATCCTTCCAGAATACCAACCCTACCATATTCCCACTAGAGCTTTAATATCCACATGAACAGATGAACAGGACTTTCATTTAATGAAGGATGGGTCTTAGCCCTGTACACCAAGAGGACACATTTCTGAGTTCACACTAGTGGCCGGGGATCTTGCCCACTGACTGTGCTTATCCTTTATCATTAGAATCCTGGAACTGCCTACCTAAAGCATTGTGGGAACACCTTCAACACGCAGACTGCAACAGAAGATGAAGGCCCGCCACCACCATCTAAACAGCAACTAGGGATGGGCATTAAATACTGGTCTTGCCAGTGATGACCACATTCCAAGAATGTATTAAAGAATTCAGAAAATCACAATCGTGCAACCCATGATCTTCCACCCATTCATTCTAAAGGATGAAAAATTGTGGGTATGGTGCCAATGATTTTCTAAAATGTAAATCAACCAGATGAGGCTTCCAGGCATTAGTACAACTCAGAAAATCAAATCTCAAGGGTCCTTGGGGGAGACATTTGGTAACTTAGCACCTTCAGTTAGCACCTGGTGGGGGCTAATGGGGCACAGAGGCAGTGGCGCTGCAGCGAGGCGGATCCAGCAGCGTACGTCAAATTTGCCCCCCGTAGCGCCACCGCTACAGGTTAGCGCCAGGGACTTCAGTGCCAGGCAGATCGTGGGGTCAGTGAGCGTGCAACACTAACTTAGCACCCGATCTGCCAAATTGAGTATCGCCCCCTGCCTTAGTGCCTGCACCCTACAGCGACAGGGAGAGGAGGCATGAAGCAGTCAGTAGCCGGCTCCAGGGACACTACTTAAAGGGATCATGAGTAATGAGTCGTAGCTCGCAGGTTAGTGCTGTTTCACTGCTTCCTTGTCAGTTTGAGATAGTTCAAGAGATGAATTCAGTCATTCAAAGGTTGTTTAGTCTCTGGAGTGTCGCGGCTTCTAAAAGTTAGTTACATTTATTCTCACAAAATATCAAAGTGCTGCACTTCCTTACATTAATGGGAGCTGTACTGGCAGTCAACCTTGCCCCCCAGGATCTACTGCGGAGGGAGCGCAGGCAGCAAGAAAGATTAGAACATGTGGCCAGAGGGAGGAGGAGGGCCATCAGGGCTCCCAACAGGAGGCCTCACACTCTGAGGGTATTCCGGCAGCAATTCTCCTACCTCCAATTAAGCCAGGAGAAGTAACTTAGAAGGCTTCACTTCAGCAAGGAGGTGGTCACAGAACTCTGCCACCTCCTGCAACCAGACCTCGGGCCTCAGATCAGGATGACCATGGCTCTCTCAGTGGCAGTCAAGGTCACCATCACCCTCAATTTCTTCACCAGCGGATCGTTCCAGTCTGCAACAGGAGATATAGGTAACGTCCTGCAGTTTGCCATCCATTGCTGCATCTGGGAGGTCACAGAGGCTCTCTACAGTAGGAGAAGGGACTACATTTCATTCCCCATTACCAGAGAGAAGCAGGACAAGCGCACATGTGGCTTTGCCAGGATAGCGGGATTCCCCATGGTGCAGGGCGCCATTGACTGCACCCACGTGGCTTTGCGGGCACCACATAACAATCCTGAGGTCTTCCGTAACCGCAAAGGCTACCACTCACTTAATGTCCAGTTGGTGTGCGACCACAGACAGCGAATCCTCAATGTGAATGCCCGCTATCCTGGCAGCAGCCACGATGCCTTCATCCTGCACCAGGCTGGTGTGCCAGCACTCTTCCAGCCACCACATCAAGCTTGCCGCTGGCTGGTTGGAGACAAGGGGTATAAGCTCTCTACCTGGCTCATGACTCCCCTCCGCAACCCCAACAGTCCTGCCCAGCACTCATATAATGAGAGCCATGCCACCACCAGGAACATTATTTAACAGACCATCAGGGTGCTCAAGCACCGGTTTCACTGTCTTGCCCGCTCATGAGGAGTCCTCCAGTAGTCGCCAGAACAGGTATCCCATTTTGTGGTGGTCTGCTGCATGCTCCACAATCTGGCCATCATGAGGGCCCAGCCCTTGCCACCAAGGATTGTGGGACCACCTCAGGAAGAGGAAGAGGGAGAGGAGGAGGACGAGGAACAGGAACGAGGGAGGAGGCAGCCATTCAATCAGCCTAGCGGAAGGGCGGTCTGTGGCCGCCTAATCAGACTGCGGTTCCAGTAAATTCAACCCCAGATCCCCGTTGCTCACCACATCCCCATCATTCCATCCCTGTCGCAGGACATATTACAGCACACAGCAGAAATGAAATCAGAAGTGACTTAATACATTTATCAATAATCAGTGAACACATCTTTACAACAACAATATTTACTATTCACCCTTGTGCAATCCCTTAGTGCCTCTCGTTACTGTGCCTTTGCCTACTCTAGTGCTCCTACGAAGTGTTGGCCCAGTGGCTGCAGCATAGCTGGTGGAAGGCTGCTGAGTGTCCATGCGGGAGACTACAGACGGCCTTGCAGGACGCCCTCGACCAGCACTGGGCCTGGAAGGCCCGGCTGTAGATTGCACCACCTCAGCAAGGGCGGCAGCAATCTGGGCTGTCTGGATGACAGGCAGCGACAAGGGCAATGGTGGAGTGGCAGTGGTGGGATTAGGAATGCTGTCATCCTGAGAGAGGAGAGCAGGTTCCTGCTCCACTGTCCCACTGCCACTCCCCTGGGGCAGCACCTCAGCATCCCTAGCAATCTGTTGAAGCGCAGATTGCTGACCTGCTGCAACACTGTGAAAGCCCCGGTTGACCCAACCATGATGGCAGCAGTCAGAGCTTGCATGAAATCAAGCTGAGACTGCATGAGAGCAGTCTGAGAATCGATGGCACCAACCATAGACTGCATTACAGCACTAAGACATTGCGTCGCTTCTGCCTGTGCTGCAATGGAAGCTGCCAGATCTCCCATCACATGGGGCATCAGGTCTGGGTCACCACGGTCTCTCTGGGACTCTACCATTCTTTGCAGACTGGAAATGATGGGCTCCAGGGTGTGCGCAGAGCCTTGTGCAATGTTGGAGGCGGACTCCTCCATGCTCCTTACCATTGCCGACAGGCTCTCGGGCACCCTTGCCATTGCACCAATGATCTCCGTGTGCATGCCCATCACCCTTCTTCTAAAGGTCTCCCCATCGAGGTCTTTATCTGAGTCCTGTGCAGTAGAACTCACGCAAAAAGTTACCCTCCTGGGAGCTGACACCCGGGCTAACCTTTCCTCCTGGCCTTGTTGCAGCCCACTAGTCCCGGTGCCTCACCCTGTGCAGATTCCACTACTATACTAGCCTCTAAAGAACACGTAGTGCCAGTATCTGAGCTGGTGTCGGCGGGTGAGACATGCAGTGACTTCTTGTGCTCTTCCTCCTCCTCTTCTCCCGCCTCGCTCTCTGCGGTGCCCTCAGGGACAGGCTGCTCAGGTGCTTGCTCATTATCTGAAAGCATAAAGGCTGAAGAGACGGGTTAAGGTGAGGTGAGGAGGGCAGGAAGGGAGAAGTGCATGCATACAGCATGATTAGCTGGAAAGTGCGAAAATCTTGTGGGGTGAGGGGGAAGTGGGATATGAGGAGAAGGAGTAGGGATGAACATACTGTTGATGTCCCCAAGGGGGTCAATGCCACCGGTGGCCACAGTGCCCACCACCTGGTGCCCAATAATCTCCAGCACTCGAGTCTCTAGCTCAGACGGTGGTTGGGTGTTGGCTTGTCCCCCGCCTGTGTGCTCCTGCTATCTCTTGTTGTGAGCCACCTTGGCCTGCAAGAGAAAGGATAGTGTGTGAGTGAGTGTGGAGCAATGTGTTTGGGTAATGTGCCTGTCATAGTTGAATAGCTGTCACTGTATGCAAGAGTGTGCAGACTATGGTTCAGATGGTGGTATGTAGCATTTATTGAGGCATTGACTCACCCTGACCACCCAAGTGAGGTTGTTAAATTTCTTCCTGCACTGTGTATGGGTCCTGGGGACCACAGTGCTGCCCAAGACCTGATGGGCAGCCTCCCTCCACATGGTGCGGAAGACTTGCAGCGAGGATCTCCTGCCACTTGTTGGGTAGAGCACCGCCCTCCATCTCTCCACAGCGGACAACTACCCCTCCAATGCTTGACCACAGAATCTGTGGGCTCTCTCCCTGGGGCGTGGATCTGCCATGAGTACAGCTGGTTGAGTCGTCCGGCTCCTTGGACTTGGCCTGCTCCTGCTTGTGGAAACAGGTTCACAGGCAACAATGTTGAGAATTAGGTTCTGCAGCATGAATGAACCTCCCCTTCAAGAACTGGAAAGAGCCTGTGGCAATGATGACTTGTGATTAGACTGCACCTGATATTTGTAATGATCAATAACATGTCATTCTATAGTGGACACTAGGTGGAGCCATAGAGCTGTGTAGAGCTGTATATAAGACTACACTACCCAGCTGTATGCATATTAAGAATACATTACCCATGAGGCACTAGGCTACCCACAAGGCAGCAGTCAAGATGGATGCCTCTACAGATACTGTACCTAGTCCACATGTGCTCAATAAAAGTGTCAAGCAAAAGCTAGCTGTGTTCATAATAAGAATGTCTATTTATTAATGAACATAAGATGGTACCACGAGTGGAGAAGATCTGCTGAAAATTGTGAAAAGCGACATGGAGAATTTGAAGCCACTAGAGTGTTTGAAACTCACAGGAAATATTGACTACAATTGGCAGACTCTTAAACAACAATTCGAACTCTACATTGCAGCCATCGGATTCGGTACGAAGCCAGACGCAAGGAAGATAGCGTTGCTGCTTACGGTTGCAGGCCCACAGGTGATAGAGGTATTTAATACATTTGTATTTAATCCAGAGGAGAACAGAGAAAAATTAGAAGATGTGCTAAAAAAATTTGATGCCCATTGCTCTCCCAAAAAGAATGAGACCTATGAAAGATACATCTTCGGTTCTCGGACACAGCAGCAAAATGAGACTTTTGATAGCTTTATAACTGATCTGAAACTGAAAGCACAGACATGTAATTTCTCTGAGCTCAAAGCATCCATGATTCGTGACCAGATTGTGTTTGGTATTCATGATAAAAAAGTCAGGGAACGTCTGTTGAGAGAAACCGAACTAAATTTGGAAAATGCAGTGAAAATATGCCAAGCCAGCGAGCTAGCTCGAAAGCACGCAAAGACTTTCAGTGAAATCAATAATGATGCAATTGTAATGAGTGATAATGCTGCTGTCGGTGCTGTGTCCTACAAGGGGAAGAAACGTGGGCAGAACAGGAATGAAAAGCAATCGGAGGATGAAATTTTTAATTGTAAACGCTGTGGTTACAAACACCAGTTAAGACAATGCCCAGCATTTGGAAAAATGTGCACAAAGTGTAATGGAAAGAATCACTTTGCCAAACAATGCTTTTCAAAAGTACAAACTAAGAAAGGGCAACGAGTTAATGTAATTGAGGACATTGATTTAAGTGAGACATTTTTTGTAGGAATGGTGTCATGTGACAATATCAAAAAGGATACAGAAAATATGCAGCCCTCAGAAATGGACAATGCTGAACATAAAGTTAATGCAGTAAAAGAGGACAAATGGATGATCCCACTGCAGGTAAATGGAGCATTAGTTACCTTGAAACTAGACACTGGGGCAAAAGCAAACTTAATCAGTATGAGTGACATTAACAATATGAAAGAAAAGCCCAAAATACAGAAAAAGTCAGTACTACTGAAGGACTATAATGGACAGAAAATAGATAGCTTAGGTGTATGCAGACTTAAAGTGACAGTCAAAGACAAAGTGCATCATCTCATGTTTTCTGTTGTGGCTGAAAGACTTGATTCACTACTGGGTGACAAAGCTTGTGAGGACTTAGAACTGGTCAAGAGAGTCTACCGTATAAACTGTGCCATAAGCAGACCAGATGACTCGGTGGATTCTGTATGTTCATTAATAAATAGATATTCTTATTATGAACACAGCTAGCTTTTGCTAGACACTTTTATTGAGCACATGTGGACTAGGTACAGTATCTGTAGAGGCATCCATCTTGACTGCTGCCTTGTGGGTAGCCTAGTGCCTCATGGGTAATGTAGTCTTAATATACATACAGCTGGGTAGTGTAGTCTTATATACAGCTCTACACAGCTCTACGGCTCCACCTAGTGTCCACTATAGAATGACATGTTATTGATCATTCCATCCCACTTTCTTTGAGGTTTAACAAAATCAATATCAATCAACTTTCAAGAAAACAATAAAGATAACATCAGTAACACTTTTGTTAGTGCTCTATAAACATAAACATTTTCAAAACAGTCAACACATTTTCAAAGCTTTACATTGTACTCAAAGATTAAGTCTATCAGGCTTTTTTACTTCACGTGTGAATCTTCTCAACACGGGTAAGTCTGATGTGTCTTCATGAGATTGTTCTGGCGGTGAATGACAAGATGCAGTTGCGGCATTGTCATCAATCTGGTCTTGAATAGTCTCTTGTGTTTTTAGGAGGGAACGGCGGTTCCTCCTGAGAATCTGTCCTTCCTCAGTTCTAACAGTGTATGACCTTGGTCCTACTTCCTCAAGAACTGTAGCTTTCCTGTTCCATGCATCTGGATCCTCAATCCTGACAACATCATCCCTTGTCAATGGTTTTAGAGTTTTGGATGACTTGTCATAGTATGATTTCTGTTTCTGCTTTAACAGTTGAAGTCTCTGTCTCAGTTCCTCACTTTGCTGTTCTTTTGCACAGCAGGGTAGCGTGGTGCGCAATTTGCGACCCCCCTGCTTGCTGAAACAGGTTCACAGGCAACAATGTTGAGAATGAGGTTCTGCAGCATTAATGAACCTCCCCTTCAAGAACTGGAAAGAGCCTGTGGCAATGATGACTTGTGATTAGACTGCACCTGATATTGGCTAGTGCTTTGAGTGTAATGCCACTGAGCTAGGTGTGGTGTATGTGCCTTTAAGAGCAATTATGGTGTATGTGCCTTTAAGAGCCCCAGGTGTGCGTAATGCCGGTAATTGCCACTTGGGCTATATAAGCCTGTGTATTGTGTATATCCTTTAGAAACCCCCCCCAGACTTGCTTAGTAAATACCTATGAACCAACTCCTGTCTTCAGTGTCTTTATCTACACACGGACACTACAGTGGCGACGAAGTGGAAACGGACTTACCTGCAATTCGGCAGCACCTCAAGGACATCGATTCCTCCAGCGTCCAGAAGACTCAAGGAAGTAAGAGAAACTGTGGTTTCACCAGCTGGCCAAGCTGGTGACAGGTACTGCGCTAATCCTTCCTGGGCGTCAGGCTGGAGCTCCAGCGGCGGGCTCTACAGCTGAGACAGGCAGCGAAATCGGAGGCAAGCAATAACGGACTGGGAGGGTGCACTCGAGAGACGGCCGGCGCGGCAAGCAGGTCAGCATTTAGACCTCCGTCGGGAACGAGTCTCCAACAGTGAATAAACGGAAACCACAGTAAAACAGCGTTGTTATCGGTAGCAGCGGCGGGAAAGCGCGGGAAGCGCCATATCGTTGCTACAGAGAGAAAAAGAAAAGCGCGGGAAGCGCCATATCTTTTCTGAAATGCCTAAATCTGGTAATATTGAGGCTTTTGATGGCGAAATAGAAGATTGGACCACATACGTGGAAAGAGTAGAGGTTTATTGCACTGCAAATGGAATAACAGATGAAAAAAAAGCTTCAGTACTTCTGAACTTAATGGGCGCGAAGACATACGGGCTGTTACGAAATTTAATCACTCCAGCCAAACCAAAGGACAAGACTTTTAAAGAAATTGTTGATACCCTGCAGGAGCATTTAAACCCAACACCGCTGCTGATAGCGGAACGATTCAAGTTCTTCAAGAGAAATCAACACAAGAATGAAAGTAACGCTGATTACCTAACCGAATTAAGAAAGCTATCAAAGTACTGCCAATTCGGAGCAGGTCTATCGGATTATCTTCGAGACAAATTTGTTTGCGGTCTCTTAAGTGAAGGAACACAAAAAAGACTGCTTTCTGAAAAAGATTTAACATTGGACAAAGCTTTCAGTATGGCTGTATCATATGAAGCAGCAGCAAAAGGAGCTGCAGAGATACAACAAGAGACACAGGACTTCGGCACCCATGAAATGACACAGGGGTTCGGAAGATGTTATCGCTGCGGCAGATCCACCCATAACCAGAGGGACTGCTGGTTCAAAGGCAAAGCATGCAGGCAATGTGGTAAGATTGGACACATTGCACGGGTATGCCAATCTGGACAAAATAAATCCACTGACAGAAAACAAAAAATCAATAAAGAAAAGTACAGGAAGGTACAAATGATGACGGACAATAGCTCCGAAGACCAGAATAGCGATAGCGACTCCGGAAACAAGAGACTAAGCTGTCTCAAATTACATAATGTACTTGCCAAAGAGGATTACCAAACCATGTGGGTTACCCTCACAATAGCAGGGTCCCCAGTTAAAATGGAGCTAGATACAGGATCAGCTCTAACCATAATAAATCGACGAGATTACGAGAGGCTATTTTCGCATATACCTCTAAAAGACACATCCATTATCTTAAAAACATATACGGGGCAGAAAGTCTACCCCAAAGGAAAAATAAGGGTGCCTGTGGTATACAACGGCAAAGAAATACAAAAGTTGTATTTATACATTCTACAAGATGGTGGTCCACCGTTGTTGGGACGTGAATGGATAAGGAAGATACGTTTAGACTGGCACTCCATTCAGGCACTGACGGTGACCAGTAAGGAAAAAAACAATGATGACATCATACCTGAACGATTAAAAGACATCTTGGCCAACGCCAAAGAAGTGTTTCAAGAGAAACTAGGAACCTTGAAAGGCATCACCGCCTCAATAAAAGTGGAAGATACAGCAATTCCAAAATGTTTTAAGGCAAGACCGGTGCCATACGCAATACGTCCGGCAGTCGAGGCAGAGCTGAAGAATTTGGAAAAGGCAGGCGTATTATCCAAAATAGATTGGAGCGAATGGGCAACACCCATCGTTCCAGTCATGAAAAAAACATTGAAAAATAACTCTGAGGAACAGAAAAAAATTCGCATCTGTGGGGACTTTAAGGTGACTGTAAACCCGGTCCTTCACACGGTACAGTATCCTCTTCCAAGGATAGAAGATATTTTCGCCTCACTATCCAGAGGGAAACGTTTCACAAAAATTGACTTGGCACAGGCATATCTACAGATGGAGGTTGAGGAGACCTCTAAAAAGTATCTCACAATAAACACACACAAAGGCCTGTACCAGTACAATCGACTGGTTTTTGGAATAGCATCAGCTCCAGCTATCTGGCAAAGAGCTATGGAGCAAGTCCTGCAAGGGATTCCGGGGACTCAATGCTACCTAGACGACATCCTTATAACAGGAGAAAACGACAACGAGCACCTTGCCAATTTGGAGCAGGTGCTCACTAGGCTGAAAGAACGGGGCCTACGAGCAAATCACCCCAAGTGCGAATTTTTCCAAAATCAGATATCATATTGTGGCCACATAATTAATAAGGAAGGGTTGCATAAGTCACCTGAAAAAATTGAAGCAGTTATAAAAGCCCCAGCACCTGAAAATGTTTCACAATTAAGGTCATTCCTGGGATTAATAAATTACTATCATAAATTTTTACCGAACTTATCAACTATTCTACACCCTCTTAATGATCTTCTACAGACAGGAGTGATTTGGAAATGGAACGAAGACTGTAAACGTGCCTTCCATAAATGTAAAGACTTAATCACATCCGAAAAAATTTTGGCTCATTACAACCCATCACTACCGATCAGACTTGCGTGCGATGCATCCCCTTATGGCATAGGAGCGGTATTGTCCCATAGATTCCCTGATGGCTCGGAACGGCCGATAGCTTTTGCGTCACGCTCATTGAACTCAGCTGAGCGTAACTATGCCCAGATAGACAGAGAAGCACTCAGCCTGGTATGGGGAGTGAAGAAATTCAACCATTACCTACACGGACAAAAATTTACCTTGCTGACTGACCATCAACCCCTCATCTCCATATTCAACCCTAAAAAAGGTGTCCCCATTATGACGGCACAAAGACTACAGAAGTGGTCCCTTTTTCTAGGGGCACACCAATACAACATTGAATACAAAGGGTCAAAACAGCATGGGAATGCTGACGGTTTATCACGCCTACCGTTGCCAATGATAGAAGAGGCACCTACAGTAGACCCAGTAGAGATATTCCACTCTACCATAGTGGAATATCTACCGGTGACAAATTCTGCCATTGAAAGGGAGACAAGAAATGACCCTACTCTCTCACGGGTCTACGATTTAACAGTGAAGGGATGGCCAGCACATGGCGAACCACTGATGCCAGCATTCTCGCAAAGAAGAGAACAGCTGTCAGTGTGCCGAGGAACCTTGATGTGTGGATCCAGAGTCGTGATTCCACCCAAACTCCAGGATAAAGTGCTAAAGGAGCTTCACGAGGGGCATCTGGGTGGAGTGAAAATGAAGAACCTAGCTAGGGCGTTTGTATGGTGGCCAGGTATCGATGGAGACATCGAAGACATGACCAAGAGCTGCCTAGGATGCCAGAAGGTCCAAAATGCTCCGCCACAGGCCCCTCTACATCCATGGGAGTGGCCCTCATCTCCCTGGCAAAGGGTGCACATCGACTTTGCTGGTCCATTTATGGACTCAATGTTCTTAATCGCAGTTGATGCACACTCCAAGTGGCCGGAGGTAATAAAGATGTCCTCCACCACCATGGAAAAAACCATCACAGTAATAAGGACCATATTTGCCAGGAATGGGCTGCCGGAGCAGATATGTTCTGATAATGGACCGCAATTTGTGTCCGAAGAATTCAGAAAGTTCTTAAAGAACAATGGGGTAAAGCCCTACACGTCCGCCCCATACCATCCCGCCACCAATGGATTGGCTGAAAGGTTTGTCCAGACCTTCAAGAAGGCCATCAAGGCCATGGGTAATGAAGACATAAAACTTCAGCACAAGGTGGATAACTTCTTATTTGCATATAGGAATGCAACGCATATGGTTACTAACCAAACTCCCGCCATGATGTTCTACAATAGAAACCTAAGATGCCGGCTGGATTTGGTCAAGCCCAACATCTGAAGGGACGTGGAGAACCGGCAGTTTCAGGGCATGAATGAAAGGCCAACTAGGGCCTTCCAGATAGGCCAACCGGTTTTGGCCCGGGACTACCGTACCAAGAAATGGCAGCCTGGAACTATCTGCACACGATTAGGACCACTGATGTATACCGTGGACATCGGAGACAGCATAATAAGGCGCCATGCTGACCAAATCATCAAGTCATCCGAAAAGGGACAACCTAAACCACCACTCTATACATCTAACGATGAAGTAGAGATACCCATATCTACCTCCGATCCGGTGATACTGGAGCCCGATGAACCCGACACTGGCCTTCAAGCCGAATCAGCCTTGCCAGAAGAACCTACTACACCACCAGAAACTACTACGCCCCCGAGGCATTATCCGGACCGAGTCAGGAAGCCTCCTGATAGACTAACTTATAATTAATTAATACAGCAATGTATATTATTTTGCATATAACGTGTAATTAATAATTACTTAAAATATGATGTACTGGTTAGCTAGAAGGGGAGGAATTGTGGTGTATGTGCCTTTAAGAGCAATTATGGTGTATGTGCCTTTAAGAGCCCCAGGTGTGCGTAATGCCGGTAATTGCCACTTGGGCTATATAAGCCTGTGTATTGTGTATATCCTTTAGAAACCCCCCCCAGACTTGCTTAGTAAATACCTATGAACCAACTCCTGTCTTCAGTGTCTTTATCTACACACGGACACTACACTAGGCCGTTAGCGCTTGATTTAGCGCTCCCATTCTTTCTTTGAGTGATGACACTGAATTTTGCATGCAGCAAGATTCATTAGCGCCTGACGCTAAATCTCAAACTTTTCCAAAGTTGATGCCCATTCCTGGGCAATAATGAATTTCTCCCCCTTTGTCTTCTTTCCCCAAGTTTAATGGAACAGCTTAGCTAATCCATTGCTGCTGCTACATTTGTTTCTACATCCTGTGTCAAAAATGTAGCATTCTTGTCTATTGTATATGATTTTCTGGTATATTAGGAGTTATTTCCAGATTCACGTAAAGGAATCTCTTCTGACTGAGAAGCTGCAGAGTGTGTAAGCACACACTTCTTATTTTCTCCTCTCCTCTCACCCCAACGCAACCCTTGTCCCTTTTTCATTTCAGATACTCAAGAACTGGAACCTGCCCAGGCAGTGGAGGAAGAGGTAGAAGAAAGTGAAGATGAACAGAGATCATCACTCGATTGTACAGTCATAGCCAACAGCTCAGATACTGACACTGCACGTATTTTAGAGAATAGGATAAAGGAGGGATGTGCACATGGTGAGACACTGGGCACAAGTGCACAGGGGCTGGGGCAGCAGGAAAGGATAGCGCAGGTGCCAACTCGCTGGAGGGCAAGGTTGTACACTAGCTCTGCTGCTCAGGACTCAGATGTGCCAGGCTAGAGGAGAAGGCTGATGCATGTACACACCCATACGTTTGGTGCACTGGAAAGCCTACCGGAAAGCCTGCACTCAATGCCAAGGAACATGAAAGAGTCCAGCACCAACTTGGCACAGGGCTTTTTTCAGAGTTTGGAGCGGGTGGTCACCTCCATCAGCACATCTGTGGAACCCACCATGATGCAACGTCTGATGGCCAATGTCACAGCTTCCATTGCAGCACAAGCTGCTTCCATCAAGGTTCTGAGCGCTGCAGTGGAAACTCAGACTGCTGTCCTCATGGGTTTGGATACCACTGTTGAAAGGGGCTTCCAGGTCCTAACAGCAGACCATCAATCTGTTCTCCAATAGATCAGTAGGATTGCTGAGGCACCATCCCGGGAGAGTGGCAGTGGCTCCATGGAGCAGGAACCTGCCGTCCTCTCTCAGGATGACAGCATTCCTGCTCCCTCCCCTGCCACTCCACCAGTGCTTTTGCTGTTCCCTGTCAGCCAGTCAGCCCAGACTGCTGCAGCCCAGGCCGAGATGGTGCAGTTTTAAACCGGACCCTCTAGGCCCAGAGCTGCTTGAGGTCACCCACCAAGGCCATCTGCAGTCTCCTCAAATGAAGGTCAGCAGCCTTCCACCACCCCTGCTGCAGTCATTGGGGAAGCACCTCGTAAGAGCACTAGGAGAGGCAAAGGCACACGGAAGACAGGCACTAAGGGAATGCACAAGGGTGATTAGTTTATTTTTGTATACATTATGTAATGATTGAATTTATAAAATTGGATCAGAGTGTGCATTTTCTGGTGGTTTTTATTTTGGTGTTGTCGGAAAGAGGACGATATGATGGTCAGTGAGAGAGGAAAGGTAAGGAGCGTGGGCCTGCTGGTGAATGGGGAGGTGTGGTTGAGGTTACTCATATCACTCATTAATTATTTAATCACATAAAGCCCGAGCAGAAAGGGGCTGTCCACGTGGTAGCTTCCCTTCCTCTTCCTGTTCCTCCACTTCCTGTTGCACTTCCTCCTCCTCTTCTTCCTCATGCTCCTGCTCGTCAGCTTCTCACCTGATAGGTGGTAGCAAGGGCTGTTACCTCAAAATGGCCTGGTTGTACGTCAGGCAGCATAACACCATAAATCTTGAGACCCCTCAGCTGAGTGCTGCAGGGCTCCTCCAGAACAGTGGAGGCGTTGCTTGAGGATGCCAATGATGTGCTCTATAATGTTCCTTGTGGCAGCGTGGCTCGCATTGTAGGTTTGCTGTGCACGTGTGCATGCGTTCTGGACTGGAGTCATGAGCCGTGTCATGATTGGATAACCCTTGTCGCCCAATAGATAGCTTTTGACTTGCCGTGGTAGTTCAAAAATAGGTGGCACAGAGGACTGCTGCAGAATGAAGGAATTGTGATGACAGCCAGGATACCAGGCATTGACCTGCATGGTGTGCTGCCTGTGGTCGCACGCCAGCTGCACATTGAGGGACTGGTATCCCTTTCAGTACAGGAAAATGGCAGAGTTCACATGAGGCGCTTGCAGGGCAATATATGCTCAGTGAATGGCACCATGGGGAAGCCTGCTCGCTCCACATGCTTATCTCTGGCAAGGGAATGAGATGAAGCTGGCTCTCTGTGTATAGAGAGCCTCAGTGACCTCCCTTTGCAGCAGTGTACTACAAACTGCAAGATGCTGCTTATATCTCCAGCAGCAGCCTGGAAGAAGCCAGATTCATAAAAGTTCAGAGCCACGGCCATCTTGACAGCACAGGCAATACAGTCCTTGCCCTACCATGAGGTTGCAGTTGTGGCTGCAGCAGTTGGCAGATTTCACTCAAGACCTCTTTTGTGAAGCAAAGACGTCTCAAGCATTGGTCTTCGTTGAAGGATGACTTTGCACAATGTATTATCAGCAGCTTGCTACCGAACCATTTCATCATTGTTGTTGCTCTGACTATCTTATGTTGCATCTCTAATAACTTGAAGTAAGAGAAAAACACTATGGGGAGAAAGTGGGCTCTATAGCGTCTGTTGTTTAGGCATTACGAGCACTCTTCCCTCAAGATGTGCGGCCGCGCACTAATCCCTGAGCTCCTGCGTACTTCAATTGAAGACTGGATAGCAGCTGGAGTGGAGGAGGGGTCCAAGACACAATAGCCCGGAATCCAGACAGACAGTGGTTTGCGAGGCTAGTGACATCACCTTGAGTATAGTGTGCAGTTTTGGTCACCTTATCTGAGGAAGGATGTTCTTGCCATGGAGGGAGTGCAGCGAAGATTCACCAGACTGATACCTGGGATGGCAGGAATGATGTATGAGGAGAGATTGGGTCGATGGGCTTATACTCGCTGGAGTTTAGAAGAATGAGAGGGGATCTCATTGAAACTTACAAAATTCTAACAGGACTAGACAGACTAGATGCAGGAAGGATGTTCCTGATGGCAGGGGAGTCCAGAACCAGTGGTCACAGTCTAAGGATAAGGGGTAAGCCATTTAGGACTGAGATGAGGAGGAATTCCTTCACCCAGAACCTGTGGAATTCTCTACCACAGAAGGCAGTTGAGGCCAATTCATTAAATATATTCAAGAAGGAGTTAGATATATTTCTTAAGGCTAAAGGGATCAAGGGATATGGGGAGAAAGCAGGGACAGGGTACTGAATTTGGATGATCAGCCATGATCTCATTAAATGGCGGAGCAGGCTCGAGGGGCTGAATGGCCTACTCCTGCTCCTATCTTCTATGTTTCTATGTTTCTAAAGCTGATTAGTGGGATGTGTATCTCAATGCTCAGCATTGTAGCTCTTGAAGTGTGTGTTCTGATGGTCGATGGATTCCTGTGTAACGCCGGGAGGTGATTGGTTTTCTCCCTTAAATTTTGCCCTTTCAGCTGGACAGTGGGAGAATCCCCTGCGTCTGATTATTTGCCTGAACACCTTTGCAGCCTTCTGCACAAGCACACGCTATACCGGAGCCACTCATGCTCAGTACCCAGTTGCGACTAGCACCATGGGCCACGCTTTCCTCGGCTCCATGCAGGGATCCATTAGAGGCTGGGAAAAATCAAGGATTGAAAGGGGAGAGGGAATCAGAGGGGGGCGAGAGAGAGACTGGAGGGAGAGAAAGAGAGAGACACTGGGGGAGAAAGCGAGATGGAGGGAGAGAGAGAGACTGGGGGAGAGAGAGTGAGACTGGGGGAGAGAGAGATGGAGGGAGTGAGAGAGAGAGACACTGGGGGAGAAAACGAGATGGAGGGAGAGAGAGACTGGGAGAGAGAGAGAGTGTGAGACTGGGGGAGAGAGAGATGGAGGGAGAGAGAGAGAGAGACTAGGGGGAGAGAGAGAGACTGGGGGAGAGAGAAAGAGCGAGACTAAGTGAGAGAGAGAGAGACTGGGAAGAGAGAGAGACTGGCGGAGAGAGTGAGATGGAGGGAGAGAAAGAGAGAGACTAGGGGGAGAGAGAAACGGAGGGAGAGAGAGAAAGACTAGGGGGAGAGAGTGAGACAGGGAGAGTGAGAGAGAGAGAGAGAGACTATGAAGGGATAATTACAAGTCCTAGCCCTTTTTGGGCTACCCCAGATCAGGCGGATTCCCCAGATGTTCACCTTCAACTAAAGTTAGAGATAGCCGAATTCTATAAGACGCTTAATTGGGTCTAAAGGTCCAGGCTATCTCTCTCTAAAGGAAACGAATGACTTGAAGATGTTACCGTCTTCCAGATAGCACTTTTAATAAGTTTAACTAGACTGTAACCTTCCGGATATTATGAGAGTCCGGAATACTCACCCAGAATTCTGTAACTCCTCACCAAAGAGTGTACAGAGATTGAGTTTGCGAGTTTGATACTGAAATACTCTGTGAGAAAATTCTAAAAATATATAGATTTATTAAAGAACCGACATGCAGCTAACAGCTGGTGATTCAATTGCAACTTTAACAGTTCAAAATACAAATAGCTTACACTTCTTATTCTCAGAGATCCTTATTCTCAAATCTTAACTTCGCTACATTTTTACATTTCTTACTATTCTTAATCCAGGATATCCACCAAAATCAAATAAAAGTATCTCTTGATCCCCGAGACTCAAAGAGTTTAAAACTTACAGAGCCTGCCTCTGAAGTTGAGAATCACTTGCCCCTTCCAGCGACTTCTGACTTTCTATCTGAAAGTTCCATATTTTATATCCTTTTTGCAGTGGTAAATCCTTTGAAGTTTTCGACTGATGTAAGCTAATTATCTCTAGTCATATCTCTGCTGACTTCTTTCTACTCTTACTGTCAATTCAGCTGTTAATTTTCAGAATCCTGTCTCTACCTTTAGGTGTTCAAATTTTATCATAAAATATGGTTGACAGATGTATATATTTGATGCCATTCTTACGAAGGGCTTCCATTCAATTTTTAAATCACCTTAACTGTTTATAAGCAGATGTTGTGTCTCCTAACTGTCCCATTTTCAACACAAACACAATGGGGTCGATTTTAACTCAGGTGCAGGGAATTGGCGTGTTCCCCAAATTTAGTGTTTCCCACACGAATCTTACTGGGTCTGTGAGATTGATGCAATTTTAACTCAATTGGCCAATTGATTTCCAACGTGTGGGATGCCTTGGCAATTGAGTATTTCCAGTCAGAAAGTCGCAGAATATGACGTCATCATTGCTGCTGTTTTTAAGGTCCACAGCAAGCCTTGCTTCTTCTGCAGGCTTCCAAACTTCACCATTAAGATGGCACAGGAGCCTGCAGGAGCAACGGCCAGCGGGAGGGGAAGAGCTGCCCCCAAATTTGATGAGGCTTCACTCCAGGCATTGTTGGATGGTGCTAGGGCCCACAGGGAGGTCCTGTTCTCTTCTTCAGGGAGGAAGAAGCCTCCCAGTCAGACCAAGGCTGTGTGGCTACAGGTGGCTGGTGAAGTCAACTCCTTGGGGCTCACTCAGCACACCTGGTTGCAGTGCAGGAAAAGATTCCATGACCTTCATCGCACTTGAAAAGTAAGTATGAAGCTTCCACCACCCTCAATCTGATCCCCATTGCCTTTCCTCACCAGCACTCAGCTTTAGCAATCTCTTCCTCCACATCCCACTTGACACTCACATCCATGCACCCTTACGCATTCCCTCTCTCTCTATGCTCACATTCACATACCTATTCCACCATGCAGTCCTCACACTCCCTCTCACTCTGATGCTTTGAACACAACTGACAACACACAGGGAGGGCCCTTGGTCTTGCAACCTCACTCCATCTTTGTCTCCTTCTAAGTATCTATGCTATGCAATCTCTGCACTCACTCCTTCATTCCCACTCAACCTCCACTTGTCTCCCTCATTGCAGGAAAAGAGAGCTCACAACAGGAGAGAGTGAGCCAGGACAGGAGGAGGGCCACCCTCATTAGCCCAGCTCACCCCCTGGGAGGAAGCTGTCCTGGAGATTGTCAGGGCTGACAGAGATGCGGAAGTTGGGGAAGGGCAGACAGGTGCATCCCCGCAAGCTGGTGACAGAATAGTTTTCCATCTCTCTCATTGACATTGCATGAGTCGCTGATAATGATTCTGAAGCTACATCATATGGACTTATGATCATCTGCAAAATGCAATGTGCATGTAACCTTGGCATCATATCTCTAACTTTTTCCTTGACTCCCCCACAGGACCATCGAGATCCCCCGTCCCCAGTGTGCAGGAGGAAGAGCCTGAGATGCCAGACTCCTCAGAGGAACCTGCAACCTCTGAGGGCGCAGCGTCAGCAGAATTCAGCGCACCCAGCACCAGCACAGACACTCATACCTCGGTAGGACCTTCGGGGCATAGAGTAGAGTTGTCACCTGGTGTATCACAGCTCACAAGTGAGCATCAGCAGATTGTGGAGACAGGGACAGCAGTGGAGAGTCCTAGTCGGAGGGTGCAGGACTCTGCCAGCTCGGCTCAGCAGCATGTCGACCCTCAGCCTCTGGGTCCATCCGTAAGATCAGAGGTGATGGAACACCAGGCACAGATGCAGGAGTCTCTGGCAGGTTTTGTCTCTAGGGTCGCTGCGAGTGTGGAGCGAATGGAGGAGTCCATAGCGAACATGAGCAGAGCCTTTGTGGAGTCATTGGCGCATGAACGCATCACCATGGAAAGGATGGCTACCTCCGTGGAAAGGATTGCTACCTCCGTGGTAAGGCTGGCTACCGTAGAGGAGAGGATGGCTACGGTAGAGGAGAGGATGGCTACGGCCATGGAGGATCTTAGTCGCCAGGGTATGAAAAACATGGTCATTGCTCAGAATAGAATGACATCTCTTGAGGAGCGATGGGCATCTATTGAACAGAGAAACCAGACCTTCATGGAAGTCCTTCTGAGTAGGACTGCCATTGCAGATACGGGTCCCCATGGCCCCCCTGATGTGCAGCAAGGTGCTCTTCAGCCACTTGCAGGCGCTGAGTGGGAACTGACCCATGAGAGGGAGGTTGGTGGCAGACCTCAAGGGAGTGGGGTCTCCTCTCCAAGTGTTCACACTTCCATGCCACTGCAGAGCCCTCGGTCAGAGCCCCACTGGAGTCCACACCCAAGTGAGATAGACGACTCAACCCCTGCACAGCCGCAGGTGCAGCAGACTGTTGACGAGCCCTCACAGGCTCGCAACCCCAGAGGATGCCTGCCAAAGGTGTCGAGACAGGAGCAGCAGGAAAGTGAGTAAGGGGCGTCCACATCTGCTGAAGCCACAGGGGAGGTAACATGTAGGAGCACGCGTAAGAGGAAAATTCTGCACAAATTGTCACAAGGGTAGTCACTTGGGTGCAATTTTGTGTTTAATGTAAAAATGCCATCACGTCGTTATTGAACATAAAAATTCTGATGGCAAATGTTGCAGTTGTGGCATCTGTCATTTCGCTATTGGGACTTCCACATTGAGGCCTTAGGAATACTTGCAACTGTCTGTATGGTGGTCAGAGTGCTAGGAATCCTCTGGTTCTTGGCCATTGCCAATTCTCTGGTAAGAAGCAGTGAGGCAAAAGTGTTTGATTGACTAGGCTAAGCAAATCTGGCCAGGATGAGTGCGTTCCTTGCATCCCGGGCAGCAATGTTCTCGCGTAATGCTGCTGTTGGTTGATGGGCCTCTGCAGGATGTTCGTTTTCGCACTCCTCCTCCTCCTCCTCATCTGAGGAGGATATATGACGAGCCACTTGGTCCTCAGGAATCTGCAAGCCACGACGCTGTGCCATGTTGTGAAGTGCACAGCAAACCATGATGATTCTGGAGACCCTGGCTGCTGAGTACTGCAGGGCTCCACCTGATCTATCCAGGCATCTGAAGCGCATCTTCAGCAAACCAATGGTTTGCTCGATAATGGATCTGGTGGAAATGTGGCTGGAGTTGTAGCACTCCTCAGCTTTGTTGGCTGGCCTCCTCAACGGTGTCATTAGCCACGTCTTCAGGGGATAGCCCTTGTCTCCAAGTAGCCATCCGTTAAGTTGGTCTGGCAGTCTGGATAGCGGAGGCACACTAGACTGGCGCAGTATGAAGGAGTCATGGCAACTGCCAGGGTACATGGCACAAACATGCAAAATTTCCTTCTTGTGGTCACACACCAACTGAACGTTAAGGGAGTGGAAGCCCTTGCGGTTGACAAAAATACCTGGATTGAGATGGGGTGCCCTAAGAGCCACATGTGTGCAGTCAACGATGCCCTGCACCCTTGGAAAGCCTGCCAGATTAGCTAATCCAACCGCTTGCGCGTGACACTTGCTTGATCCTTGGTGAAATGGATGTGATTGTGCGCGAGGGCAAAGAGGGCATCGGTTACCTGCGTGATGCAAGTGTGCGCGGCCGCCTGGGAGATGCCGCTGATGTCTGCTGCTGATCCCTGGAATGAGCCTGAGGCAAAAAAGTTGAGTGCGGTGGTGACTTTGATGGCCACTGGTAATGTTTGTCCACCTGGTCCTCTGGGCAGCAGCTCTTGCTGTAGCATTGCACAGATGTCAGTCACTACCTCTCGCTAAAGTCGGAGCCGCCTTTAGCACTGCTGCTCAGACATGCTGAGGTAGCTGACCCTGCATCTGTAGACCCTGTTTGGGGGGTATCTCCTGCGCTGACGGGCTTCCAGGCGCTGGCCCCTTCTGGCCTGTGGAGCTTCAGGTGGGTGAGCAGCAGCCTGGCGCTCCTGCTGCTGCTGCTGTTGCTGGTGCTGCTGTTGTTCCTGGTTCGGCTGGTGCGGCTGGTGCTCGAGCTCCTCTAATGCCCAGATGGGAAGGAAATAAATGGCTCCCATGCCTCTGGTATATGCCTCCATTGAGGAAGCGCTGAGTGAAGATGGCAAGAGGGGTTTCCCAGGAGGTCACACTGGAGATGGGTGTCAGGCTCCAACCTTCCACAGGTGTGGTTAAGCCTTCTAAAAGTTGCCCCAGACCTGAGACCACTAAGTCCTGCCACCTGCAAATCATGGCTGATCAAATCTCCTCTTTAATGGTTGACCTGCAGTTGATAGTCAGTAATCCAATAGTGCTCCCGCCAGGTTTCACATTCATGTTTCCCACCAGGCGTGTTTTTTAAGTGGGAAAAGGGTTAAATTCGCAAGGGCCTTTCAAAATAGGATTATAGAGGCCATTTAGTGGCTGTTAAGGGCCTTAACGACCAGTCCCGCCTGTTGGATGCGGGACGGAGTCGGGACCATCAGACACGCCTAAGTTAAAATTGCTCGGAGTCAGGAACCAGACGGGGGGTGGGGGGGGTCCTGCCCACCAGTTTTTGCGAATTTAACCCCCCGCACGCCTCCAAGCCCACCTCCATGGCTCAATGAAAATCATGGCCTATGAATAGAGAGAGACTGGGGAGAGAGTGAGAGAGAGACTGGGGAGAGATAGAGAGAGACCATAAAGAAGAATACCCTCAGTCATCTAGTCCTGGGACTCAGTGAAGTAACTACTAACACTACTAACAATAACCAGCCCCAGGACAGTGACAGCATAACACAAAGAATTCGACCCAACACAATCGTCGCTAAGCAAAAGGAAAAATATCTGTCATATTGGACAGAAACAACAAAAACCCAAAGCAAACTCAATTGCTACTTGGCCCTAAACAGACAATACAACATGGCTGATTACCTGACCATAGTAAAGGATAGCAAACTGAGAAATACCTTGACAATGTACAGACTTAGTGAACATAGCCTGGCGATCGAAAAAGGTAGACACAGGCAGACCCGGCTACCAAGAGAGGACAGGATATGCTCTCACTGCAGTCAGGGAGTGGTGGAGACAGAGATGCACATCCTCACAGCTTGTAGAAAATATCAGGGCATAAGGGAGAATTTCTACCCAAAATTCACAAAAATATGCCCGGAATTCAGAAATTTGAATGACGACCAAAAACTCCCATACCTACTACGGGAAGAGAGAAATTGTGTAACCTTAGCGGCACACTATGTTACAGCTTGCCATAAACAGAGGGACAACCACTAAATATAAGAAAAGAGTATATACAAATTATATGAATGTATATTTATACACTCAGGGATATATCTGTTTATACACTGTATGGCTAGATCTGTATTTTTGTGTACAACCATGAATGTTTTTCGATGCTTTGGCAACATAAGATGTACCTTGTCATGCCAATAAAGCGATTTGAATTGAATTTAATTGAATTGAGAGACTGGGGAGAGAGAGCGAGACTGGGGGAGAGAGATAAACTGGGAAAGAGAGAGAGAGAGGGAGAGAAAGACTGAGTGGAGAGAGTTAGACGGGGAGAGAGAGACTGGGGAGAGAGAGAGAGAGAGACTGCGGGAGAGAGTGAGAGAGAGACTGTGGAGAGAGAGAGAGAAACTGGGGATTGAGGGATTGCGGAGAAAGAGAGAGAGAGAGACTGGGGGAGAGAGAGAAACTAGGAGAGAGAAAGAGAGGGAGAGAAAGACTGAGGGGAGAGAGAAAGACGGGGAGAGAGAGAGACAGAGAGAGATAGAGATAGACAGGGACAGAGAGAGATAGAGAAACAGAGGGAGAGAGGGACAAACAGAGTGAGAGAGGGACAGAGAGAGAGTTAGCAAAAGAGGGAGAGAGAGAGGGGCAAGGGTCCAGACACGTGTAGTCCACTCCCGGGGACTGAGCAGTGGCCGCACTTTGGAACAACACAGGTGGAGGTGCAGCACATGTGCAATGGCTGCTGGAAAGAGGCTAAAACAAACAATTTTTAGGCCTGCGGTGAAACAAACATATGAGAAAAAAAATTCGGAAAATTGTTTAAAGCCAGAAAAAATACTGGAAAGTGATGTTGAAAGTTGATGTTGTAAGTTCCAGTTAAATTTTCCCAAGTGTTGTCCCCTTTTTGAAAGAGTCTATCAGAGTTATTTAAATCATGTTATGAGAGGGGGAAAAATGTTTGTGCCCCTTTTGTACCTCAGAGTCGGTGAGAGACGGAAGGAATGGCAGCAGAAAAAGAGGAAACAACTTCTCCAAAACTGATCCCAACTCCTCACCAAGGCTGGGGATAAATAACCTCACCGCCGCCTTAGGAAATTTTAACCACTTTATTCACTTTCTTATTTGAACTCCGTTTGGTATTAGAGTTTATTTAATTTTTTTGTTATATGTTTAATGGCAGTGTTGAAGAAGGAAAGGAAAACTTGGAACAACTTCTTCTGTCAAAGCTGCAATGAGACTTGAAAGAATTTAAAGATTTTTAATGAACTTTTCACAATAAATGAGTGTTAAAGACACTTGCCCCACCCCCCCAAGTTTTGAATATGATTTTGGAAGAAACAGAAACAAAAATCAATTTTCCCCTCATCTAAACAAGTTTCAACCAGGTCTTAAAGTCCAAACACTTTTAAAGAGGCTCTGAAATGCTTAAAATGTTTTAAAATTGAAATTTCTCAATATTTGATTTTGGATGATCGAGTGAAGTGAGTAGCTTTACACAAACATGCAACCATGCTGTTGAGGAGGGGGAGGGCGGGGAGGATTTGTAGGAGTTACAGATTACTTTTTATTGACCTTTAAAAAATATATAATTAAGTCGTTTAGTAAGAGAACCAAAAAAGGGGAAAAACACAAACCATTTTATTTTCACTAAAGCAAAATACTGCAGATGCTGGAAATCTGAAATAAAAACAGAAAATGCAGGAAATACTCAGCAGGTCAGGCAGCATCTGTGCAGAGAGAAACAGAGTTAACATTTCAGGTCGATGATTTATTTTGTCCGTCATTCTATAGTCCTAACAAGTCCCAGGAATAATGTAAATACTGTATAGATTTCCTCTTAAGCGTTTGGTGGAGTGTTAATGGAAACAAGAGTTATGTGATGATGTATAAAAATTGCAGGAAGCTACTTTAGAAGAAACCACTATTTATTTATTGAGAATGGCACAGAAAATATTTCGATTAAACTGATAATATACAATTTTGATTTGGTATAAATGTTTGAAATAGGAGATTCAAAATTGAGAGTACAATGAAGTTTGTTTCCCGCTATTTAATGGCGAAATACCTAAAATAATTTGACACTTTTCGTGATAAGAGCAGAGGTTAATATTGTGGAGAATGTTTGAGAGGAAAACATTAGAAGCGAAATTCATAAATTAACATCTTTACATCACCATATTAATAAACATTTCCAAGTCAGTCTGATTGGTTCTCCTGTCCGGGAAAAGAGGTGAATGTTTATTTCTGTTAAATTAAAGCTTTTCCTGCATTTTGTTTTTAATTCGGTGACGCAAATTGTGTATGTGTTTTTCTGCACTTGTGAATAAGTGCTGCATTTCTGACATGTTACATGGGGGTGTGCTGGTTCAAGAAGACCACGTTTATTAATGGAAGTGATTGAAGTTGAAAATACAGATACCCGTTTTTGTTCAATTTTTTTTAATACTGTGAACTAAAGAACTACAGCACTTTATTATTTGTTGGTTGTCTGGTTGCATTGTGATTAATATTCTAATCACTTATGTGGACGTACAGCACGTCAGCGCTATAGGAAAGCCGCTGCTCCTGCTGCTTGTGCAGCCACTGCTATAGTGACATGAGGGATGGGCTAATATGTTGAAAACTTTACAATTAATACAAATTGCACAAAATTATTTCATTATACCTCTTTCAGCTCACCTTGGGCTTTTGGATTGTTTGTCGATGCATAGCCGTGTAACTGAGCAACGTTTCTGAAGTGTTAATGCATTATTATGCAGTTCTTTTATATCCCAGTCATTTCTGACAAGTATATTTTTTAAATAGAGTTTGTACATGATGAACTAAAAGTTTTTAATTAATTCTACCATAAACAAACTTGCAGAATGGGCATGTAAATGACAAATGAATTTCAATATAGATAAGTGTGAGGAGGTGCGTTTTGTAGGAGGAATAAGGAGGCGACCTACTCCTTGGAAAATAAGAGTCTAAATGGGGTAGAGGTGCAAAGGGATCTCGGGGTACAGATTCACAAATCATTAAAAGTAGCAACGCAGGTTAAAAAAGCCATAAAAGTGCAAATAAAGCACTGGGGCTCATTTCTAGAGGAATAGAATTCAAAAGCAGTGAAGCTATGTTAAACTGGTATAGAACCTTGTCTGTTTTATGGTTTGAGGCGGTGGGGGGGCAGTATGGCATTTCTGTATATATGCTTTTAAGTGGATGCTGTTGCTGTCGTTGTTGTTGTAAAAGTTGTTGTTGTAAAATTTGCCCACGGCCAAAAAGGTCACGCTGAAAGGTGTTTGTGGCCCGTTCAGTACAAAAACCATTGGCTACGAGTCCTCCTAATGCTCGAAAATGGCATCAGCAATGCATGCACACACTTCCGATGGGAAGTGCACCAGACGCCATCTTGGTAAAGGGGTTTGCACACATGCACCTAACGACTGCCAGCAGCATGCAGAGCAGGCAGATTATGACGTGAATGAATATGCAACACTGATTTGAAGCCATTACTACCATTTTCAAATGCCACGCTCCAGCCTACACCCTCTCTTAACCTTGCACAGCTGAACACGACATCAAAAGGCATGAAGGAGATCCCACCAGCGCTACTTAAAGGGATCATGATCTACTTATAGGTTAGTTGCTGAATTATTTCATCTGGCTGTTGGTGCAATTCTACATGTTTTTTGGAGAGAATTGCTCCTGACAGATCCTCTGCGGATACGGCCTCCTGCTGAGAGCCCGTCTCCCCCTCCTCCTCCTCCCTCTTCTAGCAGCTTGTCCTGCTCTTTGTGGCCTCTCTTCATTTTATCAGTCATGCTCAATTCCAAGAGGAAGGCCTACCAGTCCACCCATGTCTGGAAGCAACTTGTTTCAGCACAAACTTTTAAATCAACAAAAAAGTAATTCGACACCAGCCAGACCACTCCCTGTAGACTATTGAAATTTTAGGCAAATGCAGGAAAGCTCCAAAAAACACATTGATTGACATCATAATCTGCCTGCTCTGCATGCTGCCAGCAGTCGTTAGGTGCGTGTGAATACCTCTTTACCAAGATGGCGTCCGGTGCACTTCCGATTGATGCGCGCGCATCATGGATGCCATTTTCGAGCATTTGGAGGTCTCGTAGCACCTAAAAAACAGGCACCAAAGAGCCCAATTTCTCCCCATAGTGTTTTTCTCCCACTTCAAGTTATTAAAGGTGCAGCATAAGATAGTCAGAGCAACAACAGACAGCCCTTTCTCTGCCTCTGTACTTGCTTAAAACCTGTTACATCTCTAACTTTTCCAGTTCTGACGAAAGGTCATCGACCTGAAATGTTAACTCGGTTTCAATCTCCACAAATTCTGCCTGACCTGCTGAGTATTTCCTACATTTTCTGTTTTTATAACAATGATGAAATGGTTTCGGTAGCAGGCTGTTGCTAATACATTGTGCAAAGTCATCCTCAAGAGGTCAACAAGTTCAACCAACCTCCTATAAAGATATTACTCCCTGCTGTTCTGCTTTCACGACCAGACAGTACAGTTTATACTTGTACCCAGCATGGCTTTCAGGTAATTACAGTGCTTTTCCAAAGGAAGGTGATCTCAAGCACTGAGAGACCATGACCACTGAGAACAGGCTGAATGTTACAAAACAGACTCACTTTTGCTTGTGGTGTTCGGCTTATTTTGTTTTCATAATTGTCATGTCCCGTGGTAATTTAAGCAGGGCATCAAGAGCATATTAAAAACTTAAGCTGCATAGGCTGACTGTAAATCCTAGATTAAAAGGGCCAATATGTGTTTACGCTGTATATTCTAAGCTAACTTTGCCAGAAGATATGGCTGTGAGTAATAATTCACCCCAACTTACTTTTTAGTAAATCTAGTTACAATCATGGCATGCAAAGTCATTAACTCGTTTATAGAAAAGTATAAAAAGTTTCTATTCTGCATGTGTTTTCACTGGCTGAGGGATAGTGTGGAGATTAATACCTCCTTTCTTTGGTTACCCCTTTGTCTCACTTCATCTAAAGCCAGGCCACCTTGCACCAGACCTTCACCTAATACCACCCTGAAACCAGATGGTAAGGGGTCTGCTGGAGTGCCCTGGAGTAACTCAAATTCTGATCTTCCCTTTCTACTTACGAGGATTGAAAGCATGAAATTCCACCCATCCAGTTTTGAACCGGGCTGCCCAGCCTTGTGCTGGTCACCTAAAAACCTGACAGCAAAGTCTAGTGGTGTGTCTAAGGGCTAGATTTTGCCGGCGCTCAGAGGGCAGGTTTGGAGGCGGGTCTGCTGTCAAAATAGCAAAGATTGACAGCGGGTAGGAAACCCGCTGTCAACCCGCCTCCACGCGAGTCTCCCAGGTGTCGGGTCTGTCAGCGGAGAACTGACCCGACTCCAAGCGGCGGGGGAGACAATTGAGCTCATTAAATGGCTTGTTAACCGCCAATTTAATGGTATTTTGAGGCTCCCTTCCAATTTTACGTGCTCTCCCACCAGTTACCCGCTACTCAGGGAACACGCCAGCTCACCCTGGCGTGTTTTGAGTCTGCTCTGATGTTTTTGATAAGCTGACAGCTGCAGAAGTGGTATAAAGGATGCCATGTTGCAGATGGTGATTTTCAGAGCGCAGAAACTGTTGGTTACTGCATTTGTAAGACATATAGGGGGAAAAATTCAGTTGGTTTGTGCCTCCCATTAGCACCTTAAGAGGGCACCAATGGGGCGCAAAGCAACGAGCGCCCATGCGCGGCGATGTTTGCGCCGCTCACGAAATTAACTAGACATTTTGCGGTGGTGCTAAACACTACCACCACGTTCTCCTGCACCGGCAGATCGTGACGTCAGTCGAGTGTGCAACGCCCCGGTAGCACCCTGGATCGGATATTGAGTGGCGCCTCCTGCCTTACTGCCTGCCGCTAGCAACGACAGGTTGAGGGGAGCGTTTTGCAGTCAGGAAGGGACTGGGAGAGCACTATTTAAAGGCGACCGCTTCCTGCCTTTTTTTTGTTAGTAACATTTTTGCACCACGCATTCTGAGAGAGAGAGAGACTTCTGGAGAGATTCAATGCTGTGTAAAGGAGCTTAGGGTAATGAGCAGCACTTTGCAGCTTCATTTTGATTTGCCCTTCCTTGTATCGATTTAGAAGACACTGTGGGGGCTGCACCCTGAGCTCTTTCCCTGGGACTCTCCATTGTTCTTTCCAGCAGATTTAATGTACAGGTCTCTCCAGGCTGAGATTCAAGGCTGCAATGAGCAGGATGTTGATGAAGAGCAAGATCGACCCTCCCCTTTAAGAACTGGCCGGCACCAGTGTGTCTGTGTTCCATTGCTGACTGACATCACATGAGCTTCGCCAGCGCTCTGAGGTACTGCCTCGCTCCTCGGCCGTTGCACCTTAAGACAGGTGTGCAGCGCCTGATTTAACGATCCAATCCCCTCCAGGGGCGATAAGAGCCAAGTTTGCAGTCGAAGGCGATAATTAGCGCCAAGCGCTAATCTTTGTGCCCGGCCGATAATTGCGCCCCAAACGGGGCGATACTGAATTTTTCCCCCATAGAGATTTCTTTAGCTTGCAAGTGTTTAGAGCCAACTGTATGTCCAGTGCCACCTCATTGGAACAACCTCTCTCACCATTGACAGATCGCTTCTGTCACCTCACCTGCAGCTGCCATATATTGCAGCAACATCGGTGCCCTAGAAATTACCTCACCTTGCTCCTTTGATTCCTTGCACACTCAGCCCCAACACTTGTAGTGTCCGAGTATAAATAATACACGGACTGCAGGAGAACAATAATAACAGGTATTTACTGAACAGAGGGTACTCTTTTTGTTTGGACCCAAAAAAAAACCCAATTGGACTGTAAATAAACAAAAGTTCAACTAAAACTTAACAAATCAAATTAAAATTTGGTTTTCCGGGTTGATAATGCACTCCAGTCCCTGCGGCGCCCACCGGTCACGGAAATACTCAAGCGCGCCGGCGGACACCGCGTGCTCCAACTCCAGGGCCACCCGGGCGCGAACATGGCCGCGGAAGAGAGGCAGGCAATCTGGCTGGACGACCCCCTCGACCGCCCGCTGCCTGGACCAATTGATGGCTCTTTTAGCCAGGCGCAGGAGCAGGCCCACAAGGAGGTCCTCCAACCTGTCCGCTCCCCTCCGCACCGGGTGACCGTAGATCAAGAGCGTGGGACTGAAGTGCAAACAAAAATAGAGGGGCAGCCCCTTCAAGTAATGAAAGAGGGGCTGCAACCTCTCACACTCCATATAAACGTGAAACACGGACTCCTCCAGGCCACAAAAAATGCAGGCGGCCTGGGAGTCCGTGAACCTACTTAAAACCTTATTGCACGGGACTGCTCCGTGCAACACCCTCCAGGCCAAGTCCCCGATGGAACAAGGGAGGACTCCCGCGTAGAGAGGCCTCCATTGGGGACCTCCGCCACCGCCAGTCGGCAAGACGCCACGCCAAGGCGTGTCCGGACGGTAGACGAAGATGGCAAAGTGGAGAGTGTGCAGGAGCAGCCCGTACAGGAAACCCCTCCGTGCCTTTTCATTCCGCGTGGAGGGGTTTCCTGTAGTGGAGTCAGGGCCCAGTGCCGCTTTCACTGATTCGATGGCTTCGACCGCGAGCCGGACGTTGGTCCAGGACAGGCGCCGCGCCAGCTCCTCCGGCGTCATCCAGCCCGCTCCTCCGCCATCGAGCAGGTCCCCGACTCTGGTCACCTTGCCAGGCACAGCCCTGCCCTCCGCCAGCCGCCCGAACCCGCGTTCGTGGAGGTGCGGATTCCTGAGCAGCGGCTCCCGAAGGAGAGCCGCCGCTCCTGATGGGGGAGAGCTCCGCCTGGAAGCGACGTAGTTCCAAACCCATAGTAGTTCCTGGTAGAAGACAGGCAGCTCCCGCAGGCCGGCACGCCTGCTGCCCACTTCGCAAACAGGAGCTGCGTGTCGTAATTGAGGCCGTGCAGCTGGAGGAAGAAAAACGTCGCCAACGCACACCATCTCAGAGAATTCTCGGCGTACAAGTATCTCTGCAGCATCTGAAGACGGAAAGTCGCAACCTGGGTGTGAAGGCACACCAGCGCCTGACCGCTCTCCCTAAGCGGGAGACACAGAACCGCGGCAGAGACCCAGTGCTTCCTTTTGTCCCAGAAGAAGTCAATGAGCTTCTTCTGCATCTTGGTGACAAACGCAGGGGGAGGGTTCAAAGTGACCAACCAGTACCACAACATGGCGGCCAACAGCTGGTTTATGACCAGCGCTCGACCCCTGTAGGACAACACTCGGAGCAGTCCTGTCCAGCGTCCTAGGCGAGCGGTGATTTTGGCCTCCAGCTCTTGCCAGTTCGCCAGCCAGGCGTCCTCGGCAGGGCTAAGGTAAACTCCCAAATAGAGGAGGTGCGTGGTGCTCCAGGCAAAAGGCCTGAACTCCTCCGGCAGGGAGTCCACCCGCCACTGACCCACCAGGAGTCCGGAACATTTCTCCCAGTTGATCTTGGCGGAGGATACGTCCGAGTAAATCTGCTGGCATTCCCGCATCCTCCGCAAGTCAGCGGGATCCGTGACCATGAGGAGCACGTCATCGGCGTAAGCCGAGAGGACCACCTCCACGCCCGGCCCTTGCAGAGCCAGTCCCATCAACCTCTTCCGCAAGAGGTGCAGGAATGGCTCCACGCAAACGGCGTACAACTGACCGGACATGGGGCATCCCTGACGCACCCCCCTCCCGAAGCAAAGGGGCGCCATCAAGGACCCATTAACTTTAATCAGACACTCAGCGGCGGCGTACAGAAGTCGGATCCGGGCGACGAAATGCGTCCCGAACCCGAATGCGCGCAGAGTCCCGAAGAGATACTCGTGATCCACCCTGTCGAATGCCTTCTCCTGATCCAGGGAAAGGAAGGCGACCGACAGACCAGCCCTCTGGGAGTGGTGGACCAGGTCCCGGACCAGATGGATGTTATCGTGGATGGTCTGGCCCGGGACCGTGTAGGACTGGTCGGGGTGGATCATGTGGGCCAGCACGGTGCCAAGGCGAGCAGACATGGCCCTGGCAAAGATTTTATAGTCCGTGCTGAGGAGGGAGACCGGGCGCCAGTTCTTAAGGAGGCGGAGATCGCCCTTCTTAGGCAGCAGGACAATGACCGCCCTGCGCCAAGAGAGGGGCATCTCCCCGGTCGCCAAACTTTCCCCCAGGACCCGCGCGTAGCCGCCCCCCAAGACGTCCCAGAACGCCCTGTGGAACTCCATGGCCAGCCCGTCCAGCCCCGGGGACTTTCCACTAGAGAGCTGCCGGAGGGCGCTGGTCAGCTCCGCCAGGCTTAGCGGAGCGTCCAATTTTTCGGCGCCCTCCGGGCTGAACTTCGGCAGGTCCTCCCACAAATCTCTGCGCGCATCCTCGCTGGACGGATCGGAAGAGAACACAGCCCCGTAGTAGGTGCGGGTCTCCGCGCTGATTCCCTCTGGATCCGAGACCAGAGATCCGTCGTCGGCCAGCAGCCCCAAGAGCTGCTTACGGACACCCCGTCTTTTTTCCAGCGAGTAGAAGAAGGGGGAGCCGCGCTCCAGGTCCCGCAGGAGCTGGATCCGCGACCTCACGTACGCGCCTCGGGACCCGACGAGCTGCAGGTCCTTCAGCGCGCCCTTCTCCTCTTCGTACACCTTCTGCAGGGCCGGGTCCTTGACGTCCTGACAGAGACGGGACTCCAGGTCGAGCAGCTCCTTCTCCAACCGCCCGACCCGGGCCTCCCGCCTCTTGGTCGACCCCTTCGCGTACTCCTGACAGAAGAGATGGATGTGAGCCTTGCCCATGTCCCACCATAGCCTCAAGGAGGGGAAGCCCCCCCGCTTCCTTCTCCAGTCGGCCCAGAACCGACATAAACGAATCCCGGAACCGCGCGTCCTCCAGCAGCAGGTTGTTAAAATGTCAGTACGCGGAACCCCCCCACACGCGCAGCGGAGTGAGCTCCGCCCACACCAGGTGGTGGTCTGTGCACGGCACCGGCCGCATGGAAGCCGCCGGAATGCAGGAGACGTACGCTCGGGAAATGGAGAGGCGGTCGATTCTGGACCTTCCTCCCCCAGACCTCACGCTAGTGAAGGCGCTGGAGTCGGGGTGGACATTTCGCCAGACGTCCACCAAGTCGAAGGACCAGACCAGTTCCCTCAACTTTTCCATCGCCGCCGGGCTTCGCGGGGGACCCGAACGGTCCCTCGCCTCGAGGGTGCAGTTAAAATCCCCCCCAAGGATTACGCACTCGCCCGCGTCGACGGAGCCCAAAAGAGCGGACACTTCTTCGAAGAAGCGAACTTGCTGCGCACCGGTCTGAGGGGCATACACGTTCACTAGGTGGAGCGGCACGCCCCCCAGGCGAACAGTGACCTGGAGCAAGCGGCCCGGCACGTGCTTCTTGACCCCCAAGATCTCCGGCTGAAAATACGGGGCCAGCAAGATAGCCACCCCGCTAGAATTGTTGGAGAGGTGACTCATGCTGGCCCCTCCTTGCCACTCCAGGGGCCATGTGGTTTCATCTCCCGGAACGGTGTGGGTTTCTTGCAGGAAACACACCGCATACTTCCCGTCCCGAAGGACCGAGAAGTTGTTGAATCTGCGGCGCGCCTCCCTGCTGCCGTTGATGTTGAGGCTGGCTATGGTTATCTTCATGTCAGAAGCATAGTGCAACCTCTACCTACACCTAACGGGGGGAGGGAGCGCAGCCGCTGGTCAGCCGCCACTTCCTCAGCAGCCCAGTGAGAAATGTTCTGAGCCGACGCAGCTCGAGCGGGTTCACGCCCTCGTCCGCGCCCATGATTTTAACGGTGGCGCGGGCAGACACAATGAGCAGCGCCAGCTCCGACCACCTGTCGAGGGCCAGCCGGATCTTATATTGCCAACCCTGGCACGTGGCCATAAAGTCCCGGAGTTCCCTTACGGGAATGAGGAGAGACTCGGCGAGGGGCACGAGGTCATCCAGCGCCTCGTGGACGGTGGAGTCCAAATCGTCCTCCGTGCCCATCACCGAGTCCCCATCCTCCTCCAGGGGGTCGTCACAAGCGGCCGACCCACCCGTCACGCAGTGCGCAGCAAACGACTCGGCCGCACCAGCCGGTCCCGCCTCTGCCCGGATCCCACCCCCAGGATCGGCGGCAGAGGATTCCTCCCTGGGCTCCTCTAGGGGCGCCGGGCTAGAAGACGGCGGCAGTTCGGAGTCCCCTCCCGCCTCAGACGCCAGAACGACCCGAGAAACTGGGGAGAGAACAATTCCCAGCTCCTCCAGTACGTCCGGCACCAGAGACGCAGCCAGGGGGCCATCCTCCTCCCCGCCACCAGCCTCCGACCCAGCGGATGGGGTGTTTTGAATTAAAACCTCCACTGGGTCGAGCAGCCCCTGGGAGATGTCCGGGTCACATTGGGCGAGCTCATTTTCCTCGAGCTCGCCCGACCCAGACCCCAGGCCGCTCGACCCGGCGATGGGTAACGGCACCGATAAAATGTCAATCACCGCCGCGGGTTGTGCCGCGCCCACCCCCATGGGCAGGGTCTCGTCCCCATCCCCGGGAGGCACCTGCCGGACAGGCCCATCTGCCTCAGCCTCCCGAGGGACAGGCGACCCCCGCCGATCGCCGGTGGTAATGACAGCGGGGGGGGTGGCGCAGTACCCGCGGCGGGCGATGACTCCCCCTGCTCGGAGGGACCTTCCTCCTCCTGGTCCTTCTCCTCTTCCAGGGGGTCGCGCCTTCTTTTTAACGCGGAGGGAGTGAGGGAGACCTCCATGTCTGCAGGGTCCTCCTCGTCCACTCCTTCCGGCGGAGCAGGTTTGTCGGGTTCCTCGGGCCCAAGCCCGGCCGCAGGTATTGGCGTTTCCGCTACGGTGGTTGCGGCCACAGGCTCGGGCACGAGGCCGCTCCCACTCGCGTCTGCCCCGATTAACTCCGCGAGGAGCGCGGGTGTAAGGGGCGCAAGGGGCAAGGGCTGGCCATCCACGGGGGACCCACCCTAAGGTGTTTAGATTTATTCCGTGACTTCTTTCCGGCCGGATGCGCTCCCTCCCCCCCGCCGGAGGCCTTGGTGGCATCGGCCTCCGACGACGACCGCGCATCAGCGGTTCCCGATGCGCGGGCAGATCCGGGGAGAGAAGCGGCGGCGGCGCCAGCCTCAGCCACACTAGATGATCTGGCGGCCTTGGAGGCTGGGCAGTTTTTCTGAATGTGCCCCACCTCCTTGCAGGCATGGCACCGCACACCGTCCGACGTCCAGAAGACGCGATAGGCGGTCCCCTCGTGGAGGACGACGAACGCCCCGTCGGTGTCCTCCTCCCGCGCCAGCTGGATAAACAGCTGGCGCCGGAAGGAGAAGACGTGGCAAAGGCTGGCCTCCCGGAAGCCGAGTGGGATGCGTGTAATCCCCGACCTCACCTCCCCAAGTTGGCGTAAATGGGGACGGAGGAGCTCACCAGGAACATAGGGCGGGACGTTGGAAATTACGAACCTCTGCGCGGTGGCCTCGAGAGGATCCACCGGCAGGAAGGTCCCGCCCACGGTGAGCCCCTTGGCGACGGCCAGGGACACTGCCCGCTCCGACCCCAGGAAGAACACATCCTTTCCATACATTTTTGAGGCCGCGACGATGGCTGAGGGGCCGACAACCCCACCCATGGCTTTAACGCAGGCCTCAATGGTCATAGTGGGGTGAGTGTAGCTCTTCACCCCAAGCTTTTTTATTATCAATCTGAATGGTGACGGGGCAGCAGAAGCAGCGGGAGCAGCTGTGGCTGTGGCTGCCACTCCCGCATAAGTCCTGGCTGGCCCCGCCACCGGCGAAGATGCAGTCGCCATTCTGGGGTGTTTTCTAAAAAGGGCTGCACTCACCCCAAGTCACAGGCCTGAAGGTGTTAATTGTGGCCTCAGGTATTTTTGGTCCTCAATTGAGCAGAGGGAGCTGTTTAAATTGAAGGCACACCTCTCCCCCTTATTGATTGAAATTGGGAGAGGGGCCTTCTACCCTCTGCTCAATAGGCAATTAATAAATAAAGATGAAATGAGGTGCCTTAGAGAGAAAGGCAGAGAAAGATAAAGAGAGAGAGAGATGGGGGGTGGGAAGGAGGGAGGCCGCAAAGGCAGGGTCGCCACTCAGGATGGTGGGTGGGTGGGTGTCGGCAGGGGTGCACTCTCCGATGAAAATTTAAAGTCTTTGATGGTAGTCTTCTAGCAGGGGGAGAAGGTGTCTTCACCTTGGAAAGCTGGAGATGCCCCAGGCTCAGTCCCACACCAGGTCTTAACGATGTACAATTGGGCTGTTCACCTAGGCAGCTCCAGCTATCCCAGGTCAGGCAATAGGAAGGGGTGCTTAATTAGTGGTGTGTGTGGCCTAGTGTTTTACAAGAGCCACACACACACACACACCCCTTGATGATCCGGCCCTTTTTTCTTCTTTTCTCCCCCCACCTAAAATACAAAGTCTTTGGGAGAGTGCACCAAATAACACCCACCTGAAAGATGATGTTGTCCTTCCCTCCTTCCAAACAGTTGGTGGTTGTTGTTTGTTTCTCTCCCCTCTCTCCTTGAATGGAGGCCAATTTGGGGAGGCAGTAATGGGAAAGGTCTCTACCCTGGTTGGTGTTGTTGCTGGCCTCCTTTCTCCTTCTCCTCCTCCGTCCTCTCTCTCCAGGCACCTCAGTTGATGTTATGATGATGGTGGAGTTGGTGGTGGTCCAGCATTCTCCTCCTCTGCCTGGTCAGGGGACCACCACTTTAGTCCACTCTCCTAGTCTGGCTGCTCCTTCTCCTTCTGCTTGCAGCAGCACAGCCAGCAATGCTGTGAATGAGGTACTGAACAGAGGGTACTCTTTTTGTTTGGACCCAAAAAAAAACCAATTGGACTGTAAATAAACAAAAGTTCAACTAAAACTTATCAAATCAAATTAAAATTTTGTTTTCCGTGTTGATAATGCACTCCAGTCCCCGCGGCGCCCACCGGTCGCGGAAATACTCAAGCGCGCCGGCGGACACCGCGTGCTCCATCTCCTGGGCCACCCGGGCGCGAACATGGCCGCGGAAGAGAGGCAGGCAATCCGGCTGGAGGACCCCCTCGACCGCCCGCTGCCTGGACCAATTGATGGCTCTCTTAGCCAGGCCCAGGAGCAGGCCCACAAGGAGGTCCTCCAACCTGTCCGCTCCCCTCCACACCGGGTGACCGTAGATCAAGAGCGTGGGACTGAAGTGCAACCAAAAATCGAGGAGCAGCCCCTTCAAGTAGTGAAAGAGGGGCTGCAACCTCTCACACTCCATATAAACGTGAAACACGGACTCCTCCAGGCCACAAAAAATGCAGGCGGCCTGGGAGTCCGTGAACCTACTTAAAACCTTATTGCACGGGACCGCTCCATGCAACACCCTCCAGGCCAAGTCCCCGATGGAACAAGGGAGGATTCTCGCGTAGAGAGCCCTCCATTGGGGACCTCCACCACCGCCAGTCGGCAAGACGTCACGCCAAGGCGTGGCCGGACGGTAGACGAAAATGGCAAAGTGGAGAGTGTGCAGGAGCAGCCCGTACAGGAAACACCTCCGAGCCTTTTCATTCTGCGCGGAGGGGTTTCCTGTAGTGGAGTCGGGGCCCAGTGCCGCTTTCACCGATTCAATGGCTTCGACCGCGAGCCGGACGTTGGTCCAGGACAGGCGCCGCGCCAGCTCCTCCGGTGCCATCCAGACCGCTCCTCCGCCATCGAGCAGGTCCCCGACTCTGTCACCTTGCCAGGCACAGCCCTGCCCTCCGCCAGCCACCCGAACCCGCGTTCGTGGAGGTGCGGATTCCTGAACAACGGCTCGCGAAGGAGAGCCGCCGCTCCTGACGGGGGAGAGCTCCGCCTGGAAGCGATGTAGTTCCAAACCCATAGTAGTTCCTGGTAGAAGACAGGCAGCTCCCGCAGGCCGGCACGCCTGCCGCCCACTTTAGCAAACAGGAGCTGCGTGTCGTAATTGAGGCCCTGTAGCTGGCGGAAGAAAAACGTCGCCAGCGCACACCATCTCGGAGGATTCTCGACGTACAGGTATCTCTGCAGAGTCTGAAGACAGAAAGTCGCAGCCTGGGTGCGAAGGCACACCAGCACCTGACCGCTCTCCCTAAGCGGGAGACACAGAACCGCGGCAGAGACCCAGTGCTTCCTTTTGTCCCAGAAGAAGTCGATGAGCTTCTTCTGCATCTTGGCGACAAACGCAGGGGGAGTGATCAAAGTGACCAACCTGTACTACAACATGGCGGCCACCAGCTGGTTTATGACCAGCACTCGACCCCTGTAGGACAACACTCGGAGCAGTCCTGTCCAGCGTCCTAGGCGAGCGGTGACTTTGGCCTCCAGCTCTTGCCAGTTCGCCAGCCAGGCGTCCTCGGCAGGGCTAAGGTAGACTCCCAAATAGAGGAGGTGCGTGGTGCTCCAGGCGAAAGGCCTGAACTCCTCCGGCAGGGAGTCCACCCGCCACTGACCCACCAGGAGTCCGCAACATTTCTCCCAGTTGATCTTGGCGGAGGATGCGTCCGAGTAAATCTGCTGGCATTCCCGCATCCTCCGCAAGTCAGCGGGATCCGTGACCGTGAGGATCACGTCATCGGCGTAAGCCGAGAGGACCACCTCCACGCCCGGCCCTTGCAGAGACAGTCCCATCAACCTCTTCCGCAAGACGTGCAGGAATGGCTCCACGCAAACGGCGTATAACTGACCGGACATGAGGCATCCCTGACGCACCCCCCTCCCGAAGTGAAGGGGCGCCGTCAAGGACCCGTTAACTTTAATCAGACACTCCGCGGCGGCGTACAGAAGTCGGATCCGGGCGACGAAATGCGACCCGAACCCGAATGCGCGCAGAGTCCCGAAGAGATACTCGTGATCCACCCTGTCGAACGCCTTCTCCTGATCCAGGGAAAGGAAGGCGACCGACAGACCAGCCCTCTGGGAGTGGTGGACCAGATCCCGGACCAGATGGATGTTATCGTGGATGGTCCGGCCCGGGACCATGTAGGACTGGTTGGGGTGGATCATGTGGGCCAGCACGGTGCCAAGGCGAGCAGACATGGCCCTGGCAAAGATTTTATAGTCCGTGCTGAGGAGGGAGACCGGGCGCCAGTTCTTAAGAAGGCGGCGATCGCCATTCTTAGGCAGCAGGACAATGACCGCCCTGCGCCAAGAGAGGGGCATCTCCCCGGTCGCCAAACTTTCCCCCAGGACCCGCGCGTAATTGCCCCCCAAGATGTCCCAGAATGCCCTGTGGAACTCCATGGTCAGCCCGTCCAGCCCCGGGGACTTTCCCCTGGAGAGCTGGCGGAGGGCGCCGGTCAGCTCCGCCAGGCTTAGCGGAGCGTCCAATTTTTCGGCGCCCTTCAGGCTGATCTTCGGCAGGTCCTCCCACAAATCTCTGCGCGCATCCTCGCTGGACAGATCGGAAGAGAACAGAGCCCCGTAGTAGGTGCGGGTCTCCGCGCTGATTCCCTCCGGATCCGAAACCAGAGATCCGTCGTCGACCAGCAGCCCCAAGAGCTGCTTACGGACACCCCGTCTTTTTTCCAGCGAGTAGAAGAAGAGGGAGCCGCGGTCCAGGTCCCGCAGGAGCTGGATCCGCGACCTCACGTACGTGCCTCGGGACCCGACGAGCTGCAGGTCCTTCAGCGCGCCCTTCTTCTCTTCGTACACCTTCCGCAGGGCCGGGTCCTTGACGACCTGACCGAGACGGGACTCCAGGTCGAGCAGCTCCTTCTCCAACCGCCCGACCCGGGCCTCCCGCCTCTTGGTCGACCCCTTCGCGTACTCCTGACAGAAGAGACGGATGTAAGCCTTGCCCACGTCCCACCATAGCCTCAAGGAGGGGAAGCCCCCCCGCTTCCTTCTCCAGTCGGCCCAGAACCGACAAAACGAATCCCGGAACCGCGCGTCCTCCAGCAGCAGGTTGTTAAAATGCCAGTACGCGGAACCCCCCGGTACGCGCAGCGGAGTGAGCTCCGCCCACACCAGGTGGTGGTCTGTGCACGGCACTGGCCACATGGAAGCTGCCGGAACGCAGGAGACGTACGCCCAGGAAATGTAGAGGCGGTCGATTCTGGACATTCCTCCCCCAGACCTCACACTAGTGAAGGCGCTGGAGTCGGGGTGGAGATTTCGCCAGACGTTCACCAAGTCGAAGGACCCGACCAGGTCCCTCAACTTTTCCATTGCCGCCGGGCTTCACGGGGGACCCGAACGGTCCCTCGCCTCGAGGGTGCAGTTAAAATCCCCCCCCGAGGATGACGCACTCGCCCGCGTCGACGGAGCCCAAAAGAGCGGACACTTCTTCGAAGAAGCGCACTTGCTGCGCACTGGACTGTGGGGCGTACACGTTCACTAGATGGAGCGGCACGCCCCCCCAGGCGAACAGTGAGCTGGAGCAAGTGGCCCGGCACGTGCTTCTTGACCCCCAAGAACTCCGGCTGAAAATACGGCGCCAGCAAGATAGCCACCCCGCTAGAATTGTTGGAGAGGTGACTCATGCTGACCCCTCCTTGCCACTCCAGGAGCCATGTGGCTTCGTCTCCCGGAACGGTGTGGGTTTCTTGCAGGAAACACACCGCATACTTCCCGTCCCGAAGGACCGAGAAGTTGTTGAATCTGCGGCGCGCCTCCCTGCTGCCATTGATGTTGAGGCTGGCTATGGTTATCTTCATGTCAGAAGCATAGTGCAACCTCTACCTACACCTAACGGGGGGAGGGAGCGCAGCCGCTGGTCAGCCGCCACTTCCTCAGCAGCCCAGTGAGAAACGTTCTGAGCCGACGCAGCTCGAGCGGGTTCACGCCCTCGTCCGCGCCCATGATTTTAACGGCGGCGCGGACAGACACAATGAGCAGCGCCAGCTCCGACCACCTGTCAAAGGCCTGCCGGATCTTATTTTGCCGACCCTGGCACGTGGCCATAAAGTCCCGGAGTTCCCTTACGGGAATGAGGAGAGACTCGGCGAGGGGCACGAGGTCATCCAGCGCCTCGTGGACGGTGGAGTCCAAATCGTCCTCTGTGCCCATCACCGAGTCCCCATCCTCCTCCAGGGGGTCGTCACAAGCGGTCAACCCGTCCGTCGCGCAGTGCGCAGCGAACGGCTCGGCCGAGCAGCCGGTCCCGCCTCCGCCCGGATCCCACCCCCAGGATCGGCGGCAGAGGATTCCTCCCTGGGCTCCTCTAGGGGCGCCGGGCCAGAAGGCAGCGATGGTTCGGAGTCCCCTCCCACCTCAGACGCCAGAACGACCGGAGAAACTGGGGAGAGAACAATTCCCAGCTCCTCCAGTACGTCCGGCACCAGAGACGCAGCCAGGCGGCCATCCTCCACCCCGCCACCAGCCTCCGACCCAGCGGATGGGGTGTTTTAAATTAAAACCTCCACTGGGTCGAGCAGCCCCTGGGAGATGTCCGGGTCGCATTGGGCGAGCTCATTTTCCTCGAGCTCGCCTGACCCAGACCCCAGGCTGCCCGACCCGGCGAGGGGTAACGGCACCGATAAAATGTCAATCACCGCCGCGGGTTGTGCCGCGCCCACCCGCATGGGCAGGGTCTCGTCCCCATCCCCGGGAGGCACCTGCCGGACAGACCCATCTGCCTCAGCCTCCCGAGGGACAGGCGACCCCCGCCGATCGCCGGTGGTAATGACAGCGGGGGGGGGGGCGCAGTACCCGCGGCGGGCGACGACTCCCCCTGCTCGGAGGGACCTTCCTCCTCCTGGTCCTCCTCCTCTTCCAGGGGGTCGCACCTTTTTAACGCGGAGGGAGTGAGGGAGACCTCCATGTCTGCAGGGGCCTCCTCGTCCGCTCCCTCCGGCGGAGCAGGTTTGTCGGGTTCCTCAGGCCCGAGCCCGGCCGCAGGTATTGGCGTTTCCGCTACGGCGGTTGCAGCCACAGGCTCGGGCACGAGGCCCCTCCCACTCGCATCTGCCCCGATTAACTCCGCGAGGAGCGCGGGTGTAAGGGGCGCAAGGGGCAAGGGCTGGCCATCCACGGGGGGACCCGCCCTAATGTGTTTAGATTTATTCCGCGACTTCTTTCCGGCCGGACGCGCTCCCTCCCCCCCGCCGGAGGCCTTGGTGGCATCGGCCGCCGACTTCGACCACGCATCAGCGGTTCCCGACGCGTGGGCAGATAAGAACATAAGAACATAAGAAATAGGAGCAGGAGTAGGCCAATCGGCACCTCGAGCCTGATCCGCCATTCAATAAGATCATGGCTGATCTGATCCTAACTGCCAATCCACTATCACAGAACCATCTCCTGCATCTAACAGAATTAGACACACAAAATAGGAGCAGGATCAGGCTACACGGCCCCTGGGCCCGCTCCGCTACCCACAGGGCCATGACCAATCCGAACCTAGACTCATGTCCAAATTCCTGCCCGCTCCCCGTAACCCTTAATTCCCTTTACTTCTAGGAAACTGTCTATTTCTGTTTTAAATTTATGTAATGATGTAGCTTCTACAGTTTTTTGGGGCAGCATATTCCATGGACCTACCACCCTCTGAGTGAAGTAGTTCCTCCTCATCTCAGTTTTGAAAGAGCTGCCCCTTATTCTAAGACTATGCCCCCTAGTTCTAGATTCACCCATCATCGGGAACATCTTCCCTGCATCCACCCGATCCAACCCCTTCACAATCTTATAGGTTTCAATAAGATCGCCTCTCATTCTTCTGAACTCCAATGAGTAGAGTCCCAATCTACTCAACCTCTCCTCATATGTCCATCCCTTCATCCCCGGGATTAACCGAGTGAACCTTCTTTGTACTGACTCGAGAGCAAGTATGTCCTTTCTTAAGTATGGACACCAAAACTGTGCGCAGTATTCCAGGTGCGGTCTCACCAATACCTTGTACAACTGAAGCAATACCTCCCTATTTTTATATTCTATCCCCCTAGCAATGAAAGCCAACATTCCATTGGCCTTCTTAATCACTTGCTGCACCTGCATACTAACCTTTTGAGTTTCGTGCACCACGACCCCCAGATCCCTTTGTACTTCAGTACTTTCCAGTTTCTTGCCATTAAGATAATAACTTGCTCTACGATTTTTCCTGCCAAAGTGCATAACCTCACACTTTCCAGTATTGTATTCCATCTGCCAAATCTCTGCCCACTTACTTAGCCTGTCTATGTCCCCTTGAAGGTTTTTTATGTCCTCCTCACTCACTACTTTCCCCCCCATCTTAGTATCATCTGCAAACTTTGATATGTTACACTCGGTCCCCTCCTCCAAATCGTTAATATAGATTGTATAGAGTTGGGGAACCAGCACTGACCCCTGCGGAACACCACTAGTTACTGATTGCCAGTCTGAGAACGAACCATTTATCCCAACTCTCTGCCTTCTGTTAGATAGCCAATCCTCTATCCATGCCAGAATATTACCCCCAATCCCGTGATTTTTTATCTTAAGCAATAATCTTTTGTGGGGCACCTTGTCAAATGCCTTTTGGAAGTCTAAATACACTACGTCCACTGGTTCCCCTTTATCCACCCTATATGTTACTTCCTCAAAGAACGCCAGCAAATTTGTCAAACATGACTTCCCCTTCATAAAACCATGCTGACTTTGTCCTATTAAATTATGATTATCCAAATGTCCTGTTACTGTCTCCCTAATAATGGACTCCAAAATTTTACCTACCACAGATGTTAGGCTAACCGGTCTATAGTTTCCAGCCTTCTGTCTACTGCCCTTTTTAAATAAGGGTGTTACATTAGCAGTTTTCCAGCCTGCCGGGACCATTGCCGAGTCCAGGGAGTTTTGGAAAATTATTACCAATGCATCCACAATCCCTACCGCCACTTCCCTCAAGACCCTAGGATGTAAGCCATCAGGTCCAGGTGATTTATCTGCCTTGAGACCCATTATTTTACCGAGTACCACTTCCTTAGTGATTTTGATCGTGTTTAGCTCCTCCCCCCCTTTAGCCCCCTGTTTCTCCAGTGTTGGGATATTCTTAGGGCTAGATTTTCAGTTGCTTGCGCCAGCAGTTAGCGCCTTAAGAGAAGTGATTTTTGGGCGCTATTCGTGTAGCGCCCGGGCGCAGCGCAGTTTGCGCCCCGCCCCAAATTAAGTTGGCCGTTAGCGCCGGTGCAAAGTTTAGCGGCCGCCCGGATGCGCGCGCAGAAAATGACGTCACATCCTCGTGCAACGCCCTTTGGCCGCCCCGATTCCAAACTTCAGTCGGACCGCCCCATTGTGCGGCTGGCGTCCAGAGCATTTGTAAAATGGAACGCAACACACCCTGGGGAGCGCAAATTAAAGGGCACTCCTCCTGCAGTCTGCATGTGTTGTGTGGAAGGATCCAGTGTGTTGCACTAAACGGTGTATTTATGTTTCCGGCCACCACCACCACCTCCTCCTCCTCCTCCTCCTCCTCCTCCTCCTCCTCCTCCTCCTCCTGTTTTGTCCCCCAGACTCAGACTCTGCCTTTGAAAGAAACACATGCACCCTTCCCCTTTAAGAGCTCACTGGCACCAGAGTGTCTGCCGTGCGCTGCGCCCGAGCTCGGGTGTTGCGCTCTGCACCGCCGGCTTAGCGCCTAAAGATAGTAGTGGAACGCCTCTTTTAGCGCTCCACCAACCTCTTAGGGCGAAGCCACTGAATTTCCGGCAACGGGGCGCTACTTTGGGGCGGGCGCTAACTTCGGGCGGGCGCTAAGGTTAGCGCCCCAAAACTGTCTATACTGAAAATCTAGCCCTTAGTGTCTTCTACTGTAAAGACTGATGTAAAATATTCATTCAGTGTTTTTGCCATCTCCATATTTCCCACCATTAATTTCCCGGTCTCATCCTCTAAGGAACCAACATTTACTTTAGCCACCCTTTTTCGCTATTTTTTAACTATAAAAACTCTTACTATCTGTTTTTATATTTTTTGCTCATTTACTTTCATAATCTATCTTCCCTTTCTTAATCAATCTTTTTGTTATTTTTTGCTGTCTTTTAAAGTTTTCCCAATCCTCTATCCTCCCACTAGATTTGGCTACCTTATATGCCCTTGTTTTTAGTCGAATACTATCCTTAATTTCTTTACTTAGCCATGGATGGCTGTCTTTTCTTTTACACCCTTTTCTTCTCAGTGGAATATATATTTTTTGGAAGTCGTAAAATAACTCCTTAAATATACACCACTGATCATGTATCGTCTTACCCTTTAATCTTTTTCCCAATCCATTCTACTCAATTCCGCTCTCACACCTACATAGTCTCCTTTATTCAAGCTTAGCACGCTTGTTTGATATCCAACCTTCTCACCCTCTAATTGAATATGGAATTCAACCATGTTATGGTCACTCATTCCAAGGGGATCCTTTACTAGGACATTTTTAATTAATCCTGTCTCGTTACACAGGACCAGATCTAAGGTTGCCTGCCCCCTGGTCGGTTCAGTTACATACTGCTCAAGAAACCCATCCCTAATACACTCAATGAACTCATCCTCAAGGCAGCCCTGCCCAATTTGATTTGTCCAATTAATATGATAGTTAAAATCCCCCATAATTATAGATGTTCCCTTATTACAAGCCTCAACTATTTCCTGATTGATACTCCATCCAACAGAGTTGCCACAGTTCGGAGGCCTATAGACTACGCCCACTAGTGTTTTTTTCCCCTTATTATTCCTTACCTCCACCCAAACTGTTTCATTGTCCTGATCTTTTGACCCAACATCATTTCTCTGTATTACAGTGATTCCTTCCTTTATTAACATAGGCACCCCACCTCCCCTTCCTTCCTGCCTGTCCTTCCTGATCGTTAAATAACCTGGTATGTTTAATTCCTAGGCATTGTCACCCTGCAGCCATGTTTCTGTAATGGCCACAAGATCATACCCATATGCAGTTATTTGTGCCATTAACTCATCTATTTTGTTACGAATGCCACGTGCATTCAAATAGAGAACTTTCAAAGATGTTTTTTGACACTTAGTTCCTGCTTTTGCCCTTTTTATTACTTTACCTTTTACTCCATACCTTCTGCCCCTTCCTGACATGCTCTGGTTTTTAATTTCCCCACTGCTACCTAAGTCTATGACCTTCTCTGTTGTCATTTGTATTATCTGCTCTCTAGGAACCTCCCCCCGACTAGTTAGTTTAAAGCCCTCTCTACAGCCCTAGTTATATGACCCGCCAGGACTCTAGTCCCAGCACTGGCCAAGTGAAGCCCATCCCAACGGAACAGCTCCCTCCTGCCCCAGTACTGGTGCCAGTGTCCCAGGAAGCAAAACCCATTTCTCCCACACCAGTCTTTGAGCCACGCATTTAACTCTCTAATTTTATTTGTCCTAGCCAAATTCGCTCGTGGCTCAGGTAATAATCCAGATTATTACCCTTGTGGTTCTGCTTTTTAATTTGGCCCCTAGCTGCTCAAATTCCCTCAGCAGAACCTCCTTCCTTGTCCTATCTATGTCGTTGGTACCAACATGGACCACGACAACTGGATCCTCCCCCTCCCACTCCAAGTTTCTCTCCAGTCCAGAGGAGATGTCCTTAACCCTGGCACCGGGCAGGCAACACAGCCTTCGGGACTCTCGCTCTCGGCTGCAGAGAACTCTATCTATCCCCCTAACGATACTATCCCCTACCACTACAACATTTCTTTTAACTCCCCCCACTTGAATGGCCCCCCGCTCCACGGTGCTGTGGCCAGGTTGCTCATCCTCCCCGCAGTCCCTGTTCCCATCCTCACAGGGAGTAAGAGCCTCGAACCTGTTGGACAAGTGCAAGGGCTGCGGCTCCTCCAACACTACCTCCTGGATCCCCGTACCTGCCTCACTTCTAGTCACACCATCCTGACCCTGGCCACGGACTACATCTGAATTAATTAATCTAATTGGTGTGACTACCTCCTGATACACAGAGTCCAGGTAACTCTCCCCCTCCCTGATGTGTCTCAGTGTTTGAAGCTCGGACTCCAGCTCTTCATCACGGAGCCGAATTCCTCGAGCAGCCAACACTTACTGCAAATGTGATCACCGTGAGCATCAATGGTGTCCACCAGCTCCCACATATTGCAGCAGCAACACATCGCCTGATCTCCCATTCTATGTAATTAATTAAATTTATTAATATTATTCTTAAATACCCTCTGCCTCGATTCTAGATGGTGAATATCACACCTTAGAAACTATAAACCAAGGAGATTTAAGCTTAAAAAGGGAGAAATACTTACCAACCAATCACTTACCCGCTTTGTGGTGACATCACACCTTGAATACTTTTTACCTCTCTCCTTCCCTGAGATTGGAGATTGGTACGCCTACCTGAGCCTCTGGGGCCTCTTGTAGTCGCTCTGCCGCTCAGCTCCACCTCCACCCGCTGACGATGCCACACTGGGGCCTACCTGAGCCTCTGGGGCCTCTTGTAGTCGCTCTGCCGCTCAGCTCCGCCTCCACCCGCTGCCGATGCCACACTGGGGCCTACCTGAGCCTCTGGGGCCTCTTGTAGTCGCTCTGCCGCTCAGCTCCGCCTCCACCCGCTGCCGATGCCACACTGGGGCCTACCTGAGCCTCTGGGGCCTCTTGTAGTCGCTCTGCCGCTCAGCTCCACCTCCACCCGCTGCCGATGCCACACTGGGGCCTACCTGAGCCTCTGGGGCCTCTTGTAGTCACTCTGCCGCTCAGCTCCGCCTCCACCCGCTGCCGATGCCACACTGGGGCCTACCTGAGCCTCTGGGGCCTCTTGTAGTCACTCTGCCGCTCAGCTCCGCCTCCACCCGCTGCCGATGCCGCACTGGGGCCTACCTGAGCCTCTGGGGCCTCTTGTAGTCGCTCTGCCGCTCAGCTCCGCCTCCACCCGCTGCCGATGCCACACTGGGGCCTACCTGAGCCTCTGGGGCCTCTTGTAGTCGCTCTGCCGCTCAGCTCCGCCTCCACCCGCTGCCGATGCCGCACTGGGGCCTACCTGAGCCTCTGGGGCCCCTTGTAGTCGCTCTGCCGCTCAGCTGCGCCTCCACCTGCTGCCGATGCCGCACTGGGGCCTACCTGAGCCTCTGGGGCCTCTTGTAGTCGCTCTGCCGCTCAGCTCCACCTCCACCCGCTGCCGATGCCACACTGGGGCCTACCTGAGCCTCTGGGGCCTCTTGTAGTCGCTCTGCCGCTCAGCTCCGCCTCCACCCGCTGCCGATGCCGCACTGGGGCCTACCTGAGCCTCTGGGGCCCCTTGTAGTCGCTCTGCCGCTCAGCTCCGCCTCCACCCGCTGCCGATGCCGCACTGGGGCCTACCTGAGATTCTGGGGCCTCTTGTAGTCGCTCTGCTGCTCAGCTCCGCCTCCACCCGCTGCCGATGCCGATCCGGGGGGAGAACCGGCGGCGGCGCCAGCCTCATCCGCAGTAGATGATCTGGCGGCCTTGGAGGCAGGGCAGTTTTTCCGAATGTGCCCCACCTCCTTGCAGGCGTGGCACCGCACACCGTCCGACATCCAGAAGACGCGATAGGTGGTCCCCTTATGGAGGACGACGAACGCCCCGTTGGTGTCCTCCTCCCGCGCCAGCTGGATAAACAGCTGGCGCCGGAAGGAGAAGACGTGGCGAAGGCTGGCCTCCCGGAAGCCGAGTGGGATGGGTGTGATCCCTGACCTCACCTCCCCAAGTTGGCGTAAATGGCGAAGGAGGAGCTCACCAGGAACATAGGGCGTGACGTTGGAAATGACGATCCTCTGCGCGGTGGCCTCGAGAGGATCCACCGGCAGGAAGGTCCCGCCCACGGTGAGCCCCTTGGCGACGGCCAGGGACACCGCCCGCTCCGACCCCAGGAAGAACACAGCCTTCCCATATATTTTTGAGGCCGCGACAATGGCTGAGGGGCCGACAACCCCACCCATGGCTTTAACGCAGGCCTCAATGGTCATAGTGGGGTGAGTGTAGCTCTTCACCCCAAGCTTTTTTATTATCAATCTGAAAGGTGATGGGGCAGCAGAAGCAGCGGGAGCAGCTGTGGCTGTGGCTGTCACTCCCGCATAAGTCCTGGCTGGCCCCGCCACAGGCGAAGATGCAGTCGCCATTCTGGGGTATTTTCTAAAAAGGGCTACACTCACCCCAAGTCACAGGCCTGAAGGTGTTAATTGTGGCCTCAGGTATTTTTTGGTCCTCAATTGAGCCGAGGGAGCTGTTTAAATTGAAGGCACACCTCTCCCCCTTATTGATTGAATTTGGGAGAGGGGCCTTCTACCCTCTGTTCAATAGGCAATTAATAAATATAGATGAAATGAGGTGCCTCAGAGAGAAAGGCAGAGAAAGATAAAGAGAGAGAGAGAGGGGGGGTGGGAAGGAGGGAGGCCGCAAAGGCAGGGTCGCCACTCAGGATGGTGGGTGGGTGGGTGTCAGCAGGGGTGCACTCTCCGATGAAAATTTAAAGGGCTAGATTTTCAGTATAGACAGTTTTGGGGCGCTAAGCTTAGCGCCCGCCCGAAGTTATCGCCCGCCCCAAAGTAGCGCCCCGTTGCCGGAAATTCAGTGGCTTCGCCCTAAGAGGTTGGTGGAGCGCTAAAAGAGGCGTTCCACTAGTATCTTTAGGCGCTAAGCCGGCGGTGGAGAGCGCAACACCCGAGCTCGGGCGCAGCGCACGGCAGACACTCTGGTGCCAGTGAGCTCTTAAAGGGGAAGGGTGCATGTATTTTTTTCAAATGCGAGGGAGGAGGAGGAGGAGGAGGAGGAGGAGGAGGAGGAGGAGGAGGAGGAGGAGGAGGAGGAGGAATTGGTGCCCGGAAACATAAATAGTCCGTTCAGAACAACACACAGCTTACTTCCACACAACACATGCAGAGTGCCTTTTGTACGAGTGCCCTTTAATTTGCGCTCCCCAGGGTGTGTTGCGTTCCATTTTACAAACGCTCTGGACGCCAGGCGCACAATGGGGCGGTCCGACTGAAGTTTGGATTCGGGGCGGCCAAAGGGCGTTGCACGAGGATGTGACGTCATTTTCTGCGCGCGCATCCGGGCGGCCGCTAAACTTTGCGCCGGCGCTAACGGGCAACTTAATTTGGGGCGGGGCGCAAACTGCGCTGCGCCCAGGCGCTACACGCATAGCGCCCGAAAATCACTTCTCTTAAGGCGCTAACTGCTGGCGCAAGCAACTGAAAATCTAGCCCTAAGTCTTTGAAGTTGGTCTTCTAGCAGGGGGAGAAGATGTCTTCACCTGGGAAAGCTGGAGACGCCCCAGGCTCAGTCCCACACCTGGTCTTAACGATGTACAATTGGGCTGATCACCTAGGCAGCTCCAGCTATCCCAGGTCAGGCAATAGGAAGGGGTGCTTAATTAGTGGTGTGTGTGGCCTAGTGTTTTACAAGAGCCACACACAGACCCCTTGATGATCCGGACCTTTTTTCTTTGTTTCTCCCCCCACCTAAAATACAAAGTCTTTGGGAGAGTGCACCAAATAACACCCAACTGAAAGATGATGTTGTCCTTCCCTCCTTCCAAACAGTTGGTGGTTGTTGGTTGTTTCTCTCCCCTCTCTCCTGGAATGGAGGCCAATTTGGGGAGGCAGTAATGGGAAAGGCCTCTCCCCTGGTTGGTGTTGTTGCTGGCCTCCTTTCTCCTTCTCCTCCTCCGTCCTCTCTCTCCAGGCACCTCAGTTGATGTTATGATGATGGTGGAGTTGGTGGTGGTGGTGGTCCAGCGTTCTCCTCCTCTGCCTGGTCAGGGGACCACCACTTTAGTCCACTCTCCTAGTCTGGCTGCTCCTTCTCCTTCTGCTTGCAGCTGCACAGCCAGCAATGCTGTGAATGAGGTACTGAACAGAGGGTACTCTTTTTGTTTGGACCCAAAAATAAACCAATTGGACTGTAAATAAACAAAGTTCAACTAAAACTTAACAAATCAAATTAAAATTTTGCTTTCCGGGTTGATAATGCACTCCAGTCCCCGCGGCGCCCACCGGTCGCGGAAATACTCAAGTGCACCGGCGGACACCGCGTGCTCCATCTCCTGGGCTACCCGGGCACGAACATGGCCGTGGAAGAGAGGCAGGCAATCCGGCTGGACAACCACCTCGACCGCCCGCTGCCTGGACCAATTGATGGCTCTTTTAGCCAGGCCCAGGAGCAGGCCCACAAGGAGGTCCTCCAACCTGTCCACTCCCCTCCGCATCGGGTGACCGTAGATCAAGAGCGTGGGACTGAAGTGCAACCAAAAATCGAGGAGCAGCCCCTTCAAGTAGTGAAAGAGGGGCTGCAACCTCTCACACTCCATATAAACGTGAAACACGGACTCCTCCAGGCCACAAAAAATGCAGGCGGCCTGGGAGTCCGTGAACCTACTTAAAACCTTATTGCACGGGACCGCTCCATGCAACACCCTCCAGGCCAAGTCCCCGATGGAACAAGGGAGGATTCCCGCGTAGAGAGCCCTCCATTGGGGACCTCCACCACCGCCAGTCAGCAAGACGTCACGCCAAGGCGTGTCCGGACGGTAGACGAAGATGGCAAAGTGGAGAGTGTGCAGGAGCAGCCCGTACAGGAAACCCCTCCGCGTGGAATGAAAAGGCACGGAGGGTATTTCCTCGAGACGGCTCAAGTTGTGAGGCGCCGGTTCCCGAGGGGAGTTTCGGGGCCGGCGCCAATGAGGAATTCCGTCCGAACTGGGGTAAGCTCGGACGGGATCGCCCCACGTGCTTGAGCCGCCTCGATACACCTAGTGGAGTCGGGGCCCAGTGCCGCTTTCACCGATTCGATGGCTTCGACCGCGAGCCGGACGTTGGCCCTGGACAGGTGCCGCGCCAGCTCCTCCGGCGCCATCCAGCCCGCTCCTCCGCCATCGAGCAGGTCCCCGACTCTGGTCACCTTGCCAGGCACAGCCCTGCCCTCCGCCAGCCGCCCGAACCCGCGTTCGTGGAGGTGCGGATTCCTGAGCAGCGGCTACCGAAGGAGAGCCGCCGCTCCTGACGGGGGAGAGCTCCGCCTGGAAGCGACGTAGTTCCAAACCCATAGCAGTTCCTGGTAGAAGACAGGCAGCTCCCGCAGGCCGGCATGCCGGCCGCCCACTTTCGTGAACAGGAGCTGCGTGTCGTAATTGAGGTCTTGCAGCTGGCGGAAGAAAAACGTCGCCAGCGCACACCATCTCGGAGGATTCTCGACGTACAGGTATCTCTGCAGCGTCTGAAGATGGAAAGTCGCAGCCTGGGTGCGAAGGCACACCAGCGCCTGACCGCCCTCCCTAAGCGGGAGACACAGAACCGCGGCAGAGACCCAGTGCTTCCTTTTGTCCCAGAAGAAGTCGATGAGCTTCTTCTGCATCTTGGCTACAAACGCAGGGGGAGGGATCAAAGTGACCAACCGGTACCACAACGTGGTGGCCACCAGCTGGTTTATGACCAGCGCTCGACCCCTGTTGGACAACACTCGGAGCAGTCCTGTCCAGCGTCCTAGGCGAGCGGTGACTTTGGCCTCCAGCTCTTGCCAGTTCGCCGGCCAGGCGTCCTCGGCAGGGCTAAGGTAGACTCCCAAATAGAGGAGGTGTGTGGTGCTCCAGGCGAAAGGCCTGAACTCCTCTGGCAGGGAGTCCACCCGCCACTGACCCACCAGGAGTCCGGAACATTTCTCCCAGTTGATCTTGGCGGAGGATGCGTCCGAGTAAATCTGCTGGCATTCCCGCATCCTCCGCAAGTCAGCGGGATCCGTGACCGTGAGGAGCATGTCATCGGCGTAAGCCGAGAGGACCACCTCCACGCCCGGCCCTTGCAGAGCCAGTCCCGTCAACCTCTTCCGCAAGAGGCGCAGGAATGGCTCCACGCAAACAGCGTATAACTGACCGGACATGGGGCATCCCTGACGCACCCGCCTCCCGAAGCGAAGGGGCGCCGTCAAGGACTCGTTAACTTTAATCAGAAACTCTGCGGCGGCGTACAGAATTTGGATCCGGGCGACGAAATGCATCCCGAACCCGAATGCACGCAGAGTCCCGAAGAGATACTCGTGATCCACCCTATCAAACGCCTTCTCCTGATCCAGGGAAAGGAAGGCGACAGACAGACCAGCCCTCTGGGAGTGGTGGACCAGGTCCCGGACCAGATGCATGTTATCGTGAATGGTCCGGCCCGGGACCGTGTAGGACTGGTCGGGGTGGATCATGTGGGCCAGCACGGTGCCAAGGGGAGCAGACATGGCCCTGGCAAAGATTTTATAGTCCGTGCTGAGGAGGGAGACCGGGCGCCAGTTCTTAAGGAGGCAGAGATCGCCCTTCTTAGGCAGCAGGACAATGACCGCCCTGCGCCAAGAGAGGGGCATCTCCCCGGTCGCCAAACTTTCCCCCAGGACCCGCGCGTAGTCGCCCCCCAAGACATCCGAGAATGTCCTGTGGAACTCCACAGTCAGCCCGTCAAGCCACGGGGACTTTCCCCTAGAGAGCTGGCGGAGGGCGCCGGTCAGCTCCGCCAGGCTTAGCGGAGCGTCCAATTTTTCGGCGCTCTCCGGGCTGACCTTCGGCAGGTCCTCCCACAAAACTCTGCGCGCATCCTCGCTGGACGGATCCGGAGAGAACAGAGCCCCGTAGTAGGCGCGGGTCTCCGCGCTGATTCCCTCCGATTCCGAGACCAGACATCCGTCGTCGGCCAGCAGCCCCAAGAGCTGCTTACGGACACCCCGTCTTTTTTCCAGCGAGTTGAAGACGTGGTCCAGGTCCCGCAGGAGCTGGATCCATGACTTCACGTACGCGCCTCGGGACCCGACGAGCTGCAGGTCCTTCAGCGCGCTCTTCTTCTCTTCATACACCTTCCGCAGGGCCGGGTCCTCGACGACCTGACAGAGACGGGACTCCAGGTCGAGCACCTCCTTCTCCAACCGCCCAGCCCGGGCCTCCCGCCTCTTGGTCGACCCCTTCGCGTACTCCTGACAGAAGAGATGGATGTGAGCCTTGCCCACATCCCACCATAGCCTCAAGGAGGGGAAGACCCCCCGCTTCCTTCTCCAGTCGGCCCAGAACCGATGAAACAAATCCCGGAACCGCGCGTCCTCCAGCAGCAGGTTGTTAAAATGCCAGTACGCGGAACCCCCCCCGCGCGCACAGCGGAGTGAGCTCCGCCCACACCAGGTGGTGGTCCATGCACGGCACCGGCCGCATGGAAGCCGCTGGAATGCAGGAAATGTACGCCCGGGAAATGTAGAGGCGGTCGATTCTGGACCTTCCTCCCCCAGACCTCACGCTAGTGAAGGCGCTGGAGTCGGGGTGGAGATTTCGCCAGACGTCCACCAAGTCGAAGGACCCAACCAGGTCCCTCAACTTCTCCATCGCCGCCGGGCTTCGCGGGGGACCCGAACGGTCCCTCGCCTCGAGGGTGCAGTTAAAATCCCCCCCGAGGATGACGCACTCGCTCACGTCGACGGAGCCCAAAAGAGCGGATACTTCTTCGAAGAAGCGCACTTGCTGCGCACCGGTCTGAGGGGCGTACACGTTCTCCAGATGGAGCGGCACGCCCCCCAGGCGAACAGTGACCTGGAGCAAGCGGCCCGGCACGTGCTCCTTGACCCCCAAGATCTCCGGCTGAAAATGCGGGGCCAGCAAGATAGCCACCCCGCTGGAATTGTTGGAGAGGTGACTCATGCTGACCCCTCCTTGCCACTCCAGGAGCCACGTGGCTTCGTCTCCCGGAACGGTGTGGGTTTCTTGCATGAAGCACACAGCATACTTCCCGTCCCGAAGGACCGAGAAGTTATTGAATCTGCGGCGCGCCTCCCTGCTGCCGTTGATGTTGAGGCTGGCTATGGTTATCTTCATGTCAGAAGCATAGTGCAACCTCGACCTACAGCTAACGGGGGGGGGGATGTGCAGCCGCTGATCAGCCGCCACTTCCTCAGCAGCCCAGTGAGGAACATTCTGAGCCAACGCAGCTCGAGCTGGTTCACACCCTCATCCGCGCCCATGATCTCAACTGCGGCGCGGACGGACACGATGAGCAGTGCCAGCTCCGATCACCTGTCGAGGGCCAGCCGGACCTTATTGCACCGACCCAGGCACATGGCCATAAAATCCCGGAGTTCCCTTGCGGGAATGAGGGGAGACTTGGCAAGGGGCACGAGGTCATCCATCGCCTCGTCGGCGCTGGAGTCCGAATCGTCCTCCGTGCCCATCACCGAGTCCCCATCCTCCTCCAGGGGGTCATCACCAGCGGCTGACGTGTCCGTCGCGCAATGCGCAGCAAACAGCTCGGCCGCACCAGCCAGCCCCGCCTCCGCCCGGTTCCCACCCCCAGGATCGGCGGCAGAGGATTCCTCCCTGGGCTCCTCTAGGGGTGCTGGGCCAGAAGACGGCGGCAGTTCAGAGCTCCCCTCCGCCCCAGATGCCGGAATGACCGGAGAAACTGGGGAGAGAACAATTCCCAGCTCCTCCAGTACGTCCGGCACCAGAGACGCAGCCAGGGGGCCATCCTCCTCCCCGCCACCAACCTCCGACCCAGCGGATGGGGTGTTTTGATTTAAATGCTCTACCAGGTCGAGCAGCCCCTGGGAGATGTTCGGGTCACATTGGGCGAGCTCATTTTCTTCGAGCTCGCCCGACCCAGACCCCAAGCCGCCCGACCCGGCGAGGAGTAACGGCACCGATAAAATGTCAACAGCCGCGGGTTGTTCCGCGACCCCCCCCCCACGGGCAGGGTCTTGTCCCCATCCCCGGCAGGCACGTGCCAGACAGACACATCTGCCTCAGCCTCCCGAGGGACAGGCGACCCCTGCCGATCGCTGGTGATGACGACAGCGGGGGGGGGGGACCCAGTACCCGTGGCGGGCGACGACTCCCCCTTCTTGGAGGGACCTTCCTCCTCCCGGTCCTCCTCCTCTTCCAGGGGGTCGCGCCTTCTTTTTAGCACGGACGGAGCGAGAGAGACCTCCATGTCTGCAGAGGCCTCCTCCTCTGCTCCCTCCGGCGGAGCAGGTTTGTCGGGTTCCTCGGGCCCGAGCCCGGCCGCAGGTACTGGCATTACCGCTGCGGCGGTTGCGGCCACAGGCTCGGGCACGAGGCCCCTCCCACTCGCGTCTGCCCCGATTAACTCCGCGAGGAGCGCGGGTGTAAGGGTCGCAAGGGGCAAGGACTGGCCTTCCACAGGGGGACCCGCCCTAAGGTGTTTATTTTTTTGCCGCGCCTTCTTTCCGGCCGGACGCGCTCCCTCCACCCCGCCGGAGGCCTTGGTGGCATCGGACCCCGACGTCGACCACGCATCGGTTATATCGAACGCGCGGCCAGACCCGGGGGGAGGAGCAGCGGCGGCGCCAGCCTCGGCCGCACTAGATGACCTGGCAGCCTTGGAGGCGGGGCAGTTTCTCCTTATGTGCCCCACCTCCTTGCAGGCATGGACCGCATACCGTCCGCCGTCCAAAAGGCGCGATAGGCGGTCCCCTCGTGGAGGACGACGAAAGCCCCGTCGGTGTCCTCCTCCCGTGCCAGCTGAATAAAGAGCTGGCGCCGGAAGGAGAAGACGTGCTGAAGGCGGGCTTCCCGGCAGCCGAGCGGTATATGTGTGAACCCTGACCTCACCTCCCCAAGATGGCGTAAGTGGGAGAGGAGGAGCTCACCAGGAACAAAGGGCGGGACATTGGAAATCACTACCCTCTGCGCTGTGGCCACGAGGGGGTCCACCGGCAGGAAGGTCCCGCCCACGGTGAGCCCCTTGGCGACGGCCAGGGACACCGCCCGATCCGACCCCAGGAAGAACACAGCGTTCCCGTACATTTTTGATGCGGCGAGGCTGGCTGAAGGGCCGACAACCCCAGCCATAGCCTTTACACATGCCTCAATTGTCATTGTGGGGTGGGTGTAGCTCTTCACCCCAAGCTTTTTGGTTATTAATGAGAATGGTGACGGGGCAGCAGAAGCAGCGGGAGCAGCCGTGGCTGTGGCTGCCACCGCCACATATGACTTAGCTGGCCCTGCCACCGGCGATGAAGCAGACGCCATTATGGGGTGGTTTTTAAAAAAAAAATGAGCTACACTCACCCCAATTCACAGGCCTGAAGGTGTTAATGGCCTCGGGTTATTTTAAAGTCCTCCCTTGAGCAGAGGGAGCTGTTAAATTGAAGGCACACCTCTCCCCTTATTGATTGGAATTGGGAGAGGGGCCTTCTCCCCTCTGCTCAATAGGCAATCAACAAAAAGAGATGAAATTGAGGTGCCTCAGAGAAATAGGCAGAGAGAGACAAAGAGAGAGAGAGAGGGGGGGTGGTGGGAAGGAGGGAGGCCGCAAGGACAGGGTTGCCACTCGGGATGGTGGGTGGGTGTTGGCAGGGGTGCACTCTCCGATGGGAATTTAAAGTCTTTGATGGTGGTGGTCTTCTGGCAGGGGGAGAAGATGTCTTCACCTGGGAAAGCTGGAGATGCCCCAGGCTCAGTCCCACACCAGGTCTTAACGATGCAACTGGACTTCACCTAGGCAGCTCCAGCTGTCCCAGGTCAAGCAATAGAAGGGGTGCTTATTAGTGTTGTGTGTGGCCTAGCTTTTAACAAGAGCCACACACACACACAGACACCCCTTGATGATCCGGCCCTTTTTTCTTCTTTTCTCCCCCCACCTAAAATACAAAGTCTTTGGGAGAGTGCCCCAAAAAACACCCACCTGAAAGATGATGTTGTTCTTCCCTCCTTCCAAACAGTTGGAGGCCAATTTGGGGAGGCAGTGATAGGAAAGGCCTCTCCCCTGGTTGGTGTTGTTGCTGGCCTCCCTTCTCCTTCTCCTCCTCTGTCCACTCTCTCCAGGCACCTCAGATGCTGTGATGATGGTGGAGGTGGAGGTGGTGGTGGTCTATCAATATCCTCCTCTTCCAAGTCAGGAGACCACCACTTTCCACTCTCCACTCTCCTGGTTTGGCTGCTCCTTCTCCTCCTGCTGACTGAGGCAGCTGCACAGCCAGAAATGCTGGAACAGAGGGTAACTTAAGACTGGCGTACAGAAGCCTGCTATGGCTTTATATACAGGGGTGGTCACTGCCGGTACTGCAGTATAGAATCAGTTCTTCTCTTAAAGGTACATACACAACAATTCCTCCCCTTTTAGAGAAACAGTACATAACATTCATTCAACAACTAAATAATAACTAATTACAATTACAATTTTCTCTGTACTATATACATCAACTGAAATAATCATTTATAAGTTCAGTCTTTGAGGAGGCTTCCTGATCCTGACTGGATAGCGCCTTTCTCGAGTATCCTGTTCTTGCGGCGGAGTTGATTCTGGTTCATTGTCATTGGTTGGTTCGTCAGCTTCCAATACCACTGCTTCTGAGGTAGACGCAATCTGTACTTCGGGTTGATTACCAGGTGCACCTGCTCGTGGTATGGGTTTGGCTTGTTCCTGTGACTCTAGAATCTGGTCAGCATGGCATCTCACGATGCTCTCTCCAACGTCCACTGTGTACATTAGTGGTCCCTGCTGTGTGCATATCGTTCCTGGCTGCCATTTTTCTGTTCGGTAGTCGCGGGCCAAGACTGGTTGCCCTATCTTGAAGCTGCTGGTTGGCTTCTCATTTATGTGCTGGAATTGCTTATCCTCAACATCTCGTCTTATGTTTGGTTTGAGCAAATCCAGGTGACATCTTAGCCTTCGGTTGAAGAACATTATGGCTGGAGCTTGGTTGGTGACTGCATGTGTCGCATTCCGGTAAGCAAACAAGAAATTATCCACCTTGTGTTGTAGTGGTATGTCGTCATTATTCATTGCCTTTATTGCCTTTTTAAAGGTCTGAACAAACCTCTCAGCCAATCCATTTGTGGCTGGATGATATGGGGCAGATGTGTAATGTTTCACCCCATTATTCCTCAGAAACCTCCGGAAATCCTCGGACACAAACTGTGGCCCATTGTCGGAGCAAATCTGTTCTGGCAAGCCATTCCTGGCGAAGATGGTCCGTAGGACTGCAATAGTTTTCTCCGTGGTGGTGGAGGACATTTTGATGACCTCTGGCCATTTCGAATGGGCGTCCACAGCGATTAGGAACATTGAGTCCATAAATGGACCAGCAAAATCAATGTGTACCCATTGCCATGGAGATGAGGGCCACTCCCATGGATGTAGCGGGGCCTGTGGTGGAGCGTTTTGGACCTTCTGGCATCCTGTGCATCTCTTGGTCATATCCTCGATTTCTTTATCGATTCCCGGCCACCACACAAACGCCCTGGCTAGGCTCTTCATTTTTACCCCTCCCAGATGACCCTCATGAAGCTCATTGAGCACCCTATCTCTCAACTTGGGTGGAATTACCACTCGGGATCCACACATCAAGGTCCCCCGGCACACTGACAGCTGTTCTCTCCTTGGCGAGAATGCTGGCAACAGTGAGTCGCCATGTGCTGGCCATCCCTTCACCGTCAAATCATAGACCCGAGAGAGTGTCGGGTCATTTCGGGTTTCCTTCTCTATACTTGAGTTTGTAACAGGTGGACATTCGACGATGGTCGCATGGAATATCTCAACAGGTTCTACTGCAGGTGCTTCCTCTACCGTAGGCAACGGTAGGCACGACAGCCCATCAGCGTTGCCATGCTGTTTCGTACCCTTGTACTCTATGTCGTACTGATGTGCCCCTAGAAAAAGTGACCATCTTTGCAGCCGTTGCGCCGTCATCACCGGAACGCCCTTCTTTGGGTTAAAAATGGAGACCAGGGGCTGATGATCAGTCAGGAGGGTGAATTTCTGCCCGTGCAGATAGTGATTGAACATCTTCACCCCCAACACCAGGCTGAGGGCCTCCCTGTCAATCTGGGCGTAGTTACGCTTGGCTGAGGTTAACGAGCGCGACGCAAAGGCTATTGGCCTCTCTGAACCGTCAAGGAATTTGTGTGACAGCACCGCTCCGATGCCATAGGGAGACGCATCACATGCTAACCGAATCGGTAGTGTTGGATTGTGCTGGGCCAATACTTCTTTTGAAGTGATTCGGCATTTACATTTCTGAAAGGCATGCTTACACTCATCACTCCATTTCCATGTTACTCCAGTTTGCAGTAGGGCATTCAGTGGGTGCAGAATTGTAGATAAATTCGGCAAGAACTTATGGTAGTAGTTCACCAACCCGAGGAACGACCTCAGTTGCGACACATTTTCTGGTGCTGGAGCCTTGACTACAGCCTCAATCTTGTCCGGCGACTTATGCAACCCTTCCTCATCAATCATGTGGCCACAATACGAGATTTGTCTCCTGAAGAACTCGCATTTGGGGCGGTTGGCTCGTAGCCCATATTCCTGTAATCTCGTGAGCACCTGCTCCAGGTTGGCAAGGTGTTCACTGTCATTTTCGCCCGTAACCAGGAAATCGTCCAAATAACACTGCGTCCCCGGGATCCCTCGCAGGACTTGTTCCATCGCCCTCTGCCAAATAGCCGGGGCTGATGCTACCCCGAATACCAGTCGATTGTACTGGCAAAGGCCTTTGTGAGTGTTTATCGTGAGGTCTTTCCTAGATGCTTCTTCCACCTTCATTTGTAGATACGCTTGGGCCAGATTAATCTTTGTAAAGCATTTCCCTCCAGATAGTGAGGCGAAAATATCTTCTACCCGTGGAAGTGAATATTGTACTGTGTGCAGGACTGGGTTCACAGTTACCTTGAAGTCCCCACAGATGCGCACCTTCTTCGGTTCCCCAGGCATGCTGCTCAATGATTTCTTCATTACAGGAATGATGGGTGTGGCCCACTCGCTCCAGTCCACCTTGGACAGCACACCCGAACGCTCCAGACTCTCCAGCTCTGCTTCAACGGCTGGGCGGATCGCGTAAGGTACCGGTCTGGCCTCAAAAAATTTTGGGTTTGCATTATCTTCAATTTTTATCATTGCCATTACTCCTTTTAGAGTCCCAAGTCCTTGTTGGAACATCTCTTTCGCGTCAGTTAGAATCTTTGACAGTCGTCCAGGTGTGACGTCATCATCCTTTTTATCAGTCACAGTTAGCGCCTGAATGGAATGCCAATCCAATTGCATTTTTCGGATCCATTCACGTCCCAATAATGGTGGTCCTCCATCTGGTAGTATATATAGATACAGTTTCTGTGTTTCCTTGCCGTTGTATTCAACTGGCACCCTTATTTTTCCTCTGGGGTAGACTTTTTGCCCCGTGTATGTCTTCAATACAATGGACGTGTCCTTCAAGGGTATGTGTGGGAATAGCCGCTCATAGTCTCGTCGATTCATGACAGTTAGGGCTGATCCTGTGTCCAATTCCATCTTTACTGGGGACTCTGCTATCATGAGGGTGACCCAAATGGTTCGGTGATCCTCCTTTGCGATCACGTTGTGTAACTTTAGACAACTTAGTCTCCTGTTCCTGGAGTCCTTATCACTCTCCTGATCTTCCGAACTACTGTCTGTCAATTTCTTTGCTTTCTTGTACTTTTCCTTAGTAGTTCTTGTAGTGTTGGTTTTCTTTCCCGACCTGCAGACTCTTGCTGATCATGGGCTGTTCTGCCGCAGCGATAGCACTTTTCTGCTCCATACGCCATTTCGTTAGCGCTGTATTCTTGTGGTTTCTGTTGTATTTCCGCAGCTCCCCGTGCTGCTGCTTCGTAGGATACTGCCACGCTGAAAGCCTGTTCTAGCGTCAGGTCCTTTTCCGAAAGTAGTCGTTTCTGGGTTCCTTCACTCTGGAGCCCGCAGACAAACTTATCCCGTAAGGTGTCTGCCAGTCCTGCTCCGAACTGGCAGTGCTTCGATAACTTGCATAGTTCCGTAAGATAGTCAGCATTGCTCTCTTCTTTGTGCTGGTTTCTTTTATGGAACTTGAATCTTTCTGCTATCAGCAGCGGTGTAGGGTTTAGGTGTTCCTGTAAGATATTAACAATTTCTTCAAAACTTTTCTCCATTGGTTTAGTTGGGATAATTAAATTCCGCAATAGGCCGTATGTTCTCGCGCCCATCAAATTTAATAATACCAACGCCTTCTTTCCATCGGCCACCTCATTTGCCTTGCAGTACACTTCAATTCTTTCCACATACGTGGTCCAGTCTTCTACCTCGTTGTCGAAAGCAGTGATACTGCCACTTTTTGGCATCTTGGGTGATCTAAAATGGCGCCTCCCGCGCTTTTCCTTCTTCACCGATGGATTAAAATGGCGCCTCCCGCGCTTTTCCTTCTTCCCCAATGGAATAAAATGGTGCCTCCCGCGCTTTTCCTTCTTCCCCTTGCTGCCACGCTGCTCCTAGCGTTCTGCAGGGTAATGGCGGCAACCCGCAGCTTCGGCGCGTCTCACTTTTCCTTCCCCTTGTTTTATTTTCGCTATGCTGCCCGGTTCTTGAGCACCGACCGCGCCCTGTGCGCTCCACCCTCTCTCTCTCTCTTTTCCTCCCAACGATGCTGCACGGCCCCTTTGCAGAGCTGCTCGATCGAGCTTGAGCCCGTCGCAGTCCGGAAGGGTCAGCGTACTACCTGCTACCAGCACGGTTTGCTGGAACACCTTGACTGGGGAGCCAAGCCCAGCTCTCCACAGCCTCTCCTGCAACTATCCGAACTCCGATGGATCCTTGGGCGGTTGCCCGCAGTCGATGCCTGTTGCTCTGACTTCGAACTCCAAAAGCTTCTTCTCAGGGAAAGATCCCCGTGAGGTGATGCAGTACTGCAGGTGAGTTCGAACCTGTTCGTCGCCAATGTAGTGTCCGAGTATAAATAATACACGGACTGCAGGAGAACAATAATAACAGGTATTTACTGAACAGAGGGTACTCTTTTGTTTGGACCCAAAAAAAAAAACCCAAAACAAATTGGACTGTAAATTAACAAAAGTTCAACTAAAACTTAACAAATCAAATTGAAATTTGGTTTTCTGGGTTGATGATGCACTCCAGTCCCCGCGCCGCCCACCGGTCGCGGAAATGCTCAAGCGTGCCGGCGGACACCGCGTGCTCCATCTCCAGGGCCACCCGGGCGTGAACATGGCCGCAGAAGAGAGGCAGGCAATCCGGCCGGACGACCCCCTCGACCGCCCGCTGCCTGGACCAATTGATGGCTCTTTTAGCCAGGCCCTGAACAGAGGGTACTCTTTTTGTTTGAACCCCAAAAAAAACCAGTTGAACTGTAAATAAACAAAAGTTCAACTAAAACTTAACAAATCAAATAAAAATTTGGTTTTCCGGGTTGTTGATGCACTCCAGTCCCCGCAGTGCCCACCGGTCGCGGAAATACTCAAGCGCACCGGCGGACACCGCGAGCTCCATCTCCAGGGCCACCCGGGCGCGAACATGGCCGCGGAAGAGAGGCAGGCAATCCGGCTGGACGACCCCCTCGACCGCCTGCTGCCTGGACCAATTGATGGCTCTTTTAGCCAGGCCCAGGAGCAGGCCCTCAAGGAGGTCCTCCAACCTGTCCGCTCCCCTCCGCAACGGGTGACCGTAGATCAAGAGCGTGGGACTGAAGTGCAACCAAAAATCGAGGAGCAGCCCCTTCAAGTAGTGAAAGAGGGGCTGCAACCTCTCACACTCCATATAAACATGAAACACGGACTCCTCCAGGCCGCAAAAAATGCAGGCGGCCTTGGAGTCCGTGAACCAACTTAAAACCTTATTGCACGGGACCGCTCCGTGCAACACCCTCCAGGCCAAGTCCCCGATGGAACAAGGGAGGAATCCCGCGTAGAGAGCCCTCCATTGGGGACCTCCGCCACCGCCAGTCGGCAAGACGCCACGCCAAGGCGTGTCCGGACGGTAGACGAAGATGGCAAAGTGGAGAGTGTGCAGGAGCATCATCCGGCGCCATCCAGCCCGCTCCTCCGCCAACGAGCAGGTCCCCATCTCTGGTCACCTTGCCAGGCACAGCCCTGCCCTCCGCCAGCCGACCGAACCCGCGTTCGTGGAGGTGCGGATTCCTGAGCAGCGGCTCCCGAAGGAGAGCTGCCGCTCCTGACGGGGGAGAGCTCCGCCTGGAAGCGACATAGTTCCAAACCCATAGTAGTTTCTGGTAGAAGACAGGCAGCTCCCACAGGCCAGCACGCCTGCCACCCACTTTCGCAAACAGGAGCTGCGTGTCGTAATTGAGGCCGTGCAGCTGGCGGAAGAAAAACGTCGCCAGTTCACACCATCTCGGAGGATTCTCGACGTACAGGTATCTCTGCAGCATCTGAAGATGGAAAGTCGCAGCCTGGGTGCGAAGGCACACCAGCGCCTGACCGCCCTCCCTAAGCGGGAGACACAGAACCGCGGCAGAGACCCAGTGCTTCCTTTTGTCCCAGAAGAAGTCGATGAGCTTCTTCTGCATCTTGGCAACAAATGCAGGGGGAGGGATCAAAGTGACCAACCGGTACCACAACATGGCGGCCAACAGCTGGTTTATGACCAGCGCCCGACCCCTGTAGGACAACACTCGGAGCAGTCCTGTCCAGCGTCCTAGGCGAGCGGTGAATTAGGCCTCCAGCTCTTGCCAGTTCGCCGGCCAGGCGTCCTCGGCAGGGCTAAGGTAGACTCCCAAATAGAGGAGGTGCGTGGTGCTCCAGGCAAAAGGCCTGAACTCCTCCGGCAGGGAGTCCACCCGCCACTGAGCCACCAGGAGTCCGGAACATTTCTCCCAGTTAATCTTGGCGGTGGATGCGTCCGAGTAAATCTGCTGGCATTCCCGCATCCTCCGCAAGTCAGCGGGATCCGTGACCGTGAGGAGCACGTCATCGGCGTAAGCCGAGAGGACCACCTCCACGCCCGGACCTTGCAGAGCCAGTCCCGTCAACCTCTTCCGCAAGAGGCGCAGGAATGGCTCCACGCAAACGGCGTATAACTGACCGGATATGGGGCATTCCTGACGCACCCCACTCCCGAAGCGAAGGGGCGCCGTCAAGGACCCGGTAACTTTAATCAGACACTCAGCGGCGGCGTACAGAAGTCGGATCCGGGTGACGAAATGCGTCCCGAACCCGAATGCGTGCAGAGTCCCGAAGAGATACTCGTGATCCATTCTGTCGAACGCCTTCTCCTGATCCAGGGAAAGGAAGGCGACCGACAGACCAGCCCTCTGGGAGTGGTGGACCAGGTCCCGGGCCAGATGGATGTTATCGTGGATGGTCCGGCCCGGGACCGTGTAGGACTGGTCGGGGTGGATCATGTGCGCCAGCATGGTGCCAAGGCAAGCAGACATGGCCCTGGCAAAGATTTTATAGTCCGTGCTGAGGAGGGAGACCGGGCGCCACTTCTTAAGGAGGCGGAGATCGCCCTTCTTAGGCAGCAGGACAATGACCGCCCTGCACCAAGAGAGGGGCATCTCCCCGGTCACCAAACTTTCCCCCAGGACCCGCACGTAGTCGCCTCCCAAGACGTCCCAGAATGTCCTGTGGAACTCCACGGTCAGCCCGTCCAGCCCCGGGGACTTTCCCCTAGAGAGCTGGCGGAGGGCGCCGGTCAGCTCCGCCAGGCTTAGCGGAGCGTCCAATTCTTCGGCGCCCTCCAGGCTGACCTTCGGCAGGTCCTCCCACAAAACTCTGCGCGCATCCTCGCTGGACGGATCCAGAGAGAAAAGAGCCCCGTAGTAGGCGCGCGTCTCCGCGCTGATTCCCTCCGGATCCGAGACCAGAGATCCGTCGTCGGCCAGCAGCCCCAAGAGCTGCTTACAGACCCCCCGTCTTTTTTCCAGCGAGTAGAAGAAGGGGGAGCCGCGGTTCAGCTCCTGTAGGAGCTGGATCCGCGACCTCACATACGCGCCTCGGGACCCGACGAGCTGCAGGTCCTTCAGCGCGCCCTTCTTCTCTTTGTACACCTTCCGCAGGGCCGGGTCCTCGACGGCCTGACCAAGACAGGACTCCAGGTCGAGCACCTCCTTCTCCAACCACCCGACCCGGGCCTCCCACCTCTTGGTCGACCCCTTCACGTACTCCTGACAGAAGAGATGGATGTGAGCCTTGCCCACATCCCACCATAGCCTCAAGGAGGGGAAGCCCACCCGCTTCCTTCTCCAGTCGGCCCAGAACCGACAAAATGAATCCCGGAACCACGCGTCCTCCAGCAGCAGGTTGTTAAAATGCCAGTACGCGGACGCCCCCCGTGCGCGTAGCGGAGCGAGCTCCGCTCACACCAGGTGGTGGTCCGTGGACGGCACCGGCCGCATGGAAGCCGCCGGAACGCAGGAGACGTACGCCCGAGAAATGTAAAGGCGGTCGATTCTGGACCTTCCTCCCCCAGACCTCATGCTAGTGAAGGCGCTGGAGTTGGGGTGGAGATTTCACCAGACGTCCACCAAGTCGAAGGACCCAACCAGCTCCCTCAACTTCTCCATCGCTGCCGGGCTTCGCGGGGGACCCGAACGGTCCCTCGCCTCGAGGGTGCAGTTAAAATCTCCCCCGAGGATGACGCACTCGCCCACGTCGACGGAGCCCAAAAGAGCGGACACTTCTTCGAAGAAGCGCACTTGCGTACACGTTCACTAGATGGAGCGGCACGCCCCCCAGGCGAACAGTGACCTGGAGCAAGCGGCCCGGCACGTGCTCCTTGACCCCCAAGATCTCCGGCTGAAAATGCGGGGCCAGCAAGATAGCCACCCCGCTGGAATTGTTGGAGAGGTGACTCATGCTGACCCCTCCTTGCCACTCCAGGAGCCATGTGGCTTCGTCTCCCGGAACGGTGTGGGTTTCTTGCAGGAAGCACACCGCATACTTCCTGTCCCGAAGGACCGAGAAGTTATTGAATCTGCGGCGCGCCTCCCTGCTGCCGTTGATGTTGAGGCTGGCTATGGTTATCTTCATGTCAGAAGCATAGTGCAACTTCTACTTACACCTAACGGGGGGAGGAAGCGCAGCTGCTGATCAGCCGCCACTTCCTCAGCAGCCCAGTGAGAAACGTTCTGAGCCGACGCAGCTCGAGCGGGTTCACACCCTCGTCCGCGCCCATGATCTTAACGGCGGCGCAGACGGATATGATGAGCAGCGCCAGCTCCGACCACCTGTCGAGGGCCAGCCGGACCTTATTGCGCCGACCCAGGCACGTGGCCATAAAATCCCGGAGTTCCCTTACGGGAGTGAGGGGAGACTCGGCAAGGGGCACGAGGCCATCCTCCGTGCCCATCACCGTGTCCCCATCCTCCTCCAGGGGGTCGTCAGCAGCGGCCGACCCGTCTGCCACGCAGTGCGCAGCGAATGGCTCGGCCGCACCAGCCAGCCCTGCCTCCGCCCGGATCCCACCCCCAGGATCGGCGGCAGAGGATTCCTCCCTGGGCTCCTCTAGGGGTGCTGCGCCAGAAGACGGCGGCGGTTCAGAGCTCCCCTCCGCCCCAGACACCGGAACGACCGGAGAAACCGGGGAGAGAACAATTCCCAGCTCCTCCAGTACGTCCGGCACCAGAGACGCAGCCAGGGGGCCATCCTCCTCCCTGCCACCAACCTCCGACCCAGCGGATGGGGTGTTTTGAATTAAAACCTCTACCAGGATGAGCAGCCCCTGGGAGATGTCCGGGTCGCATTGGGTGAGCTCATTCTCCTCGAGCTCGCCCGACCCAGACCCCAGGCCACCCGACCCGGCAAGGGGTAATGGCACCGATAGAATGTCAGTTTCCGCCGCGGGTTGTTCCGCGACCCCCCCCATGGGCAGGGTCTCATCCCCATCCCCGGGAGGCATGCGCCGGACAGACACATCTGCCTCAGCCTCCCGAGGGACAGGCGACCCCTGCCGATCGCTGGTGATGACGACAGCGGGGGGGGGGGCCGCAGTACCCGCGGCGGGCGACGACGCCCCCTGCTCGGAGGGACCTTCCTCCTCCCGGTCCTCCTCCTCTTCCAAGGAGTCGCGCCTTCTTTTTAGCACGGAGGGAGTGAGGGAGACCTCCATGTCTGCAGAGACCTCCTCCTCAGCTCCGTCCGGCGGAGCAGGTTTGTCGGGCTCCTCGGGCCCAAGCCCGGACGCAGGTAAAGGCATTTCCGCTACGGCGGTTGCGGCCACAGGCTCGGGCACGAGGCCCCTCCCACTCGCGTCTGCCCCGACCTACTCCGCGAGGAGCGCGGGTGTCAGGAGCTCTAAGTTTAGGGGCGGGCCGTCCACGCGGGGACCCGCCCTGAGGTGTTTCGATTTTCGCCGCGCCTTCCTTCCGCCCGGACGCGCTCCCTCCCCCCCGCCGGTGGCCCTGATGGCATCGGCCTCCGACCGCGCATCAGTGGCTCCCGACGCGCGGACAGAACCGGGGGGAGGAGCGGTGGCGGCGCCAGCCTCGGCCACGCCAGACGATCTGGCGGCCTTGGAGGCGGGGCAGTTTTTTCTGATGTGCCCCACCTCCTTGCAGGCGTGGCACCGCACACCGTCCAACGTCCAGAAGACGCGATAGGTGGTCCTCTCGTGGAGGACGATGAAAGCCCCATCGGTGTCCTCCTCCTGCGCCAGCTGGATAAACAGCTGGCGCCGGAAGGAGAAGACGTGGCGAAGTCTGGCTTCCCGGAAGCCAAGCGGGATGGGTGTAATCCCCGACCTCACCTCCCCGAGTTGGCGTAAGTGGGGGAGGAGGAGCTCACCAGGAACAAAGGGCGGGACGTTCGAAATAACCACCCTCTGCGCGGTGGCCTCGATGGGGTCCACCGGCAGGGAGGTCCCGCCCACGGTGAGCCCCTTGGTGACGGCCAGGGACACCACCCGCTCCGACCCCAGGAAGAACACAGCCTTCCCATACATTTTTGAGGCCGCTATGATGGCTGAGGGGCCAACAACCCCAGCCATGGCTTTAACGCAGGCCTCAATGGTCATAGTGGGGTGAGTGTAGCTCTACACCCCAAGCTTTTTGGTTATTAGTCTGAAAGGTGACGAGGCAGCAGAAGCAGCGGGAGCAGCTGTGGCTGTGGCTGCCACTCCTGCATAAGTCCTGGCTGGCCCCGCCACCGGCGATGAAGCAGACGCCATTATGGGGTGGTTTTTAAAAAAGAGCCACACCCACCCCAAGTTACAGGCCTGAAAGTGTTAATGGCCTCGGGTTAAAATTCCTCCCTTGAGCAGAGGGTGCTGTTAAATTGAAGGCACACCTCTCCCCCTATTGATTGGAATTGGGAGAGGGGCCTTCTCCCCTCTGCTCAAGTGGCAATTAATAAAAAGATTAGTAGAGGTGCCTCTTGAGAGAGAGAGCAGAGAGAGACAAAGAGAGAGAGCGAGGGGGGGGCAGTGGGAACGAGGGAGGCCGCAAAGGCAGGGTCACCACTCAGGATGGCGGGTGGGTGGGTGTTGGCAGGGGTGCACTCTCCTGATGGAAATTTAAAGTCTCTAATAGTGGTGGTCTTCTGGCAGGGGGAGAAGATGTCTTCACCTGGGAAAGCTGGAGATGCCCAGGCTCAGTCCTGCACCAGGACTTAACGATGTAATTAATGGAATTAACCACTTCACCTAGGCAGCTCCAGCTGTCCCAGGTCAGGCAATAGATGGGATGCTTATTAGTGGTGTGTGTGGCCTAGTTTTTAACAAGAACCACACACACACACACACAGACACCCCTTGATGTTCCGGCCTTGTTTCTTCTTTTCTCCCCCCACCTAAAATATAAAGTCTTTGGGAGAGTGCCCCAAATAACACCCACCTGTAGATATTTTGAAAGATGATATTCCTCCCTCCTTCCGAACAGTTGGTGTTGGTTGATGGTAGTTTCTCTCCCCTCTCTCCCTCTCCTGAAGTGGAGGCCAATTTGGGGAGGCAGTAATGGGAAAGGCCTCTCCCCTGGTTGGTGTTGTTGCTGGCCTCCCTTCTCCTTCTCCTCCTCTGTCCTCTCTCTCCAGGCACCTCAGTTGCTGTGATGATGGTGGAGGTGGAGGTGGTGGTGGTCCAGCGTTCTCCTCCTCTGCCTGGTCAGGGGACCACCACTTTAGTCCACTCTCCAAGTCTGGCTGCTCCCTCTGCTTGTGCTTGCAGCTGCACAACCAGCAATGCTATACTTAAGACTGACGTACAGAAGCCTGCTATGGCTTTATATACAGGGGTGGTCACTGTAGTGTATGTAACCGTTCCACCTTTAAGAGAACTATTGTATGTAACCGTTCCACCTTTAAGAGAACTATTTTAAGAGCTGCACTACTTTATCTTGGCTGCTGTATACTGTAATACCGGCGGTGACCACACCGGTATATAAGTGCTGTGTAATGATTTATTGGGCAGTTCCGCCCTGACCTTCGAATAGTAAAGTCCTGTTAAAGTTTACTCTTGTGGTCTGTGTAGTAATTCGCAATATAACACACAGACTTAACAGTGGCGACGAGTTCGATCTTACCCTGCGGCAGAGATACATCCAAAGCAGTTTAACGGGCGTCGAGAAGAGGCATCCGCCCTCGTCATTCTGCTGAGAGAAGACTCGAGTCTGCAGAGCAAAGGAAGAAGGAAGAATTCTGACACGAAGCCTTCCATCAGCAACAGGCAGTGGTTGTCCCTTCTATCACGGTGGTGGGTGAGCCGATCAGCGACGAGAAGCAAGTCGGCCACGTTGACTGTGAGTAGGGGAGAAAATTTTAAAAAAACGGAGGATATAAGGGCAGAGAACTCAACCACGGCCGGGGAAAGGAGCCGGACAGAAGTCGGGGCCAGAGGCGCTGAGACTGGGGCAGCGTAGGGCACGGAAGCCACGGTGAAGGGAACGCAGCCGGTGTGAGAGACCGGGCTACGAGCGGGAACGCAGCCGGTGTGAGAGACCGGGCTACAAGCGGGCTGGGAGATGCAACAGCGTCGAGAGACAGCTCGACCGCGACCGGTGAAAAAGGCTGGGCAGCTACCGAGGCCGTGAGGCGCAGCGACCGGGATCGTAAGGCGCAGGAGAAAATAAAAAAAAAAAATTTTTAAAAACCGCGGAGAACTCAGCCGCAGCTGGGGGGGAAAGGACCGGACTGCAAGAGGGGCTGGGAGGCACGCTTGAAAACTGCTGAGGGAGAGACAGAGCCCGAGCGAGCGAGCGAGACCGAGCGAGCGGGAGAGAGAAGAGACCGAGCGAGCGAGGGAGACCGAGCAAGCGAGGGAGAACGAGACCGAGCGAGCGAGGGAGACCGTGCGAGCGAGGGAGACCGAGCGAGCGAGGGAGAACGGGACCGAGCGAGGGAGACCGAGCGAGATTTCCGCCCAGCGGCTTACAGCAGCTTTCCGCAAAGGGCCAAGAGCTGGAACTGTCCGCCGCCAACTGGTTGTCTCCAGCGCCCGGTTGCCCCTGTCGGGAAAGGGAACAAGGAACTCAATCAGCTGTTCTCGCGCTTTCAGAATAAACTGAAGCCGGCGCGCAGGCTGCGAACCCCGAAAGCCAGCGGTCGTCGCCCGAGGGCAAAGCTTTACCTCTCCCGCCAGAGGAAGAAACGCGGGAAACCGCCATTCTAAGAGGCGGGGAAGAAGATAAGCGCGGGAAACCGCCATTTTTGAAAAGAAAAGTTAAAGAAAAATTTCGTTGTTGTTTCTCAAAAAGAGTGCGAAGATGCCTAAGCGTGGTAACATCAACGATTTCGATCCCGATGTGGAAGATTGGGCCACGTATGTAGAACGCATAGAGATATATTGTAAGGCAAATAAAATATCAAATGATGATAAAGCACTAACCTTACTAAACTCAATGGGTGCGAAGACATACGGGCTATTGAAGCATCTTCTATCACCAGCTAAACCGGCGGATCAGACTTTCGCTAATATTGTTGCTGTCCTGAAGGATCATTTGAACCCCACACCGCTGATGTTAGCGGAACGATTTAAATTTTATGCGAGAACGCAACTGAAAGAGGAAAGCAACGCGGAGTACTTGGTTGAACTGCGTAGGCTAGCGAAATACTGTCAGTTTGGGGAAAATCTGACAGAGGCACTGAGAGACAAGTTCGTGTGTGGGCTGTCAAAGGAAGGAACACAAAAGCGACTGCTCGAAGAGAATGATCTTACACTTGATAAGGCTGTCTCTATTGCAGCATTGCACGAAGCCGCAGCGAGAGGCACGGCGGAAATGCAGCTGAAGGCAGCGGTACTCGGCGTAGATCAAATGGCTTTGGGTACAACGAAATGTTATCGTTGTGGAAAGACAACACACGATCAGAACCAATGCTGGTTTAAAAACCAGGAATGTAGAAAATGTGGCAAGCTTGGTCACATAGCTAACGTATGCCGGTCAGGTAAGAAGACCAGCAACAAAAAGTCACCGCAGGAAAAGTGCAGAAAGGTACATAAGGTGGCTGAGAAGAGTTCGGATGAACAGAATTCGGATTCAGACTCCAACAGCCAGGAACTGGGTAGTCTGAGAATTCACAATGTGAGTAAGGAAGCTGACCTACAAACTATCTGGGTCACACTCAAGATAGCCGGAGTCCAAGTGAAAATGGAATTGGACACAGGATCAGCCCTAACAGTCATAAACCGAAGGGACTACAAGCGGCTATTCTCACATATACCCTTGAGAGATACCAAGATTGTATTGCAGGCATACACGGGGCAAAGAGTATACCCCATCGGAAAGATAAAAGTCAAGGTGCGACACAAGGGCAAAGAACACCAAGGAATGGACTTATATGTACTACCTGAGGGAGGTCCACCACTTCTGGGACGGGAGTGGATCAGGAAAATAAATATGGACTGGCACTCCCTAAAAGCAATAAAGAGTGAGAACTCGGTGAAGACAATCAGCTCAGACTCTGGAACTGATGATGGTAAGACCAGCCCATGTGCAAAAGACAAGTCTAAAATGGACTTGCAGACTAATGATGGAAAAACGAAGGAGTGCTTCAGAGGAGAACAAAGTATCAGAACAGAATTCCACTGAACAACAACAACATAGTTTGACAGAGAATTCTGAGTCTGTCCAGTCTACAGACATGCACATTTCTGAGGAACACCGGGCTCGAACTCAACTCCATTTCAAACTACAACAGCAATTAGAACAAATGATTCACCGTTTTGAGCAAGAGATGAATGCAACGAAAAAGTTCTTTGACACAGAGTGGGAGAATCTGGGAAGACAGCAGAAGCAGCTGATGGAGAAAATGGAGCAGGAACACACAAACCGTCTGCGCGAGGAGGCCAAACGAATCAAAGCTGATTCGGTTTCTGAAGGTGCGTGCTCTAATCTGGTGGAGCAAGATGTTCAGCAACTGAAGGCGCTTGTTAGCAGGTTGCAGGCAGAAAAGGCTGATTTGGTTGCCATGAATTCCGAGCTCCTACTGAAGTTGGGTGCAGCATCACCGGACGATTCATTTGTTGAAATTCGAATGGTGGAGGCTGCGGATGATGGCGAATTAAAAGCAGCAAAGGAGCCCCAGTGCAAGGTTACAAACAGCCCTGCAGCCTATACATCAAAAACACATGACGACGATACTGGGAAACGTCTGATGTCAGAAGAGTTAACGGTCAGCCAACTTCTTCATATGCTGAGGGACAAGACTCTGAAATGGGAAAAACTTGAACACGAGCTTCAATCTTCAAAGGAAAGGGTTCCGGAGCTCTCAAAAGTTATTGAAATAGCTGAGGTTGCAACACAGACTGAGAAGATTGCAGCAGAGCAGCCCTTGGATGCCAAGAGTACGCTGACTCACGTCAATGTAGAACAACAGAATGCTGAAACAGCTGCTCCAGTAGAGGGATTGAATAGTCCGATCAATCAATCTCCGACTGAAGTTGAAGTATTGAAATCACAAATGATGTCATTAGTAAAAGACTTGCAGGAAGCCCAGAAAAAGCTGGATGAAGCTGAACACATGAAGAAGTCTCTTCAGGAGAGATGTCTGGATTTGGAACAAAAGCTGGCTAACGTCCAGCTGGGCATGGAGGAAATAGAAGACCCTCTCGCTGGCCTAGCTCAGGACGACACTGAATATTACCACGACCTGTTCTGCCCAGCTTGTGGGGAAATCTTCCAAAGTGCAAAAACCATGAAGAATCACGAAAAGTCTAAGAAACACCGGGAGATGGTGGCGCTACTATGGCAACAGGAGGAAGAGGAGGAGGAACTGTGCATGCAGCTGGGAGTGGAGCCCAGAGAGTCTCCAAGAAGCAGAAAAGGAAAAGACGAAGCAGAAGATGATGACCCATCTGAACCATTATCACCTCTACCAGGTCACGCACGTGGTCCCTCCGAACTGAGTCAAATCAGTTTGGAAGTAGAAAAACTTCCCAAGGTACTCGAGCTTTTAGAAGTCAGCAATGCTGGTTCTGAAGTTACGGAAGTTCAAGCTGGTTCTGAAGCTACGGAAGTTCAAGCTGTTAAGTCCAGTGAAGGACTATTAGATGAGTCACCCCAGCAACAAGAACCTACTACACCATCGAAAACTACTACACCACCGAGGCGTTATCCGGACCGAGTCAGGAAGCGCAGGAGGCGCCACCGCAGAGACTGAATCTGTGAACTGTTTTCCGCAGAGACTGAATCTGTGAATTGTTTTCCGCAGAGACTGAATCTGTGAACTGTTTACATGAAGTTGTGTATCTATGTTATGATGTTATGTTTAATGGGGAATATATATATTGTAAGCTAAAAAGGGAGGATTGTAGTGTATGTAACCGTTCCACCTTTAAGAGAACTATTGTATGTAACCGTTCCACCTTTAAGAGAACTATTTTAAGAGTTGCACTACTTTATCTTGGCTGCTGTATACTGTAATACCGGCGGTGACCACACCGGTATATAAGTGCTGTGTAATGATTTATTGGGCAGTTCCGCCCTGACCTTCGAATAGTAAAGTCCTGTTAAAGTTTACTCTTGTGGTCTGTGTAGTAATTCGCAATATAACACACAGACTTAACAGTCACTGCCGGTACTGCAGTATAGAATCAGTTCTTCTCTTAAAGGTACATACACAACAACACCAACATCACCAGGCACACCAGCAGCACCAGCAGCACCAACAACAACAACAACCTTCTCCGCCATCACCTGATGCTGCACTGGACACAGGGCATCAGCCCCTGACAACATTGCTGCCCGGGAGGCCAGCGATGGCATCACCATGGCCAGATTTACTTCGCTTGACACTGTACACCCTGGCTGCCACATGATGCACCAGATTGACACCATCCCACACCAGCACTGTGAAGCCATTCCATGCACACTCATCGCTATAGTGGGGGGGAGAGTTATGTCTCAACATTCACTGGAACTCAGTAAGACACTTCTCAAGGTGCACACAGATCTGTCCAATAAGGGACAGTGTTGAAAATATAGATTTCACTGTACGACAGCACATTACCAGAAACTTCACATGGACATTGGCTAAACCTCTCAAGTGCCTACCCTTGTGTGTTGTTAGTTGGGATGTCATCAGGAGTCCCTGGCTGTAGTGGTGCCAACCTTTCAATGATCTCAGTAGATCACAAAACATTACTACCAAGCCACACTCAACCTCATCCTGCTGTGCCACTCAACACGTCCCCATTACTCTGCCTTCCCTACCCTACTCCTGCACATCCTTATTCACACTAACTTACCTTGCACCTCCACCCATCCCTCTCTATCTACATTATCACTTCCCCATCTCACTAGCCACCCCTCACACTGACCCTCATCCTACTGCAAGCATACAAACTAACAACACACAAGGGCTGTTGACAAGCCATTTAATGAGCTCAATTGTCTCCCCCGCTGCTTGGTGTCGGGTCAGTTCTCCTGAGAGACCCGACACCTGGGAACGTGGAGGCGGGTTGACAGTGGGGTTCCTACCCGCAGTCGATCTTTGTTATTTTGACAGCAGACCCGCCTCCAAACCTGCCCTCTGAGCGCCGGCAAAATCCAGCCCATTGTGTCAAAAATATTTTGTCTATTAAAAGATTAATAAGCTCTGTCTCCTCTCCAGACTCCTATGCCCTGTCTGATTTTGAATTCAACAGACAGTAGGCGCCACTGCCAACATGTGCCATCATGCCATGGCACGGTGAATGGTTCCTTCCTGTCTCCCCTCGTACCTGTACTAAATATTCACTGCTTTCCTTTTTTCTTTGTTTTAACACCCTCATATGCACCCATATTATATTTGCAATCAATGCACATTTAGCTGACGAATGGGGACAATAACCTTGCAGTGTAATTGTTTCGAAAGTAGCTGCCATGATGTGATGCAGCTTTTTGTTTTGTTTTTCATTTTTGAGGTCCTTTGTCTCATTTTGTGCAGGTTAATTCAGGTCTGTACGAACACATCATTACTGTGGTCTTTAGGCTGATGAATTTTTTGCATCTCATAGATTATAATGACTTTGACTCTCTTTGTCTCCATTACACGAGGTTGCAGCTTAAATGTAATTATCATTTTGTCAATGGATCATTTGGAAAAGAGCCGCCACTGTATTCTTTTACCCAATGAATAGGAGAGACTTTGCAGGATGCTGATGCAGGACACCATGTTGTGTTGAGTCAATGAAGTTTGTGGTCCATCAGATGTGAATTTTTAGTTATTTATTGCCCACTCCTGCCTGCTCCTTGGTTTACCTTGACCACAACCTATGTACATGGCTGAATTAAGAACAGAAAATGCTGGAAATACTCAGCAGATCAGGCAGCATCGGTGGAGAGAGAAACAGAGTTAACGTTTCAGGTCGATGACCTTTCATCAGAACTGGAAGAAGTAAGTTAGAGATTTAAAAGTTTTTAAGCAAGTGCAGAGGCAGGGAAAGAAGGTGGGGAGGAGATGGGGAGAAAGGAACCGCAGGAAAGGTCTGTGATAGGGTGGAAGGCAGGAGTGATTAAATGACATATGAACATGTCTGTCTTTGCGAGCCATTAAAGAATGTAATAATGATGGACAGAAAGCCTGTTTTAGCCAAATTGGGTGTAGGAACAGGCTACAACATTGCCCTTACTGGCTTATGTGTATCAATGCAGCCTAGACCCATTGGATGAAAAGTTCCTCTCTCTCTTTTGGCTGTATGGTACTAAAGGAAATTAATCTGAGGCCATTTTCAATCCAGTTCATAATAGGCACAAGTCCACCACTCAAAAATGCCCTAATTTGGCATTGATTGGCATTTCATTCACAGGGGCTTGTTGCAAAATGTGATGTGTCCCATTGCAAAGTACTGTTATATTTACAATGGCCATACTTAGAATATTGTGTTCAGTATTTCAGGGAAGGAATTCCAGAACTTAGGGCCTAGGCAACTGAAGGCACCTACACACTCAAAGAAGCTCGGATCAAGAACTGTGTGGGACTGCTTCTTGGCACTGACAATTAGCATGATCCTACTTTGCCCATTACTGGAGAGAGCAAACACATCGACAGCTGCTATGGAATGAAACACACCCGGCATCCTTGAGCTGTCAGTGAAATAATGAAAGGAAAAAAAATATCAGCAAACCCAGTAAATTCATTCTTGCAGCCCATTGCCCCAAACAAGTAAACTTGATTTAGCATCATCCCAACTCAATCAATCACAGAAACGTCCTATTCCCACTGAGATTTGTATAGATCTCCATAATATATTCATTTAAAAACATTTACATGTTGATGTGCTTATATTAGTTTTATATTAAATACAGCCTCGATAAGTTTGAATATTTATAGATTTTGACTTGTTTACCAAAGTGAGTCTACTTTATTTGTCATGTTGATAAAACTACACTGAGATAAAAATGGTTTTGTTGGAAAATTTAGCTTGGTGAAACCCCAGTACATCCAATTCTGAATACAGATTTCATGCATTCATCAGTGAGATTGTTATTTCTATTCATGGAAAGCTATTTAGAATTTAGTACGAATGAATGTTATTTGTTGAGCACTGTCACCATCATGCCCGTGGGAGTGGTGACACTGTCAACTTTTTTGCACTTCACATTAAATTCTTTCACTGAAGTTTCAGCTCATTTAATCTGTAACTTGGTGACAATTTTCCAAATGCCTGGTAGATTGTCCTGAATATCCATGGGGGTGTGATGGGGAGGGGAACTTTGAATTTTTAAAAATTTTCACTCTGCCATGGTCAGGTGAAGCCTCCCTGATCTGGCAGGATTACGCTCCGATTGTTACGAACTGAACAATGGCAGAGAATTTAACAATGTTACTAAGGGAGAGGAAGTAGCAATCTGAATGCCCAAGGACACAAATCCTCTCAGCATTCACTTAAAGGAAACCTTCATCCTCTACTACATGGCGGTATCAGTTAAGAGCCATTAGCTCACATTAATTAACATGATAGCCCTTATTTTCCTTGGTAATCTGTATAGATACTGAACTAGCAATAACATAGTTGGATTGTGTCGGGTCCTAGATGTTTTAGTCAGCAGCGTCGATTGCGGAATTGTTCTTTCAAAAGTTGGAATTATTACTATGTTACAAGCTTTGGCTGCAGTGGGCAGGTGGCTCTGGCTGCAGTGGACAGGTGGCTCTGGCTGCAGTGAGCAGGTGGTTCTGGCTGCAGTGGGCAGGTGGCTCTGGCTGCAGTGGGCAGGTGGCTCTGGCTGCAATGGGCAGGTGGTTCTGGCTGCAATGGGCAGGTGGTTCTGGCTGCAGTGGGCAGGTGGTTCTGGCTGCAATGGGCAGGTGGTTCTGGCTGCAGTGGGCAGGTGGTTCTGGCTGCAATGGGCAGGTGGTTCTGGCTGCAATGGGCAGGTGGTTCTGGCTGCAGTGGGCAGGTAGTTCTGGCTACAGTGGGCAGGTGGCTCTGGCTGCAATGGGCAGGTGGCTCTGGCTGCAATGGGCAGGTGGTTCTGGCTGCAATGGGCAGGTGGTTCTGGCTGCAGTGGGCAGGTGTTCTGGCTGCAGTGGGCAGGTGATTCTGGCTGCAATGGGCAGGTGGTTCTGGCTGCAATGGGCAGGTGGTTCTGGCTGCAGTGGGCGGGTGGTTCTGGCTGCAATGGGCAGGTGGCTCTGGCTGCAATGGGCAGGTGGCTCTGGCTGCAGTGGGCAGGTGGTTCTGGCTGCAATGGGCAGGTGGTTCTGGCTGCAATGGGCAGGTGGTTTTGGCTGCAATGGGTGGGTGGTTCTGGTTGCAATGGGCAGGTGGCTCTGGCTGCAATGGGCAGGTAGTTCTGGCTGCAATGGGCAGGTAGTTCTGGCTGCAATGGGCAGGTGGTTCTGGCTGCAGTGGGCAGGTGGTTCTGGCTGCAATGGGCAGGTGGTTCTGGCTGCAATGGGCAGGTGGTTCTGGCTGCAATGGGCAGGTGGCTCTGGCTGCAATGGGCAGGTGGCTCTGGCTGCAATGCGCAGGTGGTTCTGGCTGCAATGGGCAGGTGGTTCTGGCTGCAATGGGCAGGTGGTTCTGGCTGCAGTGGGCAGGTGGTTCTGGCTGCAATGGGCAGGTGGTTCTGGCTGCAATGGGCAGGTGGTTCTGGCTACAGTGGGCAGGTGGCTCTGGTTGCAATGGGCAGGTGGTTCTGGCTGCAGTGGGCAGGTAGTTCTGGCTGCAATGGACAGTTGCTTCTGGCTGTAGGGTTGGTCAGGCGGCTCTGGCTGCAGGTTGGGCAGACATCTAAGGCTAGGACAAGTAGATGGCCCACTGTCTTCAGCTAATTCGCTTAGTTGCTTCTGGAAATGACTCCCTTCTCCTTCGCTATGGTGTTACACTGTTGATAAACTGAAAGGCTAGTCATGAGGAGATGCTGACTGGCTGACAAGTCAGACAAGAGAGGCAATGTCTTCTGAGAGAGGAGGCTATAATTAGGGAGGCAAGTTCAAAATTATTTATTTTCTCTTGTTAATTTTCTCCCCTCTCCTGATGGTTGTTCTGCTACACTGACATGTACATTTTTGTCTTTTACATGACGACAGCCACATTGAGATGTTGATCTCCATGTGGGCGACCCAGTGTTTTTACTTAATCAACCATTAAAACAGTAGTTAAGAAGCACTACAGTGGGCGTCCAATCAGAACTAATTGTTGCAGGGAAAAGCTAAATAGAGTATAGGAAGATGTTTTTTCAAACTCACTATGCCCCTGATTATTAAATAAAGCCCTTCTACATGCTTATTTTTCAACTATAATTACTAACACCCCACCCACAACCTGTCGTGTTTCAAGCATGTAGGGGAAGCCTTCTACAGGGTCTATTTTGAGTGTACAGGCAACGCTTATCTCCCACAAACACTTTCTTTGAACCATAAAGAGGATTCCAATCAAATTATAGCATCTCAGGGAATGGTCGTATTCCCAGCCAGTAATCTTTCCAAGTAACTGAGGACTTTGAAATACATTTAATCCTTTAAATAGAAAAAGGAAATCTTAATTTTACCATAAGGTGTAACCCAGTGAGATATTGTATCTCAGTAATATGATATTTTTGGAAGAAAAGTCACATTATGATTAGTGACTTGGGGGTAGGAAGAGGAGATGTTGACGTACCAGGAAGTAAGAATTCAGAACTAAGGCAACCATCTGCGGCTGACTGGATAATCTGACACCACAATACTCCAGGGTCAAGTTGATGATTGACAGCTGGTCTGGCTCACTAATAGAACCTGCAGGGGTAGAGCTGTCCCTGGGGCCGGGATTCCTCCCACTCATCTCCAGATAGCCCTGCAATCCAATGCCCTCCTGCTTAGGGTGGCTTTGGCTTCGGCTTCACAAGCAGCAGGAAACCTACAAGTGTTCTGTACGGCACAGTTTTAGTTGTCTACTTACTAGATGTGTGTTTAATTTCCTCTGATTGTGCACCAATCAGCACATTCACATGAGATTCCTCTGTGTATCATTTTAATGCAGTCATCAACATCTTGTTAAAATAGCAAACAAAGGAACTTTAGCCAAAAGTGCGCTGCCAGAGAAAGTAAATTATACCACGTCGGGGGAGCATCTGCCCCTTGCTAATCAAAAGTTTGTTGGAATAACCTAACTTAATTTCTCATTCATCAAAATAGAGTTACTAAGTTTTATTGCAGAAAGTAAATCCTAGAAAGCAATCAGATGTACAGTTTGGTATCAGCCGTGGCTGGTCATAGCAACAAGGTGGCTAAGGCAGCGAGTGCAAAGCTAGAGGGCGCAGGTTGAAGATTAACAAGGTGCATGGAAGACTAGTCAGGAGAGAATTGTTTTCCATACAAAGTAGTGGATATGTGGAACAGATCCCCATCGAAAGCAATTAGTGATTATCCACTTAGAGGAGAGATATTCATGCTTTCTGTTGGGGGATGGAGTGGGGAGCTGCTCCTTCCTTGTACTGTGCCAGCTTTCTCTATCTGTCTGTGTTGCAGAGAAGCTGGGGCAGAGGCTGAGAAAATGTATTTATATTCTGTTAAACCATGAGTAGAATCGTGTGGGTATAAATTGCCTGCTGATTAGTGTGTTGTGCATTGTGGAAGTGAATTGCTGATTGCTAGACCAAGATTACTGCTGTCCAATAAACTGTTTTGGTCCTCACCACACATTAGCACTCTTTCCGAGTCTGGGAAGGAAGATTGTGTTAAATATGAAAGCAGTGTGTGACATGAGGTTACAAGACTGTACCTTCATTATAAATCTCTTGGATGGAATGAGAGAAATATTCCTTCCCACCTTATTTGGTGGTTTTACTTTTGTTTAATACCAGGGATCATTAAAGTCCTCTATCTGTGAGACATAGCCTGAATTCTACAGATATTCTTCCCGGTCACAGAGTGCGGATATCACACAATGTTAAACTTCCACGTCTCCAATAATTGCTGAACTGGGGTTCCCAGAGTTTGCACTGGGCTGTGAGAAATCTGTGACTTGGCTGCATGTACCCAATTCAATTTCTCGAAGACTTGTTATGTTCCCATCAACCGACGGGGTGAAATTAGACATCTGTGCCTGTTGTATTTACTTCTGGCAGTGCCCTCTTGCTATACCGCCAACTGTAAAAGAAAAAAGGGGAGAAATTCGGTATCATAGCGCCTCCAGTTAGCACCTTGCAGGTGCGCTAACGGGGCGCTGAGGCAGTAGCACCGTGGCGAGGTGAATCCAGCGCCGCACGCCAACTTCACTCTCCCGCACACCCCCCCACCCCCCGTAGCGCCGCCACTATGAGTTAGCGCCGGGGACTTCAGCGGCAGGCAGATCGTGGCGTCCGTGAGTGTGCAACGCTCACTGGGTGCCTGATCTGCCAAATTGAGTATCACCCTCGCCTTATCACCTCGCACTGACAGCGACACGGAGAGGAGGCGTGAAGCAGTTGGTAGCCGGCTCCAGGTGCGCTACTTAAGGGGATCATGAGTAATGAGTCGTAGCTCACAGGTTAGTGCTGTTTCACTGCTTCCTTGTCAGTTTGAGATAGTTCAAGAGTTGAATTCAGATATTCAAATGTTGTTTAGTCTCCAAAGAGTTGCGGCTTCTAAAAGTTAGTTATATTTATTCTCACAAAATTTCAAAGTGCTGCACTTCCTTACATTAATGGGAGCTGTACTGGCAGTCAACCTCACCCTCCAGGATCTACTGCGGAGGGAGCACAGGCAGCGAGAAAGATTAGAACATGCGGCCAGAGCGATGAGGAGGGACATCAGGGCTCTCAACAGGAGGCCTTACCCTCCGAGGGTCTTCCGGCAGCAATTCTCCTACCTCCAATTAAGCCAGGATCAGTGTATTAGAAGGCTCTGCTTCAGCAAGGAGGTGGTCACAGAACTCTGCCACCTCCTGCAACCAGACCTCGATCCTCAGATCAGGATGACGATGGCTCTCTCAGTGGCAGTAAGGGTCACCATCGCCCTCAATTTCTTCACCAGCGGATCCTTCCAGTCTGCAACAGGAGATATAGCAAACATCTTGCAGTTCGCCATCCATTGCTGCACCCGGGAGGTCACAGAGGCTCTCTACAGTAGAAGGGATTACATTTCCTGCCCCATCACCGCAGAGAAGCAGGATGAGCGTGCATGTGGCTATGCCAGGATAGCGGGATTCCCCATGGTGAAGGGCGCCATTGACTGCAGCCATGTGGCTTTGCAGGCACCACATAACAATCCTGAGATCTTCCGTAAACGCAAAGACTACCACTCACTTAATGTCCAGTTGGTGTGCAACCACAGACAGCGAATCCTCAATGTGAATGCCCGCTACCTTGGCAGCAGCCATGATGCCTTCATCTTGTGCCAGGCCGGTGTTCCAGCACTCTTCCATCCACCACATCAAGCTTGCGGCTGGCTGGTCGGAGACAAGGGGTATCGATCTCCACCTCGGGAGGAGCCCTCCAGTACTCAGCTGAGTGGGTATCCCATTTCGTCGTGGTCTGCTGCATGCTCCTAATCTGGCCATCATGAGGGCCCAGCACTTGCCAGCAGGGAATGCGGGACCACCTCAGGAGGAGGAAGAGGGAGAGGAGGAGGAGGAGGACAATGAGGAGGATGAGGAACATGAGGAGGAGGAGGAGGAGGAACATGAGCGAGGGAGGAGGCAGCCACTCAATCGGCCTTCCGGAAGGGCGGTCCGTGACCACCTCCTCATACTACGGTTCCAGTAAATTCAACCCCAGATCCCTGTTGCTCACCACATCCCCATCATTCCATCCCCATCGCAGGCCATACCATAGCGCACAGCTGAAATGAGAGACAGTACAAAATTATCTGAAGTGAATTAATAAATTTATCAATAATCAGTGAACACATCTTTACAGCAACAATATTTACTGTTCACCCTTGTGCAATCCCTTAGTGCCTGGCGTTACTGTGCCTTTGCCTACTCTAGTGCTTCTATGAAGTGTTGGCCCAGTGGCTGCAGCACGGCTGGTGGAAGGCTACTGAGTGTCCGTGTGGGAGACTTCAGATGGCCTTGCAGGGTGCCCTTGACCAACTCTGGGCCTGGAAGGCCTGGCTGTAGACTGCACCACCTCAGCATGGGCGGCAGCAGTCTGGACTGGCTGGATGACAGGCAGCGACAATGGCAATGGCAGAGTGGCAGTGGTGGGAGCAGGAATGCAGTCATCCTGAGAGAGGACAGCAGGTTCCTGCTCCACTGTCCTACTGACACTCCCCCAGGGCAACACCTCAGCATCCCTAGCAATCTGTTGGAGCACAGATTGCTGGCCTGCTGCAACAGTGTGAAAGCCCCGGTTGACAGTGATAGACCCAACCACAATGGCAGCAGTCAGAGATTGCGTGGCATTAAGCTGAGACTGCATGAGAGCAGTCTGAGATTGGAAGTCACCAAGCATAGACTGCATTACAGCACTAAGATGTTGCGTCACTTCCGCCTATGCTGCAATGGAAGCTGCCAGATCGCCCATCACCTGTGGCATCAGGTCTGGGTCACCACGGTCTCTCTGGGACTCTACCATCCTTTGCAGACTGGAAATGATGGGCTCCATGGTGTGCGCAGAGCCTTGTGCAATGTTGGAGGCAGACTCCTCCACGCTCCTTACCATTGCCAACAGGCTGTCGGGCACACTTGCCATTGCACCTATCATCTCCGTGTGCATGTCCATCACCCTCCTTCTACACACCTCCCGATCGAGGTCCTCATCTGAGTCCTGTGCAGCAGAACTCGCGCGCGAATTCACCCTCCGGGGAACTGGCCCCCAAGCTACCCTTTCCCCCTGGCTTTGCTACAGCTCACTCGTCCCCGGTGCCTCACCCTGTGCAGATCCCACTACTATACTAGCCTCTAAAGAACTCATAGTGCCAGTATCTGAGCTGGTGCCTGCGGGTGAGATATGCAGTGACGCGTTGTTTTCTTCCTCCTCCTCTGAATTTCTCTCCCAAAATAGCCTGTGGACAATAATTATTTAAAAAATATGATATAAAACTGTAACATTTTGCATTTGCCATGGGGTAGAAATAGAACCTCGTGAGTAGCAGTTTTATTCCACTTGTGCTTTAGATCTGATCACTTATGAGTTTTGAAGTTAAGTGTAAGTTATAAGGATCAATCTGGGTACTGGATCTCAAATCAGACCAGACTGATAGGATCAAATTCTCTACTTTCTAATGGATCCTATTTGAAATGAGTTTAGACAGTTTTAACCCAGCTCTTCATGGGCTTTACTCCACAGTGCTCAATTGTTTGGACTTCAGCGCTGAATTGGAAATGTCATTATGGAATACTGGAAGAATACTGATATGGAAATGGGAAAACTGAATCACACTGGTGCAGTAAGGTGTGCCTTCTTGAGAATGGGTTAAGACATAATGGCCCAGAAATTCAGGTCTCCACGGGTGAGTACGCACGGGGTACTCACCCGTGGGCCCGATGGAAGTGCCGGTTTCCTGCATGCACTGCGCATGCGCGGGAAACCGGCACTTCCGTTCCTCTGAACGAAGAGGTTCAGAGGTCGAATGCGTGCGCGGGGGAGGCTGCGCGTGCGCATCAAACTTAGGTTTTTTTACAGGTTTTCCCGTGAGGGTAAGCCTGCAGAATTTAGAAATATAAAAAGCAGGCGTAAGGCCTGCTTTTTACAAGGTAAGTGATGAGTTAATTAAAATTAAAACATTTTTCCACAGGTTTAATATTTTTATATACTTTAAAGCAAGGTAAGTTTATTTTTAGCCCCGTTAGAATATAAAATTATTTTTTTCAAAAATTTAAATTATTGTTTAAAATAGTTATTTAATGTAATTTATAGTTTATTTAAAAAATGTGATTTAATAAGAATGTATTTGATGGTTTAGTGCTATTTTGGGGCCGTAGTATTTATAAGTCTTGACAGCACTTCCTGTCAGACTTATGAATGGAGCATTCCCTGCTCCGATTGACTGCCCATGGCCCACGTGATCCCAGGGGATGCATCGAACTAACTGCGCCCCTGGGATATGCAAGCACTGCGCGCCGGCAGCTGGACCAGGCCCCGGATCGGAATTCCACGGGGCCCTACAGCTCAACGGCCGGCGCGCAAGGTAAGTGCAGGTCGGGGGCTTGCACCCGCGGGAAGCCCCCGACCTGAATTTCTGGGCCATTGAAATTACCCAAAGTAACAAATCTATATGGTATATTAGTAAATGCATGAATCCACTTAAATAAATCGGTCATAGCCACTGTTAAATAATAAGGAAATATACCATACTTCACTTCAAAGTGTTTAAGGCTACCACTGGGTACAAAAATATTCTATTTCCTGTGCTATTATCCCTGATTTTGATAAACACAGTTGCATACAAAAAATAGCTTCTATAAAATACACAAAGATATATTGCCCATTTAAAATGTTCACAAAAGCACCACAAGGTCATTTCAAAATCTCCTTGTATACACACACCTGTGTGCCTTGGCAAAAGGGTACCTTAACCCTTGTAAAAGTACATTTATTTGAATGTCAAATCCTTTCTACCACAGTAACTATTGGAAAGCAATTCACTGCTGATTCTCATCTTTTAATAAGATTAATACTTGTGAGTAATTAGCATAATTTTCAAATCATTCCTCAGATACCAGGAAGTTTACTGATGCTAAAGTGTTGATGCTATTTATACTGGATTAGTTTCTGCACTGCTTGGGTCTGTGAGTAATAGTTTATTTTATGAAAACACTTGTTCAGGATTGGCCTTTTTATTATTGTGTGAACATACTGGTCCCTGTGGGAGGATATAAATATTTTGACTCACTGTTTTCTCACAAAGCTTATCGTGTTATTATTATTATAAGTAGGATCTGGTCAGATAGTTGCTGCATTCTCTTTTCCCAGCTGTCCAGGTCGACTGTGGTTGCAACTGTTGGATTGTGTTTAATTATATGCACTCCACTCAGCTTGATCTTGGTATCTCAAGCAACGCTTGCTGCCTGCACTGGCTATTGTAAATCACCGGTGAGCTGGAAGCAAAAAAAAACATGGGGTAGATTTTCGACATGCCACCTGGGTGTAAACCTGGCATTGTGAATTGGCCGCCCATTATAGGAACTGCCCCACATCCCAAGAATGAATTTTTTTTTAAAAGGAAATAGAAAGTTTTTCTGAGAAGTGTAATGTTAGGCTGAGGAGAAGTGGTGAGTGGAGTTCCACTGGTATCAGTCTTTGGATACTGTGTTGTTTGCAATCTATGTTAGAGACTTGGATATTGCCACCAAAGAGGTAATTTTCCGACATCATGCTCCTGGCAGCCTTGCCAGCCAGGGGTACACATTGTGCAGGGCATGATTGTCCAACCATTTCAGTCAGACAATTATGTGCAGTGCACACCAGGATTTATGATATGCACTGCCAGTGGGCAAGGCTCCTGCCAGGAATACAAATTACCCGTCAAATGTAAACCTTTCAGATTTACTGATGGCATTAGCATAAGGATAGCAGGAAAAACAAAAGATGCAGTAAAAAGATGTGCATAATGATTTAGACTGGTTAAGCAATTCGAACCACAGATGTGTACATCACAGAGAGAGGCCATTCAGCCCATTATGTCTGGGCTGACTCTTTGCTAGAGCAATTGGAAAATTATCCCGCTTCCCAACACTCTCCCAACTGCTTCCAATATATATCCATGTTTTCCCTTAAATAATGCAATAATTTCTGCTTCAACTGCTCTAACAACAATTTTCAATTGATGACCCCTCATCATTGGCTCCCTGAGCCATGGAAATAGTCTTCCCTATTTGCCTTATTAAAATTCTTCATCTTTTTAAAAACCTCTATTAAACCTTCTCCGCACCAGTGGAAATAGTCACAGTTTCTCAAGGCTTAACTCAGAACTAGTTCCTCAACTCCACTATCATTCTGGTGAAACAAAAACAGAAAATGCTGAAAATGCAGGTCAGTTAGCACCTGTGGAGAGAACAAACAGTTTACATTTCAGGTGAAGAACTTTCTTCAGAACAGGTTCCACACCTGAAGCCATGGTAGATGCAGTATAACGTGGGTAAATGTGAAGTTATCCACTTCGGTAGGAAAAATAGAAAGGTAGAGTATTTGGGAAATGTTGATGTACAGAGGGACCTGGGTGTCCTTGTATACCAGTCACTGAACGCAAACATGCAGGTGCTGCAAGCAGTTAGGAAGGCAAATGGTATGTTGGCCTTCCTTGCAAGAGGATGTGAGTACAGGAGCAAGGATGTCTTACTACAGTTATACAGGGCCTTGGTGAGACCACACCTGGAGTACTGTGTGCAGTTTTGGTCTCCTTACCTAAGAAAGGATATACTTGCCATAGAGGGAGTGCAGCGAAGGTTCACCAGACTGATTCCTGGGATGGCAGGACCGTCGTATGAGGAGAGATTGGGTCGACTAGGTCTGTATTCACTAGAGTTTAGAAAAATGAGAGGGGCTCTCATTGAAACGTATACAATTCTGATAGGGCTAGACAGACTGGATGCAGGGAGGATGTTTCCCCTGGCTGGGGGGTCAAGAATGACAGGTCACAGTCTCAGGATACAGGGTAGGACATTTAGAACTGAGGTGAGGAGAAATTTCTTCACTCAGAGGGTGGTGAACCTGTGGAATTTTCTACCACAGAAGGCTGTGGAGGCCAAGTCACTGAATATATTTAAGAAGGAGATAGATAGATTTCTAGACACAAAAGGGGTATGGGGAGAGCGCGGGAATATGGTATTGTGTTAGAGGATCAGCCATGATCATATTGAATGGCAGAGCAGGCTCGAAGGGCTGAATGGCCTACTCCTGCTCCTATTTTTCTACGCTTCTATGTTTCTAAACCACTCTGTTCTCTCTACAGGTGCTACCTGACCTGCTGTGTGCTTCAAGCATTTTCTGTTTCTGTTTTAAATTTCCAGCAACTGCAGTATTTTGTTTGTTTACCTTCAATCTGGTGAATGTACAACATATGCTCTCTATGGCTTTAATGTACTCTCTATAATAGAGCATCCAAAAATGCAGATAGAGAGCGAGGAAAAAGATTAGGATCACATTTCTTTATGCAGAGGGTTGTTGCCTAACCTTTGCCCCGTACAAAGTAATCATTACCTCTTTGCACTTGAACTTTATACCCCTATTTATCAACCCCAAAATGCTATTAGTCTTTTCATGGCTTTATATACCTGTGCTCACAGTTTGAATTGTGTAGACAAATGACAATGATAAATACGCATTGGTCAAACAAAATGTGAGCGATAACTGTACAATAATTGAAAACAAATTATCAGAGAGGCTTAGAAAGGAATCCTGGAGTAATAGTAGACTCATCGGTTCTAACATTGAGACAATGTGGCAGAGCAATTAACAAATAGAATGCCGGGAAATATGGTCAAAACAGTAGAGTTCTACAAAGTCTTTACAATGAACTGGTCAGACCAACTTGGAGCATTGTTCAACTTTGATTACTATACTACAAAAGACATACACACATACATTTGAAAGGGTGCAGAGAACAATAAAGGATTTGCATTGGGGAGTCACAATGACCCACCTTGCCACATTGCTCAACAAAACAACAATAACTACATTTCAGAAAAGCAATTAATTGGCTGTGAAGCACTTTAGAATGTGAAGAGCGCTACATAAATGTAAGTTCTTTCTTACTAAGGGGATGCGTTCCCATGGACCAAATAGCTTTTCTTGTCCTTGACTTTTCTTGTATTCTTAGTTGAACCTTTGCAGTGAATGTTAGTAGGAGATTTCATCTCAGGGGCATTATAGTGAAACTGATTCTGTCCTCACCCAGTTTACACAGCTGCAGATTCCCTCAGGAATTATAGGGTTGGGGAAACACTGTGTGTATGTAGATAAACCTGTATAATCCCCTTTTAACTGCTGTATTCCCCTCCCCCCGCAAGACAGTTGCAAGCTGAGGGGAATAAGGCATGTTCAGACTTGCCTGCTGCTGAGAGAAGGAAAACCAATCAGGTTCCAGCAGGTGACCAATCCGTGAGTCATCACAGGCTCGCGGGCTTTACTAATTCAGTACTGTATTGTGAGAGTTGGAGTAAAGACCTATTTCTTGTAGCTCACTGTGTTGCCTATTTCTTTACACGGGAGACTGTAGTCTCCCACATTGGTGACCCCGAATGTCGGCGGCCGAAGCCCCCGACTCACGTAGCCCTACAGAGGCCAGCAACGACCCAACGGCAACCAGCAGCAGCCTGATGTCAGCCGGCGCCGCGTCCTTGAAGCTCCCCACCTTCTGGGAACACCAAGCACCAGCTTGGTTTGCGCACACGGAGGCCCAATTCACCCTTCGCAGGGTTCAAGACGATGAAGAAAGGTACCTCCACATAGTCTCAGCACTAGCAAGCTCCACCGCCGCCGAAGTTCTTGACCTGCTGGGGAACCCACCACAGACCGGCAAGTACTCAACCATTAAGGGCCGCTTGCTGCAGGCTTACGGCCTGTCCGGGGAGGAGAGGGCCCGTAGGCTTCTTTCACTACCAGGCCTCGGCGACTCTACCCCGACCCAGTTGATGAGCTGGATGCTTGCGCTCCTGGGCTCTGAACCGAAGTGCTTCTTGTTTCGGGCCCTTTTCCTCAGCCTGCTTCCTCAGCAGGTACAGACTGCCGTCACGGGGTCCCCGATCACGGACTGTGTACAACTGGCAGCCGCCGTGGACAAAGTCTTCGCCGTCGCCCAACTCGGCTGTGCAGCCGCGAGGCTCCCCGACACCACCGAGCGAGCGCCGCCACGCCACGCCGCAGAACTATGCTACTACCACGCGCGTTTCGGCCACAAGGCCCAACGCTGCAGAGCACCCTGCTCTTTCGATCAAACCAAGATGGCCACCCGGCCCAACGCGCCAGCCCCGCGCCGCCGTCTAGGCCCGCTCGACCGCACCCCCGCCGCCACGATGGCCATCGGCACCGCAGGTAAACTGCTGTACATAACCGACTCCCTTTCAGGGCGCAGATTCCTTTGCGACACCGGAGCCCAATGCAGCATAATTCCTGCCTCCCAGCTCGACATCCAGGCAGGCTGCAGCGGCCCACCCCTCGTGGCGGCAAATGGCGCAGCCATCACTACTTTTGGAAAGCGACGGGCCGAGGTTTGTTTCAACAGCCAGCGATTTACATGGGATTTCGTGACGGCCTCGGTGGCACATCCCTTGCTGGGCGCCGATTTTCTTTGCGCCCACGGACTCCTGGTCGACGTCCGCGACAGGCGCCTGTTCGACGCAGCAACTTTTGCTTCACTGGCCTGCCAGCAGAGCAACAGCCCAGCCCTCGTCAGGTCCTGCTCTGCCCCAGCGGATGACGACTACGCCCGCCTACTCGCAGATTTCCCGAGGCTCACACAACCGACCTTCTCAGCCGTGGCAGCCAAGCATGGTGTCAAGCACCACATCGCCACTACGGGACCACCAGTGTTCGCCCGAGCCAGACGCCTGGACCCAGCCAAGATGGCTGTGGCCAAGGAAGAATTCGCCACGATGGAGAAACTGGGCATCATCCGCCGCTCGAACAGCCCCTGGTCGTCCCCCCTCCACATTGTGCCCAAGCCGGGCGGTGGCTGGCGCCCCTGCGGCGACTACAGACGGCTCAACGACGCCACCACGCCCGATAGATACCCCATTCCGCACATCCAAGACTTCTCGGCACACCTAGCAGGAAAGTCCATCTTTTCCAAGGTCGACCTGATTCGCGGCTACCATCAGGTCCCCGTCCACCACGCAGACGTCCAGAAGACGGCGGTCATCACCCCCTTCGGACTGTTCGAGTTCCTGCGCATGCCCTTCGGGCTCAAGAACGCCGCACAGGCCTTCCAACGGCTCATGGATTCCGTCCTACGGGACCTGAGCTTCCTGTTCATCTATCTGGACGATATCCTCGTGGCCAGCACCAGCAAGGCCGAGCACATCGCGCATTTGCGCTCTCTTTTCCAGCGCCTCAGCCAACACGGGCTAATCGTCAACCCGGCCAAATGCCAGTTCGGAGCAGCCCAAATTGACTTTCTCGGCCACAGAATCTCGCCAAGGGGAGCCATTCCCCTACCTTTCAAGGTGCAGGCGGTGGCGGACTTTCCCCAGCCCACCTCGGTCAAGGCGCTGCAGGAATTTTTGGGGATGGTCAATTTCTATCAGCGTTTCGTGCCCAAGGCCGCCTCACTCATGCGCCCCCTCTACGAAGCCACCAGGGGCAAAACGGGCAAAGAGCAACTCACCTGGTCCAGCGAGATGGCGACAGCCTTCCACCAGACCAAAAGCACCTTGGCCAACGCCAAACTACTGGCCCACCCCATCCCAGGTGCCAAGACCGCCCTCACCACGGACGCCTCGGATTACGCCGTCGGCGCTGTCCAGCAACAGTGGGTCGAAGGCGCATGGCAGCCACTGGCATTTTTCAGCCGACAGCTGCGCAAGAACGAGCAGGCCTACAGCACATTCGACAGAGAGCTCCTGGCCCTGTTCCTGGCAATCCGGCACTTCCGTTTCCTCCTGGAAGGCCGGCCATTCACCGCATTCGTGGACCACAAGCCGCTCACTTTCGCCATGGCCAAAGTAACCGAACCCTGGTCCGCGCGCCAACAGCGCCAACTCAACTTCATCTCGGAGTTCACCACGGACATCCGCCACGTCGCCGGCAAGGACAATTTGGTGGCCGACTGCCTCTCAAGACCCTCGCTCCACGCAGTGCACCTGGGCGTCGACTACGCCAGCATGGCGAGAGACCAGGCCGCCGATGCGGAGATCCAGGCCCTCAGGACGTCAACCACCAGTCTCACTCTGGCCGACATCCACTTCCACGCAGCCGGCACAACCCTCCTGTGCGACGTCTCAGTCCCCTCGCCTAGGTCGGTCGTCCCATCCGCCTGGCGCAAGTGAGTTTTCGACATCATCCACGGCCTCTCACATCCAGGGATGCGTGCGTCTCAGAAACTCATGTCCGCCAAGTTCGTCTGGCCTGGACTCCACAAGGATGTGAGAGACTGGACCAACACATGCGTGGCGTGTCAGCGCGCTAAGGTCCAGCAGCACACCAAGGCGCTATTGGAGTGTTTCCCGGTGCCCAAGAGGCGTTTCGACCACGTCCACGTCGATCTGGTAGGCCACTTGCCGCCGTCGCACGGTTTCACACACCTGCTCACGATCGTCGACCGCACCACCAGATGGCCCGAGGCAGTTCCCCTCGCCTCCACCACCACGACCGACGTCGCGCGAGCATTCGTCTCGACATGGGTGGCCCGGTTCGGCGTGCCGACCGACATATCCTCGGACAGAGGCCCCCAGTTCACCTCCCACTTCTGGAATGCCATCACCGCTGGCCTCGGCACCAAGTTGCACAGGACAACAGCCTACCACCCGCAGGCCAACGGGCTCTGCGAGCGCTTTCATCGTTCCTTGAAAGCTTCCCTCCGCGCCAGCCTGGCCGACACCAGCTGGATCGACAAACTACCCTGGGTCCTCCTGGGATTGCGCACCGCGCCCAAAGAGGATCTCCGCGCCTCCGCGGCCGAGATGGTCTACGGCCAACCGCTCAGAGTACCAGGCGACTTCCTCCCCCTGACAACGGAGCCGTGGTCGGCCGCCAGACAGCTTTCCCTGCACCAGGACGCAGCCCAGCAATTCCGTCCAGTGCCCACTTCGCAACATGGCCCGCAGCCGTCCTACGTGCCTTGGGACTTACGACATGCGGAGTTCGTCTTCGTGCACCGGGACGCGCACAGAGGCCCGCTGCAGGCACCATACACCGGCCCCTTCTCAGTATTGGAGACGGGGGACAAAGCTTTTCTTATCGACGTCGGCGGGAAGCCGGACCTTATTTCAGTAGACCGCCTCAAACCGGCGCACCTGGACCTCAGCTTCCCATTTCGTCCGGCTCTTCCCCCACGGCGGGGCAGACCTCCCGCGTTGGCGGCGGCCCCACAAGAGGACCAAGACACGCCAGAACCTTACTTCCCGGCCGCCGCCCCACCTTCGCCGGCAGCCCGTCCAGCCAGCCCACCGGCAGACCAGCCGCCAGACCAGCCGACGAACCAACCGGCCGACCTCCCAGACAGCCCTCTGCACACGCCAGATGGCTACTACAGCCGCTACAGCCGTTTGGTCAAACCTCCGCAGAGACTGACTTTTACAGTTAACGAGGATTCTGGGGGGGCGTATGTGGCATTGCCACATTGGGGAAACACTGTGTGTATGTAGATAAACCTGTATAATCCCCTTTTAACTGCTGTATTCCCCTCCCCTGCAAGACAGTTGCAAGCTGAGAGAAATAAGGCATGTTCAGACTTGCCTGCTGCTGAGAGAAGGAAAACCAATCAGGTTCCAGCAGGTGACCAATCCGTGAGTCATCACAGGCTCGCGGGCTTTACTAATTCAGTACTGTATTGTGAGAGTTGGAGTAAAGACCTATTTCTTGTAGCTCGCTGTGTTGCCTATTTCTTTACGCGGGAGACTGTAGTCTCCCACAGGGTCAGAATTCAAAGAAGGAACCCTAACTGATTTTCTCTTCCTTACTCCCGCAGCAATTTTACCAATTTTATCACCACTTTGACTAAGCTCAGATAACTGGGCATGAATCAAGGATTGAACCTGGGACTTTCCTGGTCTGAATGGCTTAGATACTCACTAGATAAACTCATGGAGCTTTTATTTTCTTCCTTCTGTCATTCCTTTCTCCTGCATTTCAGAGGGTTTCTTTCTTTTGACTATGAGGCAGTAATACCTTATAGCTCTTTCATGTTTAACATGCCCACCACCACAGTCAGTGCAGATGAGAAAAAAAAGGCTTCTCGAAGTTATCTGTACAATTCATGGCAATAAAACCCGATATTAAAATGAAAAAATAGCACAACTCATAGAAGAAGGAAATGTTGTTCAGGGTACGGAGAAAGATTCAGCTACTGATGAGGAGTGATGGAAGATTATGCTTAAATGCTTTTATACTAGTGCAAGAAGCATCTGGATTTGAAGGTATATGCAGTCAAAATGTTGATATTACTGACATCACAGAAACAGGTCTCTGAGCAGAAGATGGACAAGAGTTGGAACTAAGAGATCATAGAATGATTTTAAGCTAGGCAAATTTATGCAGCTTTAGGTGAGGCACTATTGGTGTGGAATGACATTGTAAGTAGGTAGAAATCATAAAAACTACCATTTGAATAAAAATCAGTAACACGATGAGCTGCAAGGCAATAATTGACAACTGCTACTAATCACTAGCTCAAGCTGAACAGGTAAAACATAGAAACATAGAAGATAGGAGCAGGAGTAGGCCATTCAGCCCTTTGAGCCTGCTCCGCCATTCAACGAGATCATGGCTGATCATCCAAACCCTAGCACCCGGTCCCTACACCGACAGCCATCCCACCCAAGCCCTATCCCCGTAACCCCGTAACCCCACGTATTTAATCCCCCCTAACACTAAGGGCCAATTTTTATCACGGCCAATCAACCTAACCCGCACATTTTTGGATAATGAATTGTTTAGAAAGAGGCTGCAGAGGTTTGCAATATGATAATCATTAGAATTTTACAGTTCTAGGGTTAAGGTCGACATATCAAGGACAGACAAAGGAAAGGTATTTTAAGTGACCACTTCATAATCCTTAGATTGTCAGAAGCTCCATGGAAAATTCCAGATTTCCTGGGTCAGCCATTATTTTAAAATTTTAGTTCATGTAACGTAACAGTAAAAAAAGGTAGCTTTATAACATTAACTCATTTGTATTAAAATATACACTTAAAATGTAAGGGGGGAAAAATTCGGTATCGACCATTTTGGGGCACTAACATCGCCTGGGCGCTAACTTTAGCAACCGCCACTAATTAGCGCCGGCGACCGCAAAATTGAGTTTTAGCACCCCAAGAGGGAATTGGAGTGTTAAATCAAGCGCTACACACTTCCCTTAGGGCGCTAATGTCGGAGAGCAGGGCGGAGACTTCAGCAGCGCTGCACACTGAGCCGTGCAGCGCTGCCGCGTTCAAAGGCTCCTTGCCTCCCTTAAAGGGAAGGGCCATCACTGCAGGCTCTGCAATAGAAAAATTACCTACCTGGACCACCAAGGCAGCCGCGATCCTGCACGATCAACCCGGCACTCGAGCAGAGAACCTGCGAAAAAAACCTGGAACAACAAAGGTAAGGTTTTTTTTTGACTTACCTTGGCTACCTCGCCTTTAACCATTGCCCCCGAAGCGGCCGGCTGCCTGATGCACACCTCCTGCAGCTGTCGGTGTTTTCAACCAGCGCTGCTGCAGGGGGCTGAAGTCAATTTCGGGTCCGGGGCGCTACCGGGACGATGCGCACTGCGATGACATCACGATCTCCGGGTGAAGGAGATTGGGGTGCAATGCCGTAGCACCGCCGTAAAACTCCTGCTGAATAATGCAGGAGTTGATGTCAGCGCCGTGCCCGGTCGCAAAGCCATTTGCGCCCCATTAGCATCTCGGGGCGCTAACGGGAAGTGCAAAGGCACCCAATTTCACTCCCGAGAGGTTTTAAATTGTATTGTGTGATATTAGTGTAGATCCCCATTAGCTATCAGTATCAAAATAAGCCCTCACTGTGTGACTAGAAGGTGATTGCTTGATCTAAAGTGGGACATGATCGTGTTTGTCTTCCCACCTGAAGGTACTACCTTTAGTTGATCTCACAATGGCCCTGTAACTGTAGCCAAATTTAGAATAAAATGGGAACAGTAAGTAACATGCCTCTGACATGTTACTTGGGGCTGTGGCATTATGGGTTGTGTTGAGATTCTTGGGGTCTGATGACATTCCCTGCTTTGTGAACATTGGGTCAAAATATTCTAGCTGTTTCTTACCAAATTCACTTTACTTGTGTGGGCGTAAAGCCATTTTCCTGTAACCTGAATCAGCAATGTCTTCAATTGGTATACCTTGAAAATTGACAATTGTAACCTGCTTGTTACTCATTATCAAATTGCAATGTCGAGGACAGAGAAGGACTACTGCTGTTTATCTGGCAGTGTGCTCTTTTGGTCTGGTGAATGAATAGGCTATAATTTTGTGGATACTTCTCTGGGCCACCATGTTACTCTGGATATTTTTGTAGAGCTCTACAGTTGGATGACTGACAACATTAGGAGCAATGATTTGTTTCCAACATTCTTTGATACTCTTAGCTGAACAGTCACCGCTATAGGGCTATCTTCTACTGCAGTAAGAACACATACGATTGGAGTTGACCTGGTTTGCCAGGTTTCACTTTGGTGTGATGCAGTTTACATTTGATGTTTATGTGGTTGTTAAGGACTTGTTGCTTATTTTCCACATCCACTGTACAAACACGGCTAGATCAAGTAACCTGTCAGTTATAAACACTCAGCTAAGATGCAATCTTTCTCCAGAGCTTGGTGATGCGAAGTATTACACAAACATTCTTCTATAATCTCTTTCTTGAATTCACAGTTCGCATCAGTGAACCTACAGTTTGTGGCTTGTTCTTGTGGGTGTGTGCAGAAAGTACCTACAGATTCATTCCTGCATTGTGCAATGATCAATTCCTACGCTGTATGTTGCTTGGGAATGAAATGATAATTTCCAGTATCAGACAGTATGTTGGATATATCTCGCAAATCCTCTCCCCCACAGTGCTAAAGCAAAGCTGTCTTTTGCATAGTATTGTTGATATCAAAAACCATCTCTCCTACCTTGCAGGGACTACATTAGAGTATGGAAATATACGAGACAATCCTGAGGTTATATTATTAGCAGAACTGTATCATTACTCATACAGATATAGATATGTGGTATGCAATGAGCTATGTTTATTGATTGTTTTCAGACTCACACAGGCCTAAGTGAAACATAGATAACTAGAAGTTACCTATTCATATTCATATTTAGATCTTCTGAACTCATCTTAATTTCCCTGTAATGTCTGAATACAGAGGACATGCATGGCCTCGGAACTAACTTAAATTATTTTCAAAAACACAAGAGAGTAGATTTTCTGATCTCAGCTTTCGATTAAATAATAATATGCTTTATCCATCAGTCTGTATAGTATAGAGACATATAACAAAGGAGCTCGAGAACCTATCTCCCAATATATGAAAGCCTCTTATTTTCCATTTTTCCCAGATGATAGGTACCACTCAATCTTATGGGAGTTGTTGTCAAAATTGGTTATCTTATTAAACATGCTTCTATTTATTCAAACTGGGAACTATAGTTTATGCTGTCGGTGTCTGTTAGGTTTTCTGAAGTTCATATTCCCAGATATATCACCTGATTATGGGCCAGGTTTGAAAAGTGAACAATTGTTCCATTTATACAGCACCTCATCACATCTCTTGGAAATGTTTCAAGTGCTTTGCATGCAACAAATTACTTTGAAGTGCAGTAACTGTTATTTAGGCAAATACAGCAGCTATTTTGTGCACAGCAAAATCCCACATACAGTGACGGGATAGCTGGTTAGCTTGTTTTTTGGTGGTGTTAGTTGAGGGAGGAATGTTGACCAAGACACCTGAGGAACTCTCTGATATGTATGGTACTTGCATATTGTTAACTGAACACTAGCTGGCCTCCTGCTGGGAGTCAGTACATTACACTTCAATGGGCCATAATTTGCGGCTCCTACGGGTGTGTATGAGGTGCGCACGTGCCTGTAGGGGCTGCGCAAGTTCCGGGTTTAGTCATGCAAAGCGCGTGCGCTAAAATCCAGAACTTGCGATCTGTCAAAAATCTTGACAGGTCGCACGCATTCCCTGGGAAAAAGGCCTTCGTGGGCTGAGAGTTGAGCTATTTGCCCAACTTCTGCCCAGTGAATGCCTGTGAAATTTTACACCTGGTAAAAGTAGGCCTGCTTTGACCAGCGTAAGACTTTTAAAGAACTGAAAATTTAAAAAATGTCAATAATTTATACATTTAAAAACCTGTGAAATAAGCTAATTTTATTTTTAGCCCCTTTAAAATATGTAAATTTATTTTTCAAAAGATTAAATTTTTGTTTTAAATATTTAATTGAATGACATTTTGATTAATTTTAAATATGTGATTTAAAAAAATTTATTTGAAGTGTACGAGTATTTTTGGGGGTATTCCCATTCATACTTTTGAGGATTCCGTACATACGGAATCTCCATAAGCATGAATGGGGATTCCTTTCTTTCATTGGTTGGGCCGGCCCACGTGATCCCAGGGGCGCTTGCGAACCGCCTGCGCCCCGGGATATGTGGGCCATTACGCAGGCCTACGCATAGAGGCCCAGGAGTGCAAGTGTCCGAACCTCCAGGACAATCGGGTAAATTTGTAGATTTTCTGCTGGTCGGAGGCATCGGCCCGCAGGAAGCCTCTGCCCGCTAATTCAGGGCCAATGTCTTCTCTTGTATTAGTTTGTTATTCTTTGACAGAATATTCTAAAGGGTCTGAAAATAAAAGCAGTTAGGTAGTACCACATCAATTTGATTGTTTATTCAGACACAGCACTCTCTGCTCTCCTATGAATAGGATGCCACAGGATCTTTAACATCTACCTGAACCACCAGAACAAACACACACGGTTTTATTTAATACCTCAGCTAAGAACAGCATCTCGTTACTTCTTCATTCGTATGGTAGTAGCAAAGCAAATCAAATGTCAATATCTAAGTCAGATATCCAGGCCAAAGCTTCCGGTGTAACAGCGTGGATATCTTGTAGGCTGCCTGTGAATTTCCTCTGAGGGCAGTGTTCAATGATGTGCTCCAGGGTCTGATTAGGAGCTCCACAGTCACATGAAGGGGATGCTTTAATCTCAGTACTGTGTTGGAGTATCAGCTTACATTATGTGCTCAAACCCTGCAGTGAAGCTTGAATCCAAAACCTCCGACTTGGACAAGTGCGCGAAAAGCTGAACCAAGCTGTAGAAGAAGGGTATTGAACTGTATGTCTAAGGGAAGCAATTGCAGAAATGAGTGTTCTGGACCAATGAACATTTTATGTGTGCAGATAGCACCCTCTGGTGGTGGTTATTGTGTTAACAGTTTGTATGCTGGAAAGGTCATCTGATCTTTCTTCCTGTGTGAGGTCATTTGACCTTTGTTCCTTTCTTCCTGTGAGAGGTCATTTGACCTTCCTACCTTTCTTCCTGTTGACCCCAGGAAGCAGTTTTGCTAGGAAGAACCTGACTTGAGTAATGGAGAATCTGCCATGAGAGGTTCCATTCACAATCCAATGTAATCTGATTTCATATGTTAGGCCAAGCACAATATCTGTGAGTATCTTTGTTCCTTAGCATAATAGCAACGTTGTCAGAGTAATATTTTGATAATACTATGGTTATAAAAGGTTAATATTTGATAGTTATAGAAGTTAGTCCAAATGTTAGTTAGTTATACAATTAGTCCATTCTACTGTTGTAAATATGTTTATATCTTATGTAATATCGAATGTATAGTACTCAGCTTATGTACAAAACATACTTTGTCTTTGTTTACAGTTTCACAAATTAGTTCAAGTAAAGATTCAAAACAGCAACCGGCTTCAGAAGAATTATTTTTGAATAAGTGTTTAACTTGCTGGATAACTAGATAGGAGCACGTCTAGCACGACCAGCACAGTGAAAAGATAGCAATATGGCTAGCTGCGAGGAGCGGAGCAGGAGGAACCCAGAGTAAGCCTTAACCTCGTAGAGCACATCTACCTCACATCAACATGTCAGAAGATAATAACGAAAATGCTTTGCAGCAAGTAGAAGACCTTAAACAGGCAGACGAAACTGTAGAACGTGACAATCGGTCTATAAGCTCCGGTTACTACAGATCGCAAGTTGGTTCACGGTCATCGGGTGGTTCTAGAGTAAGCATAGCCATTGCCAAAGCACGGGCTAAGCTAGTAGCAGCTCAAGCCAGAGCTGCGCATACGGACAGTGAAATAGAAATAAAAGTAAGACAGGCCCGTCTCCAAGCTGAACCCCAAACAGAACAGGCCCGGCTCCAAGCAGAACAGGCCCGGCTCCAAGCAGAACAGGCCCAACTCCAAGCTGAATTCCAAGCGGAACAGGCCCATCACCAAGTGGAACGCCAGGCTGAACAGGCCCGTCTCCAAGCCACATTAGACGCCCTGCAGCAACAAAAAGAGATAGATGCTGCATTAGCCGAGACACAAGTATTCGAGGCAATTTTGGAGGGAGCTGATCCCGAGACAGCTTACAAACCTTTAATTCCCGTTCCGTGGCAGAGTCCACGACAGCACACCATAGATTACGTGAGCGACCATGCCGACATACAGTTTACAGGAGAAAGGGATGGAGACCCGCACATCTCTACAGACGCAAACACTTCGTATAACATGCCACAAGTTGCCAACCAAGGCAAAAGCAGACGGCGTGCCTCAAGCCGCAGAGTCTCCGCCAGCAGAACGGAAGACACGGTGCAAAGGAATAGGACGCCGAATAGAGAAAGTCGGAGACAAATCCCCTCTCGGTCCCTTGAGACCCCCAACAGAGCCCCCAGCCAAGGCAACCCTGGCACAGGTCCCAGCACCTACGACCTTGCCAAATACCTTGCACGCACCCAGCTGGTGACTTCGGGGTTAATCAAGTTTGATGACAGGCCGGAGAATTATCGGGCTCGGAAGTCCTGCTTCCACGATGCCATATCGGGCTTAGACCTGTCGGCAGGAGAAGAGCTCGGCCTCCTTATCAAATGGCTCGGCCCAGAGTCCGCCGGACAGGCCTGCAGGATAAAAGTGGCCAATGTGGGGCAGCTGCCAGAGGGGTTGAAGAAGGCTTGGGTGAGGCTGGAAGAAAGCTACGGCTCGCCCGAAGCCATTGAAAGGGCTCTCTTTGACAGGTTGGAGAACTTTCCGAGGTTGACGAGTAAGGAACCCCAGAAGCTCCGCGACCTTAGAGATCTGCTGTTGGAACTCAAAGCCGCAAAGCAGGACGGCTACCTACCCAGTCTATCGTACTTAGACACTTCCAGAGGGGTAAGTCCCATCATTGAGAAGCTTCCATTTAACCTGCAGGAGAAGTGGATAACGTTTGGATCAAAGTTCAAGCTAAAGCACAATGTGGCATTCCCACCATTCTCTGCGTTCGTTAAATTCATCCGTAAAGAAGCCAAAGCCAGGAATGACCCCAGCTTCAACTTCTTCTCCTCCCACCCAGCACTTGCCAGAAGAGACAAGTTCGACAGACATGGAAAGACACCAATATCTGTCCACAGAATGCAAGTGTCCTCAACTGAGCACACAAAGATTCAGAAGAAACCTGAGGATATGAGCAAATAATGCCCTATCCACAACAAGCCCCATCCTTTAAAGAAGTGCAGAGGCTTCAGGGAGATGTCCCTGAAAGATCGGAAACAATATCTTAAATAGAACTCTATATGTTTCAGGTGCTGCTCGTCCACGAGCCATCTCGCCAAGAACTGCAAGGTGGATGCAAAATGCACTGAATGTGAAAGTGATCGGCACGTTTCAGCACTACACCCAGGCCCAGCTCCTTGGAACTCAGAGACGCCTCCTCCTGCATCAGAGCACGACGGGGAGAGAGAGGGAGCTGCTGGTCCAGAGATTACATCCAGGTGCACCGAGGTGCGTGGAGAAAGAGTGAGCGAAAGAGCAGGCTCCAAGATATGCCTCGTTAATGTGTACCCCGTAGGACGTCGCACACTAGAGAACAAGCCATCTCAGGTGAGCACACTCAAGACTTCCATCTTGGAGAATGGTCGTCCAAGCTACCTTACCCCATGCAGTAGACAGATCCGCATGGTGTTTGACTCCAGTGCACCATATCAGGGCATCTCTCTCAATGACGTACTCCTCACAGGGCCCGATCTTAACAACAGCCTCTTGGGAGTGCTCATGAGATTCAGGAAAGAGCCCGTCGTCATCACTGCCGATATCCAGCACATGTTTCATTGCTTCGTGGTGAGAGAAGACCACAGAGACTTCCTCCGCTTCCTGTGGTATCGGGACAATGACCCTAATAGAGACATTGTGGACTACAGAATGCGTGTCCATGTCTTTGGGAATAGCCCATCCCCTGCTGTCGCCATATATGGACTACGGAGGGCTGCCAAGGAAGAAGACGACGACTTTGGCAGTGATATGAGCGGGTTCATCGAACGAGAGTTCTACATCGATGACGCACTGAAGTCATTCCCGACCGAAGCAGAGGCCATCAGTACCCTCGGACGAGCCCAGGAACTACTTGCACTATCCAACCTCAGGCTACATAAGATAGCCTCTAACAGACCAGCAGTGATGGAGGCATTCCCCCCTGAAGATCATGCTAAGGACGTCAAGGACCTAGACCTCTTCACTGATGACCTCCCCCTACAGCGTAGCCTAGGGGTGTCATGGAACATAGCAACAGACACGTTCACGTTCCAAGTCCTAGATGCCAAGAAACCCTTCACACGTAGAGGAGTGCTCTCTACAGTCAACAGCCTATACGACCCTCTCGGCTTCTTAGCCCCTGTCACCATACAAGGCAGGCTGCTCCTCAGGGAACTCTCCACATGCGCTGAAGACTGGGATTCACCTCTCCCTGAAGAGATGGAAGCAGAGTGGGACAGATGGAGAGACTCACTCCAAGACTTACAGGAGATCCGAATACCTCGCTGCTATTCGTCTTTCTCTCCCTTAAATGCCCAATTCAAAGAGCTTTGTGTCTTTGCAGACGCATCCGCCAAGGCCATTGCAAGTGTGGCTTATCTGAAGGTCACCACTCAAGAAGGACAAAGCAAAATCGGCTTTGTCTTTGATAGAGGCAAGTTGGCACCCCAGCCAGACCTCACCATACCCAGATTGGAACTGTGCGTAGCAGAACGCAACCTATCCCCTCACAGCAATCTCGGGAAGCTGCATCCTATCATCGACATCGACGGATCGTCTCTGAGGTGGTTCTTCTTTTGTCGCCAGAGGACTCCAGTGACAAGTAGAGTTCGGACTATGTGGAGTCGTTAATGACCCCAGACGGGGAGTGTTCTGGACCAATGAACATTTTATGTGTGCAGATGGCACCCTCTGGTAGTGGTTATTGTGTTAACAGTTTGTATGCTGGAAAGGTCATCTGATCTTTCTTCCTGTGTGAGGTCATTTGACCTTTGTTCCTTTCTTCCTGTGAGAGGTCATTTGACCTTCCTACCTTTCTTCCTGTTGACCCCAGGAAGCAGTTTTGCTAGGAAGAACCTGACTTGAGTAATGGAGAATCTGCCATGAGAGGTTCCATTCACAATCCAATGTAATCTGATTTCATATGTTAGGCCAAGCGCAATATCTGTGAGTATCTTTGTTCCTTAGCATAATAGCAATGTTGTCAGAGTAATATTTTGAAAATACTATGTTTATAAAAGGTTAATATTTGATAGTTATAGAAGTTAGTCCAAATGTTAGTTAGTTATACAATTAGTCCATTCTACTGTTGTAAATATGTTTATATCTTATGTAATATCGAATGTATAGTACTCAGTTTATGTACAAAACATACTTTGTCTTTGTTTACAGTTTCACAAATTTGTTCAAGTAAAGATTCAAAACAGCAACTGGCTTCAGAAGAATTATTTTTGAATAAGTGTTTAACTTGCTGGATAACTAGATAGGAGCACGTCTAGCGCGGCCAGTACAATGAGAGCCATTATTTTACCCCAATTCATCTGTAGTTGAATAATTTTCTGACAGCCTTGAACAGGAACTCTCATGCAATATAATAAGGTCTCTGCTGTCACCAGGACCTTGGTAAAACACACTATTGAGATGTTGAAGCAAAGGTTCTTCCTTCTCGATAGATCGGGGTGGGGTGCCTTCACATGCAAAACTGAAGGATCAAAAGAGAAATATGTTTTACAATGCTGCCCAGAATATACCCCTTCAAACATAAATGTCATACCAAGATAATGTGTGTTATCCCGCAATGATGCAGTGTATCCAAGTGTGCTGGGGAATGAATGAATGAATAAGTGGAGAAAAAAAGATCAAACATAAAGGATGGTATTTTCCATCCTCCACTTCCTCTATTGCTTCCAGCCCAGAATTTGGAGAGCCTCTCCTCGCAGGGAGTCAATGGGCAAAGGTGGGGAAGTTGCCCTCTGGTCCACGTCGGCTCTCACCTATTATGATCGACCTTCTCATGCAAGTGGATACAAAAAGATGTTTTAGAATTAGAAAGAGCAGAGACAGTGTGATCCATACGTCCAGCCTACCAGCCACCTTATGTGAATCCATCAACATGCAGCAGGCAGGTGACTTATGATGGAAGTGCAGTTGGTAGTTCTTACTTAAAAGATTCATGTGTGGCATTAAAAATATATTTCTATGACAGCAATAAAGTGTGCCCCAGATAAAAAACAAAATAAAAAATAAAGTGTGCCCCTGCAGCAACACAGGCATTTTTCAAATAGATGCGTGGTTGTCTGAGCGATGTGCATGTTGTCTCTGTAATGCTGCACCAAGGTGAGAGTGGACTGCTGTTGGCATTCATCCTAAAACCATATAGCAAAAACAAGCAAAGTGTCAGTACACCTACGATAACAAAATACTGCAGATGCTGGAAATCCGAAATAACAACAGAAAACGCTGGAAAAACTCAGCAGGCCAGGGCAGCATCCGTGGAGAGAGAAACAGAGTTAACGTTTCAGGTCGCTAACCTTTCGTCAGAACTGGAAAAAAGCAGGAAATGGAAAGCAGGTTTAGGGGCTGGGAAAAGGGATCAGTACACCTACCTTGGCAACCTTCCTGAGGCCTGAAATGTATTCTATCCATGAGATACTGCACCCTTTTGCCAATACCTTGTTGAGTAATGTATCTAAAGTAGCATCCTCAAAAGAAGCAATCCTGTTCCTTCCCTTCCTTTCTGCCGTAGTAGATTGTAATAAACAAAATTTAATCCAGCAAGGGGTAGCCCTTTAAGGCAAGGTCAGCTCAGTACACTGGTGGAGTGCATTACATGTGAAGAGCAATAGTCCCACTTTCACTGCAGTGAGATTGTATAATCGGCCCCTCATCTCTTGCCAAATCCAAAACCAGATGGGGGTTGATACAAGTGAGGTAGCAGATGGGTTCTTGGCTTGAGTTCTGATGCTTTCTTTACTGAAGAAGACTGGACATCTTAATAACCTTTAAAACTGCTACCTTGCTTCATAAGACACAGAAGTAGAAGGGAAAGAATTGACTTTTAAAATAATTTTGATTTTACGTTTTAAAATCTTAGCTCACTCAAAATCCTGCACTGTCTGGCTCAAACCCTGGTATTGTTACCAGGTGCAATGATATTTAAGCAAAGTGCAGCATTTGTTCAATGTCAGTTGAATTATTTGATTTAACCCTTTCTCAGCTGAACACTGCGTGTTAGACCAGACCCAGTTATATGAGTGGTTGAGTGTGATTCCAGGAGGCTCTGTGGCCTGCAGTTCTGACTGGCAATCTGTATCTTAATGATCTGCTTTTACTTTTATTTTGGACATTGGCCTTCCTTGAGGTTTCAAGTAAAGTTGTCAAGTGAAACTTGAGCAGGAATCGTGAAGATATGTACCAACCACAAGACTGTACATTTACTCTCAAATGGATTAGCTTGTATCAAACAGATAACCAAAACAAAGAAATGGTGTCTTTTGACAATGTGGATCCAGCCACAGATAGCACAACCTTGCTTCACAACTATCATGTTGTGGCAGGAAAGATCCTGTCCTGAAGTAAATTCTTAGTGCATTGGCAATAGCACATTTCTTTAAACTAGAATTGTTTGAATTATATCAAATTCCTATATGTACTCACGATGTGGTCTCCTCTACATTGGGGAGACCAAGCGTAGATTGGGTGATCGCTTTGCGGAACACCTCCATTCAGTCCGTGAGGGGGACCCCGAGCTCCTGGTGGCCTGTCATTTTAATTCACCGCTCCATTCCCACTCAGACCTCACCGTCCTCGGCCTCTTGCATTGTTCCACTGAAGCTCAGCGTAAGCTCGAGGAACAGCACCTCATCTTTCGATTAAGTACTCTACAGCCCTTTGGACTCAACATAGAGTTCAACAATTTCAGATCATAACTTAGGCCCCTATCACATATATATATTTTCTTTGTTTTTTTATCCACACTTTTGTTTGGCCTTTTTTTCTTCCCTCCCACATGGCAGCTGTCCTTCATTCTGCCAGCGCAATTCACACCCCATCTAGAGCCATCCTTTATTCCTTAACCTGTCCCATTACTACCTCCTCTCACCTTGAATATCTCTTAATGTCTCTTAATCTCTCCTGCTTTCTATCCTATCACTGACCTTCCCTTTTCTTCTTTCATCCCCTCCCCCATTTCCCAGCCCCTAAACCTGCTTTCCATTTCCTGCTTTTTTCCAGTTCTGATGAAAGATCATCGACCTGAAACGTTAACTCTGTTTCTCTCTCCACAAATGCTGCCCTGGCCTGCTGAGTTTTTCCAGCATTTTCTGTTGTTATTTCCCGTATGTAGTTAATTGACTTGACTTGGACCTGTGTGGGTTAAAAATGAGGTGTGCGCTTATCCATCAGAGTGGAGTCGCGAACTTTGTGAAAACTTGTTGTAGATGATGATTCTGGGCACGATCGCTACCATTTGATCTTTCCTACCACAACATGGCAGTTATGAGGCAGATTTTCCTCCTCTATGCTTAGGGACACTGAAGCTAATTGTTGCACCTCTCCTGCCATCCTGAGTTCAGCCAATCATTACAGACCGTGCTATTGACTCTGAGATGTTCCTGCTCTGTCTGACTCTGTGTGACCTCGGACAATGCATTAACTTACTGAGGTATCTCAGCGATGCTAATTTCTCCCCATATAATTTCTGTGGAGTGATCAGTAACAGAGTGGACGACAATAACTTGAGAGAAACCATTGCCTTAGAGCAGCTGCACGCTGTTGTTAAGTAATTTCTGGCTCTGTGTAATTAGGCTTAATTTCATGGATGGATTTGATTTCATAATTTTATTTTAATATTTTGGTGCACAGGATGTAATTTGCTTTGGGAGGGAGTAAAAACAACTAACTACTATTCATTCCAACACAGCTGGAGTACAGTTGGTGGCCTGAGTCAACCACAGCCAATTCATGCACGGGTTTTGCAAATTGAAGGGATAAAATCTATTGAATCCGAGCCCCAATGTATAATCTGAAGTAGTTTCAATATCCATTGAAGGTGGTGTTTTTCAAGGTGAATGGTTTTTGTTTGTAAGAATTTTTTTTGTGTGGGGGGAGGTGAAAGAATGACTATGGTACCCATAGTGATGTGATGAAATGTCAGATACTGTAATTATAGCAGCATCAGGTACCTACTTTGGGATCTTCCTGGTCAGTATGGCATTGTACAACATTGAACTATAGTCTTTGCATAGCTTACTCGTACTGGCCACACACACATGGAAAGGCAATCCATTCAGCGTGCTAAGAGAAGGAGGTCAGCATGTCAGAGACCAATGTACTTTGCCATGAATTGGTCGGCTGCCTGTGATTTGGCACCTGGTGAATTGCTTATTTTGGACCTGCTGCCATGCCGGGGTGGGGAGGGAGGTCCAGCAATTTCCCAGAGGGAGGAAAGAAAACAAATGAGAGGGTCAGTCACACCACTTCATTCTCACAGGTCCTCTAGTAGATGGATCAAAGGTAGCACTGATGGAAAGCTAAGTAAGGAAAGGCTCAGCGATGCTAAAATGAGAAGAAGTTGTAAATAATTTACCCCTCTTCCATGCAACAAAGTTAAAAGTAGCATCATCAGACATGGATTGCTGTGGTATAAATTAGTAAAATGTGTAACTGCTGGACTCTTCCAAAAGTTTAGTAGTTAAAGGCACCTCCTGGTGTGATAGAGACCAGGAAGGTCCCCAGTCTGTTCTGAATTAGCTGATATCAGGGCAGTGGTGAAGGTCATACCTCAGTACCCTTTGGGGCAAGGGGGCAGGAGAATAAACCCCAGCACACTGCAATGCTCATTTGCTATCATGCTGTACCAATGCACCCTTTATACTGTACAGTGTGAATATATCAAGTATATTGACACGGATTTTGCGTTAATAGTAACAGTGAGCCGATTATGGAGGAAATCGGACAGCAACTTACAGAGTACGCACATGCTCAGTTAAATGCGGAAATCCGGAAGTTGCAGTCCGAGTTACCCTGCTCCTCCAAAGACTGTGCTACAACAGAACCTTGCCAATAGACTCAGCATTGAAATACATGTAACGGCTTGAATTTGGGGTATTTACCCACTAGTTACCCACTAAAGACGCTAGAAAAATTTGGGCTAGTGCATTCAGGAGTAAATACATTTTTAAAGGCGTGATAAGTGATAATTACTGCCAAACAACCTCTCTGGTCCTGAAAATTTAATTTTACAAGTGTGGCGCCTCATTCCTTCAGAAGTTAATTAGTGTTGTAAATTTTTTTTAAAAATCTGTCTATCTCTTTTATCTCTCACTCTTAATCCCATCTTTCTTTCCCTATCTTTTTTTGCTTTCTGTACATGATTTAAGTATAATTTATACTTCCTGGTTTAGACTGCATGGTTCAGTGAGGATTGTTCAATTTGATTGGTTGAAGTGCTTCGCTGTTTCTCGTCCTACTCACAGATGCTACAGATGCCCTGTAGAGGGCGCCACATTGGATCAGACACCAGCTTAGAGCAAGTCTAAAGCCCACAAAAACATTGTGGGCAGCTGTCAGCGTAGTGAACAGCAAGCACCATTCCTTCACCGCTGACTGCAAAATCCGGGCCAAACGTATCCAACAAATAATAGCAATAAAATCTAACTGTAAAATCTGATCCTGATTGCTTTCTGGCAACCTTTGTTAAAAAGGGTACATATGTGGATTTTGAATGAGGACGGAACTGGGCTCAGTTGTGATACCTCCTGCAGTCGATCAGTTTGACAAAACTCAATGTCAAGGCTCACATATGAAAATTGGGTGAAATACTGGAAGGCTGCTTATAACCATACTCCAGTAAAGGGCCACCACTTTCAGGATAGGAAGAGAGGAGAAAGAAGTATCTTACGTAGAATTACATAGAATTTTACAGCACAGAAAAAGGCCATTCAGACCATCAGGTCTATGCTGGCATTTATACTCTACATGAGCCTCCTCCCACCCCACTTCATGAACCTCATCAGCATTTCCTTCTATTTCTTTCTCCCTGTGTATTTGCCCAGCTTCCCCGTAAATGCATGTATGCTATTCGCTTCAACTACTCCTTGTGGTAGCGAATCCATGTTCTCATCATTCTCTGAGTAAAGAATTTCCTCCTGAAACATTTGATTTATTAGTGATTATCTTATGATCATGGCCTCTAGTTTTAGACTCACCGTCAAGTGAGAACATCATCTCTGCTTTTACCCTATCAACCCCCATCATCATCTTGCATCCTTTCTGTTTGATCAGGCAAATTCAGTGAAGCAAGTAGGGAGCCACACTCAGACAGATAGCTACAACATTGCAGCCCCAAGTCCACAGCAAGTGCTCTTCCTGCTGGGAATGCGGGTTCAGTGAATTTGCCCTGTCACATGGCTGTTGATGCACAGTGCTTCTGCCTCACCAAACAAAAAAAAAAGTTTGCAAACACTTCTTTCACAAATGCAGCATTCTCTTTAAGAGAAAGGTGTATAGTGCTATTTCTAACCTACAGTTACTGACCCCAATGTAGTGATGTTGTTTTATTTTAAGGAATATATTGCGCGTGCCTGTCGTTTCAGGGGGTATTGTGCTGACACGACACCATCTGCTAGGATTTGATAGCAGACGAGTTGTGAATATAGATTAGCGCCGTCACCCAGCAGTGAAACATTACTTTATCATAGCAGGAGCGTGTACAAGCTGCCAAATTACTCAAAGAATAAGCGAGTTGGCCTTCAGCCAGCCCCACAGCAAAAGCACACTTCAAACATGCCTTGTTTTGTGCATGTAAACCAAGAATAGACAGGTAATGTTTCCCAGAAACTTAACACAAGCACCGGGTCAGTGACACTAGTTATCGGCAGCAATGGAGACTATGAAGGTATGAGAGCGGAATTGAGTAGAGTGGATTGGGAAAATAGATTAAAGGGTAAGACGATACATGATCAGTGGTGTACATTTAAGGAGTTATTTTACAACTTCCAAAAAAAAAATATTCCACTGAGAAGAAGAGGGTGTAAAAGAAAAGACAGCCATCCGTGGCTAAGTAAAGAAATTAAGGATAGTATTCAACTAAAAACAAGGGCATATAAGGTAGCCAAATCTAGTGGGAGGATAGAGGATTGGTAAAACTTTAAAAGACAGCAAAAAATAACAAAAAGATTAATTAAGAAAGGGAAGGTAGATTATGAAAGTAAATTAGCAAAAAATATAAAAACAGATAGTAAGAGTTTTTATAGTTATATAAAAAGAAAAAGGGTGGCTAAAGTAAATGTTGGTCCCTTAGAGGATGAGACCGGGAAATTAATGGTGGGAAATATGGAGATGGCAAAAACACTGAATGAATATTATGTATCAGTCTTTACAGTAGAGGACACTAAGAATATCCCAACACTGGACAAACAGGGGGCTATAGGGGGGGAGGAGCTAAACACGATCAAAATCACTAAGGAAGTGGTACTCGGTAAAATAATGGGACTCAAGGCGGATAAATCACCTGGACCAGATGGCTTACATCCTAGGGTCTTGAGGGAAGTGGCGGTAGGGATTATGGATGCATTGGTAATAATTTTCCAAAACTCCCTGGACTCGGCAAAGGTCCCGGCAGACTGCAAAACTGCTAATGTAACACCCTTATTTAAAAAGGGCAGTAGACAGAAGGCTGGAAACTATAGACCGGTTAGCCTAACATCTGTGGTAGGTAAAATTTTGGAGTCCATTATTAAGGAGACAGTAGCAGGACATTTCGATAATCATAATTTAATAGGACAAAGTCAGCATGGTTTTATGAAGGGGAAGTCATGTTTGACAAATTTGCTGGAGTTCTTTGAGGAAGTAACATATAGGGTGGATAAAGGGGAACCAGTGGACGTAGTGTATTTAGACTTCCAAAAGGTATTTGACAAGGTGCCACACAAAAGATTATTGCTTAAGATAAAAAATCACGGGATTGGGGGTAATATTCTGGCATGGATAGAGGATTGGCTATCTAACAGAAGGCAGAGAGTTGGGATAAATTGTTCATTCTCAGACTGGCAATCAGTAACTTGTGGTGTTCCGCAGGGGTCGGTGCTGGGTCCCCAACTCTTTACAATCTATATTAATGATTTGGAGGAGGGGACCGAGTGTAACATATCAAAGTTTGCAGATGATACTAAGATGGGGGGGAAAGTAGTGAGTGAGGAGGACATAAAAATCCTGCAAGGAGACATAGACAGGCTAAATAAGTGGGCAGAGATTTGGCAGATGGAATACAATACTGGAAAGTGTGAGGTTATGCACTTTGGCAGGAAAAATCGTAGAGCAAGTTATTATCTTAATGGGAGAAACTGGAAAGTACTGAAGTACAAAGGGATCTGGGGGTCCTGGTGCACGAAACTCAAAAGGTTAGTATACAGGTGCAGCAAGTGATTAAGAAGGCCAATGGAATGTTGGCTTTCATTGCTAGGGGGATAGAATATAAAAATAGGGAGGTATTGCTTCAGTTGTACAAGGTATTGGTGAGACCGCACCTGGAATACTGCATACAGTTTTGGTGTCCATACTTAAGAAAAGACATACTTGCTCTCGAGTCAGTGCAAAGAAGGTTCACTCGGTTAATCCCGGGGATGAGGGGATGGACATATGAGGAGAGATTGAGTAGATTGGGACTCTACTCATTGGAGTTCAGAAGAATGAGAGGCGATCTTATTGAAACATATAAGATTGTGAAGGGGTTGGATCGGGTGGGTGCGGGGAGAATGTTCCCGATGATGGGTGAAACTGAACTAGGGGGCATAGTCTTAGAATAAGGGGCTGCTCTTTCAAAACTGAGATGAGGAGGAACTACTTCACTCAGAGGGTGGTAGGTCCATGGAATATGCTGCCCCAAAAAGCTGTAGAAGCTACATCATTACATAAATTTAAAACAGAAATCGACAGTTTCCTAGAAGTAAAGGGAATTAAGGGTTATGGGGAGCGGGCAGGAATTTGGACATGAGTCTAGGTTCGGATCGGTCATGGCCCTATGGGTAGCGGAGCGGGCCCAGGGGCCGTGTAGCCTGATCCTGCTCCTATTTCGTGTGTCTAATTCTGTTAGATTCAGGAGATGGTTCTGTGATAGTGGATTGGCGGTTAGGATCAGATCAGCCATGATCTTATTGAATGGCGGAGCAGGCTCGAGGGGCCGATTGGCCTACTCCTGCCACTATTTCTTATGTTCTTATGTAATGGGCGACTAGTAAAGGGGACAAATGTTTCTCCGGTGTTTCCATTAGATCTTCTGTCGAAGTGACAATGGATGATTGGGAGAACCCCAGCAGAAATTCAACCCTACAGAGTGTAATGATATCAGCAAATAGTGATGATATTTGTCTGTGTTTGATTACTTATGCCTTACAGCATATTTGTCTGTGTTTTTGATTGCTTGTGCCTGAGCAGCAGAGGTCATGTGACACAGACAAGCAGGCTGACAAGCTTTTACTTTCAGTTTGATTCTAGATGCATCACAGCATAGTGTGTTCTGTAAAGGCTGTTAAAAAGAGTTGAATAGACTTTAGACTAAAACAACTTTCTCTTTCATAAATGAGTCATTATTGAACCCACAAAGAAATCAATACATGATGTCAGAAGTGGCTGAAAGAGAAAACATCTGAAGTTAGCAACTCGATGGGACAGTGAAAGGAGTTGTGGCAAGTAAGCGAAATCAGCTCTCCACAGATTAGCAAGCCAGAAGAGAACATCGTTGCTTACCATTAGAGAATAGCTAACGAAGTGAAAAATGGAAGGTTTACTCCCACCGGCGACGCTTCAATTGACAGGTAATGTGGCTGAAAATTGGAGGAGATTCAAACAACGTGTAGGGTTGTATTTATCAGCAATCGGAGCTGACGATAAAAGTAATAAACAGAAATCGTCACTGTTCTTACATGTCGTGGGTGATGCAGCGCTGGAGGTATATAATAATTTCATATTTGCTGCTGATGGAGACAAAATGAAGCTAGATAAAATAATGGAACAGTTTGAGGCCTACTGCATACCTAAACGCAACGTGACCTTTGAGAGGCACAAATTTTTCACATGTGTACAGAAAATCGGTGAGACTATTGATCAGTATGTGACTGAACTGAGAAACCGAAGCAAATCGTGTGAATTTGGGGGACTGACAAACTCACTGATAAAAGACAGACTGGTGTGTGGTATTCCAGATAATGGTCTAAGGGAAAGACTGCTAAGAGAGCAAGATCTAGACCTGGGAAAAGCCATAGCACTGTGTAGGGCAACAGAGACTGTGAAGTTGCAGGCAAAGGAGCTGTTCAGTGACAGTAGCTGCAACGTGGATGCAGTGAGAAAGAACGGATACAAACCGTTTAACAAAGAGAGCGCCAATGTGAAAAAAGAGACGTGGCCAGCAAACGAAAATGAAAGGGACAATCGGAAGTCATGTAATCGATGCGGTACACAGCATCCACCAAGAAAGTGTCCAGCATATGGTAAAACATGCAATAGATGCAACAAAAACAACCATTATGCCCGTTGCTGTAAGAACCAAGTGCAACAAAGCAAGGTCCATACAGTAGATGAAAGCGAGATAGAGGAATTCAATGTAGATGTTGTGTCTGAAAGCAAAAAAGAAGAAAGAGACTGGATGTTGACACTAAAAGTGAACGACATACACATTCCATTTAAATTGGATACTGGAGCACAAGTTAATGTGAAATCAGAGACCGATTTTAAGAGAATTAGACCCAAACCAAAGTTACATGGAATACAAGTGAAAGTGACCGGATACTCAGGTACTGATGTACCAGTGAAAGGAAAATGCATTGTCAAAGTAACACACAAGGACAGAGAGCACACGCTAGCACTAATCGTGGTGCCAAAGGATGTGCAAGCCATACTAGGTTTAAAAGCCTGTGAGAGACTGAACCTGGTAAAGAGAGTCCTCGTTGTGGAAAGCAAAGGAGAGACAGTCTATGATGAACTCATGAAAGAGTACAAAGACCTATTTAAGGGTCTAGGCTGCATTCCAGGAGAACACACGATCAGAGTAGATAAAAGCATGACACCGGTCATACATCCATGCAGAAAAGTTCCGTTTGCTCTTCAAAAGCAACTGAAGGCAGAGTTGGACAGGATGGAAAGCCTGAACGTGATTCAGAAGATAGATGAGCCAACTGAGTGGGTGAGTTCCCTCGTCGTAGTGGACAAAAAGAATGGAAAGCTCAGAATTTGCCTGGATCCAAGAGATCTAAACAGAGCAATAAAGAGAGAGCACTTCAAGCTTCCTACACATGAGGAAACCATGGAACAGTTTGCAAATGCAAAATATTTCAGCAAGTTAGATGCGTCCTCAGGATTTTGGCAGATGAAGCTGGACGAAGCAAGTTCAAGACTGTGCACGTTCAACACTCTATTTGGCAGATACAGATTCCTAAGGTTACCATTTGGCATTGCCTCAGCTCCTGAAGTGTATCACAAGACTATCCATATGATCTATGAGCACCTGGAGGGAGTTGATACATCAATGGATGACATCATAGTATGGGGAACCACGAGAACTGAGCATGACGAGAGACCGAAAAAAGTGCTGGAAGCAACAAGGAAAACAAACCTGAAGCTGAATAGAGAGAAATGCCAGCTCGGGGTGACAGAACTGACATTCGTGGGAGATATCCTTAGCAGTGAGGGCATCAAACCAGATCCCAAAAAGGTGTCCACCAATGAGAATATGCCAAGGCCACAATGCGAAAAGGACGTGCAGAGGTTTAATGGAATGATCAACTACATGGGTAAATTCATATCCAACCTCTCAGAAAAAATAGCGCCACTGAGAAGACTAACTGAAAAGAACATAGAATGGGAATGGAATCATGAGCATGAGAAGTCATGGAGCGATCTAAAGAAACTGCTCACAGAGGAACCAGTTCTGAGGTTTTATGACCCAGCGAGACCCATCAAGATATCATCAGATGCATCACAGAGTGGGCTCGGTGCCGTTCTTCTGCAACAATATGACTACTGGCAACCTATTGCATATGCATCGCGCTCAATGACAGACGCGGAGACGCGATATGCTCAAATAGAAAAGGAGCTGCTCAGCATCACATACGCCTGTGAAAGATTTCACCAGTTTGTGGCAGGACAAGCAATCAGTGTAGAGACTGACCATAAGCCCTTGATTGCATTGTTCCAAAAGCCACTAAATAGCTGTCCACTTAGAATACAAAGAATGATGATCAGGCTGCAATGCTATACACTGAATGTTGCGTACACACCGGGTAAGCTGATGTATACAGCAGACACGTTGTCCAGAGCTGTTGACCCAAGTGAGCTCGCAAACACCACAATGGATGAAAAAGTGAACGCCTACGTGGACATGATCACAAGTGCACTGCCCATAGCAGATGCAAAAATGGAGCTCATAAAGACTGAGACAAACAAAGATGAAACAATGAGACGACTGAGAAAAAGCATCTTGGATGGATGGCCCAACATGAAGCAAGACTGCTCACCTGATATAGCAGAGTACTGGAACTGCAGGGCGGAACTATCAGTGGTCGAAGACATCATCTACAAAGGAAGTAAAATAGTTATCCCAAAGAGTCTGAGAAGAGAGATGCTAAAAAAGATCCATGGAGGACATCTGGGAATCGAAAAGTGTAAGAAAAGAGCACGAGAGGTGATGTACTGGCCACGAATCAACCAAGATGTGACAAATGAGGTGTCAAACTGTACAATATGCCTGAAATATCGAGCAAGCAATCCGGTAGAACCACTAAAGCCACACCCAGCACCAGACAGACCTTACCAGAAGGTAGGCGCTGACCTATTCGTATGTCAAGGGAAGGACTATCTTGTCATCACAGACTATTACTCCCTGTATCCAGAGGTTTGTAGACTGTACACCACCACTGCAGAAGCTGTGATAAGAAGTATGAAAGCCATATTCTCCAGACATGGCGTGGCAAGCGAGGTCTTCACAGACAATGGACCCCAGTTTAACAATGCAAATTTCCGACACTTTGCCAAAGAGTGGGACTTTGTCCACACAACGTCAAGTCCTCACTATCCACAGTCCAATGGACTAGTGGAAAAATCGGTCCAGACAGTGAAAAGACTGATGTACAAGGCAAAAGACAGTGGAACCAACTTCTACCAAAGCATGCTTGTATACCGCACAACGCCGCTCGAGTGTGGTATGTCACCAGCCCAACTCCTGATGGGACGTCGGCTAAAGTCAAACCTACCCATCCCGGAGAACCTCCTGAAAACAAAAGAGGGGGAGAAAGTGAGGAAGTTCAAAGAACAACAGAAAGAAAAGCAAAAGTACTATTATGACAGAGGAACACAAAACCTACCTGAACTCCACACTGGTGACCAAGTAAGGTTCAAAGACAAAACAAACACATGGACTCAGAAGGGAACTGTCCTGAGTGAAGTTCAACCAAGATCATACACCATTCAGACAGATGAGGGTGCTGTTCTGAGAAGAAATCGTCGAGATCTTCTCATGGGACCAGCCACAGCAGGTCAAGAGACTGATACTGTTGAACAACCTGATCACACAGCTGAGAACCAATCATCTGAGGCAACAACTCAGATTCAAGGACAATCAATCAGAAAATCCTCAAGACACGTGAAGCCTCCTGAGAGACTCATTAAGCAAATTTAAGGACTATTGTTATAGAAGGAAGTAATGTTATCTTATTCTTTCTTCAAGTTCTAGTGTATTGACATATTTCATGTGAACACACAAAGCAAGGGTAAAAAACCTTGATCATGATAATGATAATGTAAGTTCATTAAATGTTGTTAGTTAAAAGTAAAATACTTTTGTTTTAAGAAAGGGAGATGTAATGATATCAGCAAATAGTGATGATATTTGTCTGTGTTTGATTACTTATGCCTTACAGCATATTTGTCTGTGTTTTTGATTGCTTGTGCCTGAGCAGCAGAGGTCATGTGACACAGACAAGCAGGCTGACAAGCTTTTACTTTCAGTTTGATTCTAGATGCATCACAGCATAGTGTGTTCTGTAAAGGCTGTTAAAAAGAGTTGAATAGACTTTAGATTAAAACAACTTTCTCTTTCATAAATGAGCCGTTATTGAACCCACAAAGAAATCAATACACAGAGTAATAGACAAAGCAAGTTTCACTTACTTAAACCAATCTTACTTCACTCCTTGAAAAATAGGAAAAATAAAAAACCATGAGCCCTGCCCCGTTCAATGGGCTGACTCTACTTGTTTATGCCTTTCTTGACAACTTTTAATTGCAAGACCTGATTTCCTGCATTTGTAGCTTCCAGTTAAAGTTCTTTGCTCAAAATCCAACTGTGTCCCGAACGTGAATTTATCCTTCTTTCCTGTTAATTCTGAACCCAGGAAACAGAGGACATTTTCCCAAGCAAGGGATTGGCTAGCGGTCCTGTCAACCAGAGTGGCGACCCCTTCTCCCAGAAGTATATCCTGTGGTGACACCCTGGGGGTAATTTTCACCTTCACCTTCACCTGAGGAACCACAGTGCCCAATGCCATTATGCCACGACATATTATCACCCCTTATGTGTCCTGTGTCTGCACACAGGCATTCTAGGCCTCAGCCTGAGGTGTCTGGTAGTGGTGGCTGTTGGGGGGAGGAAGTGAAAGTTTCCAGGTGATAATTTCTGACTATACTTCACTCTCTCTCTGTTGCATGATCTTATCCTCTTTCAAGATGGCCCTATGGAGGTACCGATTAAATAGTGGCTTTGTTGGGCCCCTCAGATGACAGATAGCTGCCCAGGGCATCAGTGTCCTTCCACTCATCATCTTCCTCCTCCTCAGATTCAATGATGTCTGAAGTGCTCTTGGATGTGGATGATTCATCAGGCTGGATATGAATAAAAGAATTCTCAACAAATGACTTTGAACTCTGTACATCATCTAGAAATATTGATATTCATACACTTTGGCATAAGGCTGCCCATTAATGACTCATTACAGTATTATGTACTATCAGACACAACGGGACATTAAATTATTTAGAGTGCAGATGATAAGTGAATTTAATCAGCCTATATGTGCAGTTTTACAATCCGACTACTTCATTCCATTAATTTGTCCAAATTTTGAAAAGAGTGGAGTCAAAAAAAATTGAATGCTGGAAATCTGAAGTAACAACTGAAAATGCTGGAAATATGCAACAGGTGAGTCAGCATCAGAAAAGAGAAGACGGGTTTGAGTTTTGGGTGGAGACCCTTCAATCTGTTTAAAAACAGTGACTTCTTGATGTGGAAGATGCACAGCAGTAAACACAGAGCTCCGTCAAATGTCTAGTTAAATTTTAATGTTATGAGAGCACGATGGCAGCGTGGGAGAGTACATGGGAATGCAGGAGAGTGGAGTGGGAGCTCAGGAGAGCGTGGGTGGGAGCATCAGCTCTCGGCTAACATTAAAAACAATGACGTTCATAAAAATTCTCCAACCATCCAGTGGAGTTTGAGGCCCAGGTGATGTGGAGCACGACCTGCCTGTGGTTTGCTTGACCTGGTAGCTGGCGGGGATCAGATCAGCCTCCTGATTTATTCTCCTGTGTGCGTCAATGTGCTCTTGAAAGCACTTCACATTGATGGAACAACAGCTTAAGATGTGACGAGAAACAGACTGGTAAATAAAGCAACTTGACGGCACACCAACCAAAAACACATTTGTGGAGAAATTTTTAAAAAACTCAAAATGTTGATAAGAATTTAGAAAGAGAAAATTTGAGCAAACTCAAAACGCATTTGAGAAAAAGCTTACATTTTCATAATGGAGGTGGAACTTTATTTGATCCTACCCTAAATTTAAAATATTGCTTTTGGTTTCAATTTAATGACAGTTTTTTGTGCACTGGGCCACGTGAGAAGATTTCAAAGGAATAATGCATTAGCTCCTTCCTATTGTATTTGGTCTGGGCGGGATTTATAGGTCACATTGTTTGCAAAATAACTCTTAAAGACAATCCTGGCCCTCGGGAATGCAATAACAAGTTGGTGATTAATTACTTTTTTTTTGAGTGCTTATCACTCACAGAACTAAACTGTGAAGAACAATGTAAAAATGTGTGGGGTATTAGCTCCCTAAACTGTGCCAGTTAAATGTTTCACTACCCAAATTCCTCCGAACAAATATTAAAGCTACTGTGTAATTATGAGGATAACTCAGAGAGAAATTACAGGGCCCTGTGCTGTTGCTAAGTGCTGGGGAGTCCCAGGGACTGGGATTGAGACTGGGTTCATTACTGTTTCTAATCTACGTCAATGACTTGGATTCAGAAACTCAATGACAGTTGGTCAGATTTGCAGATGATTCTGAGGAGGCAGCTTGGGAAATAAAAATCTTCTGTCTCCTCCAAGTCCCACTCTGAACTTGCAGGGCCTTCTCCTCAACTGGGGTCAGATCATGCAATGTAGCTTCCCCCTTCCAGTTGTGTCCATCTGCCTCCTGTGGTGTGCTGTCTTCTCCTACAAAAGCAGAAGCAAGTATTGATTATCAGGCAATGATTGCATTGAACCTGCCTATCCCCATGTGTGAAGGGTTTGTGAAGATAGAACTGTGCAGCGAGTGAGGTCTGGGCATGGAAGGAGTGGCAGTGGGTTGTCCCAGGCATCCTTGTGTTGAAGGAGATGATGCTGGGCAAAGGAGATGGTGGAAAGTTCACAGTTCAGCATCATGAGCACCAATGGGAAGGTGGAGCAAAAGTGAAGTGATGTTTGGCAAAGAAGAAAGAGATCAGATCCTTATACTTTCTGAACAAGCAGCTCGTTAAGGCCTTCACCTGCGTACAAAGTTTATCCCTATGGGGATGCGCCCAATCCTAAGACAAGGGACAGAGGTTCAAAATAATCAAAAGGAAAAGTTTGGACTGATGTCAGGAAGTTCTTCTTCACACAAAGAATGATCAATGCATGCAATGGACTTCTGGGTAAAATAGTGGAAACAAAAACCCTGAGATAATTTAAGAAACAATTAGATGCTGCAATGAAGGAGTGTAAGGTCTTCCCAATGGATGAACTAAGATGGGCCGAATGGTCTTCCTCAGCTATGTTTACCAGTGATCTTTTGGGTAAAAATGCAAACTGGAATTTGATAGAATTAACCATTGCACTAAAACAGCACACCCAGGGGATACAACCACTCAGAATGCCACCAGGTTTAGAATCGCTGGTTTGTCCGTTCTTAAATATTTAGCAGCTCACATACAGTGATCCTGAAACAAATATCAGAAGTGGCTATCTTACAACGATATTAACTTTCTAATATAAAATAAACACTTTGAAAACAATTTCAAATACAAATAATGTTTTAAACATTTTACTTCAACCCGCCTTGTGTCCCCTTTCCCCAATTTGATTTTCTCCATTTTCTCTTTTATTCTAACTTTTCTTTGTCTCTGTTTAATATCACACATTTTGGGGTTTTTTAAAATTAGGTAAAGCACACTTTTCCTATCTTTCTGTGTCTCCTAATTCCCATCTCGGAGGTCGGAGCTGCAATGCTGTCTTCCATTCATAGCATTACCCAGCATCTTTTTGTCTACGTTAAGGCCTCTCTATTTTGATTCACAAGAAAATGCAATTTCAACATGTATCTGAGGACTGACTCAATCCAGTTGTCTATTATCCAATGTGGTCTCTTCAATAGCTACAAAAAAAAATCCATAATGAATTTGTGTGTTTGTGAATTGTGCAAATATCCTTACAAGAGCAACAGATTGGCTAAATAACCCATTTCAAATGCCAGTTTTTCCAGTCAATTGAGTCCGGCAAATCAAAAGATTGACCTGGTCTTATCTTGAATGTAATCAAGTCAATTTATGGAATCAATGAAATTGCAGCAATTGAGAACATTGTGTCACTGCCAATGCTAGCTCTTCAGCTGAAGCTATCTACTCTAATCCCATCACCCTGTTCTCTCTGCTTCAGTAGCCACTTGTGGTTATGCATTCCATGTTCTAATAATGCTCTCTACGTGTTAAAAATCCCTCTGACTTCCCCCTTCATTCTTTCACTGATAATTCCAAGTAATTGCCCCCTTTTTTTTTACCAATTTGTCAACCAGATGAAACAAGATTTCAATATTCACCCTTCCATAATTTTGAAAACCTTTATTTATCTTCACTGTTCCAGTGCACAAACCTCCAATTGTTGAGCTTTTCCTCATAACTATAATCGTTCATTCCCAACATCATTCTAGTGAATCTTGGTATACCCTTTCCATGGCTCTAACATCCTTCCTATACTGGGGTTCCCAGAACTGCAATACTCTAACCCAACTAATCAATGTCTTGTACAAATTCAATGTCATTTCCTTGTTTTTTTATTCATCATGCCTATATATAAAAGCCAGAACTCCATTTAGCTTTTTTGTGAGGATTTCTACTTGCACTCCAACCATTAAAGATCTATGTATCCAACCCCAAACTGCTCTCTTCCTTCAGTCTGTTAAGAATCTTACTATTTAAGGCATACTTTCTTTCAGTGTCAGCTGTGGCTCAGTGGGAAGCTCATACGCCTCCGAGTCAGAAAGTTCAAGTCCCACTCCAGGGACTTGAGCACATAAAGCTAACCTAACACTCCAGTGCAGTGCTGAGCGAGTGCCATCTTTCAGATGAGATGTTAAGCCGAGGCCCCGTCTGCTCTCTCAGGTGGACGTAAAAGATCCCATGGCACTATTGCGAAGAAGAGCAGGGAGGTTATCCCCGGTGTCCTAGCCAATATTTATCCCTCAACCAACATAAAAAAAACAGATTATCATTATCACATTGCTGTTTGCGAGACCTTGCTGTGTGCTCCGCGTTTCCCACATTACAACAGTGACTCCACTTCAAGAAGTACTTCATTGGCTGTAAAGTGCTTTGAGATGTCCAGTGGTCATGAAAGGTGCCATATAAATGCAAGTCTTTCTTTTATCTGAAATTTACTACTTCACAGTTCTCTACATTGAGCTACATTGAACTACATTCACAACATTGTATCTGCAACTTACCTACTGCAATGTGATAATGACCAGATAATCTGTTTTTTTAATGTTGGTTGAGGGATAAATTTTGGCCAGAATACCGGGGATAACTCCCCTGCTCTTCTTCGAAATAGTGCCATGGGATCTTTTATGTGCAATTTACCTACTGTGTCTTCCTGCAGTCTCCTGTATTCTTCCTCACAATGTGCTATGCTCCTTAATTTTGTATCATCAGGAAATTGTGATTTAATTCCTCTTGTGTCTATATCCCAATTATCTATACAAATGAAAAATGACAGATATATAATCCCCTGAGGGACACTACCACCCACATCATGCTAATCCAAAAAACATCCATTTACTCTATTCTCTTCTTTCTGTCCCCTGAGCCATCTCTTTATTCATATGGCAACATTCTGTTTTATACTATGGGGGAGAAATTTGATATTGTCCCATTTGGGGCGCAATTATCGTCCGGGCGCAAATATTAGCGCCTGGCACTAATTATCGCCTCTGACAGCAAACTTGGCTTTTATTGCCCCTGGAGGTGATTGGACCGCTAAATCAAGCGCTACACAACTCTCTTAAGGTGCTAAGGCCGAGAAGCGAGGCGCTACCTCAGAGGGCGGGCGTAGCGCAGGTGCTGTCAGTTAGCAATTGAACACAGACACACTGGCGCCGGTCAGTTCTTAAAGGGGAGGGTCGATCTTGCTCTGCAGCCACGCCTGGGCAGACCTGTGGCTAAATCTAGCAGCCAGACACTATGGAGTGGGCCAGGGAGCGAGCACAGCGCTTCTGCGAGCGGGCTTTGGAGGCTCTAGTTCGCGGGGTGGAGCGCAGAAGATCCATTCTGTACCCAGAGAGTGGCAGGAGGCCTTTGCCAAGCGAGTACAGGAAAGTGTGGAGGGAGGTGGCTCAGAGAGTGTCCTCAAGCAGCATGGTGCCTAGGATCCATGTGCAATGTAGGAAAAAGTTCAACGACCTCACTCGTGTCATCAGGGTGAGAGCCTTTTTTTCAAAACCTCTTCATCCCTCCATCTCCACCTCACTTTATGGCCAGAGGGTCTTGAAAGCCCCAATGCCCAACACTCATCCAACACCTATGGCCCTTTCATGAAACACACACGCACATTCCACACTTTGCATACAGTAAGGGCTATTCAACCATGGGAGGCCTTTCAGGCAGGATCATGGCTGCATACAGTAAGGGCTATTCAACCTTGGGAGGCTTTTCAGGCAAGATCATGGCTGCATACAGTAAGGGCTATACAATCATGGGAGACATTTCAGGCAAGATCATGGTTGCATATTTACTCAGACGCTGTCCTTTTTCTTGCAGGCCAAGCTGTCTCATAATAGGAGAAAGCAGCAATGGACCGGTGGAAGGCGGCCTCACCTTCAAGCCCTCAGCGATCTTGAGCAGCGCGTCCACAGGATTGTGGCAAGCCGGGTGATTGGTCCCATCACCATTGGAGACGCCGACCCCGTTGTGGACAGCAATGGTAAGGTCATCACCTTTTTGTCCTCTCTCCTTCCACTCGTTCCTCACAACAGCAGCCTTTGACACTTTCAATCCAAATCACTAAATCGCTGCACTCATGCCTCCCTTGCTGCCACCCTGTCCTCACGCTAAAGCCACTCTTGTACCTCCTTGCTTTCAGATGGTGATTCAACAGGCGAGGAGACGGGCCCTCAAGCTGCCAGTGAGAGTGAAGCTGAAGTCGAGGAGCAAGAGGATGCCTGACCATCAGCGCCACCCTCTATCGAGGCAGCCCATGCCCATACTGGGGACACGCCTTCCCTGGAGGGGAGCAGGGGGGAATGGTCTGATGAGGGTGAAGCTCCAGGACCCAGCAGGCTGCAGCAATGCAAGGGGGTTAGGGAAGCTCGGGGGCCTTCTCCCCGGTCGGAGAGTATGGCCTCGAGTCCTGCTGCACTGGACGCAGACGAGGAGCGGGTCCTCGCTGAAATGAGCGCCCAGGCGGAGCAAAGGCATACTGAGCTCATGGCTGCAGTGGCAAGGATGCCCGAATCCATTGAATCACTGGTAAGGAGTGTGGAGCACTTCGCTGTAGCACAGGCGGCTGCCACGCAAATGCTAAGTCCTGCAATGCAGTCAGTGGCTGGTCTCATGCAGACGCAGATTGAGGTCATGCGAGCACTGACTGCTGCCACCCTCGCTGGATCAGGCAGATTTCCTCGGGGCTCTCAATGCGCCGCAGCAGGGCAGTAATCTGTGCTCCATCAGATTGCTCTGGATGCTGAAGTGCTGCCCCATGGGAGTGCCAGTATGTCGGTCGAGCAGTGAGTTGCTGTCCTCTCTCAAGATGACAGTATTCCTGCTGCCACCACTGGCACTTCTCCACTGCAGTTGCCACCACCTGTAGGACAGACTGCTGCCACCCATGCAGAGTTGGAGCAGTCAGCAGCCGGGCCCTCCAGGCCCAGAGCTGGTCCAGGCTGTCCCTCAAGGGCATCTGCAGCCTCAGTTTCTGACATTCAGCAGCCTTCCCCCAGCCTTGCTCCAGCCACTGGGGTCCCATTACGGAGGAGCTGCAGGGTGGGAAAGGTGCAATTTCACAAGGGAAGCAGATCACCCTCGAAGGGCAAAAAGTAGGAGGTGTGGCAAAATGTCTTTCATTGTTTTATTGAAGGCCGAGGTTCGTGGTCAAATTTTTGTTACTGTTTTGGACATTGTCTCCAGGTTGTGAGAGCCAGTTATGTGAATGACTGGTTTTTTTTTGTGTTTCATTCTATTACTTTGTCATGCGGAAATGAGACACAGTTTGTGAAATAAAGAAGTGTCTGTATTCAAAATATGCATGTTTGGTCTTTGCACTCATTCTTGCCTTGACCAGCTTAGGGGTTGCGGGATGGTTTCATTCAGGTTGTTTGAATGGCAGAAGCCATTCCCTCAGAGGGGGCCTAGAAGCGACTTGCTATGAGCCTTTGACGGACGGCCCTTCCACTTCGTGCCTCCCTCCCGCCTTGGTGCTACTGATGATCATCCTCCTCATCTTCCTTCTCCTCCTCCTCCTTCGCTGGTGCTCCAAGGCCTGGTGGCATTGGCTGGGTCCTGAGGATTGCAAGGTTATGCAGCATGCAGCATACAACAACGAAGTGGGAGACTTGCTCAGGTGAGTACTGCAGGGCTCCTCCAGAATGGTCCAGACAGCGGAACCGTTGCTTGAGCACACCGATTGTGTGCTCAACGTTGTTCCTGGTAGCTTGATGGCTCTCGTTGTATCATAGCTCAGCAGGGGTGCTGGGCGAACGGAGCGGTGTCATCAGCCAGGTGCACAAAGGATATCCCTTGACCCCGAGAAGCCAACCTCCTGGGTGATGCGGTGCCTGGAAAAGGTCTGCCACAGAAGTCTGGTGCAGGATGAAGGCATCGTGGCTGCTGCCTGGAAAGTGGGCATTGACAGCGAGTATCAGCTGTCTGTGGTCACCGACCAACTGGACGTTTAAGGAATGGAAGCCCTTCCGGTTGCGGAACTCCTCGGCATTCTCTTGCGGTGCCCACAAAGCCACATACGTGCAGTCAATGGCGCCCTGCACCATGGGGAAGCCCGCTATCCTAGCAAAGCCCGTTGCGCGTTCTTGCTGCTTGTCCGGGGTCATGGGGAAAGAGATGTACTCTCGTCTCCTTTTAAAGAGGGTATTTGTTACCTGACGGATGCAGCAATGCACCGCGAACTGGGAGATATTGGCGATGTCCCCAGTAGCTGATTGAAATGAGCTGGTGGCATAAAAGTTGAGAGCCACTGTTATCTTCACTGCCACTGACAGAGAAGTCCTGCTCCTCAGTTGAGGCTGCAGATCTGGCTGACGCAGGTGGCACAGCTCAGTGACCACTTTATTGCTGAATCGCATCCTTCGCAAACATTGCTCCTCAGACATATTAATGTAGGAGAATTGTTGGCGAAAAACCCTGGGAGGGTAAGGTCTCCTGTACCGAGGCCTGTTAACCCTCCTCCATCTGGCCATGATTGCCACTCTCTCTCTGCATCTCTGTGCCCTCCGAATATGATGGAGAAGGACGATGTTCCCATTCATTGCCGCCCCCATAGTATCTGGCCAATCAAAGTTATGAAGGTCAAAAAGCAAAGTACCTGCAAAGTTATGGTCAGAAGCCAAAACGACCTCAGACAGCATTGACTCAATGCAGAAGTCTCTCTTTCTCTCTTTTGTCTCGCTGCAAATCTCTCTCTCTCTCTCAGAACGAGTGGGGCAAAATTGGCTACCACACAAAAGCCAGGAAGAGGCCCCCTTCATATAGCGACCCCCCAGCCCCACAGCGACTGGGAAGCTTTCCAGTCAACCTGTCATTGGTAGCGCCAGGCGGAAAGGAGGGGGGTGCCACTGAATTTCCGGTCCGAGGCGCCCCAAGGGCATTCCACTCTCGAATAACATCCAGATCTGTGTGTGCAGGAGATCGGGTGGTATTGTTTAGCGCCACTGCAAAATGTCCGGTCAATTTCGCGAGAGGCGCAAATATCACTGCGCCCGGACGCTAGTTGGTTTGCGCCCCACTTAGCGCCCTCTTAAGGTGCTAATGGGTGGTGCTACCAACTGAATTTTCCCCCTATATGCCTTAAATTTTCCAATTTGTGGCACCATATCAGATGCCTTCTGAAAATCCATATATACAACCTCCACCACAATTCCTTTATCCATATATACTCAAGTTAAGTATTTGGGATTCTGTTGGTTTAAGAAGAGTAAAGCAAGGTTACACTGCAGTAGGAGTAAATTGGCACAGCAGGCAGTGAAAACCAGTTTTCTAACCAATCAGCAGGGGTGACTCATTTGGCTGTAAACAAACAAACAGTATAAAAAGACCATTGCTAGTGCGAGCAAGCACTGAGTGCGAGGTCAGCAGAGAGTGCTGTGAGTTTGGGTAAGTGTGAGTTAGGGTAAGTGGGGTGCTAGGTGCTCTTTTCAAACTTTAACTCTGTGGGTTGCAGTTAATAAGGCCTTTCTGGTGCAGAGTGACTGTTGGTGAACCATTTAACTGGTGTAATTAGAGGGATTGATTTAATTTAAATCCAATAAATTAAAGGGGATACTAGCATCTATAATTGGGCAGAGGGTGTCCATAACTAACAATAAAAAATTTAATTAATTACATAGAATGGAGCAGGTGATGTGTTACTGTTGCGAGATGTGGGAGCCGGTGAACCCCATTGAGGCTCACGGTGATTACGTCTGTGACAAGTGTCTGCTGCTACAGGAACTCCAGCTCCGTGTTGATGAGCTGGAGTCTGAGCTTCAGACACTGCGACACATCAGGGAGGGGGAGAAGTCCCTGGACTCTGTTTCAGGAGATGGTCACACCTATGAAGGTAATTAATTCAGATGTAACCCATGGTCAGGGACAGGACGGTGTGACTACGAGTGAGGCAGGTACGGGGATCCAGGAGGTAGTGTTGGAGGAGCCGCAGCCCTTGCTCTTGTCCAACAGGTTCGAGGTTATTACTCCCTGTGGGGACAGGAGCAGGGACTGCAGGGAGGATGAGCAACCTGGCCACAGCACCGTGGAACGGGGGGCCATTCAAGAGGGGGGAGTAAATAGAAATGTTGTAGTGGTAGGGGATAGTATTATTAGGGGGATAGATAGAGTTCTCTGCAGCCGAGAGCGAGAGTCCCGTAGGCTGTGTTGCCTACCCGGTGCCAGGGTTAAGGACATCTCCTCTGGGCTGGAAAGAAACTTGCAGTGGGAGGGGGTGGATCCAGTTGTCGTGGTCCATGTTGGTACAAACGACATAGATAGCACTAGGAAGCCGGTTCTGTTAAAGGAGTATGAACAGCTAGGGGTCAAATTAAAAGACAGAACCTCAAGGGTAATAATGGATTATTACCTGAGCCACGAGCAAATTTGGCTGGGACAAATAAAATTAGAGAGTTAAATGCGTGGCTCAAAGACTGGTGTGGGAGAAATGGGTTTTGCTTCCTGGGACACTGGCACCAGTACTGGGGCAGGAGGGAGCTGTTCCGTTGGGACGGGCTTCACTTGGCCAGTGCTGGGGCTAGAGTCCTGGCGGATCATATAACTAGGGCTGTAGAGAGGGCTTTAAACTAACTAGTGGGGGGGAGGTTCCTAGAGAGCAAATAATAAAAATGACAACAGAGGAGGTCATAGACTTAGGTAGCAGTGGGGAAATTAAAAACCAGAGCGTGTCAGGAAGGGGCAGAAGGTATGGAGTAAAAGGTAAAGTAATAAAAAGGGCAAAAGCAGGAACTAAGTGTCACAAAACATATTTGAAAGTTCTCTATCTGAATGCACGTAGCATTCGTAACAAAATAGGCGAGTTAATGGCACAAATAACTACATATGGGTATGATCTTGTGGCCATTACAGAAACATGGCTGCAGGGTGACAATGCCGGGGAATTAAACATACCAGGTTATTTAACGATCAGGAAGGACAGGCAGGAAGGAAGGGGAGGTGGGGTGGCTATGTTAATAAAGGAAGGAATCACTGTAATACAGAGAAATGATATTGGGTCAAAAGATCAGGATAATGAAACAGTTTGGGTGGAGATAAGGAATAATAAGGGGAAAAAAACACTAGTGGGCGTAGTCTATAGGCCTCCAAACAGTTGCAACTCTGTTGGACGGAGTATCAATCAGTGTGGTAAACCACTTTTATCGTTCACTATCGTTACACTATGGTTATCACTGTTATATCGTTACACTATGGTTATCACTGTTTACACTGTTGTATCACTACACGAGGTCGCCTCTTGTCACGCTGTTATACCTGGGCTGACCACTGCTGACTCCGCCCATGGCTCCACCTACTTGCCCAGGTATAAAGGTGGTCGACTGGCTGGTATTCCTCCTTGTTGGATCCGATCACCCATGAGGGTGGGCTCTGTTATTTAGCCAATAAAAACCTATAGTTACTGTCTTAACTCGTCGCTTTTCATTGGATGAATTGATAGGTATATCAATTTTATTGGCTAAATTTTGAAATGTCTTTAACGGAGCAGCCAAATGACCAGTCAGACGCCCAGCTACAACAGCCACAGCAGCCGGCCTGGCTGCGAGCCCTCCGACCGCCGTACCTGGATCTAAACCCACAGGCAGCAAACTCAGCCCTCGACTTCAAACACTGGCTGAGCTGTTTCGAATCCTACCTGGGAGAATCCGGCGTGCCTCAGAGATCCAAACTAAGAGTTCTGACCGCCCAAGTGAGCCCTAAAGAATTTGCACTCATCCAGGACCTTACTACATACGAGGCCGCCCTCAACCTGCTGAAAGAGCAGTACCGGAGCCCGGTAAATTCTATGTATGCCAGACATCTCCTAAGATCCCGCCCGCAACAGCCAGGAGAGTCTGTAGATGAATTTTTATGGGCGCTACAAACACTCGGCAGGGACTGTGACTTTAAAGCTGTAACGGCTGCAGAAAATACTGAAGAGAATATCCGCGATGCCTTCGTGAAAGGCCTTCGGTCCGACTACTCATGGCAAAGACTGCTCGAATCAAAGGACCTCGAGCTGAACACAGCTGCAGCCCTCGCTCGCTCTCTGGAAGTGGCCCATCGGGACCTCGAGGCGTATTCCAGGTACTGTGCTGCGCGACCCTGGGACTCGGGCCCGACCCCGACCGCAATACCCCTCGCACCGCCGCCTCTGGGACATACCTCAGCGTCGGCGTCCCGGACCCGATCGGGACCGCCACCCCTGGTACCGGCTGCGACATCGGAGCCCCGCGATCGGGCCGCCGGCTGCTTTTTCTGTGGCCAGGCGAAACACCCGAGGGCGCGCTGCCCTGCAAGAAACGCAACCTGCTCCGACTGCCACAAGAAAGGCCACTTCGCGAAGGCCTGCAGGGGGAAAGCCACAGACACCAGCAGTGCCTCATGCGAGCTGTGGGGGCGGCCATCTTTCATCAAGGCCACAGATGCCAGTATCCCCTTGTGTGAGTCGTGGGGGCTGCCATCTTTGATCAAGGCCACCGACACCGGCAGTGCCTCATGTGAGTTGTGGGGGCGGCCATCTTCTCCGCCATTTTATGCAACGTCGTGGGCACCGCCATTTTGTTCACCACACTCGACCGCCACCTTGTCTCCAGACCCGACCGCAGCCTCACCCGCAGACTACAGCAGCTCGCTCAGCCATACACTAGCCTCCGTCACACTGGACCAAGCTCGCCCGCATCACCTGTCCAAGTCCATGATGGACATCAAAGTAAACGGCCACGCCACGACCTGCCTGTTCGACAGCGGAAACACGGAGAGTTTCTTCCATCCAGACACGGTGAGCCACTACTCCCTCACTGTCCAGCCAACGCGCAACCGGATCTCGATGGCGTCGAGGTCCCATTCAACAGACATCAGCGGATACTGTGTTGTGACCCTGTCGGTTAGGGGCATGGAGTATAAAAATTTTAAACTTCTCGTCCTGCCCCAACTCTGCGCTGCCGTCCTACTAAGGCTGGATTTCCAATCCCACCTTCAAAGTGTCACTTTGGCATACGGTGGACCCCTCCCCCCACTCACAGTCGACAACCAACAGCCTTTAAACCGCCCACCGCGTACCACCTGCGGCCTATCCACCCTCAGGGTTCCGCCCCCCTCCCTGTTCGCCAACCTCACCCGCGACTGTAAACCCGTCGCTACCAAGAGCAGGCGGTACAGCGCCGGGGACAGAGCTTTTATTAGCTCTGTGGTGCAGCGTCTCCTGAAAGAGGGCATCATCGAGAGGAGCAACAGCCCCTGGCGTGCCCAGGTCGTAGTCGTTAAGACCGGCGATAAAAACCGCCTAGTCATCGACTACAGCCAAACCATAAACCGGTACACCCAGCTGGACGCATACCCCCTTCCCCGCACCCCACGAGCCTTCGCCGACCACGCAGACACCAGCATTAACATCGGATACTGCATCACCGCCACCGCTGCTGCGACGATCGGAAAGGCTTACCAGGCCTCCGGACAGACTGACATAGCCGAACTGGTAGTACACTTCACCCCGCCGGACTCAAATCTAAACAAGGGGTGAATGTGGTAAACCACTTTTATCGTTCACTATCGTTACACTATGGTTATCACTGTTATATCGTTACACTATGGTTATCACTGTTTACACTGTTGTATCACTACACGAGGTCACCTCTTGTCACGCTGTTATACCTGGGCTGACCACTGCTGACTCCGCCCATGGCTCCACCTACTTGCCCAGGTATAAAGGTGGTCGACTGGCTGGTATTCCTCCTTGTTGGATCCGATCACCCATGAGGGTGGGCTCTGTTATTTAGCCAATAAAAACCTATAGTTACTGTCTTAACTCGTCGCTTTTCATTGGATGAATTGATAGGTATATCAATCAGGAAATAGTTGAGGCTTGCAATAAGGGAACATCTATAATTATGGGGGATTTTAACTATCATATTAATTGGACAAATCAAATTGGGCAAGGCTGCCTTGAGGATGAGTTCATTGAGTGTATTAGGGATGGGTTTCTTGAGCAGTATGTAACTGAACCGACCAGGGGGCAAGCAACCTTAGATCTGGTCCTGTGTAACAAGACAGGATTAATTAAAAATGTCCTAGTAAAGGATCCCCTTGGAATGAGTGACCATAACATGGTTGAATTCCATATTCAATTAAAGGGTGAGAAGGTTGGATCTCAAACAAGCATGCTAAGCTTGAATAAAGGAGACTATGAAGGTATGAGAGCGGAATTGAGTAGAGTGGATTGGGAAAATAGATTAAAGGGTAAGACGATACATGATCAGTGGTGTACATTTAAGGAGTTATTTTACAACTTCCAAAATAAATATATTCCACTGAGAAGAAAAGGGTGTAAAAGAAAAGACAGCCATCTGTGGCTAAGTAAAGAAATTAAGGATAGTATTCGACTAAAAACAAGGGCATATAAGGTAGCCAAATCTAGTGGGAGGATAGAGGATTGGGAAAACTTTAAAAGACAGCAAAAAATAACAAAAAGATTAATTAAGAAAGGGAAGATAGATTATGAAAGTAAATTAGCAAAAAATATAAAAACAGATAGTAAGAGTTTTTATAGTTATATAAAAAGAAAAAGGGTGGCTAAAGTAAATGTTGGTCCCTTCGAGGATGAGACCGGGAAATTAATGGTGGGAAATATGGAGCTGGCAATAACACTGAATGAATATTTTGTATCAGTCTTTACAGTAGAGGACAATAAGAATATCCCAACACTGGACAAACAGGGGGCTATAGGGGGGGAGGAGCTAAACACGATCAAAATCACTAAGGAAGTGGTACTCGGTAAAATAATGGGACTCAAGGCGGATAAATCACCTGGACCTGATGGCTTACATCCTAGGGTCTTGAGGGAAGTGGCGGTAGGGATTGTGGATGCATTGGTAATAATTTTCCAAAACTCTCTGGACTCGGCAAAGGTCCCGGCAGACTGGAAAACTGCTAATGTAACACCCTTATTTAAAAAGGCAGTAGACAGAAGGCTGGAAACTATAGACCGGTTAGCCTAACATCTGTGGTAGGTAAAATTTTGGAGTCCATTATTAAGGAGACAGTAACAGGACATTTGGATAATCCTAATTTAATAGGACAAAGTCAGCATGGTTTTATGAAGGGGAAGTCATGTTTGACAAATTTGCTGGAGTTCTTTGAGGAAGTAACATATAGGGTGGATAAAGGGGAACCAGTGGACGTCGTGTATTTAGACTTCCAAAAGGCATTTGACAAGGTGCCACACAAAAGATTATTGCTTAAGATAAAAAATCACGGGATTGGGAGTAATACTCTGGCATGGATAGAGGATTGGCTATCTAACAGAAGGCAGAGAGTTGGGATAAATGGTTCATTCTCAGACTGGCAATCAGCAACTAGTGGTGTTCCGCAGGGGTCGGTGCTGGGTCCCCAACTCTTTACAATCTATATTAACGATTTGGAGGAGGGGACCGAGTGTAACATATCAAAGTTTGCAGATGATACTAAGACGGGGGGGAAAGTAGTGAGTGAGGAGGACATAAAAATCCTGCAAGGGGACATAGACAGGCTAAGTAAGTGGACAGAGATTTGGCAGATGGAATACAATACTGGAAAATGTGAGGTTATGCACTTTGGCAGGAAAAATCATAGAGCAAGTTATTATCTTAATGGCAAGAAACTGAAAGTACTGAAGTACAAAGGGATCTGGGGGTCCTGGTGCACGAAACTCAAAAAGTTAGTATACAGGTGCAGCAAGTGATTAAGAAGGCCAATGGAATGTTGGCTTTCATTGCTAGGGGGATAGAATATAAAAATAGGGAGGTATTGCTTCAGTTGTACAAGGTATTGGTGAGACCGCACCTGGAATACTGCATACAGTTTTGGTGTCCATACTTAAGAAAAGACATACTTGCCCTCGAGTCAGTACAAAGAAGGTTCACTCGGTTAATCCCGGGGATGAGGGGATGGACATATGAGGAGAGGTTGAGTAGATTGGGACTCTACTCATTGGAGTTCAGAAGAATGAGAGGCGATCTTATTGAAACATATAAGATTGTGAAGGGGTTGGATCGGGTGGATGCGGGGAGAATGTTCCCGATGATGGGTGAAACTAGAACTAGGGGGCATAGTCTTAGAATAAGGGGCTGCTCTTTCAAAACTGAGATGAGGAGGAACTACTTCACTCAGAGGGTGGTAGGTCCATGGAATATGCTGCCCCAAAAAGCTGTAGAAGCTACATCATTACATAAATTTAAAACAGAAATAGACAGTTTCCTAGAAGTAAAGGGAATTAAGGGTTACGGGGAGCGGGCAGGAATTTGAACATGAGTCTAGGTTCGGATCGGTCATGGCCCTGTGGGTAGTGGAGCGGGCCCAGGGGCCGTGTAGCCTGATCCTGCTCCTATTTCGTGTGTCTAATTCTGTTAGATTCAGGAGATGGTTCTGTGATAGTAGATTGGCGGTTAGGATCAGATCAGCTATGATCTTATTGAATGGCGGAGCAGGCTCGAGGGGCCGATTGGCCTACTCCTGCTCCTATTTCTTATGTTCTTATGTTCTTATCAATTTCCTCAGTAATTTCAATTTATATATTCAAGCCTCTCACAGATCCATGCTGACTGCCCCTCATTAACCTATGCCTTTCTAGGCATTCACTAATCTTCTTAAACCCCTTTCCCCTGTCTCCTCCACCCTCATCTCTGACAACAAGTGTGAGGAGCTCATGGACTTTTTTGTCTCTAAGATTGAGACCATCTGTTCAGCTACCTCTGCCACTTCCCTTCCTCCCCTAGCCCACTGGGCCAAACTTCCTCTAAGGTTCCCCCTGCCCTAGCCCTCAACTCACATCTTTCTCCAATTTTTTTCCAATCTCCCCTGATGACCTCTCCGTGCTCATCTTATCCATGAGACCCACTTCCTGATCCCTTGACCCTATTCCCACCAAACTGCTGACCACCCAACTTCCTTTTCTGGCTCCCACGTTAGCTGACATTGTTAACGGTTCTCTCTCCTCAGGTACTGTCCTCCCTCTCCCTCAAATCTGCCATCATCACTCCTCTCCTCAAAAAACAACCCTTGACCCCTCCGTCCTTGCAAACTACCGCCCCATCTCCAACCTCCCTTTCCTCTCCAAAGTCTTTGAACGTGTTGTCACCTCCAAAATCCGTGCCCATCTTTCTCAAAATTCCATGTTTGAACCCCTCCAATCAGGTTTCTGACCTTGCCACAGTACCGAAACAGCTCTCATCAAAGTCACAAATGACATCCTTTGTGACTTTGACATAGATGAGCTAGCCCTCCTTGTCCTTCTTGACTTGTCTGCAGCCTTTGACATGGTTGACCACTCCATCCTTCTCCAACGCCTCTCCACTGTCATCCAGCTGAGTGGGACTGTACTCACCTGGTTCCATTCTTATCTATCTAATCGTAGCCAGAGAATCACCTGCAACAGCTTCTCTTCCTGCTCCTGCATCATTACCTCTGGTGTCCCCCAATGATTTATCCTTGGCCTCCTCCTATTTATCATCTGCATGCTGCCCCTTGGCGACATCATTCGAAAACACAGCATCAGTTTCCACATGTATGCTGACAACACCCAGCTCTACCTCACGTCGGATTGCTTGTCCAACATCCAGTTCTGGATGAGCAGAAATTTTCTCCAATTAAATATTGGGAAGACCGAAGCCATTGTTTTCGGTCCCCGCCACAAACGCCGTTCCCTAGCCACTGACTCCACCCCTCTCCCTAACATCTGTCTGAGGCTGAACCACACTGTTCGCAACCTTGGTGTCATATTTGACCCTGAAATGAGCTTCCGACCACATATCCACAGCATTACTAAGACTGCCTATTTCCACCTCCGTAACATCGCCCATCTCTGCCCTTGCCTCAGCTCATCCGCTGTTGAAACCCTCATCCATGCCTTTGTTACCTCTAGACTTGACTATTCCAATGCACTCCTGGCTGGCCTCCCACATTCTACCCTGCGTAAACTTGAGGTGATTCAAAACTCGGCTGCTCGTGTCCTAACTCGCACCAAGTCCCGTTTACCCATCATCCCTGTGCTCACTGACTTACATTGTTTCCGGTTAAGCGGCACCTCAATTTCAAAATTCTCATCCTTGTTTTCTAATCCCTCCACGGCCTCCCACCCCCCCCCAGCTCTGTAATCTCCTTCGCCCCCCCCCCCCCGAGATATCTGCACTCCTCTAATTCTGTCTTCTTGAGCATCCCTGATTATAATCGCTCAACCATTGGTGGCCGTGCCTTCTGTTGCCTAAGACCTAGTCTCTGGAATTCCCTGCCTAAACCTCTCCACCTCACTACCTCACTTTCCTCCTTTAAGACGCTCCTTAAAACCTACCTCTTTGGCCAAGCTTTTGGTCACCTGCCCTAATTTCTCCTTATGTGGCTCGGTGTCAAATTTTTTGTCTTTTAATACTCCTGTGAAGTGCCTTGGGATGTTTTACTACGTAAATGCTGCAGACAAGTCAAGAAGGAGGAGGAGGGCTAGTTTACCTATGTCACAGTTACAAATGATGTCATTTGTGACTTTGATGAGAGCCGTTGGAGGGGCGAGGCCATGGAGAGATTTGAAAACAAGGATGAGAATTTTGAAATTGAGGCGTTGCTTAACCGGGAGCCAATGTAGGTCAGCGAGCACTGGGGTGATGGGTGAACGGGACTTGGTGCGAGTTAGGACACGGGCTGCTGAGTTTTGGATCACCTCAAGTTTACATAGGGCATAACATGGGAGGCCAGCCAGGAGTGCGTTGGAATAGTCAAGTCTAGAGATAACAAAGGCATGGATGAGGACTAAGTTGTTGTTGTTATAATCCATATGATGGAGTTTTAAGGGCAGAAATCTTGAGGCTCTGCTGCCAGTACAGAGCCTGACTCGACACTAGCATATCTCCAACCCACACTCGCATCTAGTGAGGCTCTGCACTGGCAATGAAGTGTCACAATTTCTAACTTTTTTGCCTTCAAAAATCTATCCCCTGTTAAGGATATTGACCTATATTTTCCTGGCATGTCCCTTTCTCCTTTCTTACTCAGAGGGTGTAACAGTTGATACTCTAAAAATCCAATTTCCAAAGATTTTTGGAAAAATATGTTTGGCCCTTTTATCTCCTTTCCAACTGTTTTGATGTTGTGGGACGCGTATCGTCTGGGCTTGGTGACGTTTGTACTTTTGGTTCCATTAACTTTCCTTTTCAATATTTAGCAGTGGCTCTTCCACCTCAGATACTCCTACAGACCTACTTTTACCTTCCTCTGTACAAACCGAAGCAAAGCATCTCTGACATTTCTTCAATCTCAATTGCACGCTGACCTCTTCATCTTTAATTGGTCCCACACCTTCTTTAATTATTCTTTTACTTTGTGCTTATAAAAGCCTTTGTTATTTCCCTTAATGTAGTCTTTTTCAAACTTCCTCTTAGCCTTCCTGCATTTCTTATAGTTTTCTTTTAACTTATTCCTTTATACTTATCATATGTCCTTTCTTACATCTCATAGAAAGAACATAGAAAAATAGGAGCAGCCTGCGCTGCCATTCAATATGATCATGGTTGATCCTCTATCTCAATACCATATTCCTGCTCTTTCCCCATACCCCTTGATGCCTTTTGTGTCTAGAAATCTATCTAGCTCCTTCTTAAATATTTTCAGTGACTTGGCCTTCTGTGCTAGAGAATTCCACAGGTTCACCACCCTCTGAGTGAAGAAATTTCTCCTCACCTCAATCCTACCCCGTATCCTGATACTGTAACCCCTTGTTCTAGACCCCCCAGCCAGGGGAAACATCCTCCCTGCATCCAGTCTGTCTAGCCCTGTCAGGTTTTTATACGTTTCAATGAGATCCCCTCTCATTCTTCTAAACTCTAGTGAATACAGGCCTAGTCGACCCAATCTCTCCTCATACGACAGTCCTGCCATCCCAGGAATCAGTCTGGTGAACCTTCGCTGCACTCCCTCTATGGCAAGTATATCATTTCTTGCTCTAATTTCTCTACATATCAATGGAGATCTTTTAGAAGGGAGAAAAAAGCAACTTGCATTTATATAGCACCTTTCATGCCCTCAGGAAGACCCAAAAGTGCTTTATAGTCAATGAAGTACTTTTGAAGTGTAGTTACTGTCGGCATTTAGGGAACCACGGCAACCAATTTTGCACACCATGGGGGAAGTTTAAACCCCGAAAAATGGGTGGGTTTGGGTCTGGTGGGATGTGAAAATTTAAAAATTCTCAAACCCAAACCCAACCCGCCTCGAACCCACCCACTTCCGGTTTTAACAGAGGCGCAACTGAGGGCAAGCAACCAAGCCGCTCCCAGGAGGTGGGTTGGTCATTTAAATATTATAATGAGGCTGCGTGCCCCAGATTTTTATCTGTCTTCCAGTTTAACCCTGGCCGGCCAGGGTTCCCAGGCCTTGGAAACCCAGCAGCTAAAGGGAGGCGGGGACTGCTGCATGGAAGAGAGTTAAGTGCTTTTCCAGCACGGCTTGTGTCTCCTCCACCCCCACCCCCAAGATTGCTAACCCCCCCGCCGCCCCCCCCAATCCAAGACTGCCAACCGCCCCTCTGGGATCGCCAACCCCTGCTCCAAGATCGCCGTCTCCCCCCCCGCCACCCCCAGGGTCGGACACCCCCTCGCCAAGTTTTCACTACCCCAACAGCAGGCTCCCTACCTGCTCCTGGTCTGCAGCCTCCTCCGGAGTGTTCCCCACCCAACAGGGAGCCAAGCCTGTCAATCAGGCCATCTTCCAGGCAGGGAACCTGCTTGAAAAAAAAGACGCACGCTCTGGAGTTAAAACTTCACAGCGTGCGACCACAACTCCTCCCCCAGCTTGGAAAACCTGCCCCAGTCAAGGTTGGAACCCATGTTTCTCACAAACATGACCAGATAATCTGTTTTAATGATGTTGGTTGACGGATAAATATTGGATTTTTATATTCACCTGAGAACGTGGACGTGACCTCCGTGTAACATCTCAGCGAAAGATAGCACTTACCACAGTGCAGTATTCCCTCAGTACTGCACTGAAGTGTCAGCCTGGATTATATGCTCAAATTTCTGGGATGGAACTTGATCCCACAACCTTCTGACTTAGATGTGAGTATGCTACCCCAAAGCCAAAATTGGTATCTTACTTTTAATCAGAATTTTTTTGACTAGTGCCTAATGTATTGTAGGGGGGTGGCGGGTGTGGCACGTGTGCCCAGTCAGTTATGCCCCTGACTGTTTGTGAGCAGTTCAAATCACTCCCACGCCCCTGGGTTCTAGACACCAGACTTAGGTACAGGCGACGATACAGAAAACTCGAGTAGATAGGTGGTTTGGATGTAAGAAAACCAAGATTTTATTAAAACAGAAATTAACACAGTTTTACGAGAAGTTACTAGTATAAAATTACAGGCAAATACAAAATAACTATACTTATACAGGGAATGGGGAACACACGGCACATCGAGGGAAAACAAACTATCTTAACAATCCCCTTATCCTTATCCCACCCCCTATACCTGACTAGATTAAGCTATGAGGGGCCAGAATTCATGCTCACCAATCCAAAGCAAAGCCAACTGTTAACGAGTGCAGGTTTTGAGGTTTGGTTCTCTGTCCTCTTAGGTACCCCGTCGCCACATGGTCTTCAGGGGCGCGGTGCTGGAGCTGCTGCTGCGACACACCTTCTTCCCCTCCGCTGCCGTTGTCGTCTCGTCGCGATGGGTTCTCCTCTTCTTCTCCCTCGGGCGGTCGGCGGCGGCAATGTGGTGCCTACAGGGCAGTTGGCAGTTTTAACTGCCTAGATTTTCCTACCCAAGCATAAGATCGCCAGTATATTCGTCGTGGTGTGGACACCTGCGTTTTTGCAGTGCTCACCAGGAATGTTCATCTCACCAAGCGCTAGCTTATAACTAGATGCTTGGCCTCATCAATACGTTTTTCACTGCCCTGCTCTTATCGAGTTGTTACCGTCTTCTTCGTCTCTTTTCGTCTCGTCTCGTTCGGTTACTACACAAGTCCTGAACTGCCTACTCACTTTCGTCTCGCCCTTTTTGCGTCCTGGGTGTCCTGGATGGCTATGGGCTTGGGTCTCGTTTCCCTTCACTGCCATTGGTATGGTGACCTTAGTTACTGAAACTCTGCTACAGGGAGCGAGGAGAGAACCCGCCACGAGGCCAGGGCACGAGTACGAGCGGCAGCCCAAGAGGCCGGAGCCACGAGAGCAGGGACAAGGGCATGAGCAAGAGAGCAAGCCCAAGATTGCTACCCGGGGCCTGCAGTTATACTCCTTACGATAGCCCCTTATCTGCACGCCAAATCAGGTTAGTTCATTGTTCCAATTTTGGCGGGCTGGTTTAAATGATTGTAGCAATCTAAACTAACTGTTTTTAGACGGCCGTTTATCGCACCTACTGGCCTGATGTCCGAGCTGTATTGTTATTAATGCATTCTAATCAGCCTGTCCAGCCTTGACGGCTCTCATAAGCTGTTTCCGATTATTTATGCAGACAACTTGATGGCCTCAAGTATAGGCCAAACTGGTTTTGATCTGCCTACGATCTGGCTTAATGCATATTCAATGTTTTCTGTCTGCTTTCCAAAATACAAAGTCCTTTTTCACAGAAACTGCATTTTAGGTTTCGATTTCCCCAAAAGCTGCTTGTGCCACAGAGTCCAAGCTTCTAAAATTTTGCAGGTTTTTGGTCACGAAGTGCGGGCGCCATCTTTGGGTACCCTTTTTTAAATTGTCCATGCAGGGTCCCTTTCATTAATAACTTTGGGGAGAATGTGGGAATTTTGCAAATCTTACAGTATTTACTAGGGGATTTTTTTTACATATAAATCCAGGAAGAAGTGCTGCTATAAAATGAATAATCTTGTCAGTGGCCCAGTAAACCCATTGGAATACAAAACTCTCTTGGTGTGGTAACAGTTAATAGCTTCTACAGATATGGAATGAAAAGTGTAGGAATAATCATTTAAAAAAAATAAACTATGATTATAAATATATTACTCAGTGGATAAAAGCAGAAAGTGCTATTTTTATCCAATTGGTGGGGAACGATGTTCATAACTCATCCCTGGTGAGTTATGGGACAAAATTGTATCATGCAATTATCCTTTCTGTACTTGGAACAAAAAATACCTTTTGCAGTAAGACTGTATGATGTTACATTAGGAGAATTCTACAAAATAAATACTCCTCGGGACTGTGCCCCATTCAGGGGTCAGTGTAAGTCATGGTTCCAGCCAAATGGAAATAGTAGCGTCACTTTCTAGCCCTCAGTAAGACAGTTTCAATCAGGTATTATTTAACCTAAATTAGGGTAAGCTTTTGATAACCCTTGTCTTCACAGGCCCAAGGGACAGTAATGCTCATTGCGAGTGGATCAGGGTTGACTAAAGCTTATAACCCTTCAGCTGTTCTAATGAGACTCCCTGGTGTGTACTCTCATCCAGTTTGGATATCTCCAATATACCAAATTATAAGGGTGGAAATCTGTGCTGTGTGAATCCAGGTAAAAAGCGTGCTCAGTGGGACATCCAGTGCTGTGCTGCACATGCCCATTCTCACCAAAATTCCTAGGTTCGGGCTTAATTACGTACCATTGCAACCTCCACCCCTGAAAGCTCACATGCTGGGCAGCAGGACTTCCTAAATTCCTGTAATACTTAAAGGGTTGCAGTAGCTATTTAAAAGGAAGTGGCTATTTAAAGAAACATGGCAATTGGACAGCAAAAGAAATTCCATCCAGCAAACAGGCTCTCTGTGTAATTGATGGGGTGCCATAGAAACTGAACCCCTAGATTTATGGATGACAGTAGAGGCACTGATGCATGAGATAAATGCCACAAAGTGTTGCCTAACAACCAGTTATATATTTACTGCTACTCCATACAGCAGTCAGACAGCATGAATGTTATTAATGACCCCTAGATTTTAAGAAAACCAGCAATGCAATGCAATGAAATAGGGCAGGTCCATCTTGCAGAATTTGCTTTTCAGTGGGAAAGAGCTGAACAATGCATCAGTCTCCTATTACATCTTTGAGCAGCAAAATGGCTTTTACTGTAGATGCCCCGTGCTAGCCTGGAAGGAGCTAGCAGCATAAATATTGAGTAAGGATTGTCACCAGTGATGCTGTACCTGTGGTGCAGGCTTTTTGCATGTGTACATAAAGCAGATTTTAACTGGCTCCAAGCTGCTCTGGAGACTCTGGAGCTCATTCTCCTTGATAGATGTGCTAAGGCCTGGAGGTATATTTGATGGTATAATGGCAGGTGCAGGCTCCCCAGCTTTAGCACCAGCTGGCCATCTGGGCATTCCTTCTTTGATTCCCTCATATGCCAGAATGCAGCTTTCCTATAAGATCTACTTTGGGTGTATCCAACACTGGACTGGACTTCCACCCGAAAGCTAAATATTAATGCTCTCATTTAAGTTAAAGTTAAGCATGCAAGCTGTTGCACATTCTGTCTGTTCTGATAGTTTGGTGGATGCTAAATGTTTATGACATTACTTGCTGACACTGGGAGAACAGAGAGTTCTGCCAATGTCCTTGCCAACATTCCTTCTTCAAGCAAAATCAGATTTACTGGTCATTTCTCTTACTGCTGTTTGCGAGATCTGAAATGTGTGAATTGCTTAGCACACTTGCCCACCTAACAGTAATTACATTCTAAAATGTAATTTTCTCTGTATGAAGCACTTAGGAACCTCTCCCAGAGATGTGATAAACAAGCTTACTTACAATGCATTAGCCAGACCATACTTGGAGCACTGTGTACAGTTCAGCGGAGACGATTTTCTCTTGTCATCATATGTAGTGATGTTGTAAACAAAAGTGTGAAGTTTTCTTCTGGTTGATATTTCTAGTAAGATCATCTCCATTGGTAATCCCACAACAAAATGAATGTGCTACACAGGAGAGGGTGTTAGGAAGAGCAATAAGAATGAGTTCTGGTCTAAGGGGGTGAGCTATGAGGAAAGATTAAAAGAAGCTCAAACATTACAGCTGGAGGAAAGACACTTAAAGGTGAACCTATTGAAAAAAAATTGAAATATTAAATGGCTTAGATAAGGTAAATTCTGAATATTACTTTAAAATAAGACAAAATAGTAGAAGCACAAGACATGGATGGCAGAGAGGACAAGATCAGTGAGCCAAGTGTTTTTTTTCTCATCCTTGAATTTTTCTATGTGCTTATATAAACTGTGCTATTTACATTAACATTCTGAGGATAAAAATACTACTGAGGAGAGCCTACTGCTGCTTTTTCCAGGGGAAGTGAAGGCTGAGCTCTGCAGGTCCAACTGTTCTTTATAATTTGGTGCTGGCTTATCTTGTTTGGAATTCTTATGCATTCTGAATCTAACGATCCATTGCACTACAGAGGACTCTTCACCTTTGAATCACAGCCTACGTCGGGCTCTGCTAACATCTGCAACAATGAACAACTAGTGTACATTTGAATCCTGCTGCCAATTATTAACGCCCATGCCTAGCAAACCCCTTATCCCCCACCCGAAACTAAACACACCAGGATTGAAAGTAAACTCTCATCTGAGTTTTTCTGAACACTATAAATAATCACAGCACCATACAAATAATATTTTCTAGATTGACAACCCTAATAACCAACTCTTTAAAAATATAAGCTCCTTTATCAACGGAAAATGCTCCAACATATAATTAGCATTCCAAGTCTCGGGGCTACCTAAAATGCACTGTAAATGTAATGTGTAATTTTTCTGTCATGCTTCCCACAGCTATTTCTGTGGGCTACACGTGGGCTGTTCAATCTTGAATCTTTTCAATACTTTCCTTTGTTAATATTAAGCATTCAGAATGTCACAGATAATCTTTTTAAGTCACCTATGATTATACTTTTACGTATCAATCCCACACAAATGACATGCTCCTCCAGTTAGAACATGTGACTTGATGTGTGGTAACTTAGACTTTCCTTACTTTAAACTTGCTGCAATTGCTATTTTTTACTTTTTTCACATCAAGAAGATTTTTTTTGTGGTAGCCAACGAAGGGAGTTGACATCTGTACTCATTAAGGGCAATTAAAGAATAATTAATGTACAAATCGCCGACCTACACACCAGCCCCTTTTTTCCCCTGGCAGAACTGCTATTAAAAATCCAGAAGATTATAATTAGAGGATTGTGGAGCTGTAATCATCCATTATATCTGGAGTGTCTACCGAGAGGAAGAGTGAAGAGGAATTAGAAACATAGAAACATAGAAGATAGGAGCAGGAGTAGGCCATTCGGCCCCTCGAGCCTGCTCCGCCATTCAATGAGATCATGGCTGATCATCCAAATTCAGTACCCTGCCCCTGCTTTCTCTCCATACCCCTTGATCCCTTTAGCCTTAAGAAATATATCCAACTCCTTCTTGAATATATTTAATGAATTGACCTCTACTGCCTTCTGTGGTAGAGAATTCCACAGGTTCAACACTCTCTGGGTGAAGAAATTCCTCCTCATCTCTGTCCTAAATGGCTTACCCCTTATCCTTAGACTGTGACCCATGGTTCTGGACTCCCCGACCATTGGGAACATCCTTCCTGCATCTAGTCTATCTAGTCCTGTTAGAATTTTATACGTTTCAATGAGATCCCCGCTCATTCTTCTAAACTCCATTGAGTATAAGCCCAACCGTTCCAATGTCTCCTCATACATCATTCCTGCCATCCCAGGTATAAGCCTGGTGAATCTTCGCTGCACTCCTTCCATGGCAAGAACATCCTTCCTCAGATAAGGCGACCAAAACTGCACACAATACTCAAGATGTGGTCTCACCAAGGCCCTGTACAACTGCAGCAAGACATCCTTGTTCCTGTACTCGAACCCTCTTGCTACGAAGGCCAACATACCATTTGCCTTCTTAACCGCCTGCTGCACCTGCATGCTTACCTTCAGCGACTGGTGCACAAGGACACCCAGGTCTCGTTGCACTTCCCCTTCTCCCAATCTATTGCCATTCAGATAATAATCTACCTTCCTGTTTTTGACACCAAAATGGATAACCTCGCATTTATCCACATTATATTGCACCTGCCATGCTTCTGCCCAATCACCCAACCTGTCCAAATCATACTGGAGTTTCTCGGCATCCTCCTCACAGCACACACGCCCACCCAGCTTTGTGTCATTTGCAAACTTGGAGATATTACATCTAGTTCCCTCGTCTAGATCATTAATATATATTGTGAATAGCTGGGGTCCTAGGACCGATCCCTGCGGTACCCCACTAGTCACTGCCTGCCACTCGGAAAAAGACCCATTTTTTCCAACTCTTTGCTTTCTGTCTGCCAACCAGTTCTCTATCCAAGTCAATACCTTGCCCCCAATCCCATGTGCCTTAACTTTACACGCTAATCTTTTATGCGGGACCTTATCGAAAGCCTTCTGAAAGTCCAAATACACCACATCCACTGGTTCTCCCTTATCTATTTTACCAGTTACATCCTCAAAAATTCCAGTAGATTAGTCAAGCACGATTTACCTTTTGTAAATCCATGTTGACTTTGTCCGATCCTGTCACTGTTTTCCAAGTGCTCTGCTATTACATCTTTTATGATGGACTCTAGCATTTTCCCCACTACTGATGTCAGGCTTACCGGTCTATAATTCCCCGTTTTCTCTCTACCACCTTTTTTGAATAGTGGGGTAACATTAGCTACCCTTAGGGTGTGATTGGCACAAAAACATTAATTATTTATAAAATGGAACAGAATGTAGGTATTTTTCTAAAAAGGAGAGACAATTGTAAACAAAACCTCGAAGTAAATGGAAAGAAAGAGATACAACAGCTCTAGAATTTGCACCAGCAGCCAAAGGCTAGAAGTGAAAGTACTGAAAAATCAGGGTGTACATGATAACTGAACCCATCAAGAATGCCTTATTGGCAATTTTCTTTTTGTACCTGGCTGCAGATAACATGTGTAGATGGTTATTGAAAGGTGCCAGCGAGTCACTGATACATCAGGTACATAGAAACATAGAAAAATAGGAGCAGGAGTAGGCAATTTGGTCCTGATCCTCTACCTCAATGCCATATTCCCGCTCTCTCCCCATACCCCTTGATGCCTTTTGTGTCTAGAAATCTATCTATCTCCTTCTTAAATATATTCAGTGACTTGGCCTCCACAGCCTTCTGTGGTAGAGAATTCCACAGGTTCACCACCCTCTGAGTGAAGACATTTCTCTTCATCTCAGTCCTAAATGTCCTACCCCGTATCCTGAGACTGTGACCCCTCGTTCAAGACCCCCCAGCCAGGGGAAACATTCTCCCTGCATCCAGTCTGTCTAGCCCTGTCAGAATTTTATACGTTTATACGTTTCAATGAGATCCCCTCTCATTCTTCTAAACTCTCGTGAATACAGGCCTAGTCGACCCAATCTCTTACACTGCACATATTGTGCGATGTAATTCAGGTGTGAAGTCGCCCAAACCAAATTTGAGCAAGTGGTGTGAGACTATATCAAGGAAGGTAGCTAAAGACCACTTGAGCTTCACACAGGCTAGAATATATTTGTAATTGAGTAAGGCAAACTTTAATTTGTTCATTTTTCACAGCAAACGGACAATTGAAGTCAGCTCTTTGTTAACATTAAAATTTGACAAACTTGAATATATCAACCCTCAGAACATCCAGGCATTGGTAACCTGCTTGTCAGTAACAGCAAAGTTTATTTCAGAATGTACATAAAACCTTGCAGCAGAGAAAAACGCCATTCGGCCCAACAGGTTTATGCCGGTGTTTATGCTCCACACACGCCTCCTCCCATCTTATTTCATCTCATCCTATAAACATATCCTTCCATTCCTTTTTCCATCATGTACCTACCTAGCGTCCCCTTAAATGCATCTATGCTATTTGCCTCAAGCCACACAATTATTAAAAAAACATTTGCACACTCTACTTTTCATCTTACCATTTAACAAAAAATGTACAATATGGTTAAAGTAGCCATGCATACGACATGTGAATCTGAGTATTGAGATCACTCAGGCCAGGGTTTTGCTGACCTCGGCGGGTCCAGGGCGGGTGATGTCAGTGGCAGTTCGTGACCCTGCTGCTGGCTCCATCCTACTGCCTAAAAGGAACTTAGGTTAATAGGGCTTGTTAAGACTGCCCTGCGCATTTCCCAGTCCAATTAGAGGAAGCGGGTCTGGTGATGTCATTTCATGATGCGCCATCAGCTGGTTTCCTTAAAGGGACCATGTCCAAATTTGTTTTGACATTTGTGCTGTCAGTGTTCTACAGCATTGAATTGCTGCAAACACTGACAATCACTGAGCAGCGCTGCAGGGCTGCACACAGGTTCTCCCATGACTCCCTCCATATGCTTATGGAGGGAGTCACATCATGCAGGGAGGTCCTCTTCCCTTCCCATGGGTGGAAGCGTCTTCCCCAGGAGACCAACACAGCCTGATTGCACATTGCAGAGGAGGCCACAAGCAGGGATATCATCAGGAGGACCTGGTTGCAGTGGCGCAAACCTTTCAATGATCTCATTAGATCACGAAACATTAATACAAAGCCACACTCACCTTCATCCTTTTATCCACTCATCACACCCCCATCACTCTGCCTTCCCGACCCTACTCCTGCACATCTTTACTCACACCAACTTACCTTGCACCACCACCCATCCCTCTCTATCTACATTATCACATCCCCATCTCACTAGCCACCCCTCACACTCACCCTCATCCTAGTGCAATCATACCAACTAATAACACACAAGGGTAGCCACTTGGGTCTTTTATCCAATGTTCATGTAAAGTTTCTGTTAATGTGCTGTCACATATTGAAACCTATATTTTCAACACTTTCCGTTCTTGGACAGATTTGTGTACACCTTCGGAAGTGGCTTAGTCAGTTGCAGTGAATGGTGAGACATAACGGTACCCCCTGCAATGGTGATGAGTGTGAAAGGAATGGCTTGGACATTATAGGGATGCTTTATGGTGTTGGTGTGGGGTAGTGCCAACCTGGCGCATCATGTGGCAGCCAGAGTGTACAACATCAAGTGAAGTAAATGTGGCCATGGTGAGGCCATCCCTGGCGTCCCGGGCAGCAACGTGGTCGGGTGCTGATGCCCTCTGTCCTGTGCAGCATCAGGTGATTGTGGAGAAGGTTGGTGCTGTTGTTGGTGCGGTTGGTGTGCCTGGTGCTGCTGGTGTTGGGGCTGATTGTGGTGGGATTCTGAGTACCAAGGTGAGACAGTATAAAGGGCACCCATGTTGATGGAATAGTTGGCAGGTGACGTAGAGATGACAGAAGCATTCTGTCAATGATGAGTGAGTTCTTCCAATGAGGTAAGAGTGGATGGAGAGTGGAAAGTGGAAAGCCTGCATAATCTGTGCTGGAAATGGACTGAAAAACAACTTGTGGCTGAGGCAAGTAATGCTCTGTCAGGTGGGGAGCTTTTACTGTACATTTGAAGCTGTCAAGTAATCAGCTGGAGCAATGGCCATCCAACTCCTGTCTCAGGTTCATAGACATGGCCCCCGAGCAGCGTGGACACTGTGGGTGAGCAGTTAAAGTGAAAATAAGGTGCCACATAAAAGGCTACTGCACAAGATAAGAGCTCACGGGGTTGGGGGTAATATATTAGCATGGATAGAGGATTGGCTAACTAACAGAAAACAAAGAGTTGGGGTAAATGGATCATTTTCTGGTTGGCAAACTGTAACTGGGGTGCCACAGGGATCAGTGCTGGGGCCTCAACTATTTACAATCTATATTAATGACTTGGATGAAGGGACCATGTGTACTGTAGCCAAATTTATTGATGATACAAAGATAGGTGGGAAAGCAAGTTGTGAGGAGGACACAAAGGCTGCGATTTTACCCTCTGCAGCGGGTTGGAGTTGGGTTGGCTGTTCGGTGGGTTCCGGTCCCACTGTCGGTTTAATCCGCTCTGAAATAACGATTTTGGCTTAGCTGGGCTGATTAAGCCCATCGTGCATGCTACCCGGGTTTTGCATCCACGGTAACGGCGAGTGTGCAGAGAATGGAGGAGTCCATCTCAAACATGAGCAATGCCATGCTAGAGGCAATGGCGCATGAACATTCTGCCATGGAGAGGGTGGCAACCTCCTTGGAGGACATAACTTGCCAGACTCAACAGAGCATGGTGACTCTTCTAAATAGATGGTCTGCTATGGAGGATAGATGGGCATCTATTGAAGAGAGACACCAGAGGTACATGGACGTCCCCATTATGAGGACTGTCAGTACAGAGACAGCTCCTCATGGCCCCACTAATGTGCAGCAAGGTGCTCTCCAGCTACTTGCTAGCAGTGAAGTGCGGGTGACCCATGAGAGGGATGTTGGTGGTTGACAACAAGGAAGTGGGGGCTCCTCTCCAAGGGCTCACACTCCCATGCCACTGCGGAGTCCTCAGTCAGAGCCTCAGATTCCTCACCCAACTGAGATGGCTGTGTCAGCCCCTACACAGCTGCAGGAGGAACAGACTGTTGCCGAGTCCTTCCAGGCTCCCAAACCCAGACGATGCCCATCAAAGGTGTCGAAGCAGGAGCAGCATGATAGTAAACAAGGTACCACAACATCTGCTGAAGCCACAGGGGAAGCACCATGTAGAAGCATGCGTAAGAGAAAGTTAACACACAAATAGTCACAAGGGTAGTCACTTGAGTGCTTTGATGTAATACAAAGTGAAGATTATCCTTGTTATTTGAATTGTAATAAAGAAATGCGATGGCAAAGATTCAAAGAGTTGGCCTATGTGTGCCCAGAAATGGAAGTGTCACAGTGAGGTGTCAGGGCACCTTTCATCTGTAATGATGGTGATGAGAGTGAAAGGAACTCACAATTTATTGTACAGATGGTGTATGGTGTGTTAAGAAGGTCAGCCAGACACTCATTTCCATGTGGCAGCCACATGTGTTTGCTTCGTAAACTTAAATGAATCTGGCATGGATTAGTGCATCCCTTGCCTCATGGCCAGCAATGTGCTCGCATGCTGGTAGAACTGGCACATCTGCCTCTGCAAGGTGCCCCTCATCTGCTGCCTCCTCCTCCTCATCCTCCTCCTCCTCCTCTTCCAAGGAGGCTGTGCGCTGAGCCACGTGTTCCTCAGGTAGTGGTAAGCCACGCTGCAGTGCGATGTGCACAGCAGACCACGATGATTCTGGAGACCTTGGCTGGTGAGTACTGTAGGGCTCCACCTGATCTGTCGAGGCATCTGAATTGCATTTTGAGCAAGCCGATGGTTTGCTCGATGATGCCTCTGGTGGAAATGTGGCTGGCATTGTAGCGCTCCTCAGCTTCATTTGATGACCTCCTCATCGATGTCATTAGCCACATCTTCAGGGGATAGCCCTTGCCTCCAAGTAGCCACTGGAAAGTTGGGTTGGTGGATTGAAGAGCGGAGGCATGGTGGACTGCCACAGGATGACTGAGTCATGGCAACTGCCAGGGAACTTGGCGCAAACATGCATAATGTTCTTCCTGTGGTTACCCACCAGCTGGACGTTAAGGGAGTGGAAGTCCTTGCGGTTGACAAATACAGCTGGGTTGTGATGGGGTGCCCTAATGGCCACATGTGTGCAGTCTACGATGCCCTGCACCTTTGGCAAGCCTGCCATATTAGCACGTGCGGTTATACTTGCTTCATCCGTGGAAAAGTGTGTGTAATTGTGCACCTTTGTAAAGAGGGCATCGGTAACCTGCATGATGCAACTGTGTGCGGCCGACTAGGAGATAGCGCTGATGTCTGCTGATGATCCCTGGAAGGACCCTGAAGCAAAGAAGTTGAGTGCGGTGGTGACTTTGACAGCCACTGGTAAGGGGTGTCCACCCGCTCCTCTGGGCTGCAGGTGTTGGTGCAGCATTGCGCAGATGTCAGCGAATACCTCTCACGAAAGTCTCAGCCTCCTTTGGCCCTGCTGCTCACTCATGTTGAGGAAGCTCATCCTCGGCCTGTAAACCCTGTGTTGGGGGTATCTCCTGCGGCGTGGTGCAGCCCTGCGCTGACACCCTCTGCCCTGTGCAGCATCAGGTGGGTGAGGAGGAGGTTGGCGCTCCTGTTGTTGGTGCTGCTGCTGTGCTTGGTTCTGCTGCTGCCACGACTGCTCTTCCTCCAATTCTGAGGACCAGGGTGAGAGGGTATAAATGGTTCCCATTCCGCTGGTATATATTTCAGTTGAGGAATAGATGTTATAAGTGCTCAGTCAATGTGGGGAGAGGGTTTTCCAAGGAGGTCACAGTGCATATGGATCTCAGCTTAAACACTTACAACCTCAATAGACCTGCAAAATGTGTTCCAACACCTCAAAACACGTTCTGGCATCTGAAAGTCAGCCATGGTACAGGTCCGCTTTTATACTGCAGGAGCAGCTGTCAAGAATTCAGGTAGTTGCTGAACCCAACACAATCAGCTGGCGTGTTTGGCGCATGATGTGGAACATGCTGAAAATGTCGTAAAATGGGAAGAGTCTGGTAAAATGGGATTATGTAGGCAGTTAACAAGCTGTTAACTGCCTTAAGTGCCTCTCCCGCCACTTAGTGTTGGGTGTGATTGGGACTCGCGGACCCGACACTTTGCAAAGTTGTGTGGAGGCGGGATGACGGCGGGTTCGGAACTCGCCATCAATCAAAATGACTTTAACCTCTGACCCGCCTCCAGACCTGCCCCCTGAGCACCGGCAACATCGCGGTCAAAGAGTCTGCAAAGGGATGTAGATCGGTGAAGTGAGTGGGCAAACATTTGGCAGATGGAGTATAATGTGGGAAATGTGAGGTTATCTACTTTGGTAGGAAAAATAAAAAAGCAAATTATTATTTAAATAGAGAGAGACTACATAATGCTGCAGTACAGAGGGATCTGGGGGTCCTCGTACATGAAACACAAACAGTTAGCATGCAGGTACAGCAAGTAATTAAGAAGGCAAATGGAATGTTGGCCTTTATTGCAAGGGGGATGGGGTATAAAAGTAGGGAAGTCTTGCTACAACTGTACAGGGCAGTGGTGAGACCACACCTGGAGTACTGCATGCAGTTTTGGTCTTCTTATTTAAGGAGGGATATGCTTGCATTGGAGGCAGTTTAGAGAAGGTTCACTAGGTTAATTCCTGAGATGAAGGGGTTGTCTTATGAGGAAAGGTTGGGCCTATATTGGAGTTTAGAAGAATGAGAGGTGATCTTATTGAAACATATAAGATTCTGAGGGGGCTTGTAGGGTAGATGTAGGGAGGATGTTTCCCCTCGTGGGGGAATCTCGAACTAGGGGGCACAGTTTCAGGATAAGGGGTCGCCAATTTAAAACGGAGATGAGGAGGAATTTCTTCTCTCAGAGGGTTGTGAATCTTTGGAGTCATTGAATATATTCAAGGTGGAGATAGACATATATTTGAGCTACAGGGGAGTCAAGGGTTATGGGGAGCGGGTGGGAAAGTGGAGTTGAGGGCAAGACCAGATCAGCCATGATCTTATTGAATGGCGGGGCAGGCTTGAGGGGCCGAATGGTCTACTCCTGCTCCTATTTCTTATGTTCTTAAAAGGTACGGTTAAAAGCATTATTAGGGGTCTGTCAACAACCCAATAATTGGTTTAATTGGGCTGCCCGCCTCTGCGGGTTGGGTTGGTTCGGACATCACACACGTGCCTGTGGGAAAAGCACATTGCGGCGGGAATCAAATTTCCCACCCGACCCGTAACCGATCCCACCCGCTGACCCCCCACCTGGAAAATTCCCCCCTCGGTGTCTACTACTCATTTTTTATTTACTAATACAAAATGCAATCAGGCACATCTGGATTCCCAATTAGCCACATGCGGCCAAAGTTTTGGATAACACTGACATATATGACTTAAATTTAATCTTCCATTGAAGTTAATGGATCCTTATCAACTTTAGATTCCATTGCATCTCCAAACAAGTTTGCCCCTCTCTGTGATTTAGGGAATTCTACATGCAGTGGCATCAGCACCACCCAGACTGATGACCCTCACTGCTCACATCACGCTCACAAAAAAGGCAAGGGTAAAAGTAAGGGGAAGACAACAAAGGCAGTCATCAGGAACACAGGAGATGCAATGTGCAAATCTCATAGGGGACTCCATCATGCAATATACAGCTTGTGCTGGTGGTAGGCTCTATCCAGAACAGTCCTTTGTTTCCCAGGGCCCAGAGTTCCAGGTCTTCAGGACCATGTGGACAACCTGATATGAGGCAAGTGTCTGGGTTTTTGATTGGTTTACATATTGGTACTAATGACATGAATAAAAGCCTTTGGTATTGCAGGACACCAACAATAACCTTGTAGATGACCTGCAGAACAAGGGTGCGAGGGTAGTAGTCTCAAGGCTACTACCAATCATGACCAGATCACTGGAGAGGAACAGCAGATCGTTGGATTCAACATGTGGCTTCAGGATCTTTGCAAGGAGAAGCTGTACTTCATTGACAACTGGCAGGTATTCGTGGGACAAGGTAAATTACTTAGAGGGTACAGCTCCGCGTAAACTCAAGGCTGGCATTGAGCTTGCTTTTAGGAAACATTTAAACTAATTGGGTTTAGGAATAGCGCAGCCATGTTCAAAGATAGCCTCACTGGGTTAGGTAACCAATGGATAGATACAGTTAATAATCTAAGCACGGAATATAGGAGAAGGCACTTCATTTTGCATTGATAATACCTGAACAAGTGCATAGAAAATTTTGAAGACCTGTTTTTTGGATGAGGACAGAGTGGTCTGAAGGATCAGAGAAATGTACAACAGGAAAACCTAGATACTGAATCCTCAGTGCCCCTATATTATCCAAATCTATCAGCTCTGGCAGGTGCCTCTACTTCCTACATCCACAGTACAGCATCGATCCTCCTTTAACTAACACATGATCACAATCTGTTACCCTCCTGCTGTGATTCCAACACCCCCATACCAATCTCCAATCTTCTGCTATACATCTACAACACTCAATGCTACATGACAACCTAGCCTGCAAAACAACTGTAACTACACTTCAAAAGTAATTCATCAGCTGTGAAGTGTTTTGGGATACTTTGAAGATACGAAAAGTGCTATATAAATGCAAGCTTTCTTCATTCTTTAATTAGTACTATGTGCTACTGTCACTATTGTTTATCAGTCTCCTCACTCCCCCAGTACCGCCCAAATCTGCATTGAAAAAAACCTGAGAGATACAACAATGAATATTGATCCTTTGTTAGTGGTTATTGTAATGGGACACAACCTAGCAGCAGAAACAAATATTCTTAATGATGCTCCAGAATTTATAGAGGGAGATTAAATAATTGTGTATAGTGACATCAGAAATTAGCACAGAGCCTGTATCAAATTTCTAATCAAGCTAACCAATCATGTGCATCATTACCACCGACTCTAAGGGATTTGGAGTGAACAGAACAGAAAAGCTCAATATATTGAATGTTTGGTAGGACATTTTCTTCAATCTCTCACATCCTAATATATTAATATTTAACTGCAGCAACACATACAGTAAAAATCAGCTATATTCAACACTACCAATTTGCAATTGTCATAGTCAAATGGACAGAATCACAGATTTCAATCAACAAATCACCACTAAACTGGGTCAAATCACATTTAAAAGCAGAATTTGACTTGCTCCATTATTATAAGCCAGCTTGCAATTGTAAGTGAACAGAATTCTTCCACAACAAAAAATTACGGGGGCCCAGATAATGAAAAAGAGAATTGTACTTTTTCAATAGGGGAAAAGAATGAGTGTAAAGATTGAAATACCCACATTTAATAGTATGAATACAAAACAAAAATTGTAATGAAACTCGTACTTACACTAATGAAGCATGAAAATAAGATAATGTTGGAGTCGACAGAAATCAACAGGCTGAGACGTTTCTTTAAGCAAAAACAAAACGTATCTTACTTTAATCAATCTCCACGAGGTCTGAAGGCTCAGCCCCGTGCAGGGACTATGACGTCATCACGCAACCGACGTCATGATGTCATCACGTTCCCGATGCTCTTAAAGGGACCCTGCACCAATAACCCAACCCAGCATGTACATATCACAACATTGCTATACAAGGTGAATTGTGTTTAGGTACAGATAACAGCATTGGCTATACATTGTGTTATTGTCCCTATGTGGTCTCTGCCACATACATCCCCCCAGAATTCACTAGTACTGGCAATGTCAGTCGTTGGGGGGGGGCCAGATTACACGGTTGAAACGGCTCCTCAATTCCGGGGTGGGGACCGGGGGGTTCGTCGGAGGGACCTCGGGCGCTCGGTGGTGGATTGAGGGTGTGGAAACCGGAGGTCGGCCCCGTCTCGGGAGCTGTGCCAGCTCAACGGTTCAGTCCAGATCCAGGTGGGCCGGCTTGAGACGGTCCACGGAAATGCAGTCCGGCTTACCGCCGACATCCATGACGAAGGTCTTGTCCCCGGTTTCCAGTACGCGGAATGGTCCATCGTAGGGTGGCTGAAGAGGTCCCCGGTGGGCGTCGTGGCGGACACAAACGTACTCCGCCGCACGAAGGTCGAGCGGAACGTGGGACTGCGGGAGGCCATGCTGCGACGTGGGCACCGGAGCGAAAACCTTGGCGTTGTCCAGAAGGTTGGACCGCTGACGGGCTGCAGACCAAGGTTCCGTTGCATTGGGGACGAAATCCTCGGGAACCCGCAGCGCCTGTCCGTAGATGAGCTCGGCGGACAAGGATTGGAGGTCCTCCTTGGGAGCGGTCCTGAGTCACAGCATGACCCATGGGAGTCTGTCAATCCAGCCGCCGTCCCGGAGGCTGGCTTGGAGCGCGGCCTTCATGGAGCGATGAAACCGTTCGCACAGCCCGTTAGCCTGAGGGTGGTAAGCTGTGGTGCAGTGGAGATTCAACCCGAGGCCTCGGGCGACAGCGTTCCAGAGCTCTGGCGTGAACTGGGGCCCCCGGTCGGAGGAAATGTCAGATGGGGCGCCGAACCAGGCGACCCAAGTGCTGATGAACGCCCGAGCCACATCGGCGGCCGACGCTGAAGACAGCGGGATGGCTTCCGGCCATCGGGTGGTTCTGTCGACCATTGTGAGGAGGTGGGTGAACCCGCGGGAGGGCGGTAGGGGCCCCACCAGGTCCATCCGCCTCTTGGGCACCGCGAAAGGCGCCAACGGGGCCTTAGTATGGCGATGTACTTTCGAGCGTTGGCATACCACGCAGGTGCTGGCCCAGTCGCGAGCGTCTTTCCTGAGCCCGTGCCAGACGAACTTGGCTGCCACCAGCTTCTGTGACGGCTTCCTGCCTGGGTGGGAAAGATTATGGACGGCGTCGAATATTTGCCATCTCCACCCTTCGGGCACAACGGGACGTGGCTGCCCAACGGAGACGTCGCACAGGAGTGTGGTGCCGGCAGCTTCGAACGCGACGTCTGCTAGTTGAAGGCCCGTGACCACCGTCCTGTAGGCCTGGACGTCCGAGTCAGAGGCCTGGTCAGCCACCATGCGGGTGTAGTCGATGCCGAGGTGCATGGCGCTGGCGACGACTCGGGAAAGACAGTCGGCGACGGGGTTGTCTTTCCCAGCCACATGCTGGATGTCCGTTGTAAACTCCGAGATGAAGGCCAACTGGCGTTGCTGATGGGCCGACCACGGCTCGGAGGCTTTGGCCATGGCGAAGGTTAACGGCTTGTGGTCCACGAACGCTGTGAACGGGCGGGCCTCCAGCAGGAAACGGAAGTGTCGGACGGCGAGGTAGAGGCCGAGAAGCTCGCGATCAAAGGTACTGTACTTCCGCTCGTTGGGGCGGAGCTGCCGGCTGAAGAAGGCGAGCGGCTGCCAGGCGCCGTTGACCCACTGTTTGTGGACGGCGCCGACCGCATAGTCCGAGGCGTCAGTGGTGAGATCGATCGGCACATCGGGCAACGGATGCGCCAGCATGGTCGCGTCAGCCAGGGTCCTTTTCGTGTCCGTGAAAGAATTGGCCATCTCATCAGACCAGTTGACGGCGAGTTTGTCGGGCTTGCCTTTGAGGGCCTCGTAAAGGGGCCGCATAAGCTGGGCTGCTCGGGGGACGAAACGATGGTAAAAGTTCACCATGCCCAAAATCTCCTGCAGGGCCTTAATGGTGAGGGGTCGCGGGAAGTCCATCACGGCCTCCACTTTCGATGGGGGTGACACTGCCCCGTCCTTCATGATGCGGTGCCCGAGAAAGTCGATTGAGGACAGCCCGAACTGGCACTTGGCCAGGTTGACGATTAGGCCATGTTGGCTGAGTCGTTCGAAAAGAGTCCGAAGGTGGGACACATGTTCCGTCCTGGAGGTGCTGGTGATGAGGATGTCATCCAGGTATACGAACAGGAACGTCAGGTCCCGTAACACGGTGTCCATAAGGCGTTGAAAAGCCTGTGCGGCGTTTTTGAGGCCGAATGGCATGCGGAGAAATTCGAACAGCCCAAACGGGGTGATCACCGCGGTTTTCGGGCCGTCCTGTGGCCGGACGGGGACCTGGTGATAACCCCGGACGAGGTCCACTTTCGGGAATACCACTTTCCCGGCCAGGCGGGCGGAAAAGTCCTGGATGTGTGGAATCGGATAGCGGTCGGGGGTCGTTGCGTCGTTGAGGTGCCGGTAGTCTCCGCACGGGCGCCACCCGCCGCCTGGTTTTGGGGCGATGTGGAGGGGCGAAGCCCATGGATTGTTCAACCGACGGATGATGCCGAGGCGCTCCATGGTGTCGAACTCGGCTTTGGCGATGGCGAGCTTCCCCGGGTCGAGGCGCCGAGCGCGGGCGTAGACGAGTGGACCGGTGGTCGAAATGTGATGTTCTACCCCGTGTTTGGTGGCGGCGGACGAGAACATGGGTTTTGTAAGGTCCGGGAACTGGACGAGGAGGCGGGAAAACTCGTCGGAGGCCGAGAGTACACTGGACAACTGCTTCGTGCAGGACCTGCTGAGGGAACATGGGAGCGAGCTGAAGGTTTCCACGTTGATGAGACGTCGGTTCTTGACGTCCACCAAAAGGCCATTGGCACAGAGGAAGTCAGCGCCGAGAAGGGGGTTGGACACTTTTGCTGTGACAAAGTCCCAGGTGAACCGTTGCCCACCGTTGCCCGCCAAAACAAAGCGCCACATTCCATTTCCTGAAGGTGCGGATGGAACTGCCGTTGGCGACTTCGAGGACGGGGCCGTGGTTCCCCCTTGAATGTCTATGGTTGACGCGGGCAGGACGCTCACCTGGGCGCCCGTGTCGCAAAGGAAACGACGTCCGGAGTCGGTGTTGTTGAGTCTGTGTTTACAAATGCAGTTATACTGAATAACAGGACACAGACTACAGAAGTAAGTAAACAGGTCTTTAGTGATTGAGGGTCAGGGCAGAACTGAGGTACACTTTGCTCCGCAGGGTTTATATACCGGTGTGGTCACCACCGGTACTACAATGTACAGGCACCATCAAAAAGTAGTCCATCACCTTAAGGTATCCTCTTAAGGTAGTACAGGTTACATACACTACAATTCCTCCCCTTTTAGCTTAACAGTGGACACCCCAAATTAATACACGATATGGATAACATATATACATTTTACACACAATAACTGTTCAAAGATTCAGTCTCTGAGGAGGCCTCCTGATCCGGTCCAGATAACGCCTTTCAGGGATCTCTGGTTCCCGTTGCTGGGGTGACTCATCCACTTGATCTCCTATGGATTCAACATCATCCAATACGTTCGAGTCTGAGGTAGATGCTACAGGCTCAATAAGTTCTTCAACTGGTGTCTCTGCCGTAGACATGGGGTCGACCCTTGTTCTCGATTCCACAAGTTGGTCAGCATGACGTCGTATTACGTTCTCTCCAATGTCTACCGTGTACATCAAGGGTCCCTGTCATGCACGAATTGTCCCAGGTTGCCATTTATCATCCCTATAGTCCCTGGCCAACACTGGTTGTCCTATTTCAAAACTACGAGTGGCCTTTTTATTTACATGCTGGAATGGCTTGTTTTCGACTTCCCGTCGCACATTGGGTTTTAACAAATCCAACCGGGACCGCAACCTTCTGTTATAGAACATTATGGCAGGGCTTTGATTTGTCACTGCATGCGTGGTGTTTCGATACGCCATTAGAAAATTGTCCACCTTGTGTTGTAATGGAATATGGTCTTCGTTCATGGCCTTTATCGCCTTTTTGAACGTTTGTACAAATCTCTCGGCCAACCCATTTGTAGCCGGATGATATGGGGCAGGTGTATAGTGTTATATATATGTATAGATATATATATGTATAGGGGTGACCCATTCTTTTTCATGAATTTCTGGAATTCTTCTGACACGAAATGTGGTCCGTTGTCTGAACATATTTGCTCCGGCAATCCATTCCTTGCAAATATGGTTCTTAGAACTGCAATCGTCTTCTCAGAGGTAGTGGTCAACATCTTAATCACTTCTGGCCATTTAGAATGTGCGTCTACTGCTATCAAAAACATGGAATCCATGAATGGACCTGCAAAGTCGATATGCACACATTGCCATGGGGCTGAAGGCCATTCCCACGGATGCAGCGGTGCAATTGGAGGTGCGTTCTGAACTTTTTGGCACCCTGAGCAGCTTTTAGTCAGATCCTCTATTTGTTTGTCGATACCTGGCCACCACACATAAGCCCTAGCAAGGCTTTTCATCTTGACTCCCCCCAGATGACCTTCGTGCAATTCTTTAAGAACTCTCTCCCTTAATTTAGGAGGAATAATCACCCTTGTTCCATACATCAATGTTCCTTGACATACGGACAGCTGTTCTCGTCTGGCTGAGAATGCTGGTAACAGTGGGTCGCCATGTGCTGGCCATCCCTTCACTGTCAAGTCATAGACCCGAGACAGTGTCGGGTCATTTCGGGTCTCTCTCTCAATACCCGCATTGGTGACTGGTAAGCATTCGATGATGGTCGAGTGAAATATCTCGACAGGGTCAACTGCCGGTGCCTCTTCTGCTGTAGGTAGTGGCAGGCGCGACAGCCCATCAGCATTTCCATGTTGCTTTGTACCTTTGAATTCAATATCATATTGATGTGCCCCTAGGAAAAGGGACCATCTCTGAAGCCTCTGCGTCGTCATTACCAGAACACCCTTCTTAGGGTTAAAAATGGAAACCAACGGCTGGTGATCTGTCAGCAGCGTAAACTTTTGGCCTTGCAGGTAATGGTTAAATTTCTTAGCTCCCCACACTAGGCTGAGAGCCTCCCTATCTATCTGAGCATAGTTGCGCTCAGCGGAGGTCAATGATCTGGATGCGAAAGCGACTGGCCTTTCCGAGCCATCTGGAAACTTATGTGAGAGCACTGCCCCGATACCATATGGAGAAGCATCACAAGCTAAGTGAATAGGCAGCGTTGGGTTAAAGTGAGCCAACACTTCCTTAGAGGTGATCAGTGCCTTGCTCTTTCGAAAAGCCCGCTTACAATCATCGCTCCACTTCCATGGTATTCCCGTTTGCAAAAGAGTGTTTAGCGGGTGTAACACCGTGGATAAATTTGGAAGAAACTTGTGGTAATAGCTAACCAACCCGAGGAACGACCTCAACTGGGACACATTTTCCGGTGCTGGAGCTTTGACAACAGCTTCGATCTTGTCAGGTGACTTATGGAGCCCCACCTGGTCAATGACGTGGCCGCAGTACGAGATTCGCTTTTGAAAGAACTCGCATTTCTGGCGATTAACTCTTAGCCCATATTCTTTCAATCTGATGAGCACCTGCTCCAAATTCGCGAGGTGATCATTATCGTTATCTCCTGTAATCAGGATGTCATCCAGGTAGCATTGTGTGCCTGGGATTCCCTGCAATACCTGCTCCATGGCCCTTTGCCAAATCGCTGGAGCCGATGCCACTCCAAAAACCAGCCTATTATATCGATACAAGCCCTTATGTGTGTTGATCGTGAGATACTGTCGTGACGCTTCATCAATTTCCATCTGTAGGTACACCTGCGCCAGGTCTATCTTAGTGACGTGCTTCCCGCCCGACAGCGAAGCGAAGATATCTTCAACCCGCGGAAGCGGATATTGCACCGTGTGAAGAACTGGATTAACAGTGATCTTGAAATCGCCACAGATGCGAACCTTCCCAGGTTCCCCTGGCTTGTTGCTCAACGAACGCTTCATGACAGGAACAATGGGTGTAGCCCATTCGCTCCAGTCCACCTTGGACAGTACCCCTGAACGTTCTAGCCCTTCCAGCTCTGCTTCCACAGCAGGTCGTATCGCATAGGGCACCGGTCTGGCTTTGAAAAATTTTGGGTTTGCATGTTCTTCAACCTTGATGGTTGCCGTAATTCCTTTCAGTGTTCCAAGTCCCTGTTGGAACACCTCCTTAGCATCGTCTAAGATTTTGGACAGTCGTTTAGGTTTGACGTCGTCCTCCTTACAGGCATCCACAGTCAGTGCTTGTATGGAATGCCAGTCCACATTTATTCTCCGGATCCATTCCCGTCCCAGTAGTGGCGGACCTCCATCAGGTAACACATACAAGTCCATTTTCTGACTTTCTTTACCATTGTAGACCACATTTACTTTTATCTTTCCTTTGGGGTATACTATTTGCCCCGTGTATGTTTTGAATACAATCTCCGTATCCCTCAGGGGAATGTGCGAGAATAACCTTTTGTAATCTTGCTTATTCATGACCGTTAATGCCGACCCTGTGTCCAATTCCATCTTCACTTGGACTCCTGCTATCCGGAGCATGACCCAGATAGTTTGGTGGTCTGCTGTGTTACCCACATTATGTATTTTCAGACAACCCAGTTCCTTACTGCTGGAGTCTGAATCCGTCTTCTGTTCATCCAAACTGTTCTCTGTCACCTTGTGTACCTTTTTGTACTTCTCCTGTGGTGACTTTTTGCTGCTGGTCTTCTTTCCTGACCGGCATACTCTCGCTATGTGACCAAGTTTGCCACATTGCCTGCATTCTTTGTCTTTGAACCAGCACTGGTTCTGGTCATGCGTTGTCCTTCCGCAACGATTGCACTTTACTGCGCCCAATGCCATTTCATTGGTGCTGAATTCCAGTGGCCTTTGCTGTATCTCTGCAGCGCCCCGTGCTGCTGCCTCGTGGGATGCTGCAATGCTGAAAGCTTTGTCCAGCGTAAGATCCTTTTCCTCTAGCAGTCGCTTCTGGGTCCTTCCCTTAGGAGCCCACACACAAACTTATCTCTCAGTGCGTCTGCTAGTTCTGTTCCGAACTGGCAGTACTTTGATAACTTGCGCAGTTCTGTTAGGAATTCAGCGTTGTTTTCTTCTTTAAGTTGAATTCTTTTGTAGAATTTAAATCGTTCCGCTATCAGCAACGGCGTGGGGTTTAAATGCTCTTGCAGGATAGTAACAATATCCGCGAAACTCTTCCCTACCGGTTTGTCTGGGGTTACAAGGTTCCTTAATAACCCGTACGTCTTCGCACCTATTGAGTTTAATAGGGTTAGTGCTTTCTTATCATCCGGTACCTCATTCGTTGCACAGTAAACTTCGATGCGTTCCACATAAGTGGCCCAATCTTCCACATCGTTATCAAAAGCAGTGATGTTACCTATTTTTGGCATCCTTGCTGAGTTTCTCCTTTCCCTTCGGATATTATTTATAATATGATGATTTTTTAAATTTTTTTTTATTTAAGATGGCGGCTTTTCCCGCGCTTGGCGGCTTTTCCCGCGCTTGTCTTCTTCCCCCGCCGACTCAAGATGGCGATTCCCGCGCTGTTGCCGTCCACGCCTCCCAGAGATCCTTTATTTTCCTTGCGCTGCTGCTCTTGTTGCCCTGCAGCTCCCGCGGTCCTTGTGGCCATAAACGCTTTTCTGGCTGCTGCGCGTCTCTGCCCCGATTGCAGTCCGGCCCCTGACACCGGCTGCGGTCGTGTTCTCCGCCCTTTTCGTCGTTTTCCCTCCCCTTCTCCCACTGACCACTCGGCCGACTTCCCCCCCGTGCCGCTCGATCGGGCTTACCCGCCGCTGTCGTAGAAGGGATGATCACTGATGTTGGACTAATGGCCAGAAAACCAACCCGGGTTCCCGATGGCCTCCCGTGCGATGCAGTGCTCAGCAGGATGTTGAGGGCGGATGCCCTTTTTCGACGCCCGTTTCTGAGGACGAAGCTTCCTTGGATGCAAAACTGCCGCTAGGTAAGATCAGACTCGTCGCCACTGTTGAGTCTGTGTTTACAAATGCAGTTATACTGAATAACAGGACACAGACTACAGAAGTAAGTAAACAGGTCTTTAGTGATTGAGGGTCAGGGCGGAACTGAGGTACACTTTGCTCCGCAGGGTTTATATACCGGTGTGGTCACCACCGGTACTACAATGTACAGGAGCCATCAAAAAGTAGTCCATCACCTTAAGGTATCCTCTTAAGGTAGTACAGGATACATACACTACAGGTGTCTGTAATAAACAACAAACTGCCTGAACGGCTGACAGCCATGGCAGCCGACGAGTGGTCTTTAGTTTGCTTCGACGCGGGAAAACTGCACAGGGGCCGGCACTTCCTGGCTTTGGGGCCGAACTGCGCATGGTAGAAGCAGAGGCTTGAGGGTTGCCGCCGTTGGGCTATATCAGTGGGGGCAGGGCTCCACGTGGCCGCGCAGTACTGTTGCCTGGCGGAGAAAAATTTGTCAGCCCCCTTGGCCAGGTCGCGGAAATCGGTAGTGGAAGAGGTGGCTAACGCCGACCGTACCTGACCTGGCAGCTGTTGGAGGAACAGTTCCTTGAAGAGGAAGCACGGCGTGTGTGTGCCCAGGAGGGCCAGCATGTGGTCCATCAGCTCCGAGGGCTTGGAGTCGCCCAGCCCGGGTAGGGAGAGAAGCCGGCGTGCGCGTTCGGCTTCGGTGAGTCCGAAAGTTCGTAAGAGGTGCGCCTTCAGCGTACCATATTTGTTGAGCTCTTGGGGGTTTTCGAGCAGGTTCACGACTCTGGCCGCGGTGGAGCTGCCGAGAGCAGAGACAACGTAATAGTACCTCATGTCGTCCGCGGTGATGTCCCGGATCGCAAATTGAGCCTCGGCCTGGGCGAACCAAGTGGCAGCCTGTTGTTCCCAAAACTCAGGTAATTTGACGGAAACGGCGTTCATCGCCATTTCAGATGAGGTCTTTTGGAATCATCCAAAAGAGCAGCGGGGTCACCAATGTTGGAGTCGACAGAAATCAACAGGCTGAGACTTTTCTTTAAGCAAAAACAAAACGTGTCTTACTTTAATCAATCTCCACGAGGTCTGAAGGCTCAGCCCCGTGCAGGGGCTATGACGTCATCACGCAACCGACGTCATGACGTCATCACGTTCCCGACGCTCTTAAAGGGACCCTGCACCAATAACCCAACCCAGCATGTACATATCACAACATTGCTATACAAAGTGAATTGTGTTTAGGTACATATAACAGCATTGGCTATACATTGTGTTATTGTCCCTATGTGGTCTCTGCCACAACAAAACAATTAATACTGAATGAAAAACAAAGTCAAATATTAAGTATTTGTTAAAGGCACCAGGTAGAAATACTACAATCATGAAGATAAAAAGGAAAGCAATAACATTTAAGGTACATTTACACAATTAAATGATTGCACCAAAGTTACCCTGCAGATCCAGAGTCAAAATAACACCACAATAAAGTGAATTACACATCCCTACACCAGGCAATCTCACTCCAGTAACTTGAAGAATTGGATAATGCCCTCATTCAAGACATCAACCTTTGTACCTACCCACACAATGTATAGATTGATAGTTTAACTGTCTGATATATTGATCTCCTATTGGTAGAGCCCAGAAGGCACCTCCCAGTATGCAACTGAGTCATACTGACCAAAAGTAGTCAAGTTTAATTCGGCATGTGTGTGTGTGTATGTGCTAACCTTAAAAAAAGCACTGGGAACCATGACCCAGATGTTTGAAAGCATGGAGGGAGGTTGGCTTCATGGTGCGTAAGCATTTGTGAGGGCACTACCTGAACCTCAGATCAGCAGGGAAGGGATTTCCAGGGTAGTGAACATGGGTTGGAACATGAGCCACGGAGGTACTGGGAGTGGTTCATTTAGTGTGGCTCTTTGACTAGTGTCTCAGGTTCTGACAGTACTGTGAGAGGCATCCTAAGGCGTTTGAAAGGTAGTCCCAAGGACTGAAAAGTGTGGTTCTGGAATATAGAAATAATGGAGTTCGTGACATAACTGTGAAGGACTGGGAAGAAAAATCAATGTACAAACATTAGGAGAAAGGGGTGACAGAAATGATATTGGGTCAAAGGATCAGGATAGTGAAATAGTTTGGGTGGAGATAAGGAATAAGAAGGGGAAAAAGTCATTAGTGGGCGTAGTCTATAGGCCTCCTAACAGTTGCAACTCTGTTGGTCGGAGTATAAATCAGGAAATAGTTGGGGCTTGTAATAAGGGAACAGCTATAATCATGGGGGATTTTAACTTTCATATTGACTGGACTAATCAAATTGGGCATGGCAGCCTTGAGGAAGAGTTCATAGAGTGTATTAGGGACGGGTTCCTTGAGCAGTATGTAACTGAACCAACCAGGGGGCAGGCAATCATAGATCTGGTCCTGTGTAATGAAACAGGATTAATAAAAAATGTCCTAGTAAAGGATCCCCTTGGAATGAGTGACCATAATATGGTTGAATTCCAAATTCAGTTTGAGGGTGAGAGAGTTGGATCTCAAACCAGCATACTGAGCTTAAATAAAGGAGACTATGAAGGTATGAGAGTAGAATTGACTAAAGTGGACTGGGAAAACAGATTAAAGTGTAAGACGGTACAAGAGCAGTGGTCTACATTCAAGGAGATATTTCACATCTTTCAAGATAAATATATTCCACTGAGGAAAAAGGGGAGTAAAAGAAAAGACAGCCATCCGTGGCTTAGTAAAGTAATAAAGGATAGTATCCGACTGAAAACAAGGGCATATAAAGTAGCCAAATCTAGTGGGAGGATAGAAGATTGGGAAGCATTTAAAAGCCAGCAAACAATAACTAAAAGATTAATTAAGAAAGGGAAGATAGATTATGAAAGTAAACTAGCAAAAAATATAAAAACAGATAGTAAGAGTTTCCACAGCTATATAAAAAGAAAAAGGGTGGCTAAAGTGAACGTTGGTCCCTTAGAGGATTGGTTCGGGAAACTAGTGGTGGGGAACATGGAGATGGCAAAGACGCTGAACAAATATTTTGTATCAGTCTTTACAGTAGAGGACACTAAAAATATCCCAACACTGGCCAAACAGGGGGCAATGGGGGGGGGGGGAGGAGCTAAAGACGATTAAAATCACTAAGGAGATGGTACTCAGTAAAATAATGGGATTTAAGGCGGATAAATCCCCCGGACCTGATGGCCTACATCCTAGGGTCTTGAGAGAAGTGGCGGTAGGGATTGTGGATGCATTGGTGATTATTTTCCAGAACTCCCTGGACTCAGGAAAGGTCCCGGCAGATTGGAAAACTGCTAATGTAACACCCTTATTTAAGAAGGGAAGTAGACAAAAAGCTGGAAACTATAGACCAGTTAGCCTAACATCTGTGGTTGGCAAAATGTTGGAGTCCATTATTAAGGAAACAGTAACAGAGCATTTGGATAAACATAATTTAATAGGACAGAGTCAGCATGGTTTTGTGAAGGGGAAGTCATGTTTGACAAATTTGCTCGAATTCTTTGAGGATGTAACATACAGGGTGGATAAAGGGGAACCAGTGGACGTAGTGTATTTGGACTTCCAAAAGGCATTTGACAAGGTTCCACACAAAAGATTACTGATCAAGATAAGAAATCACGGGATTGGGGGTAATATACTGGCATGGGTGGAAGATTGGCTATCTAACAGAAAACAAAGAGTTGGGATAAATGGTTCGTTCTCGGGCTGGCAATCAGTAACTAGTGGTGTTCCGCAGGGGTCAGTGCTGGGAACACAACTCTTTACAATCTATATTAACGATTTGGAGGAAGGGACCGAGTGCAACATATCCAAGTTTGCCGATGATACAAAGATGGGAGGGAAAGCAATGAGTGAGGAGTACATAAAAAACCTGCAAAAGGACATAGACAGGCTAAATGAGTGGGCAGAGATTTGGCAGATGCAATATAATGTTGGAAAGTGTGAGGTTATGCACTTTGGCAGAAAAAATCAAAGAGCAAGTTATTATCTAAATGGAGAGAAACTGCAAAGTGTTACAGTACAAAGGGATCTGGGGGTCCTGGTGCATGAAACACAAAAAGTTAGTATGCAGGTGCAGCAGGTGATCAGGAAGGCCAATGGAATCTTGGCTTTTATTGCAAGGGGGATGGAGTATAAAAACAGGGAAGTCTTGCTGCAGTTATACAGGGTATTGGTGAGGCCACACCTGGAATACTGCGTGCAGTTTTGGTTTCCATATTTAAGAAAAGATATACTTGCTCTCGAGGCAGTTCAGAGAAGGTTCACTCGGTTGATTCCGGAGATGAGGGAGTTGACGTATGAGGAAAGGTTGAGTAGGTTGGGACTCTACTCATTGGAGTTCAGAAGAATGAGAGGCGATCTTATCGAAACATATAAGATTGTGAGGGGGCTTGATCGGGTGGATGCGGGGAGGATGTTTCCACTGATGGGTGAGACTAGAACTAGGGGGCATAATCTTAGAATAAGGGGCTGCCCTTTCAAAACTGAGATGAGGAGAAACTTCTTCACTCAGAGGGTAGTAAATCTATGGAATTTGCTACCCCAGAGAGCTGTGGAAGCTGCGACATTAAATAAATTTAAAATGGAGATAGACAGTTTCCTAGCAGATAAGGGAATTAGGGGTTATGGGGAGCGGGCAGGAAGTGGACGTGAGTCTAGATTCGGATCAGCCATGATCCTATTGAATGGCGGAGCAGGCCCGAGGGGCCGTATGGCCTACTCCTGCTCCTACTTCTTATATTATGTTCTCAGAGTAGGAAAAGGTAGTGCTGAGTCTTGGACCATGCGGAAGCATATTTCATAGGTCTGAGATTATTGCTAGAGTACCATGAGTTCTGGTGCATGATTCTAGCATTTGGGAGGAAAAGATTTAGAAAATTGTCTTCAAATCTCCAATTACTGAATGGGGTAATTAGGGATTGACAGTTTGGGAGTGGGGAGGGCGGGGTGGGGGGGTGGTGCTGCATATATTAAGGCAGATAATGATCTGAGAGCATTGACAGGGAAGAGGACCCAATAGAATGTGTTGTAACCTCCCCTGGCCACTTTTTGACACTGAACTGCACCCCCATCAAGTTTGTGGCTGTAGTCTTTTGGCTCCACCCCCCTCCCCTTTTTCCCACCCCATCACACAACCAGAGAAGCAGCAATGTTGCCAAGTTGCAGTAGTGGAAGTGGGCGTCATTAGAATGTGCACACCCACTGCGAGCAGTATGTTTCGTGAAGGATCTGTGCAAGGCGAGGCTAATAGAGTTTAATTGATATTCAGGTTGCAAATCAGAATTTAGGGTGAAATGTCTGCCTTTTTCCTCCTTTTAAAAGTGTGATTGCTAATGTTAGTTTTAAGTCATGGGCTAGACATTCTGGTTCCTGTGTTAATAAAATATTTTGTATTGATGGGAGAACATAAGAACATAAGAAATAGGAGCAGGAGTAGGCCACTTGGCCCCTCGAGCTTGCTCCGCCATTCAATAAGATCATGGCTGATCTGATCTTGGCCTCAACTCCACTTTCCTGCCCGCTCCCCATAACCCTTGGTTCCCTTATCGTTCAAAAATCTGTCTATCTCCACCTTAAATATATTCAATGACCCAGCCTCCACAGCTCACTGGGGTAGAGAATTCCAGAGATTCACAACCCTCTGAGAGAAGAAATTCCTCCTCATCTCTGTTTTAAATGGGCGACCCCTTATTCTGAAACAATGCCCCCTAGTTCTAGATGTCCCCACGAGGGGAAACATCCTCTCAGCATCTACCTTGTCGAGCCCCCTCAGAATCTTATACATTTCAATAAGATCACCTCTCATTCTTCTAAACTCCAATGAGTATAGGCCCAACCTGCTCAACCTTCTTCATAAGACAACCCCTTCATCTCAGGAATTAACCTAGTGAACCTTCTCCAATCTGCCTCCAATGCAAGTATTTTTACGCAGCGAGTGGTGAGGACCTGGCATTCGCTGCCAATGGAAGTGGTGGAAGCAGAGATACTCAATGTTTTCAAGGGGAGAATGGATAGGCACTTGAGGGAAATAACTAAATAACTTGCAGGGCTACGGAGATAGAACAGGGGAATGGGACTGACTGGATTGCTCTGCAGAGAGCCGGCATGGACTTGATGGGCTGAATTGCCTCCTTCTGTGCTGTTATGACTCTTGGGCAGGATTTTCATTGGGCCGTGGTGGTGGGATTGGAGGCGTGCGGGGGGGTAAAATTGCAAAAACTGGCGTGCGGGCCCAACCCCGCCTCCATCCTGCCTCCAAGCAATTTAAAATCATTTGTGTCTAATGGCCCGGTCTCCGAGGCGGGATAGGCCGTTAAGGCCCTTAACAAGCAATAAATGGCATCTATAATGCCATTTTGAAAGGCCTTTGTGATTTTAATCGCTTTCCCATGTGAAACACGCCTGTTCTGAAACACGACGGTGAAACCTGGTGGGAGCACAATTGGATTGCTGACTATCAGCTGCAGGTCAACCATTAAAGAGGAGATTTGATCAGCCATCATTTGCAGGTGGCAGGACATTGTAGTCTCAGGTCTGGGGGAACTTTTAGAAGGCATAACCACAGCTGTGGAAGTTTGAAGCCTGACACCCATCTCCAGTGTGACCTCCTGGGAAACCCCTCTCGCCACCTTCACTGAGCGCTTCCTCAACTGAGGCATATACCAGAAGCGTGGGAACCATTTATTTCCTTTCATCCTGGACATCAGATGAGGATGAAGACCAGCCGTGGCAGCAGCAGAGCCATGAACAGCAGCAGTACCAACAGCAGCAGCAACAGCAGGAGCGCCAAGCTGTTGCTCACCCACCTGAAGCTGCACAGGCCAGAAGGCGCCAGCGCGCGACCACATTGCTGCCCGGGATGCAAGGCACGCACTCATCTTGGCCAGATTTGCTTAGCCTAGCCAATCAAGCACTTTTGCCTCGCAGCTTCTTACCTGAGCATCGAAAATGGCCAAGGACCAGCGGATTCCTAGCAATTTGACCCCCATACTGACAATTGCAAGTAATCCTAAGCCCTCAATGTGAAAGTCCCATTCGCAAAATGACACAGACCACAACTACAGCAGTAGCCATCAGATTTTTTATTTACATTATTCATCTGATGGCTTTTTCACAGAAAACATCAAATTTCACCCAAGTGACTACTTGTGACTATTTGTGCAATATCTTTCTCTTACGCGTACTCCTACTTGGTGCTTCCCCTGTGACTTCAGCAGATGTGGAGGCCCCTTGCTCACTTTCCTGCTGCTCCTGTCTCGACACTTGTGAGCTGTGATACATCAGGTGACAAAACTACTCTATGTCCCGAAGGTCCCACCGAGGTATGAGTGTCTGTGCTGGTGCTGGGTGCGCTGAATTCTGCTGACGCTGCACCCTCAGAGGTTGCAGCTTCCTCTGAGGAGTCTTGAGGCTCATGCTCTTCCTCCTGGCTAGTGGGGACGGGTGCTTGCGATGGTCCTGTGGGGGAGTAAAGGAACGAGTCAGAGATGTGATGCCAAGGTTACATGCACATTGCATATTGCAGATGCTCATAAGTCCATCTGTTAGAGCTTCAGAATCATTATCAGCGACTCATGCAATGTCAATGAGAGAGATGTAAAACTATTCTGTCACCAGCTTGCTGTGATGCACCCCTCTGTCCGTCCCCCACTTGCACATCTTCCTCCACTCCTACGATCTTTAGGGCTGCCTCCTCTCAGGGGGTGAGGTGGGCTACTGAGGGTGGCCGTCCTCCTGTCCTCACTCGCTCTCTTTTATTCTGAGCTCTCTTTTCCTGCAATGAGGGAGACAAGTGGAGGTTGAGTGAGAATGAAGGAGTGAGTGTAGAGATTCCATAGCATAGATACTTAGAAGGAGACAAAGATGGAGTGAGGTGGCATGACCAAGGGCCCTCTCTGTGTGTTGTCAGTTGTTTTCAAAGCATCACAGTGATAGGGAGTGTGAGGGCTGCATAGTCGAATAGTTAGGTGAATGTGACCATAGAGAGAGAGGGAATGGGTAAGGGTGCATGGATGTCAGTGTCAAATGGGATGTGGAGGAAGAGATTGCTAAAGCTGAGTGCTGGTGAGGAAAGGCAATGGAGATCAGATTGAGGGTGATGGGAAATTCATACTCACTTTTCCAGTGCGCAGAATGTCATGAAATCTCTTCCTGCACTGAATCCACGTTCTGCGGGTTACTGATAAGGAGTTGACCTCCTCTGCCACTTGCAGCCACACAGCCTTGGTCTGCTGGGGAGGCTTCTTCCTCCCAGAAGAAGGGAAGAGCACCTCTTTATTGGCTCTTGCTCCCTCAACTAAAGCCTGCAGGGCAACGTCATCAAACCTGGGAGCAGACCTCGGTCTCTCGCTGGTCATTCTGCCTCCAGGTCCCTGTAGCATGAAAGGCCAAAAGGTTGGCAGTCAGCGGAAGAAGCAAGGCTTGTTGCAGACCTTAAATGCAGTAGCAATGATGACGTCATCGGAGGCGACTTACAGACTGGAAAAACTCATTGGCCATGGGTTCCCACACGTTGGAACTCAATTGGCCAATTAAGTTAAAATCGCATCAATCTCCCACATCGATTTAGATTTGGATGGATAACACGAAATGCGGATTACACGACCTCAGCCCGCCCCTGAATTAAAATCCAGCCCTATGACTCTACCCCTCCTTACAGATGTAGCAAGACATCCCTATATTTATACTCTACCCCCCTTGCAATAAAGGCCAACATTCCATTTGCCTTCCTAATTACTTGCTGTACCTGCAAGTTAACATTTTGTGTTTCATGTACAAGGACCCCCAGAACCCTCTGTAGTCTCTCTCCATTTAAATAATAAATTGCTTTTTTATTTTTCCTACCAAAGTGGATAACCTCACTTTTTCCCACATTATACTCCATCTGCCAAATTTTTGCCCATTCACTTAACCTGTCTATATCCCTTTGCAGTCTCTTTGTGTCCTCTTCACAACTTGCTTTCCCACCTATCTTTGTATCAGCAGCAACTTTGGTTACATTACACTCGATCCAAGTCATTAATATAGATTGTAAACAGCTGAGGCCCCAGCACTGATCCCTGTGGCACCCCACTAGTTACAGTTTGCCAACATGAAAATGACCCATTTATCCCGACTCTCTGTTTCCTATTAGTTAGCCAATCCTCTATCCATGCTAATATAGTACCCCCAACCCCATGAGCTCTTGGGGGAGAAATTCGGTGGGCTGCACCACCAGTTAGCGCCTAAAGAGGACACTCAGTGGCTTTAGCGCCACTGGCCACGCCTCCCGCGATATTTAGCTGGGGCGCTAATGGCGGCGTTAGCCTGTTGCGCTGCGCCGCCACCAATGACGTCATCGGTGAGCGCAGTGCCCCGCTACCACCCCGATCATGATATTTGGCAGCGACCACCTCTGTAGCGCCGCTCGCTAATCACGCCCGGTTCACGGGGCCTACCTGTGGCGGCAGTGGCGCAAATTAAGGTGGAGGTGTGGGGTGGCCGTTTTTTTCGGCGGCCGCCTGCCAGCACCTCCGTCCCCAGCCTTCTGTTCTCCCCCCGTGGCATTGCTGGCTGTTTTCCGAGAGCCCGGCACTTCTCCTCGGTGCCGGGCTCTTTTGCCGGCACTCGCGATCACTCATCGCGCTGGTGCAGGCCCCTCCCCTTTAAGAATGGGAGGAAGGCCTGCAGTACTGCAGCACGCCGTGCCACAGCGTGTGGCGCTGTGGCACGTTGCGCTGCGATATTCAGTTTCAGCACCCTAAGAGGGACGCGGAGCACCTCGCGCCTCGCCCCGTGTCCCCCTTGGGGCGCTCAAGCTGAATTTCCGGCGATCGCTGCTGCTCCGATCGCAGCGCAAAATCTGGCGCCCAGGCGAGCTTCGCGCCCCGTTTGTGGCTCAACCCAATTTCTCCCCCCTTATCTTATGCCTTTTATATGGCACCTTATCGAATGCCTTCTGGAAATCCAAACACACTACATCTACTGGTTCCCCTTTATTCACAATGCTCATTACATCCTCAAAGAACTCTTGCAAATTTGTCAAACATGATTTCCCTTTCATAAAACTATGCTGACTGTGCTTGACTGTATTATGATTTTCTAAATGTCCTGCTACTATTTCCTTAATAATGGACTCCAGCATTTTCCCAATGACAGGTGTTAGGCTAACTGGTCTATAGTTTCCTGCTTTCTGTCTTCCTCCTTTCTTGAAGCGGTGTGTTACATTTGCGGTTTTCCAATCCGCTGGAACCGCTCCAGAATCCAGGGAATTTTGGTAGATTACAACTAATGCATCCACTATCTCTGCAGCCACCTCTTTTAAGATGGCGGCCATCAGGTCCAGGGGATTTTAGTCCCATAAGTATGCCTAGTACTTTTTCTCTAATGATATGATTGTTTTAAGTCCCCCCTCCCTATAGCCCCTTGATTATCTATTATTATTGGGATGCTTTTAGTGTCTTCTACCGTGAAGACCGATACAAAATATTTGTTCAAAGTCTCTGCCATTTCCCTGTTTCCCATTATTAATTCCCCAGTCTTATCCTCATTTATTTAGTTACTCTCTTACTTTGTATATACCTGTAGAAGCTCGTACTGTCTGTTTTTATATTTCTTGCTAGTTTACATTCATAAACTAACTTCTCTCTCTTTATTATTTTTTAGTCATCCTTTGCTGGTTTCTAAAAATTTCCCAATCTTCTGGCCTACCACTAATCTTCATAACATTGCATGCCTTTCTTTTCAATGGTTCATTCCTCTCTTAGGGGGAAAAATTCAGTTGGTAGCACCACCCGTTAGCGCCTTAAGAGGGCGCTAAGTGGAGCACAAACCAACTAGCACCCGGGCGCAGCACTGCCCACGCCTCCCGCAAAATTCAGCGGGAGGTTAGTGGTGGCGCTAACCGGTGGCGCCCTGCGGCGCTGCGCCGCTGGCAATGATGTCATTGGTGTGCGCAGCGCCCCGCTCGGGCCCTGGCCACGATATTCAGGAGCGTCCCCTGATTTACCGCCGGATGCTATGTCCGACAGGGTCAGGGGGGCATACTTGCAGCTGGGGAGGCGCAATTTAAAGGCGAGGTGCGGGGCGGCCAGCACCTACCTGCGCTCCCGTCCTTGGCCTCCTGAAATCCCCCTCCCCCCCCCGCGGAGTGCCAGCTGCACTCCAAGAGCCCGGCACTTCTCTTGGGTGCCGGGCTCTTTTGCCTGCACTCCCGATCCCCGGGGGCCCAGCTGGGCCCCAGGTCGCGCTGCACAAGGCCCCTCCCCTTTAAGAAGGGGAGGAAGGCCTGCAATACCACGGCACGTAGCGCCACGATATTCACTCGCAGCGCCCCAAGAGGGAGGCGGGGCGCTTCCAGTAGCACCCCACTTCCCTCTTGGGGCGCAACTACTGAATTTCCAGCGCCGGGGCACTAATTTTTCCAGGGCACTACTTTTAGCGCCCCGGCGAAGTTAGCGCCTCAATTGGGGCGCTACTCAATTTTTAGCCCTTAGAGTCTTTCTTTCTCACTGGAATATATCTTTGGGAGAATATTTATGGGCGAATTCCTCTGCAAATTGAAATGCCTGGTGTTCTCGTTTTTTATATAAATGTTGGAAGAACTTTATTTAGAATAGATTTGCCTATAATTAAGTGAGGCAGAGAAGTGTCACATGAAAGGAATGTCACATACACAGTTTTTATTGTATTCTGGTGGATATATATGTTGAAATTAAGAGAATCAAGAAGATTGGTACAGAGAAGTATTTGCTGCAAAAAAAAGACAGAAGACCCATTGAAGATAAGTTAAAGAAGAAAGGAACTAAACTTTATTTATGGAATTAATTTGAGTCAATGACTCATGGAATAGGCTGCCTCCTCATGCAGTATATACTGACTCAGTTGAAGCACGCTGGATTAATCTCAGAATCAGTATGGAACAGAGGTATACGGGATTGGAGAAGGCGAATGATGAAAAGTTGTCAGATCTGTCTATAGCCTTACTGCCAGTGTGACTCATTCATAGAGATGTGAGCAGCTCGACTCCAGCAGGGTCAGTTGGATTTCCTTGGCTTTTTTCTGTATTCTTATGATCGCCTTTGACTTAGTTAAAGCTTTGATAGGCAACGGTTAGTGTTAAAAGGGTTGTAAATACCAATTCCTATGGATATTTCCTCAGAAAGTTCCCCCGTGTCTCCCTTTTAAATAAGTAATCTCCATTTACAGAGCGCCTTATTGGAGCTTGCAACAGTCAGGTCAAAATGAGTAGTTTGACTTTGCAAAACCTGCAGCCTGCTGATAAGTGAGTGTTGCAGGATATTTGAAATTTAGTTGTTAAATGGGCTTGTCCCTTTAAAGACACTGCTCAAGTACTCTAGGCAATTGTAGTGGCTTGTAAATTTCTGAGGTGAGTAAATTGTTTGTAAATTTCATGCCCCAGGTCAGAAGAGCACAGGATAAAAAGTTTGGTTTTCTAAAAACATCAGAACCAACACTGATCCTATTCTCTCCCGATGCCCAGCAGATAGCAATAAGGAATGTGACCCCTGACTGACATTTCACCTCCCTGACCCAGGCTAATGACACCAGTTGCGATGCCTTCCAACAGCTAACATAGTCAACATCAGCTAGCTCAAGCCGACCCAGAAATCAAACCTGGTATGAGTTATTTATTCTCAGGATGTGGGCATTGCTAGCAAGACCAGCATTTATTGCCCATCTCTAGTTGCCCTGAGAAAGTGGTAGTGGTGGGCCTTCTTGAACTGCTGCAGTCTTGGGGGAAAAAAATTCCATTGATTAGCGTCTCCTGTATGCGCCCTAAGAGGGCGCTAACAGGGCGCAAAGCAACTAGCGCCCGGGCATGGCGATGTTTGCGCCGCTCGCGAAATTGACCAGTTTTTGTGACAGCGCTAAACTCTACTGCCACGATCTCCTGCGCCCGCAGATCATGACGTCAGTCGAGCGTGCAACGCCCCGGTAGCGCCCTGGACCAGGTATTGAGTGGTGCCCCCTTCCTTTCCACCTGCCGCGAGCAACGACAGGTGGACGGGAACGTTTTGCAGTCGGGAAGGGGCTGGGGGAGCGCTATTTAAAGGCGGACTCTTCCTGCCTTTTTTTGTCGGAGACATTTTTGCACCACGCATTCCGAGAGAGAGATTCTGAGAGAGAGAGACTTCTGGAGAGATTCAACGCTGTGTGAATGAGTTTTGGCTACTGAGCAGCACTTTGCAGGTTCTTTTTGATTTGACCTTCCTTGCATCGATTTACAAAGACTATAGAGGCTGCACTGATTCGGGGCGTCGTCCTGCACCAGCAGAGTCAGAGGCATCAGAGACGCAGAGAGTGGCAATCATGGCCAGAGGGAGGAGGAGCAACAGGCCTCTGCACAGGAGACCTTACCCTCCCAGGATATTCCGGGAACAATTCTACATTAATTTGTCTGAGGAGCAGTGTTTGCGCAGGCTGCGCTTCAGCAAGGAGGTGGTCACTGAGCTCTGCCACCTGCTGTAGCCAGATCTGCAGCCTCAACTGAGGACCAGGATGTCTCTGTCGGTGGCACTGAAGATCACAGTGACTCTGAATTTTTATGCAACCAGCTCCTTTCAAGAAGCTACTGGGGACATTGCCAATATCTCCCAGTTCGCTGTTCATTGCTGTATCCGTCAGGCCACAATGCCCTCTATAAAAGGAGACGCCAGTACATCTCTTTCCCCATGACCCGGGCCAAACAGCATGAATGCGCATGTGGCTTTGCTAGGATAGCGGACTTCCCCATGGTGCAGGGCGCCATTGACTGCACGCATGTGGCATTGCGGGCACCGCATGAAAATGCAGAGGTTTTCTGAAACCATAAGGGCTACCACTCCTTAAATGTCCAGTTGGTCTGTGACCACAAACAGCTGATACTCGCCGTCGATGCCCGCTATCCTGGCAGCAGCCACGATGCTTTCATCCTTCACCAGACTGGTGTGCCAGACCTTTTCCAGGCACTGCATCAGCCAAGTGGTTGGCTCCTTGGGGACAAGGATTACCCACTCTGCGCCTGGCTAATGACACCGCTCCATAACCCAAACACCCCTGCCAAGTTGCGGTATAATTACGAGCCATATCACCACCAGGACCATAATTGAGCATTCAATCGGTGTGCTCAAGCAACGGTTCCACTGTCTGGACTACTCAGGAGGAGCCCTGCAGTACTCTCCTGAGCGAGTCTCCCTCTTCATAGTTATATGCTGCATGCTTCACAACCTGGCAATCCTGAGGATCCAGCCAATGCCACCAGGGATTGGTGCACCATTGGAGGAGGAGGAGGAAGAGGAGGAAGAGGAGGAGGAGGAGAAGGTGGATGATCAGCAGCTGCACCAAGGTGGGAGGGAGGCCCACAATGTTAACACTGCAAGGGCCGTCCATCAACGGCTGATAACAAGCCGCTTCTAGGCCCCTACTCAGAAGATGGCTTCTGGCATGGAGAACAACATCATGGAAAGCAACCCGCAACCCCTATAGCCGGCCAAAGCAGCAATGATTCCAAAGGTCAAACATGTACATTTTGAATACAACAACTTTTTTATTTAACAAACTCTGTGTGTGTCATTTATTCATGACAAACTAATAGATACAAACATAACAAATCATTAATTAACATAACTGGTTCTCACAAGCTGGAGATAAAGGTCAAAACACTAAACAAAAGTTATCAGACAAACCTCGACCTTTAATAAAAACATTCCCAACATTTCTTTAGACCTCCTACTGTTTGCCCTTCAAGGGTGATCTCCATCCCTTGCGCACTTCCCCCCTTTCCACACTACTGCTCCTCCATAATGGGGCCCCAGTGGCTGCAGCAAGGCAGGTGGAAGGCTGCTGAATGTCAGATGCTGAGACTATAGATGCCCTTGAAGGACGCCCTCGACCAGCTCTGGGTCTAGAGGCCCCGGTTGCAGACTGCACCAACTCTGCATGGGCGGCAGCAGTCTGGACTGGCTGCGTTGCAGGCGGTGGCAAGTGTAATGGGGAAGTGCAAGTGGTGGGAGCAGGAATGCTGTCATCCTGAGAGAGGACAGCACCTCCCTGCTCGACTGACACACTGGCACTCCCACAGGGCAGTACCTCAGCATCCGGGGCAATCTGCTGGAGCACAGATTGCTGGCCTGCTGTGGCGCCATGAGAGCCCCGGGGCAATGTGGCCAAACCAGCGATGATTGCAGCAGTCAGTGCTTGCGTGGCCCCAATCTGAGACTGCATGAGAGCAGTCTGAGATTGGATAGCTGCAGCCAGTGATTGAATTGCAGCACTAAGCAATTGCGTGATGTCGGCCTGTGCTGCAGCGGAGTGCTCCACACTCCTTGCCAGTCCATCAATGCTTTCAGGCACCCTTCCCACTGCACCCATGAGCTGAGTGTGCATGTCCACCGCCTGGGTGTTCATTTCAGTGATGAGCCGCTCCTCCTCTGCGTCCAGTGCAGCAGGACTCGCTGACCTGCTCTCCCTCCGGGGAGAAGGCCCCCGAGCTTCCCTAGCCACATCGCGTTGCTGCAGTCCACTAGGTCCCGGAGCTTCACCCTCATCAGACCCTTCCCCCCTGCTCCCCTCCAGGGAAGGTGTGGTCCCAGTGTGGGCATGGGCTCCCTCGGGAGACGCTGGTGCTGAGGCTCCGGCTTCCTCTTCCTCCTTGCCTGAGGCTTTGCTCCCACTTGCAGCTTGAGGGCCTGTCTCCTCAGCCGGTGGTTCATCATGTGAAAGCAGGGAGGTTACAAAAGTGGCTTTGGCGTCAGGACAGAGGGGCAGTAAGGGAGCAAGGACTGGAGAGATTTAGTAAGTTGGATTGAAAGTGTAAAAGGCTGGTGTTGTGAGGGACAAGTGGAATGAGAGAGGAGAGAAAGCTGATGAACTTATCATTGCTGTCCCCAAGGGGGTCCACCACTCCAGCGGCCACGAGACCTATCATCTGGCTGGCAACGATCCTGTGGATGCGCGCATCCAAATTGCTGACGGTCTGCAGCTGAGCCGGCCCTCCACCCGTCCATTGCTGCTGACGCCTGTTATGAGATAGCTTGGCCTGCAAGAAAAAGGATGGCGTCTGAATAAATGTGCACCCATATGCTTGCCTGATGTGCCTCGCATAGTTGAATAGCCCTTAATGTATGCAGCCATGTACTTGCCTGATGTGCCTCCCATAGTTGAATAGCCCTTAATGTATGCAAGGTGTGGAATGTGTGTGTGTGTTTTATGAGATGGCCATAGGTCTTGGATGAGTGTTGGGCATTTGGGGTTTTTATACCCTCTGGCCACAGAGTGAGGTTGAGATGGAGGGATGTAGAGGTATTGAAAAGCAGCCACTCGCCCTGACCACCTGAGTAAGGTCGTTTTACTTATTCCGACATTGTTTGTGGGTCCTGGCGCCATGCACCTGGAGGAGACACGCTGAGCCACCTCCCTCCACACTCTTCTGTAGTCACGGGACAATGGTCTCCTGCCACTCTGTGGGTAGATTATTGATCTTTGGCGCCCCACTGTGCCAACCAGAGTCACCAAGGCCCAGTCGCTGAAGCACTGAGCTCGTTCCCTGGGCCTCTCCATTTTTCTTTGCAGCAGAATTGAAGTACAGGTATGTCCAGGCTGAGATTCAAGGCTGCAATGAGCAGGGTGTGGCTGGAGAGCAAGATCGACCCTCCCCTTTAAGAACTGGCCGGCACCAGTGTGTCTGTGTTCCATTGCTAACTGACATCACCTGAGCTTCGCCAGCGCTCTGAGGTAGCGCCTCGCTTCTTGGCGTTAGCTCCATAAGAGAGGTGTGTAGCGCCTGATTTAGCGCTCCAATCACCTCCGGGGCGATAGAAGCCAAGTTTGCTGTCGGAGATGATAATTTGCGCCAGGTGCTAAACTTTGCACCCGGCCGATAATTGCACCCCAAACGGGGCGATACCGAATTTCTCCCCCTTGTTATTCTTTGATACAACTGAGTGGCTTGCTAGGCCACCTCAGAGGGCTGTCAAGATTCAACCATGTTGTTGTGGGATTGGAATCACATATGTAGGCCAAACCAGGTAAGGACGGCAGGTTTCCTTTCATAAATGACATTAGTAAACAAGTTGGTTGACAGTTACAGACTTTTTAAAAAACTGAAGCCAAATTCACAAACTATTCTGGTGGGGTTTGTACTTATGTTCTACTGTATTATTAATCCAGGCCTCAGGATTACTGGTCCATTAACATAACCACTATGCTACCATACCTGATAGCTTCTTGTTCTGCTATCCTCTTGCCTGAATGGTTCAGCACTACCACCTTTCTTGAGGGGACAATGGAGGAATTCCTAACTGCGTCATTTTAAAAGTTCTATGAATGTTTACATGGTTTCTTAGGTAAAGGTACAATATAGAAAGAGAACACATTGCATTACAAGATTAGAGTAAGGCAGCTTTTAGAAAGATGAGGAGCGAGCTAGTTGAAGTGAGGCAGAAGGAGATATTGGCAAAAGATCAACAGTGCAATTTTTTTTTTAAAAAGAGAGATTATAAGGTACAGTATAAGTATGTTCCATTAAAAAAACGATAAAGATAGGTTAGAAACCAATTATACTTGAAGAAGAGGACCTATAAGGACTAAAAGAATAATAATGATGACAAAAACTCCAGGAGAATATGAGAAATTAAGTAGAGGTTAAGAAAGAGAAAATGATAGCAAGAGAGAGTAGAAGGAAAAGACTTCAAAACACATCAAAAGGAACAGTAAAGTATTTTATAAAGCTATCAGTAACAAAACAATAGTCAAAAGTGAGTTGGGATCCCTGAGAGGAGAGGATTGTCAATTTGTGATAATGATCAATAAATGGCAGAGGTATTTAATAAGTAGTTTGCATCGTTAAGCTATCAAAGAGGAGATGAATCCTTAAGTGGTTTTTAGAGTAAGATAACCAATATTATGATGGATAAAAGAAAAATGTTAATCTGAAGGAAGGAAAAACACCAGGGCCTGAGGAGTAGCACTTACTCACCAATAACCTGCTCACTGATGCCCAGTTTGGGTCCACCAGGACCACTCGGCTCCCAACCTCATTACAGCCTTGGTCCATACATGGACAAAGGAGCTGAATTCCAGAGGTGAGGTGAGAGTGACTGCCCTTGACATCAAGGCAGCATTTGACCAAATGTGGTATCAAGGAGCCCTAGTAAAATTGAAGTCAATGGGAACCGGGGGGAAAACGCTCCACTGGCTGAAGTCACACCTAGCACAAAGATCATTGTGGTGGTTAGAGGTCAAGCATTACAGCCCCAGGACATCGCTGCAGGAGTTCCTCAGGGCAGTATCCAAGGTCGAAACATCTTCAGCTGCCTCATCAATAACCTTCCCTCCATTACGAACAGAAGTGGGGATATTCGCTGATGACTGCGCAGTGTTCAGTGCCATTCGCAACTCTTCAGATAATGAAGCAGTCCATGCCCGCATGCAGCAAGACCTGGACAACATTCAGGCTTGGGCTGATAAGTGGCAGGTAACATTCACGTCACACAAGTGCCAGTCAATGACTATCTCCAACAAGCGAGCGTCTAACCACCGCCCCTTGACATTCAACAGCATTACCATTGCCGAATCCCCCACCATCAATATCCTGGGGGTTACCATTGACCAGAAACTTAACTGGACTAGCCACATAAATACTGTGGCAACAAGAGCAGGTCAGAGGCTGGGTCTTCTGCGGCAAGTGTCTCACCTCCTGACTCCCCAAAGCCTTTCCACCATCTACAAGGCCAGCATTTATTGCCCATCCCTAGTTGACCTTGAGAAGGTGATGATGAGCCACCCTCATCCCATGAACAAATATTTAAAAAAATTAATATAAATTATACATTATATTTCAAGTTTCTATTGAGTGTGGGTGTGCGCCAGAGGATTGGAGAGTTGTCAATGTAGTACTCATTTTTCAAAGGAGACAGAGGTAATCTGGATAATTACAGGCCAGTCAACTTAACATCTGTGGAAGGGAGCATTTTAGAGCCTCTAATTAAGGATGAAATTACCAGATATCTAGGTAAAAAGAAAATAGTAGTAGCCAGCACGGATTTCAAAAGGGATGTTAATGTTTGATAAACCTCATAGAATTTTTTGAGGAGGTAACAGATATGGTAGACGGGGGAAATGCAGTGAATATAGTGTACACAGACTTAAAAGGAAAGCTTTGGACAAGTTACCACATGGGAGGTCACTAAAGAAGGTAAAGGGATATGGAATTAGGGGGAGGATAGCAAGCTGAGTTAAACATTGGTTAGAAGGGACCAATAAAAGGGTAGAAGTGAAGGAAAATTTTCAAAGTGGTTGGAAATGGATAATGGTGTCCCACAGGGTGCAATTCTAGGGCCACTTTTGTTCACTGTATATATCAATAATTTGGATATAGGCCTAGAGGGAGTGCTGTAGAAGTTTTCACATTATACCAAAATAGTAGCTATCATTAATTCTTTAGAAGGCCAAAGTAAACAGCAAAGGGATGTTCATAAGATGGGGAAATGGGCTCAAAAGTGGCAGATGAAATTGAATGTCAGTAAATTATACATTTTGGTTAAAAGAAACAGCAGCAATTATACTCGGAGTGGAAGTAGACTGTGGAAGAGCAGAGGGATTGGGGGCATAGGTTCACAGGACATTAAAAGCAGCACCTCAGGTTGATAAGGCCATGAAATAAAGCTAATGGAATTCTTGGTTTTATCATGAGATATAGAATATAAAAGCCAAGGGGTAATGAGGAGCCAATATAAAACCTTAGTAAGACCTCAGTTAGAGTACTTTGTGCAGTATTCGTCTCCACACCATAGAAAGGACATTGAGGCTTTAGAGAGGGCACAACACAGATTCACTAAGATGCTGCCTGGTATAAAGAAATACAAACATGAAAAAAGACTTGAAAAATGGTTCTTTTTCATTAGAACAACGCAGATTATGGAGCGATATGATAGAAGTGTTTAAAATGATGAAAGGCTGAGGCAGCATATATGTAAGCAGACTATTTCCAAAAGTTGAAGGGTCTAGAATGAGGGGCTATAGATGCAAGATTAAATGCAAAAGATTTAGAACAGAGAACAAGAGAAACTTCAGCATACAGAGTGTTGTGAGGCTGTGGAATTCACATCCAGGGTTATTAGTTGAGGCAGAAATGATGCCATCATTTAAGATTAGATTGAATGAAGGAAGCCTACGAATACAATAGCAAAATATCGCGAATGCTGGAAATCTGAAACTCGTCAGAACTGGAAAAAGTTGGAGCAGTAACAGATTTTTAAGCAAGTGTGGGACAGGGAAAAGGGGGAAGGGAGGAAAGAACAAAAGGGAAGGTCTGTGATAGGAGGGAAGGCAGGAGAGATTAAAAGACAAAAGTGATGATGGTGCAAGGCAAAAGGAGATGGTAATGGGACAAGTAACGAAACAAAAGATGACTCTAGATGAGGTGTAAATGGCAATGGCAGAATCATTGACAGCTGCCATGTGAGAGAAAAAAGAAAACATAGCGCCCGGCACCTCCCCTTTAATTTGTGCCGCCCCGGCCGCAGGTAGGCCCCCCTGACCCTGTCGGACATAGCGTTCGGCAGTAAGTCAGGGGGCGGTACCGAAGATCGTGGCCAGGGCGTGAGTGGGGCGCTGCACACGCCGATGATGTCATTGCCGACGGTGCAGCGCCATGGGGTGCTAATGGTTACCGCTGCCACTAACCTCCCGCTGAGGCGTTGGTGGCACCGCGCCTAGGCGCTAGTTGCTTTGTGCCCCGTTAGCACCCTCTTAGGGCACTAACGGGAGGCGCAAATCAACCGAATTTTTCCTGTTAGCATCAAGCATTCCAGTTAGATGCAGAGTAACTCTTCCTTTGCTCCGCCTCAATAGTGTACTTTAGCCCCAATCTAAGGAGAACCTGCTCACCCCATGACATTTTTCCAAATCTCACACCATTCTGTGATCTGAGTGAGATTGCCAATTTATCGACAATTAGTGCAGTTTTGTGATGTGAGCCTCATGCAGTTGAAACTGGTTTAAGACAAACCAAATCCACAGCAGCCTTTCAGCCAATTGACATAGGAGACCATCACCCCATCAGCTTGAGCTGAATTTGACTTCATGTCTCAAAAATGAAAGGTCAGTGTCTAACCCACTGTGCCACCAGTTCCCTTAGCACAAGTATTTTATAATTCAGTTAATTGAATCTGTATCGTTCAGTATTCCAAATGTCTTGGCTCAGAGAACATATTTCATCCACAGATTTATGACTGCACATTAAAATTCAGGAAAAGTCACCACCTTTAGCTGTTCACAGACCATTGAGAGATCAATCACGTATGTCAGAAAAAAGCACATTGCATGAAACTCTGATGTGATGGCTTTTCCTCTAAAATAAACAAGCACAGCTAATGTCTTGTGGCCATTGAAGCTCCAACAGAAACCCACAGAGGAGGAATGGCCCCTGTTACTATGTGTAGTTATATTATAAATGCATTCACGAAATCTCCTTCAGCTCGTACTTGAACACGATTTTGTTAGAAATTCCCATCAGGGGAAATCTTCACAGATTTGTGATGTCGATATACAAAGCAACGAGACAAATTCTACCTGCACCCCACTCCACCTACTGCTGCTTATCCCATGAAAGTTACCATGCTTAACCTGACGGCAAACGAAAAATCAGACTTGCATCAGTCATCAGTAAGCATTAAGAGTTCCTCCATCTTCTCTTCAAAGCTTGTTTTGATACTTGGGTTATGGATTTTTCTAAATATCACAGTTTAGGCTTCTCTTGTGAGTTTCATTTTTACAGTAGTTGTCCTGTGGCATTGCTCATAATGAGTTGGAGTTCATGCTATTTTATAACAGTAGGGGTACTTATAGCATGTAGGGCATTGCGTCAAGGCCTACTGATTTATAATAACTGGACAGGTCAAATTTCAATATGATTAAATTATATTCTAAGTTATTTAATGATTTATCTCGTTCTAGCTTTTCCTGATCCACCCTATCCCAATCTGTTATTGCAAACAATCCAATACAGAATGTTTGTAACAACCGAATATCTGTATTTCTTAAAGCAGCAACACCAGATGACTTCTTAAAGCAAGAATGTATGAGATTCACAAGTTCTACAGAGTGACTCCATCAGTTTTAAAGCATAAAATTCAGAAGTAAAGGAAAATGGAGGAACTCCTGTAAAAGTATAGGTATAAGAACATAAGAAATAGGAGAAGGAGTAGGCCATATGGCCTTTCGAGCTTTCTCCACAATGTAATAAGATCATGGCTGATCTTCCACCTCAACTCCACTTTCCCGCCTTGTCCCTTGATTCCCTTAATGTCCAAAAATCTATTGATCTAAATTTTGAATATACTCAACAAATGAGCATCCACAGCTCTCTGGGGTAGAGAATTCCAAAGATACACAACCCACTGAGTGAAAAAATGTCTCCTCATCTCAGCCCTGAATGAACGACCCCTTATCCTGAGACTATGACCCCTAGTTCTCGACTCTCCAGCCAGGGGAAACAGCTTCTCAGCATCTATCCTGTCAAGCCTTCTAAAAAATGTATATATTTCAATGAGATCACCCATCAATCTTCTGAACTCCAGAGAATATAGCCACATTCTATTCAATCTTTCCTCATAAGACAGCCCTCTCATCCAGGAATCAATCTAATGAACCTTTGTTGCACTCCCTCTAAGGCAAGTATATCCTTCCTTATGTAAGGAGACCAAAACTGCACACAGTACTCGAGCTGTGGTCTTACCAAAGCCCTATATAATTGCAGCAAGACTTCCTTACTCTTATGCTGCAACCCCCTTGCAGTAAAGGCTCACATACCATTTGCCTTCCTAATTGCTTGCTGCACCTGCATGTTAACTTTCTGCATCGTTCTAATTTGACACTACTTGGTACTAATTTGGCCATCTCACCCATGTAAAATCACAGGCTGGCTGTTGTGGGAGATGACAAAATGTCAAACTGCTGCCTTATAGTGCTGAGGCACACTATTGGGGCAGCGTAGAGGAGGTTGTACTCTCCCTCTAATCATGCTATATCTGACCTTGGAGCGCTTGCTGCTGACACTGGGGCCTGGATAGTAACAGGGCCAGTTACGTAAGCGGGGTGATGGCGGGGGGGGGGGGGGTGCGGGTGGTGGCTGGTGGGCAGGGAAGGGGAATTTTCCAATGGGATTCCCACATGCTGTGGAGTTTTAACTCCATAGCGTGCATCTTTTCTCTTTAACAGGTTCCCTACCTGAAGGTCAGCCTGATTTCAGTCGGGTGGGGAGAACTCCAGAGCAGGCCACATAGATCCGATCCTGTCCCTTGGGTGGGGAGTGGGGGGTGGGGTTCCGATCCCAAGTGGGGATCTGATCCCTGATCCCGGGGGGGTTTCCAACCCCAGTGGAGGGAGTCTGATCCCGGGGGGTCCTATTCCCAACCCGGGGATTTTTATATGGGAGGTTCTGATGGTGGGGGAGGGGCAGGGAGAAGCACTCCTGCTACTCCTGGCCCACAAGCAGTGCTGTAAAGCCACTTACCTTCTCCCCGAAGCTGTCTTCTCCTCTCTTCAGCTGTCGGGATTCCTGAGGCCTGGGAAACCCGGCCGGCCACTGTTTAAACTGCAAAGCAGGTTAAATCAGAGGCTGCCAGCCTCATTAAAATATTTAAATTGCCAACCTGCCCCCTGGGAGTGGGTTGGCTGCCCGCCCCTTGTCCCGCTCCGGTAAACCCGAATGTGAACAGCTTGGAGGTGGGTTGGGGTTGGGTTTGAGGTTTTTAAAATTTTAAGATCTGACCCAACCCCAACCCACCTGTTTTTGGCTGTTAAAGTTTGCCACTGACTGTCTGAAAAGAAGGTTGGTTCATTTCCCAGCACATCACCCCACACTTTGACGAGCAACAAAATTCACAGAAAAAATGCTTTTAAAATGTTTTTTATTGTAAAGCAATATAATAGAATAGACTTCCGACTTGCATGCTTCAGTGAATAGTCAAATCCTCGAATGATAAAATACAGACACATTGGAGCCCAAAACAATAATTATACAATAGTGCAGAGATAAATTCAGTACAAAACATTGTTGTTCTTACATATTGGCATTCATCACACATTCATAATTTTGTGTCTCCCTCCCCCCCATCCATCCATCCAATCCCACTTCCAAGGGAAGCAATTCCCACATTTTGCACAAACCGAGGAAATGAAGTCAAAAAGCTAAAGCTAAATGCAAAAATGAAAGAGAATAATACATTTGGAAGCAGTCATTTTTTATTCCAGTTATGTGACACAGTGGTACAAGTCTCTCTTACAAGTTATGCAGCCCGACTCACTCTAGGGGTAAAATATAGTAAGTGTCTTAACGAGTATCATTTCTGGATTCCTACTGCTGAGTGTTTGCAATAACAGAATCTGTCAGGCTGCAGGTCGAATGTGATCTCAGTATCTTAATGATGGTCGAATTGCTTCAGGTCCTTAGACTCTTGAGTCATATCAGTGACTTATTTAGTGTCATTTTGTTAATAGATTTCAAATTAACTTTCTTGGTCAGAAGCCACTGCACCAACTATTGCATCAGTACTCAACGACCCTCATGGCCTAATTACTCATGCTAGTCAAACATGATATGCACATTTCCCTCTGCTTAACACAGCTCATCAAAAAGATATGAATTGACCTAGGGGCACTCCTTTTGTCTAGAGATTGTTTCCTCTGACCCAGAAGGGGAAATATACATTACTGGGAATGGTAAAAGCCAGAAACTGACATGAAGGATTTAAAAAAAAACAATTAATTGCCAATTTAACTTAATTTGATTAACTAGCTTTCAAGAGAGTTTGAAATGTATAAAACAATTATAATGCCTAGACTTCAGCACCTTTCCCCTAGTGAATTCTGTGTTCATCAAAATGAAAGATGTCAGTGCTGGGGAATAAAATACATCCATTTTGTGCACTCAGTGCCAAAATCAATGACTTCTAGGTCAGATGTAAGTTAGAATAATATAGATCATAACATTAGATCAATATCCTGGAGTTTTTGCTTCATTGTCTTAAGGAGGCAGGAGACATTTCACAGAGTTCGCTCTTCTTTGAAATCTACATAATTTGCTGTAACAAGGCAATGAGCGGCATCCGTCGTTAGTTAGACTTGCCCTTGCCTATTTATTCATGATGATATTTTGCACCGCACGTTGCTGAAAGTGTGAGCTGATAACATCACAGCGAGGGAAACCGGGCATCTGGGTCCTGAGTGAACAGGGCAAGCAACTACGTATCTCTTTAACCAATCAGATTGAAGGATTGTGAAATTAACAGGGCAAGGACTGAGAAAGAAGTGTAAATTAAAGTGGGTGAATGCAATGACAAATCAGGTACAGAAAGAGAAATAAAGATTGAAAGAAAAATTGGATTAAGAGAGAGACAGAAAGGAAAAGTAAAAAAAAGTTTTAATTTGTTAAAATTTGACATTTTTAAAATTTCCAACAACAAATAAAAACTGAAGGAACGAGACGCCACACTTGTAAAAGTTAATTTTCAGTGTCAGAGAGGTTGTTGCAGTAATTGACATTTATCACGTCATTAAAAGGATACTTATGGACAATGGAGAAGACTTAAGTATCTGTGGCGAGTTTAGTTCGTATCTACTGCGCAAATACAGCAACTTCACGCCGTTCAATGCATTCAGTGGTGAGCCAGACAGCGAGATGCTATTTTCGGAAAGCGAACAGCAGAGTGGCACATCTCGGACAGCAATGTTTAGATTTCAATATTTAACTGCGCACCTGCTCCTCGTCTGAAGTTGCTGTAGCATTTGTGCATAAATAATGGCAAGCGTCACCGGCCTCACCATTATTTTGACAGCAAATTATGGCCCTTTATGTGGTTATTTTTGGGTGTCTGTGTGACTCAGGTAATAGCACTGTTGCTTTTCAGACAGTAGTTTCTGGCTTCAAACAATACCTCAGAACTTTGGTGCATAAACTAGGCTGATGGTACCAAGCCAAAGCCCGGCCTGCTAATTAAGGTGGATATTAAAGATCCTATGGCACCAATTTGAAGAGGAACAGGGACTTGTCCTAACTAATTCTCCTCAATCAAAATCAAATTCATCTCATTGCTTTTAGATAGTGAAAAATTACTAGCACATTTTCCTACATGATAGCAGTCGGAGCACTTCAAAGGTAATTCACTGGCAAGTGAAGCACTTTAAGGCACTCCTGCTAAATAAATCTAAAGCCTTTATTCTCAGTAAGTTGTGAAGCATTCCTGAGAGTACTAACAGCAAAAATTCTCTTTCTTGTTCTGTGCTTTCTTATTTTACAAGAAGACCTGCAGCTTGCACCTAATTAGGTTCCAAAGGCTCGAGAGAAGTTAATAGATTCGGGAGAAGAAGGAGGAAGGAACCCAGAGGAGAAAAATTGGAAAGAGATAAAAAAAGGTTTTATACTTGTGAGTCGCTCTTTTGCAGTTAGGTATCTCAAGGATTTATTATGAGTATTAACACTGATGATTGACAGTTAAAACTATTTTTATCAGTACTGAGTACTGGATGATGAATCGCACTCAAGGGGAGCGGTTAATTTCATCTTTATATTTGATATTATATAACAGGCTTTCTAATTATATACTTAGATTTTCTCGGTCATGGTAGCTGATGACAAGTGTCTGAAATTTCACTTGGTATGTGGAAATTATTGCATTCATTTTTCAATTACTTCAACAGGTTTTTCTGTTTGAAAACCCTTTCTGGTGTTTAATGCCTGGATCAATCATTTTTGCCTGCTGATCTAAAGATAATCTTTTTAAAATTCCATGTCAAGGAAGCCGAAACAGATTTTTTTTCTTTAAAAAAAAAAGTTAACTGTTACATCACACCAGATTTACATGTATATTATTATTATACTTGACTGCATAATTGAAATAATTGAAAGCAACACTATAGCGAGGCTTTTTCTGATTTCTTTTTAAGGTTCGCAGATTAAAATGGATTTTATTTTGGCAGTGTTAATCGAAGTATCTGTGGTGGAAATAAATCTTCACACAAAACTCCCTTCTGCACAAGACTGTGATTAATGTATAAAAGACAAGGCAATCACACGCGCCTACACTATAATCTCTGTAAGGCCTTGTCAATGTTATTTTTTGACACTTGTGCGGGCGCTACACAAAAGTGCGTGACGGAACATTAAAAGTTTGAAGGTGAGTGGAAACTGAAGTGTCTGTGATGAAGATTTAGCACTAAAATATATATTTGATTTGTACTGTATTACAGTTTACTATTTTCTGTGTGTATTTGTCAAAAAATCAACTACTTTGTAAGCATTTGTAAATATGTTTAAAAATAAATATGTATTCTATTTTTAAGTGAATTTAGGCACTGAGGGGGAGTTAAAAACCTGTCCACTCTTCATTCTGTGTCAGCATCAAGCATTGCCAGGTCAGGTGCATGACAGGTTAGCTACAAAGTAAACCTTTACTTTGCCCAGACAGGTTTATTTAATCGCAGTCTTGGAAGAGCATCTCCTAATATACTAGTGAGAATTTTTCCATTTCCTACATTGGCGCAGGTAGGGGGGGGGATTTTAACCCCAAAAAATGGGTGGGTTGGGGTCGGGTGGGAGGTTAAAGTGTTAACAATCTGAATCCCAACCCCAACCTGCCTCCAACATGCCCACTTCCGATTTTAACTGAGGCGGGATGAGTGGCAGGCAGAATTTATTATAATGAGGCTGCGTGCCTCATGTTTGTACTGATCAGTAACATGTCATTCTAGAATGGTACACCAGGTGGAGCTGTATGTTTAGTAGGGGGCTACCCACAAGGCAGTAGTCAAGATGGATGCCTGTACACTAGTCCACATGGCTGAATAAATGACTAGCTCAAGCTAGCTGTTCATAATGAAAACGTCTATTTATTTATGAACATAACAATGTTGACGCTCCAGTTTAAATTTAACTGTGGGCTACCCAGGCCACAGGGAACCCGGCAGCTAAAGGAAGGCAATAACGGCTGGATCAAGGAGTTAAGTGCCTTTCTACTTACCTACTGGATCCAGAGTTCCTGCCTCGCCAATCGTCTGCGATCGGACACACCCCCGACCCTTCCAACCTCCCCCTGATCTCCTGGCCAGCCTCTGATCTCCACGCCGACCCCCTCCCCCCGAAGCCTCCGATTCCCCCAGGCCCCGACCACTGAACTCCACTGAGGCCTCCAATTGCAGCCCCCCCCACCCCCCCAGCCCGCTCCCTACCTGCCTCCAAGTAAAAATTCAGGCCTAGCTCTCCTATGGCCTTTTTAAGTGAGATTGCCGATTTAGTGACAATTAGTCCATACCGTGACAATTAGTTCATACCCTAAGAGGAGTACTGGTTTTTGACTGCCTACGCTCCTTTTGCATAGGATCTTAACAGCCATCAATTAGAAGCGACTTCAATCTATCAGATTGGGCTGGGTCAAAATCCACATCCCTGAGACAACATGCCAGTTGCTGTAATAGATAATTACTTTTTGTGAGGTGGATAGCTGTTTAATTGATAGCAGAAGCACAGTCTAAAAACAAGCCAAAGAATGAGAAAACACTGCCCAAAATGTCATAGAAATAAATCGTCAATCGTTAATGGACAAAGGGAAGCAGCAGGAGTTGAATTGACATGGATCAGCTATCCTTGTCTAGTCTCTGTAAATCCCTGTCCCACAGTGCAGTAGTGTAGCACCATCTGCCATGTGCACAACTGAGAAAGATAAGAGTTTGGATGAGGGAGGAAGTTTTATTTACAACAAATTTTAAATTTAGAAACATAGGAGTCGATTTTGGGGGGGGCGGGGGCGAGTACACTGCACACGAGCCCTAAAGCGGATGGTGCACCTGGGGTGTCTGGAGACCAGGGGCTCGATTTTAATTGCCGAGGCGAATTGGAGTCGGGTTGCGTGGTGGGCGGGTTCCGGAGCTGCTTCCGGCGGGATCAGCTGCTGATCTCCGATTTTGATTCAATGAGTCTGCGATTTCAATGAGGCGCGCTGGCCGGTCCAAAGAGTGCGATCGGGTCGGCTGGCCGCCTCTGATTACATCATCATAGCTGCTGCTTTTAAAGCTGCCATTCAGCCTGAGCCTTTCTCTTGTGGATTCCTGGACTCATTGATATTGATTTAGACACAATGGCTTCTTCCAGAGACAAGGCAGCTCCTCGTTTTAATGACGACTCCCTCCATGTTCTTGTGGATGCTGTCAGAGGGCACAGGGAGATTCTCTTCCCCCCTGATGTCTGGAGGAAGCCTCCTCAGCAGACCAAGGCAGCCTGGTTGCACATTGCTGAGGAGGTCAGCGCAAGGTCCATATGTTCATGCTCATGGATCCAGTGCCAAAAAAGGTTTAATGCTCTTGTGCGAAAATCAAAAGTGAGTATCCCGTCACACTTACCTTCAATCTGCTTCCGTTCTCTTCTCATCACCAGCACTCTGCATTGTAAGCCTCCTCCTTCACATCCCACCTTACTCTTACTTCCCTTGCACCCTTACCTATCCATCTCTGTCTCTGCACTGAATCACTTCACCATCCTGCCTATGCACCCCTTAGACTCACTCTCACTGTCATGCAGTGACAACAACTAACAACGCAGAGGGAGCTAGCTTCCTCTTGGCACCTTACCCCATCTTCGTCTCCTTCAAAGCTTCTATGGTAGGGATTATTGACCCTCACTCCATCACTGTAGCTGAAACACTGCTTGAGTCCCTCCTTGCAGGAAAAGATATCCCACAATAAGAGGGAGAGAGCAATGACTGGAGGAGGAACACCTACCCTAGCCACATTGACCTGTGCTGAGGAGGCTGCAAACAAGATTGTTGGAGGTGGCGAGGACCTGGAAGTGGGTGATGGAGAGACGGGCACACTAAAGGAAGCTGGTGACATAATGGAGTTTCATCCCTCTCAGAATGCAATGGCATATGATGTTCATAGAGAATCGCGTTGTATCATCTGCTCAAAAGGATGTGTTGGCTACATCAATATCAGATGTCGAAATCATGCCTTTACTCTCCCACAGGACCATCGAGTGTTACCCTTCCCACCATCCAGGACGAAGAGCCGGACAACTCCTCAGAGGAACCTGAAGCCTCTGAGGGAGCAACGTCACCTGGACTCAGCACACCCAGCACCAGTGCAGCAACGCACACCTCGGTGGGGCCATTGCGAGTTAGAGTAGTGTTGCCACCTGGTCTATCACAGCTCACAAATGAGCATCAGCAGATGGTGAGACAGCGACAGCAGTGGAGAGTCCTTGGCGGAGGTCACAGGAGTCTCCTAGCTCTGCTGAGCTGCATGCAGATGCTGTGCCTCTGGGGCCATCCAGAAAAAGAGTGGTTCGTGAAATATAGGAACAAGTGCAGGAGTCTCTGGAAGAGTTTGCCTCCATGGTAAGTGTGAGTGTGGAGAGAATGGAGGAGTCCATCTGTAACATCAGCACTGCCGTGGTGGAGGCAATGGCGCATGAACACCATAGATAGGATGGCAACCTCTGTGGAAAGGATGGCAACCTCAGTGGAAAGGATGGCTACCTCAGTGGAAAGGATGGCTACGGCCATGGAGGAAATAAGTCGCCAGAGTCAGGAAAACATGGTGACTGTTCAAAATAGAATGTCATCTCTGGAGGAGCGATGGGCAGCTATTGAGCAGCGAGAGACGAGAGCTTCATGGATGTCCTTTTGATGAGGACTGCCAGTGCAGATATGGGTCCTCATGGTCCCCCTGAAGTGCAGCAAGGTGCTCTCCAGCCACTTGCCAGCACTGAGGTGCGGCTGACCCATGAGAGGGATGTTGTTGGCAGGACAGAAGGAAGTGTGGGCTCCTCTCAAAGCGCTCACACGACCATGCCATTGCAGAGCCCTCGGTCAGAGACCCAGTTTACGGAGACAACTGAGATAGCCATTCCAGCCCCTGCACAGCCGCAGGAAGAGCCTACTGTGCAAGAGCCCTCCCAGGCTCCCAAAACCCAGAGGACGCCCACCAAAGGTATCTAAGCAGGTGCAGCATCAATGTCAGCAAGGTGCCTCTATATCTGCTGAAGCCACAGGGGAAGCATCACGTAGAAGCATGTGTAAGAGAAAGATTACGCACCTATAATCACAAGGGGAGTCACTTGGGTGATTTATCTTTTTTTTCTGATTGTTGCTGGTTTATTATCCTTTTGTGATGTGTAAAAGAAAAATTATGGCAAACAGCTGCTTCTGTGGCCTATGTGTTAGGGGAAATGGCAAAAGTGCATTGAGGGCTCAGGGTGACTTGCTTTTGTAATGCTGATGATAAAAGTGATAGGAAATAACAGGGTATAGCAGAGATGATGTATGACATTGGACAAGTGTCACCTGCAATTACATAGCCATATGGTAGCCACCTATGGTTGAAGAGTAAGCGTATGCTAATATGGCATGGCTGCGTGCATACCCTGCTTGACGGGCAGCAGTGAACTGGAGGGATGCTGCATTGGTCACAACAGGGCATGCAAGGCACCCCTCGTCCTCCTCCTACTCCTCTTCCCAGGAAGATCTGCGCTGAGCCACACGGCTGCTACTCCTCCGATTATGAGGAAAAGGATGAGAGGGCATAAATGTTTCCCATCCCCTTGCTATAGATTTCATTTGAGGCAACAAGCTTGCAAGCACACAGTCGAATTGGCCTGAAATTATTCCGTTCATGTCACACATGGAAGATGGGTGTCAGCTTGAACAGTCAGAAGGTCAGTAGATGTGCAAAATGTTATCCCATACCTACAACAGCAAAGTTGTTGCATTTGAATGTCAGCCCTGTTTCAGGGGTGCTTTTAAAGTGCTCCACCAATGCATAAAAATCATGTCCTCCAGCAACTCGTCTCCTTGAACCTGGCCTGTTTCTGAAAAGCCAGGAAACAGGAGCCAGAAGCAAGAAGCAAGAAAATGGGAAACCACTATAAAAATAGGAGTAGCAAGGCATTTAATAGGCTGTTAACTGCCTTAACTGCCTATCCCACCAGTTGGTGACGGGTCAGTTTGGGTGTACTGGTCTCACTAGACGTGCTCCTATCTAGTTATCCAGCCAGCTAAACACTCATTCAAATAATTCCTCGACAAGCGGGTTTGCTGTTTTGAAGCTTTACTTGAACAAATTTGTGAAACTGTAAACAAAGACAAAGTATGTTTTGTACATAGAACTGAGTACTATACATTAGATGTTACATAAGATATAAACATATTTATAACAATAGAATAGACTAATTGTATAACTAAATAGCACTTGAGCTAAACTTTTGTAGCTAACAACTAATAACTTCTTATAAACAAAGTATTGTCAAATACTACACTGACAAAGTTGCTATCATGTTAACAAACAAAGATACTCACAGACATTGGCCTAGAAATTGGGTTTTGGCTTAGCCAGGGCTTTAGCGCCGGAAGTTAGTGCCGGCGCTAAGTCCCCCTGCGCGCGCCAAAAATTCAGCAGGGCCGCGCCCAAACGGCTGCCGGCGCTACTGAAGGGTCTTTGCGGCGGTAAATCGGCGCTAACTGCCGTTTCGCGCCGCAATTCCGGCGCTGCGGCACCCGATGCGGTGCGGCAGGCTCGGGAAGTGCAGGCCTCCTCCTTCCGTTAAGGAGGAGCTGCCTGCACCCGGCCGCGGCCCGCGCAAATCTGTCTAAAAATGAGCCCGGCACCTCGGACAAGTGCCGGGCTTGCATCTGTTCCGGGGGGTAGGGGGGGAAAAGTCCGGGGAGGGAGCTGCGGGCAGGCGGCCGGCGGGAAAGCGGCCGGCCGCCGCGGGGCCTTTAATGCGCCGGCGCAAACTCATGCAAGACTCTGTTGCCAGAGTCTTAGTTGCGGCTGCCACGGGCGAGGCGGCCGCAACTGAATTTCGGCGCTAGGGCCCGTCGGCATGGCAACCGGGACGCTGCGCACACCGATGACGTCATCGGTGCCGGCGCAGCGCTACCGGTGCAACGCCGATTTAGGGCCCCAGGGAATTTTTCAACTGGCCATAACTCTGGCGCTAGTCCCTCTAGCGCCTCAAAAGCGGCGCTAAGGCAACTGAATTTCTAGGCCATTGTGTCCTGCCCAGCATATAAGATGAGATGACACAGGATTAAAAATCCCTCATGGGAGATTCTCCATAACTCAGTAGGTTCTTTCTGGAAAACTACTTCCGGGTTAAAACAGGAACAAGGTCAAATGACCTATTGCAGTATACTAACACTGCTATACACTAACTACCACTAGAGGGTGCGATCTGCATGTAATAAGTCCAGAACACTCCCCGTCTGGGGTTGTTAGCGACTCCACATAATCCTAACTTTACTTGTCACTGGAGTCCTCTGGCGACAAAAGAAGGACCACCTCTGAAACGGTCCGTCGGTGTCGACGATAGGATGCAGCTTCCGTAGACTGCTGTGAGGGGGTAGGTTGCGTTCTGCTGCTATGCACTTCAACTCTTCTGAGTAACACTCGTGTTGGACGCTCTTCATCACAAGGATTTTGGCTCTCTTGAGCTCCTCTTCAGAGGGACTCTTATGACAGATGTGCCACCCATGGCAGCTACTCTCTTGTGTAGACTGGGAGAAGGTACGAGCTATGTGGGTTAGGTGTGCCACTGTCTTTATGAGAGTGTTCCATTTGGAGAAATGCTCGAAGCGTTTGGTGCTCATCAGGTCCTTAGAGATTTGAATAGCGTTTGCTGTGACTTGTGGGCATATCTCGGAGTCAGAAACAGGGTTGAGGAGGTCGAATGACTCATTGAGTTCGGAGGAGTGCAGGGACTGATCCTGAAGAAAAGCAGGTCCTGACAGCCAAGTCGTGCTGCTGAGAAGGGACGCTGTTACAGATCTAGACCCATGGTCAGCTGGGTTCAGGTCTGTGGGGACATACCTCCACTGGTCGGGGGATGTGGACTGTCGAATACGTTGGACCCTGTTGTTCACGTATACGTAGAACCGTCTACTTTGGTTATGGATGTATCCTAGCACCACTTTGCTGTCTATATAATACGTGATGCTGTCGAACTTCAGATCAATCTCCTCTACTATGAACTCTGCAATCTCAACTGCTGATACTGCTGCACACATTTCCAATCTGGGTATGGTGAGGTCTGGCTGGGGTGCCAACTTGGCCTTACCAAAGATGAAGCCGACTTTGCTTTGTCCATCTTGAGTGGTGACCTTCAGATAAGCCGCGCCTGCAATGGCCTTAGCGGATGCGTCTGCAAAGACACAAAGCTCTTTGAATTGGGCACTTGAGGGAGAGAAGGACATATAGGAGCGAGGTATTCGGATCTCCTGTAAGTCTTGGAGTGAGTCTCTCCATCTGTCCCACTCTGCTTCCATCTCTTCAGGGAGGGGCGAATCCCACTCTTCAGCGCGTGTGGAGAGTTCCCTGAGGAGCAGCCTGCCTTGTATGGTGACAGGGGCTAAGAAGCCGAGAGGGTCATGTAGGCTGTTGACTGTAGAGAGCACTCCTCTACGTGTGAAGGGTTTCTTGTCATCTAAGGCTTGGAACGTGAACGTATCTGTTGCTATGTTCCAAGACATTCCTAGGCTACGCTGTAGGGGTAGGTCATCAGTGAAGAGGTCTAGATCCTTGACGTCCTTAGCACGATCTTCAGGGGGGAATGCCTCCATCACTGCTGGTCTGTTAGAGGCTATCTTGTGTAGCCTGAGGTTAGATAGTGCAAGTAGTTCCTGAGCTCGTCCAAGGGTACTGATGGCCTCTGCTTCGGTCGGGAATGACTTCAGTGCATCGTCGACGTAGAACTCTCGTTCGATGAACCCTCTCACATCACTGCCAAAGTCATCTTCTTCTTCCTTGGCAGCCCTCCTTAGTCTGTATATGGCGACAGCAGGGGACGGGCTATTCCCGAAGACATGGACATGCATTCTGTAGTCCACAATGTCTCTATTGGGGTCATTGTCCCGATACCACAGGAAGCGGAGGAAGTCTCTGTGGTCTTCTCTCACCACAAAGCAGTGAAACATGTGCTGGATATCGGCAGTGATGGCGACGGGCTCTTTCCTGAATCTCATGAGTACCCGCAAGAGGCTGTTGTTGAGATCGGGCCCTGTGAGGAGTACGTCATTGAGAGAGACTCCCCGATATGGTGCACTGGAGTCAAACACCAGGTGGATTTGTTCCGGCTTTTTGGGGTGATAGACTCCGAAGGAAGGGAGGTACCAACATTCTTGGTCTTCCTGGAGTGGAGGAACTATCTCTGCATGATCGTTGACAAGCATTTTCTTGACAAACTCTAGGAAGTGTGCTTTCATCTTCGGCTTCTTCTCTAGTGTGCGACGGAGTGAGTTAAGATGATTATAGGCATACTCCCTGTTGTTCAGCAGCCATCGTCTGGGGTGCTGGAAGGGTAAGGTTGCAACCCAGCTGTTAGAGCTGTCACGAGAGACCTCATTGTCCATAATCTGGAGGAATCTCATGTCGTCGATCGATGGAGAAAGTTTGCGGTCATTGGCGGTGCGACAGAAGACTGACTGACCCGGGTTCTCTCCAGTGAGCATTTTGCATCTACCTTGCAGTTCTTGGCGAGATGGCTCGTGGAAGAGCAGCACTTGAAACATATAGGCCTAGAAATTGGGTTTTGGTTTAGCCAGGGCTTTAGCGCCGGAAGTTAGTGCCGGCGCTAAGTCCCCCTGCGTGCGCCAAAAATTCAGTAGCGCCGCGCCCAAATGGCTGCCGGCGCTACTGAAGGGTCTTAGCGCCTGGAAAAGGGCGCTAACTGCCGTTTAGCACCGCATTTCCGGCGCTGCGGCACCCGATGCGGTGCGGCAGGCTGGGGAAGTGCAGGCCTCCTCCTTCCGTTAAGGAGGAGCTGCCTGCACCCGGCCGCGGCCCGCGCAAATCTGTTTAAAAATGAGCCCGGCACCTCGGACAAGTGCCGGGCTTGCATCTGTTCCGGGGGGGGGCGGGAGAAGTCCGGGGAGGGAGCTGCGGGCAGGCGGCCAGCGGGAAAGCGGCCGGCCGCCGCGGGGCCTTTAATGCGCCGGCGCAAACACATGTTGGACTCTGTTGCCAGAGTCTTAGTTGCGGCTACCACGGGCGAGGCGGCCGCAACTGAATGTCGGCGCTGGGGCCCGTCGGCATGGCAACCGGGACGCTGCGCACACCGATGACGTCATCGGTGCCGGCGCAGCGCTACCGGTGCAACGCCGCTTTAGGGCCCCAGGGAATTTTTCAACTGGCCATAACTCTGGCGCTAGTCCCTCTAGCGCCTCAAAAGCGGCGCTAAGGCTAGTGAATTTCTAGGCCATAGAGTTCTCTTTGAGATGCTGTTTGCGATCTTCCAGGGACATCTCCCTGAAGCCTCTGCACTTCTTTAATGGATGGGGCTTGTTGTGGATGGGGCATTGTTTGCTCATATCCTCAGATTTCTTCTGATCCCTTGTGTTCTCGGTTGAAGACACTTGCATTTTGTGGACAGATATTGGTGTCTTCCCATGTCTGTCAAACTTATCTCTCCTGGCAAGTGCTGTGTGGGAGGAGAAGAAGTTGAAGCTGGGGTTGGTCCTGGCTTTGGCTTCTCTACGGATGAAGTTGGCAAACACAGAGAATGGAGGGAAGGTAACGTCGTGCTTTAGCTTGAACTCTGACCCGAATGATATCCACTTCTCCTGCAGATTGAATGGAAGCTTCTCAATGATGGGACTTACCCCTCTGGAAGTGTCTAAGTATGATAGGCCAGGTAGGTAGCCGTCCTGCTTTGCGGCTTCAAGTTCCGACAGCAGATCTCCAAGGATGCGGAGCTTCTGTGGTTCCTTATTTGTCAACTTCGGAAAGTTCTCCAACCTGGCAAAGAGAGCCCTTTCAATGGCTTCAGGCAAGCCGTAGCTCTCTTCCAGCCTCGCCCAAGCCATCTTCAACCCCGCTGGCGGATGTCCCACATTGACCGCTTTTATCCTGCGTGCCTGTCTGGCGGACTCTGGGCCGAGCCATTTGATAAGGAGGTCGAGCTCTTCTCCTGCAGACAGGTCTAAGCCCAATATGGCACCGTGGAAGGAGGACTTCCAAGCCTGATAATTCTCTGGCCTGTCATCAAACGTGGTTAACCCTGTTTTCACCAGCTGGCTGCGTGCAAGGCATTTGGCAAGGTCATAGGTGCTGGGACCTGTGCCAGGGTTGCCTTGAATAGGGGCTCTGATGGGGGTCTCAAGGAAATGAAAGGGGGTTTGCTGCTGACTTTCTCTCTTCAGCGTTCTATTCCTCTGCACCGTGTCTTCTGTTTTGCAGGGGAGGATCCTGCGACTTGAGGCACGCTGTCTATTTTGACCTTGGTTGGTGACTTGGGGCATGTTATATGAAGTGATTGCGTCTGTAGAGGTGTGCGGGTCTTCATCCCTCTCTCTCGTAAACTGTATGTCGGCTTGGTCGCTCACGTAATCTCTGGTGCGCTGTCGTTGACTCTGCCGCGGAACGGGAATTAAAGGTTTGTTAGCTGTCTCGGGATCAGCTTCCACTAAAATTGCCTCGAATACTTGTGCCTCAGCTAATGCAGCATCTATCTCTTTTTCTTGCTGCAGAGCGTCTAATGTAGCTTGGCGATGGGCCTGTTCAGCTTGGCGTCCTACTTGGAGACGGGCCTGGTCGGCTTTTATTTCAGCTTTGAGATGGGCCTGTTCTACTTTTATTTCTATTTCTCTGTCGGCATGCGCAGCTCTGGCTTGAGCTGCTTCTAGCTTAGCCAATGCTTTGGCGACGGCCATGCTTACCCTAGAACCACCTGCTGACCATGAACCAGCTTGCGATCTAGAACCAGCCGATGACCGTGAACCAGCTTGTGATCTAGAACCAGCTGATGACCGTGAACCAGCTTGCGATATGTAATAACCGGAGCTTATAGACCGATTGTCACATTCTACAGTTTCATCTAACTGTTTAAGGTCTTCTACTCGCTGAGTAGCGTTTTCGGTATTATCTTCTGACATGTTGATGTGAGGTAAGTGTGGTGTACAAGGTGAAGACTTGAGCTGGCTCTGTCGTGATGGCCTACTCTGAGTTCCTGCTGTTTCACTCTTCACAGCTAGCCGCATTGCTATGTTTTCACTGTACTGGTCTCGCTAGATTTGCTCCTATCTAGTTATCCAGCCAGCTAAACACTCATTCAAATAATTCCTCGACAAGCGGGTTTGCTGTTTTGAAGCTTTACTTGAACAAATTTGTGAAACTGTAAACAAAGACAAAGTATGTTTGTACATAGAACTGAGTACTATACATTAGATGTTACATAAGATATAAACATATTTATAACAATAGAATAGACTAATTGTATAACTAAATAGCACTTGAGCTAAACTTCTGTAGCTAACAACTAATAACTTCTTATAAACAAAGTATTGTCAAATACTACACTGACAAAGTTGCTATCATGTTAACAAACAAAGATACTCACAGACATTGCGTCCTGCCCAGCATATAAGATAAGATGACACAGGATTGAGAATCCCTCATGGGAGATTCTCCATAACTCAGTAGGTTCTTTCTGGAATATTACTTCTGGGTTAAAACAGGAACAAGGTCAAATGACCTATTGCAGTATACTAACACTGCTATACACTAACTACCACTAGAGGGTGCTATCTGCATGTAATAAGTCCAGAACATTGGGAGTGGCTAAACAGACACTCACAAAAATTGGGTGGGAGCGGGATGGAGGCGGGTTGGCAGTCTGAAGCCATTTTTTCCAATTTTCGCTGCAGACCCGCCTCCAAACCCACCTCCTCAGGGCTATTAAAATCGAGCCCAAAGAGGCCAACAAAGCGTCATTACCATAATTTTCATCAGAGTCCCGCCTGCACCCGGCCAGGTGCACCACCTGACTGTGTGGGTGGGAGTAGAAGATTGCAGGTAGGAGGCCACAACCGGGGGGACCCGTGGGATCGGTCCCTGGCATTCAGATAAGTCTAAGGGAACTGAGGCAAATTGTAGCATCACAGCTGCTTCATCAGCTCAGATCAGGTATCTCACTACTGATCAGGAATAGACCCTGGAATCTTCCTGGTTTGTATGGTGCCTTTACCCACTTTTCAAATTGTTCCATTTGCAATAAAATAAATAGAACATATTGTGCCACACTGTGAGATGAAGCAAGCCGATTATTAATGTTGTTTGTACCCTGTGTGGCTGAGTTAAATTTGCTGTTTGGAATTTTGACTCAGTCACACAACTGCCTTCCTCTGGGCACAGGCTGCATTGACATCTCATAAGTTCCAGTAATTGTATCCAGAGACTTCAGATTTATAATAAATGTAACACCCTTCTGTTCCTCAAACTCTACGGCAAATAACTAGGAACCTGTGCATTTCTCAAGCATTGCAATTGCAGCAGGAAGTTTTTTATGCTAAACAATGACCTCCAGGTGCATATTTGCACCGAGGAACTGAAGAAGTAGTTTATGCTACACATTATAAACCATCAATAATGTTTCTCAAGATGATTATTTTTTAGTACAGTGGTATTAAGAAAGAAATAACACAGCATTCTATGCCTGAAAGATTTCTCTCCTCTGCCTCACTTTTTGAAAAAGCACTTTTGCTGCTCCATTTGTCAATCTGGAAGCTCTCTGCTGCCCTGCAGGCATGTCAGGTATCTTCTTTGAACTTTATTTCAGCAAAAACAATGATGATACCTGCGCTATAGTCTGCAACAGGCCTTTAAACCCAGAATACTATTTCCTGCTTCCCTTAACGGCAAATTTCCAATCAGAGACATTGCGGATACCTGGAGCTAGCCCAAGATAATATAATAAGGCTAACCTCAGAAATTATGGTGAGGTTAGTGCTCACGATGTTGGGTGGGAGTGAATCACACGCTTCCCGCCAACCCCACTAACATTACGTTCAGTCAGGCATGCGCCCAGTCAGAAAATCCAGGTTTTGGAGTATCCTTCATATTTTCTCCTTTGAACTCTTAAATCTTTATTTTCTAGGTGAACACTATCTGCCCTTAAATACCTTAAACTGCTGCAGCGAGCATCACTTCAGATAATCTGACATATATCAACAAACAAATTTATTTCCATAAATCATTGTACAAATACAGTATAGCTATACAATTATTTCTTAGAAATTGTAATAGTCAAGTTTAACTTATCTTTATAAACATTTCGGGCAAGATTTTCATTGGGCCATGGAGGCGGGATTGGAGGCGTGTGGGGGGTTAAAATTGCAAAAACCGGCGGGCGGGCCCAACCCCGCCTCCATCCCACCTCCAAGCAATTTTAATTAATTCGTGACTAATGGTCCCGTCTACATCCCACCTCCAAGAGGCGGGATAGACCGTTAAGGCCCTTAACAAGCACTAAATTGCTTCAATAATGCCATTTTGAAAGGCCTTTGCGATTTTAACCCTTTTCCCATGTGAAACCCGCCTGTTCTGAAACACGACGGTGAAACCTGGCGGGAGCACAATTGGATTGCTGACTATCAGCTGCAGCTCAACCATTAAAGAGGAGATTTGATCAGCCAACATTTGCAGGTGGCAGGACTTTGTAGTCCCAGGTCTGCAGGAACTTTTAGAAGGCATAACCACAGCTGTGGAAGTTTGAAGCCTGACACCCATCTCCAGTGTGACCTCCTGGGAAACACCTCTCGCCACCTTCACTGAGCGCTTCCTCAACTGAGGCATATACCGTAAGCATGGGAGCCATTTATTTCCTTCCCTTCTGGATATTAGATGAGGATGAACAGCAGCCGCGGCACCAGCAGAACCATGAACAACAGCAGCACCAACAGCAGCAGCAACAGCAGGAGCGCCAAGCTGCTGCTCACCCACCTGAAGCTGCACAGGCCAGAAGGGGCCAGCGCATGGAAGCCCATCGATGCAGGAGTTACCCCCCAAACAGGGTCTACAGACACAGGGTCAGCTACCTCAACATGTCTGAGCAGTAGTGCCAAAGGCGGCTCCGACTTTCGCGAGAGGTAGTGGGTGACATCTGCGCAATGCTGCAACAACACCTGCAGGCCAGAGGACAAGGTGGACAACCCTTACCAGTGGCCGTCAAAGTCACCACCACACTCAACTTTTTTGCCTCAGGCTCATTCCAGGGATCAGCAGCAGGCATCAGCGGCATCTCCAGGCGGTCGCACACACTTGCATCACGCAGGTAACCGATGCCTTCTTTGCCATCGCGCACAATCACATCCATTTCACCAAGGATCAATCAAGTGTCAAGGCGCGTGCGGTTGGATTAGCTAATCTGGCAGGCTTTCCAAGGGTGCAGGGCGTCGTTGACTGCACACATGTGGCCCTTAAGGCACCCCATCGCAATCCAGGTATTTTTGTCAACCGCAAGGGCTTCCACTCCCTTAACGTTCTGCTGGTGTGTGACCACAAGAAGGAAATTTTGCATGTTTGTGCCAAGTACCCTGGCAGTTGCCATGACTCCTTCATACTGTGCCAGTCTAGTGTGCCTCCGCTATTCAGTTCACCAGACCAACTTAACGGATGGCTACTTGGAGACAAGGGCTATCCCCTGAAGACGTGGCTAATGATGCGGTTGAGGAGACCATCCAACGAAGCTGAGGAGAGCTACAACTCCAACCACATGTCCACCAGAGCCATAATTGAACACACCATCGGTTTGCTGAAGATGCGCTTCAGATGCCTGGATAGATCAGGTGGAGCCCTGCAGTACTCAGCAGCCAGGGTCTCCAGAATCGTGGTGGTTTGCTGTGCACTTCACAACATGGCACAGCGTCGTGGCTTGCAGATTCCTGAGGACCAAGTTGCTTGTCACATATCCTCCTCAGATGAGGAGGAGGAGGAGAGCGAAAACTAACATCTTGCAGAGGCCCATCAACCAGCGGCAGTAGCACACGAGAACACTGCTGCCCGGGATGCAAGGAACGCACTCATCTTGGACAGATTTGCTTAGCCTAGCCAATCAAGCAGTTTTGCCTCGCAGCTTCTTACCTGAGCATCGACAATGGCCAAGAACCAACGGATTCCTAGCAATTTGTCCACCATACTGACAATTGCAAATAATCCTAAGCCCTCAATGTGAAAGTCCCATTCGCGAAATGAAACACGCCACAACTACAGCAGTAGCCATCAGATTTTTTATTTACATTATTCATCTGATGGCTTTTTCACAGAAAACATCAAATTTCACCCAAGTGGCTACCCTTGTGACTATTTGTGCAGTATCTTTCGCTTACACGTGCTCCTACGTGGAGCATCCCCTGTGGATTCAGCAGATGTGGAGACCCCATGCTCACTTTCCTGCTGCTCCTGTCTCGACACCTTTGGCGGGTGTCCTCTGGGGTTGCGAACCTGTGAGGGCTTGTCAACAGTCTGCTGCTCCTGCGGCTGTGCAGGGGTTGAGACGCCGATCTCAATTGGGTGTGGACTCTGGTGGGGCTCTGACCGAGGGCTCTGCAGTGGCATGGAAGTGTGAGTGCTTGGAGAGGAGCCCCCACTTCCTTGATGTCTGCCACCAACTTCCCTCTCATGGGTCAGGTCCCCCTCAGCGCTTGCAAGTGGCTTGAGAGCACCTTGTTGCACATCAGGGGGGCCATGGGGACCGGTATCTGCACTAGTAGTCCTACTCAGAAGGACTTCCATGAAGGTCTGGTTTCTCTGTTCAATAGATGACCATCGCTCCTCCAGAGATGTCATTCTATTCTGAACGCTCACCATGCTTTCTGCACTCTGGCGACTTATCACCTCCATGGAGGTTGCCATCCTTTCCATGGTGATGCGTTCATGCGCCAATGATTCCAGAAAGGCTCTGCTCATATTCGCTATGGACTCCTCCATTTGCTCCACACTCACAGCGACCCTGGAGACAAAACCTGCCAGAGACTCCTGCATCTGTTCCTGGAGTTCCAGCACCGCGGATCTTATGGATGGACCCAGAGGCAGAGGGTCAACATGCAGCTGAGCCGAGCTGGCAGAGTCCTGCGCCCTCCGACTAGGACTCTCCACTGCTGTCCCTGTCTCCACAATCTGCTGATGCTCACTTGTGAGCTGTGATACACCAGGTGACAACATTACTCTATGTCCCGAAGGTCCCACCGAGGTGTGAGTGTCTGCGCTGGTGCTGGGTGCACTGAATTCTGCTGACGCTGCGCCCTCAGAGGTTGCAGCTTCCTCTGAGGAGTCTTGAGGCTCATGCTCTTCCTCCTGGCTAGTGGGGACAGGTGCTGGCGATGGTCCTGTGGGGGAGTAAAGGAAAGAGTCAGAGATGTGATGCCAAGGTTACATGCACATTGCATATTGCAGATGATCATAAGTCCATCTGTTAGAGCTTCAGAATCATTATCAGCGACTCATGCAATGTCAATGAGAGAGATGGAAAACTATTCTGTCACCAGCTTGCTGTGATGCAGTCCTCTGTCCCTCTCCCACTTGCGCATCTTCCTCCACTCCAACGATCTCCAGGACCACCTCCTCCCAGGGGGTGAGGTGGGCTACTGAGGGTGGCCCTCCTCCTGTCCTCGCTCTTTCTCGCTTATTGTGAGCTCTCTTTTCCTGCAATGAGGGAGACAAGTGGAGGTTGAGTGAGAATGAAGGAGTAAGTGTAGAGATTCCATAGCATAGATACTTAGAAGGAGATAAAGATGGAGTGAGGTGGCAAGACCAAGGGCCCTCCCTGTGTGTTGTCAGTTGTCAGCATAGCATCACAGTGATAGGGAGTGTGAGGGCTGCATAGTCGAATAGTTAGATTAATGTGACCATAGAGAGAGAGGGAATGGGTAAGGGTACATGGATGTCAGTGTCAAGTGGGATGTGGAGGAAGAGATTGCTAAAGCTGAGTGCTGGTGTGGAAAGGCAATGGAGATCAGATTGAGGGTGATGGGAAATTCATACTCACTTTTCCAGTGCGCAGAAGGTCATGAAATCTCTTCCTGCACTGAATCCAGGTTCTGCGGGTTGCTGATAATGAGTTGACCTCCTCTGCCACCTGGACCCACACAGCCTTGGTCTGCTGGGGAGGCTTCTTCCTCCCTGAAGAAGGGAAGAGCACCTCTTTATGAGCTCTTTCTCCCTCAACTAAAGCCTGTAGGGCAACATCGTCAAACCTTGGAGCAGACCTAGTTCTTTCACTGGCCATTCTGCCTCCAGGTCCCTGTAGCATGAAAGGCCAAAAAGTTGGCAGTCTGCAGAAGAAGCAAGGCTTGTTGCAGACCTTAAATGCAGCAGCAATGATGATGTCATTGGAGGTGACTTTCAGACTGGAAAAACTGATTTGTCATGGGTTCCCACACGCTGGAACTCAATTGGCCAATTAAGTTAAAATTGCATCAATCTCCCACATCGATTCAGATTTGTGTGGATGACACAAAGTGCGGATTACACAACCCCAGCCCACCCCTAAATTAAAATCCAGCCCTTCATGTTTGCACTTTCAGTTGGAAATGCTAGTGGGAGGGTATGCTATGTTGATAATGTCTTCTTAAGGATTCTTAATGCTATTAGACCATGACCCATAGTAAATAGGATCCTTTCTGGTTTAGTTACACTACCTGATCATTGCTCTTGCTGGCACAATAGAATTAAACAGATATGATATAATTGGGATTACGGAAACATGGCTCCAGGGTGACCAAGGCTGGGAACTCAACATCCAGGGGTATTCAATATTCAGGAAAGACAGGCAAAAAGGAAAAGGAGGTGGGGTAGCATTGCTGGTTAAAGAGGGGATTAACACAATTGTAAGGAAGGATATTAGCTCTGATGATGTGGAATCTGTATGGGTTGAACTGAGAAATAGCAAGGCAAAAACCATTAGTGGGAGTGGTATACAGACCCCCAAACAGTAATGCGGAGGTTGGGGATGGCATTAAACGGGAAATTAGAGATGCATGCAATAAGGGCACAGCAGCTATCATGGGTGACTTTAATCTACGGGATGGTTTCCTGGACCAATATGTCGAGGAACCAACTAGAGACCAGGCCATCTTAGACTGGGTATTATGTAATGAGAAAGGATTATTTAGCAATCTTGTTGTGCGAGGCCCCTTGGGGCGGAGCGATCATAATATGATAGAATTCTTCATTAAGATGGAGAGTGAAGTAGTTGAATCAGAGACTGGGGTCCTGAATTTAAATAAAGGAAACTATGATGGTATGAGGCGCGAGTTGGGTAGGATTGATTGCGGAATGTTACTCAAAGGGTTGACAGTGGATAGGCAATGGCAAACATTCAAAGATCGCATGGATGAACTACAGAATTTGTTCATCCCTGTTTAGCATAAAAAAAAACAAAAAAGGTGACTCAAACGTGGCTAACAAGGGAAATTAGGGATAGCATAAGATCCAAGGAGAGGACATATAAATGGCCAGAAAAAGCAGTAAACCTGAGGATTGGGAGCAGTTTAGGATTCAGCAAAGGAGGACAAAGGGATTAATTAAGAGGGGGGAAATAGAGTATGAGAGTAAGCTTGCAGGGAACATAAAAGCTGACTGTAAAAGCTTTTATAGGTATGTGAAGAGAAAAAGATTGGTGAAGTCAAGCGTAGGCCCCTTGCAGTCAGAATCAGGGGAATTTATAATGGGGAACAAAGAAATGGAAGACCAATTAAATACATACTTTGGTTCTGTCTTCACAAAGGAAGACACAAATAACCTCCCAGAGATGTCGGGGAACATAGGGTCTAATGAGAGGGAGGAACTGAATGAAATCAGTATTTGTAAGGAAATGGTGTTAGGGAAATTGACGAGATTGAAGGCCGATAAATCCCCAGGGCCTGATAATCTACATCCTAGGGTACTTAAGGAAGTGGCCCTAGAAATAGTAGATGCATTGCTGCTCATCTTCCAAAATTCTATAGACTCTGGAACAGTTCCCATGGATTGGAGGGTAGCTAATGTTACCCCACTGTTCAAAAAAGGTGGTAGAGAGAAAATGGGGAATTATAGACCGGTAAGCCTGACATCGGTAGTGGGAAAAATGCTTGAGTCCATTATAAAAGATGTAATAGCAGAGCACTTGGAAAACAGTGACAGGATCGGGCAAAGTCAACATGGATTTACAAAAGGTAAATCGTGCTTGACTAATCTACTGGAATTTTTTGAGGATGTAACTGGTAGAATAGATACGGGAGAACCAGTGGATGTGGTGTATTTGGACTTTCAGAAGGTTTCGATATGATCCCGCATAAGAGATTAGTGTATAAAGTTAAGGGACATGGGATTGGGGGCAAGGTACTGACTTGGATAGAGAACTGGTTGGCAGACAGGAGGCAAAGAGTTGGAATAAACGGGTCCTTTTCCGAGTGGCAGGCAGTGACTAGTGGGGTACCGCATGGATCGGTGCTAGGACCCCAGCTATTCACAATATATATAAATGATCTAGACAAGGGAACTAGATGTAATATCTTCAAGTTTGCAGACGACACAAAGCTGGGTGGGCGTGTGTGCTGTGAGGAGGATGCAGAGAAACTCCAGTATGATTTGGACAGGTTGGGTGATTGGGCAGATGCATGGCAGATGCAGTATACTGTGGATAAATGCGAGGTTATCCACTTCGGTGGCAAAAACAGGAAGGCAGGTTATTATCTGAATGGCAATAGATTGGGAGAAGGGGAAGTGCAACGAAACCTGGGTGTCCCTGTGCACCAATCGCTGAAGGTAAGCATGCAGGTGCAGCAGGCGTTTAAGAAGGCAAATGGTATGTTGACCTTCGTAGCGAGAGGGTTTGCGTACAGGAACAAGGATGTCTTGCTGCAGTTGTACAGGGCCTTGGTGAGACCACACCTTGAGTATTGTGTGCAGTTTTGGTCGCCTTATCTGAGGAAGGATGTTCTTGCCATGGAGGGATTGTAGCGAAGATTCACCAGACTGATACCTGGGATGGCAGGAATGACGTATGAGGAGAGATTGGGTCGATTGGGCTTATACTCGCTGGAGTTTAGAAGAATGAGAGGGGATCTCATTGAAACTTATAAAATTCTAATAGGACTAGACTGACTAGATGCAGGATGGATGTTCCCGATGGCGGGGGAGTCCAGAACCAGGGGTCACAGTCTAAAGATAAGGGGTAAGCCATTTAGGACAGAGATGAGGAGGAATTTCTTCACCCAGAGAGTGGTGAACCTGTGGCGTTCTCTACCACAGAAGGCAGTTGAAGCCAATTCATTAAATATATTCAAGAAGGAGTTAGATATATTTCTTAAGGCTAAAGGGATCAAGGGATATGGGGAGAAGGCAGGGACAGGGTACTGAGTTTGGATGATCAGCCATGATCTCATTGAATGGCGGAGCAGGCTCGAGGGGCTGAATGGCCTACTCCTGCTCCTATCTTCTATGTTTCTGTTGTCTGCACCAAGGAATCTGCATACATTGAAATAATTAATGCCATAATTCCAGTGTCTCTTTTATAGCTCAAGTATATCAAAAGATATGTAGAACTCACTCATTGCTGAGTCCTGACAATGTGCCTTAACACCAACCTCAGAAAAACACCTCCTCTGCAGAAGTGTCAATTTTTCTATTCCCCACATTAGCCATCTTTATGATTTCACCAAGTGCGGTTGCCTATAGTATGCCTAGGGGCATGAATAGATTAGGGACTGCTCAAACATAAATCATGTAGAACCCTTACGTAGATACATACATAGGAGGTATAGCACGGAAACAGGCTATTCGTTTCAACCAGTCCATGTCGGAATTTACCTTCTACGCAAGCAAATAGTGCTATTCACATTTATCTGCCCTGTTCTCATATTCCCTTTTCCTTCATCCACCTATCCAATCTAACCTGGAATGTTGACATTGTTTCTGCCTCACCACTAACCCTGGAAGTGAATTCCACAGCCTCACAACTATGTAAAGACATATCTTTTGTTCTCTGTTTTAAATCTCTTCAATTTATCATGTTTCTATGGCCCCTTGTTTTGGGCCCATCAACTAATGGAAACAGCAGAAAATGCTGGAAAAACTCAGCAGGCCAGGCAACATCCATGGAGAGAAAATAGAGTCGACGTTTCGGGCCTAAACCTTTTTCAAAACTGGAAAGGAAATGAAATAGATCGAAAGGCAGGGCTGGGAGAGAATAAAAGAAGTGAAGAGACATTAAGAGGTATTCAAAACAAGATGAGATGGTGATAGGACTAGTGGAGACAAAAGACGGCTCTAGATTAGGTGTGAAATGTTCTGGCAGAATGGGAGACAGCTGCCATGTGGGAGAGAAAAAAAGGGGGTGCGGGGGGGAAAGGGCAAAAACAAAGATGTGGATAAAATATAAGCAAAAATGTAATGGGGGCCGAGGTTATGATCTGAAATTGTTGAACTCGATGTTGAGTCCGGAAGATGATCTTCCGATTAGGCACTTTACAGCCTTACGGACTCAACATCGAGTTCAACAATTTCAGATCATAACCTCGGCCCCTATTACATTTTTGCTTATATTTTATCCACATCTTTGTTTTGGCCCTTTCCCCCCCCGCCCCCTTTTTCTCTCTCCCACATGGCAGCTGTCTCCCATTCTGCCAGAACATTTCACACCTAATCTAGAGCCGTCTTTTGTCTCCACTAGTCCTATCACCATCTCGTCTCGTTTTGAATACCTCTTAATGTCTCTTCACTTCTTTTGTTCTCTCCCAGCCCTGCCTTTCGATCTATTTCATTTCCTTTCCAGTTTTGAAAAAGGGGTTAGACCCGAAACGTCCACTCTAATTTCTCTTCATGGATGTTGCCTGGCCTGCTGAGTTTTTCCAGCATTTTCTGTTGTTATTTCGGATTTCCAGCATCTGCAGTATTTTGTTATCGAACTAATGGAAACAGTCTGTTTCTATCTACCCTGTCCCATCCTTTCATAATTTTAAATGCTTCTATCACATTGCCACTTGTTGTTCTAATGAAAAAAAGACCCAATTCTTCAAGTATCCAAAATGAATACACTAGGTGCAACAGCAGCTGCAGAAACCTTAATACTCCCCAGCATTTTTGGCAGGAATCAAATCCTCACATGCTCTCATGGAAATTTTCGAAAGAAGCAAAACAATGCCGCTGAATTTCCTCATTGTCTTCAGCACTTACACCATTGTTAGGCAGTTATCAAAGAGAGTCTTTCATCTCAGAATGGACTGGATTGAATCCATGACCCTGAGGTAAAAAGCCAGCATACTAATCCTCTGTAGATTCCAATCCACAAGTCAATCCATAACTGTCACCAACTAGAGTTTGTCAAAATCAAAATGGCATATGACTTGGAGAGGATTTGTATTCTCATGATCTTGCTGCTCTTGTCTTTCTTGGTGGTAGAGGTTGCAGGGCCAAAGATTTTGTTAAAGTACCTTGGCACACTGTAGCCACAGTGTGCTGGTGGTGGAGAGAGTGTATATTCAGTCCAGTGGAAAGGTCACTGATCAAGTGGACTACTGTCCTGGATGGTGTTGAGCTTTTTGAATGTTGTGACTACAGCTATCCAGGCGAATGGTGAGTATTCCATTACACTCATGGCTTGAATCACATAGGTGATGGAGAGGCTTTGAGGGACAGGAAGTCTTTTTTTTTCTTCTTAGGCAGTCCCTCGGAACTGAGGATGACTTGCTTCCACATTAAAAATGAGTTCGCAGGTGACTGATTAGTCCAATGCGGGACCTACAGTCTCTGTCACAGGTGGGGCAGACGATGGTTGAAGGGACGGGTGTGAACCACTCGTGGCAAACTACACAGTCTCTGCCCTGCTTTTGTCGCCATGTTGTTAATATGACTGGTCCAGTTCTGGTCAGTGGTGACCCCCCAAGGTGCTGATGGTAGGGGACCAAATGAATAGCAATGGTAACCTTTCACGTACATCATTCTGGGCAAGCATATTGTCATAACAGCACAATCTTGACACCTTTTAGTATCGGCACTATTATGGTTAGAATTTGATCTCTGTACACTACATGTGACTAATCTGTGGCTTACTTTTGATTTCCACAAAATATTACTCACATGCTGCCACACAGTATTTTACTGCTTTGATCTTGTGGGTGTTTTGAATGCACTATAATGCATACACAGTGAACATCCAATCATATTGCATCAGCAATAATATTAAGAGCCACTTGTTAAACTGCGAACCATGCACTTAATGAGCTCAAGTCTGTACATCTCTGTGACTGTGCTGCGCAGTGTGCTCACCACTGCTACTTGCTTTTCTGATTTGCTCAGCTGAAGGCGTGGGAAGCCCAGAAGCCCCTGCACTCGCTCGGCCCATCAAACACAAGCCTTCTGTCTTTTGTGAATAAAATGCTATCACCTACATCAAATTATTTTTGTGGGAAGCTTCCTACTGCCCAACTGATGAATCTTATTACCAACTACAAAATACCTATTCCCTGATTCCTGGAGCAATTTAATCACATCACACGCTTAGTTAGCAGTGATAGTTTTCACTCGGATGTTTGGGATCTTACAAAAGCTGATGTTTCATGTTTATCATACCTTAAAAATGTTCATTATTTTGCATTACAAGTAATAAAAAAGTGATGAAGCATATAAGTATTCACAAATTAGAAGATAAATACACACAAGGGAAGCCATTTGGGCCATTACAGCTCATCTGCTTGGAAAGAAAGCCTACATTTCTCAGCTCACACCATCCAGCTTGCTCTTGAATGACTCGAGTGCAGGGAATTTCCTCGCGGGTTCTCCCAATCGGCCGCTATCATTTTGGTGGAAGATCAGTGAAAATGCCGGTTAGACATGTAAACGGGTGTGGTAAACCACTGTATTGTATATTGCCACCTCTGGGTGGCGCTGTGTATGGAGGCATGCCTCAGCTGACTCCACCCACCACTGTGTGGGTTTCGTTCAGACTTGTTCAGTCACTCACGAAGAAGCATGGTCTCTTCTTAGCTAATAAAAGCCTTATTCATCTCTTCTTTCGACTCATCATCTCTTCTTCGACTCATCACCTTTTATGAAGTAATTGATAAGCGTATCAATTTTATTAGCTAAAAGTTAAATGGCGACACCTGAGGAGCAACAACAGCAACGGATACAGCAGACATTGCTGAGAGCCCTCAGACCACCACGCCTGGACCTCGACCCTCAAGATGTGGGTGCATCAGCCAAGTTTGAACACTGGCTGAGCTGCTTTGAATCCTTCCTCGCAATCTCACAGGTTACAGAGGAGGATCACAAACTGAAAATTTTGACCGCCCAGGTGAGCCATCAAGTATATATGCTAATCCGGGACTCTAATACGTACGTGGCGGCCCTCGAGCTACTAAAAGGGCAATATACGCGCCCAGTGAACACAATTTACGCCCGACACCTCTTGGGATCCCGCAGGCAGCAACCGGGAGAATCGGTAGGGGCATTTGCACGGGCGCTACTGGCACTCTGCAGAGACTGCGATTGTAAAGCGGTAACGGCTGTGGAGCACGCGCAGGGACTCGCCTGTGATGCCTTCGTCAGGGGCCTCCAGTCAGACCACACCCGGCAGAGACTGCTAGAAAGCAAGGAACCCGACCTGAAGACGGCCATTGCCCTTGCGCTCTCGTTAGAGGAGGCCCACCGAAACCTCGAGGCATACCCCCGTAACGGCGCCGAGACATGGCAATCGAAACCGTGGGACACGGGACCGCCGCCCCCGGCACCAACCGCTGCAGCGACCCAACCGAGACAGCAGCCTCCGGTAAGAACTGCTTCGATGCCCAGTAACCAGGCCCAAAAATGCTATTTCTGTGGCCAGTTAAAACATCCCAGAGCGCACTGCCCAGCTAAGACAGCTACCTGCTCGGGCTGCGGGAAGAAAGGCCATTACGCTAACGCCTGCAAGGGGAAGCCAGCCAGCAGCGCAGCGTGCGGGCCGTGGGAGCAGCCATCTTATCCGCCATTTTGTGTACCCCCGGCCGCATGGCATCCGCCGCCATCGTATCCAACGCACTCAACCGCCATTTCGTCACCGGAACCGACCACCGTCTCGGCGGATGACTATAGTGACTCACTAAGCCACATACTGGCCTCCGTGACGCTGGATCAAGGCCACCCTCACCATCTATCCAGCTCCATGATGGATATCGCGGTAAACGGCCGCGCCACCAGTTGCCTGATCGACAGCGGGAGCACAGAGAGTTTCGTCCACCCCGACACGGTACGTAGCCACTCCCTCACGATTCTGCCAACGCACCATCGCATTTCTATGGCGTCCAAGTCCCAGTCAATGGACATCAGCGGCTACTGTGTGGTGACCCTGTCAGTAGGGGGCACTGAATATCAAAAATTTAAACTGCTAGTCCTGCCCCGTCTTTGCGCTGCCGTCCTGCTAGGGTTGGATTTTCAGTGCCACCTTAAGAGTGTCACACTAGCATACGGTGGACCCCTCCCCCCACTCACAGTCTGCAACCAACAACTTTTAAATCGCCCGCTGCAAACCACCTGCAGCCTTTCCACATTAAAAGTCCCCCCCCCTCCCCTGTTCGCTAACCTCACCCGCGACTGTAAACCCATCGCTACCAAAAGCAGGCGGTACAGTGCCGGGGACAGAGCTTTTATCAGCTCTGAGGTGGAGCGGCTCTTGAAGGAGGGCATTATCGAAGGTAGCACTAGCCCCTGGCGAGCCCAGGTTGTAGTCGTTAAAACCACTGCAAAACGCCGCATGGTAATCGACTACAGCCAAACCATAAACCGGTACACCCAGCTGGACGCGTACCCCCTCCCTCGCATATCTGATATGGTCAATCAGATTGCGCAATACAAAGTATTCTCCACCATCGACCTTAAGTCAGCGTACCACCAGCTGCCCATCCGCCATGAGGACCGCCAGTATACTGCCTTCGAGGCAAACGGCCGCCTCTACCACTTCCTTAGGGTCCCCTTCGGCGTCACCAACGGGGTTTCGGTCTTCCAAAGGGAGATGGACCGAATGGTTGACCAGAACGCGCTGCGGGCAACCTTCCCCTATTTAGATAACGTCACCATCTGCGGCCACGACCAGCAGGACCACGACGTTAATCTAGCAAATTTCCTCCGTACGGCCCAACGGCTGAACCTAACGTACAATAAGGAAAAATGTATGTTTCACACCAAGCGCCTGGCCATCCTCGGCTGCGTGGTGGAGAACGGAGTCATCGGGCCCGACCCCGACAGAATGCGCCCCCTAATGGAGCTACCCCTTCCCCACTGCCAAAAAGCACTGAAGAGATGCCTGGGGTTTTTCTCCTACTACGCCCAGTGGGTGCCCCTCTATGCAGACAAAGCCAGGCCCCTCATCAAAGCCACCTCCTTCCCCCTGACACCAGAGGCGTGTGCAGCCTTCACTCTTATCAAGAACGATATCGCGAAGGCCGCAATGCACGCGGTGGATGAGTCCATCCCCTTCCAAGTGGAGAGCGATGCCTCCGACTTCGCCCTAGCCGCGACCCTTAACCAGGCGGGCAGACCCGTGGCCTTTTTCTCAAGGACCCTCCAGGGCCCCGAGACGAGACACTCCTCCGTCGAAAAGGAGGCCCAGGCTATTGTAGAAGCGGTGCGTCACTGGAGGCATTACCTGGCCGGGAAACGATTTACCCTGCTCACTGACCAGCGTTCAGTAGCTTTTATGTTTAATAATAAGCAGAGGGGTAAAATCAAGAACGACAAGATCTTGAGGTGGAGAATCGAACTCTCCACCTACAATTATGATATCTTGTATCGGCCAGGGAAACTCAATGAGCCCCCAGATGCCCTATCACGTGGTACATGCGCCAACGCGCAGAGTGATAGGCTGCAGTCCCTCCACAATGACCTCTGCCACCCGGGGGTCACCAGGTTTTTCCATTTTATCAAATCCCGTAACCTGCCCTACTCCATCGAGGAGGTCAGGACCATGACCAAGAGCTGCCAAATCTGCGCCGAGTGCAAACCGCACTTCTATAGGCCGGACAGAGCAAGCCTGATCAAGGCCACCCGCCCCTTCGAACGCCTGAGCGTCGATTTTAAAGGGCCCCTCCCCTCCGCTGACCGCAATGTGTACTTCCTCAACATAGTTGATGAGTACTCCCGTTTCCCCTTTGCCATCCCTTGCCCAGACATGACCAGTACCACGGTCATCAAGTGTCTGAATGACATCTTCGCTCTGTTCGGGTTCCCCAGCTATATACATAGCGACAGGGGCTCATCGTTCATGAGCGACGAACTTCGGCAGTACCTGCTAACAAGAGGTATCGCCACGAGCAGGACCACCAGTTACAACCCCCGGGGGAACGGCCAGGTGGAAAGGGAGAACGCGACGGTTTGGAAGGCAGTCCTCTTAGCACTAAAATCTAAGGGCCTTCCGACCTCCCGCTGGCAGGAGGTCCTCCCTGCAGCGCTTCACTCCATTCGGTCACTGCTTTGTACTGCCACTAATGCGACCCCTCATGAGAAAATGTTCGTTTTCCCCCGGAAGTCTACATCGGGAACCTCACTACCGGCATGGTTGACTTCTCCTGGGCCCGTCCTACTGCGGAGGCACGTGAGGACGCATAAAACGGACCCCCTGGTCGAGCGGGTGCACCTCCTACACGCCAACCCCCAGTATGCCTGGGTGACATACCCAGACGGGCGGGAGGACACGGTCTCCATACGAGATCTCGCACCCTCGGGTACCCCTGAATTACCACCGTTATCCCCCTTACCACCGTTATCCCCCTTACCACTGTTATCCCCCACCACCCCTCCCAACCCAACCCCTGCAGACGGCATGCCAAAGCCCCAGGAATCTTCGCCAACCACCCAGACACCAGACCTGACGTCGGATGCTGCAACACCACCGCCGCCACCACGACGATCAGGACGTCAGACAAGGCCTCCTGATAGACTTAACTTGTAGTACCCTTCACCCCGCCGGACTTCACATTAAACAAGGGGTGAATGTGGTAAACCACTGTATTGTATATTGCCACCTCTGGGTGGCGCTGTGTATGGAGGCATGCCTCAGCTGACTCCACCCACCACTGTGTGGGTTTCGTTCAGACTTGTTCAGTCACTCACGAAGAAGCATGGTCTCTTCTTAGCTAATAAAAGCCTTATTCATCTCTTCTTTCGACTCATCATCTCTTCTTCGACTCATCACCTTTTATGAAGTAATTGATAAGCGTATCAACGGGTTTCCACCAATCTTGTGCTGGAGTTACAGCCGCTGATTGGGAGTGCTCAGGGAAACTCCCAGCGTAAGGGTTTTTCCTCAACTGCTCAAGCCATTCATGTATTTCAAAGTTGGGAAGTTGCTGGATCCCTGAAGTGCAAGCCTTCTGCTTTTTGCTAACAAAACATTGTAGCCAACGTTTGTGGGAAGGGGGAAGACGCAGGTAGGACTTTCAATGCAGTGGCAAGTTGTGGATGTGAAGAGAAGGTTTTCTCTGACAGTTGTAAGCTTTTTATTTCGACTGGCATTAAATTGACAGCAAGACCAATTATTTTGAAACAATTTGGAATAAGTTTATTAAACACAAATCGATTCATCTGATCGGTGTGATCTACCACTTGTTCCAGCCACTTGGAACTATGTACATGGTTCCATTGTCAAGGGGATCATCCCCGTTAGTGTTAGCTGGCCTGGCGTTCTCATGAGTCTCCCCGTCATGGCCTGATATGAGGAGACTCCTGTTGTTTTATAAGGTGTGGACCTCATTACCATTAAGCACATTGGCAGCGGGGTGAGTGGGGTGGTCCGCACACAATTTTTTTAACATTAACTTGAGGGTCCTGTTACCCCTTTTGACCCCTCCGGATGACTGGGGGTGGTGAGCAATATGTAGTTTGTGTTTTATCCCCAACATTTCCTGCAGATGGGTAAAACTCTTACCGATAAAGTGCGAACCTTGATCACTGTCCACTTGTACCAGTACATGATTTAATAATGTTTTGGCTGCTATGATTGTAGTGTTGGAACGGCAGGGGAATGCTTCGATCCATTTAGTGAATTGATCCACCACCACTAGGGCATGCTGAAAATTGCCTTGCGCCTGTGGAAGTGGCCCAATGAAGTCTATCTGGAGGTGAGACCATGGCCCTTGAGGTGGGGGTGCACTTTGAAGCAAGACTCGGTTAGTGCACGTGGGAGGATTGTGCTGCAGGCATGGTAGGCATCGTGCCATATATAGGTTGATTGTTTCCCTCATGGAAGGCCACCAAGCTGTGGATGCTACCTTATAGAAGGTTACCAGGGCCGAATAGTGCCCTGCTGTCGGGTGGGAGTGAAAGAGGGAGAGCAGTCCCTGACCCACCTCTGGTGGAACACACACCACCGGGCAGGCGTTTGGCTTTCTTTTGAACATCAGCAACTGCTCCGCTGAGCCAGGGGCAGTGGCTAGTGTGGTATTGGGGCCAGGCTGTCGGTTGGGGAAGGGGTCTGTCAGGGGCAGTGGCTAGTGTGGTATTGGGGGCCAGGCTGTCGGTTGGGGAAGGGGTCCGTCAGGGACAGTGGCTAGTGTGGTATTGGGGCCAGGCTGTCGGTTGAGGAAGGGGTCTGTCAGGGGCAGTGGCTAGTGTGGTATTGGGGGCCCAGGCTGTCGGTTGGGGAAGGGGTCTGTCAGGGACAGTGTCTAGTGTGGTATTGGGGGCCAGGCTGTCGGTTGGGGAAGGGGTCCGTCAGGGGCAGTGGCTAGTGTGGTATTGGGGCCAGACTGTCGGTTGGGGAAGGGGTCCGTCAGGGGCAGTGGCTAGTGTGGTATTGGGGCCAGACTGTCGGTTGGGGAAGGGGTCTGTCAGGGACGGCGTCTAGTGTGGTATTGGGGGCCCAGGCTGTCGGTTGGGGAAGGGGTATGTCAGGGACAGTGGCTAGTGTGGTATTGGGGGTCCAGACTGTTGGTTGGGGAAGGGGTCTGTCAGGGGCAGTGGCTAGTGTGGTATTGGGGCCAGACTGTCGGTTGGGGAAGGGGTCTGTCAGGGGCAGTGGCTAGTGTGGTATTGGGGGCCCAGGCTGTTGGTTGGGGAAGGGGTCTGTCAGGGACAGTGTCTAGTGTGGTATTGGGGGCCCAGGCTGTTGGTTGGGGAAGGGGTCTGTCAGGGGCAGTGGCTAGTGTGGTATTGGGGCCAGGCTGTCGGTTGAGGAAGGGGTCTGTCAGGGGCAGTGGCTAGTGTGGTATTGGGGGCCAGGCTGTCAGTTGGGGAAGGGGTCCGTCAGGGGCAGTGGCTAGTGTGGTATTGGGGGCCAGGCTGTCGGTTGGGGAAGGGGTCTGTCAGGGACAGTGTCTAGTGTGGTATTGGGGCCAGGCTGTCGGTTGGGGAAGGGGTCTGTCAGGGATAGTGTCTAGTGTGGTATTGGGGCCAGGCTGTCGGTTGAGGAAGGGGTCCGTCAGGGACAGTGGCTAGTATGGTATTGGGGGCCCAGACTGTCGGTTGGGGAAGGGGTCTGTCAGGGGCAGTGGCTAGTGTGGTATTGGGGGCCCAGGCTGTCGGTTGGGGAAGGGGTCTGTCAGGGGCAGTGGCTAGTGTGGTATTGGGGGCCCAGGCTGTTGGTTGGGGAAGGGGTCTGTCAGGGGCAGTGGCTAGTGTGGTATTGGGGGCCCAGGCTGTTGGTTGGGGAAGGGGTCTGTCAGGGGCAGTGGCTAGTGTGGTATTGGGGGCCCAGGCTGTCAGTTGAGGAAGGGGTCTGCCTTCCTCGTGCCAGGTGATTACAATGGCGTATGGCCAGTACTGCTGCTGCAGGGATTTTAAATCTAGGTGATCTGTTGGGGAGCCCTTGCTGTAAAGTCCGCGCCTCAATAATACACGGACTTCGGGAGAACAGTTTAACAGGTACTTTACTGAACAAGAGGCAGCTTGAAACTGAAATTACAGAAGCCTGCTAGGGCCTTTTATACAGGGGTGGTCACTGCCGGTACTGCAGTCTAAGACCAGTTATTCCCTTAAAGGTACATACAAAACAATTCCTCCCCTTTTAGATAAACAGAACATAACATTCATTTAACAACTAAATAATAACTAATTACAATTACAATTTTCTCAGTACTATATACATCAACTGAAATAGTCATTTATAAGTTCAGTCTTTGAGGAGGCTTCCTGATCCGGACTGGATAGCGCCTTTCTCGAGTATCCTGTTCTGGCGGTGGAGTCAATTCTGGCTCATTGTCATTGGTTGGTTCATCAGCTTCCAATACCCCTGCTTCTGAGGTAGACGCAATCTGTACTTCGGGCTCATTACCAGGTGCACATGCTTGTGGTACAGGTTTGGCTTGTTCCTGTGACTCTAGAATCTGGTCAGCATGGCGTCTCACGATGCTCTCTCCAACGTCCACTGTGTACATTAGTGGTCCCTGCTGTGTGCATATCGTGCCTGGCTGCCATTTTTCTGTTCGGTAGTCGCGGGCCAAGACTGGTTGCCCTATCTTGAAGCTCCTGGTTGGCTTCTCATTTATGTGCTGGAACTGCTTATCCTCAACATCTCGTCTTATGTTTGGTTTGAGCAAATCCAAGCAACATCTTAGTCTCCGGTTGAAAAACAGTACGGCTGGAGTTTGGTTGGTTACTGCATGTGTCACATGTAAGCAAACAGGAAGTTATCCACCTTGTGTTGCTGTGGTATGTCGTCATGATACATTGCCTTTATGGCCTTTTTAAAGGTCTGAACAAACCTCTCAGCCAATCCATTTGTGGCTGGATGATGTGGGGCAGATGTGTAATGTTTCACCCCATTATTCTTCAGGAACCTCCGGAAATCCTCAGACACAAACTGTGGGCCATTGTCGGAACAGATCTGTTCTGGCAACCCATTCCTGGCGAAGATGGTCCTTAGGACTGCAATAGTTTTCTCCGTGGTGGTGGAGGACATTTTAATGACCTCTGGCCATTTCGAATAGGCGTCCACAGCGATTAGAAACATTGAGTCCATAAATGGACCAGCGAAATCAATGTGTACCCATTGCCATGGAGATGAGGGCCACTCCCATGGATGTAGCGGGGCCTGTGGTGGAGCGTTTTGGACCTTCTGGCATCCTGTGCATCTCTTGGTCATATCCTCGAGTTCTTTATCGATTCCCGGCCACCACACAAATGCCCTGGCTAGGCTCTTCATTTTTACCCCTCCCAGATGACCCTCGTGAAGCTCATTGAGTACTCTATCTCTCAACTTGGGTGGAATTACCACTCGGGATCAACACAGCAAGGTTCCCCGGCACACTGACAGCTGTTCCCTCCTTGGCGAGAATGCTGGCAACAGTGAGTCGCCATATGCTGGCCATCCCTTCAGCGTCAAATCATAGACCCGAGAGAGTGTCGGGTCATTTCGGGTTTCCTTCTCAATACTTGCGTTTGTAACAGGCAAACATTCGACTATGGTCGCATGGAATATCTCCACCGGGTCCACTGCAGGTGCTTCTTCCGCCGTAGGCAACGGTAGGCGCGACAGCCCATCAGCGCTTCCATGTTGTTTCGGACCTTTGTACTCTATGTCATACTGATGTGCCCCTAGAAAAAGTGACCATCTTTGCAGCCGTTGCGCCGTCATCACCGGAACGCCCTTCTTTGGGTTAAAAATTGAGACCAGGGGTTGATGATCAGTCAGTAGGGTGAATTTCTGCCCGTGCAGATAGTGATTGAACTTCTTCACCCCCCACACCAGGCTGAGGGCCTCCCTGTCAATCTGGGCGTAGTTACGCTCGGCTGAGGTTAGCGAGCGCAATGCAAAGGCTATTGGCCTCTCTGAACCGTCACTGAATTTGTGTGACAGCGCCGCTCCAATGCCGTAAGGTGACGCATCACATGCCAACCGAATCGGTAGTGTTGGGTTGTAGTGGGCCAATACTTCTTTTGAAGTGATTTGGCATTTACATTCCTGAAAGGCATGCTTACACTCATCACTCCATTTCCATGTTACACCAGCTTGAAGGAGGGCGTTCAGTGGGTGCAGAATTGTAGATAAATTCGGCAAGAACTTATGGTAGTAGCTCACCAACCCGAGGAACGACCTCAGTTGCGACACATTTTCTGGTGCTGGAGCCTTGACTACAGCCTCAATCTTGTCCGGCGACTTATGCAACCCTTCCTCATCAATCATGTGGCCACAATACGAGATTTGTCTCCTGAAGAACTCGCATTTGGGACGGTTGGCTCGTAACCCATATTCCTGCAATCTCGTGAGCACCTGTTCCAGGTTGGCAAGGTGTTCATTGTCATTTTCGCCCATAACCAGGATGTCGTCCAAATAACACTGGGTCCCCGGGATCCCTTGCAGGACTTGTTCCATCGCCCTCTGCCAAATAGCCGGGGCCGATGCTACCCCGCATACCAGTCGATTGTACTGGTAAAGGCCTTTGTGAGTGTTTATCGTGAGGTATTTCCTAGATGCTTCTTCCACCTCCATTTGTAGATACGCTTGAGCCAGGTCAATCTTTGTAAAACGATTCCCTCCAGATAGTGAGGCGAAAATATCTTCTATCCGCGGAAGCGGATACTGTACTGTGTGCAGGACTGGGTTCACAGTCACCTTGAAGTCCCCACAGATGCGAACCTTCCTTGGCTCCCCAGGTGTGCTGCTCAATGCTTTCTTCATTACAGGAACGATGGGTGTGGCCCACTCGCTCCAGTCCACCTTAGACAGCATCCCCGAACGCTCCAGACTCTCCAGTTCAGCTTCCACAGCTGGGCGTATCGCGTATGGCACCGGTCTGGCCTTGAAAAATTTTGGGGTTGCGTTATCCTCAATCTTTATGGTTGCCTTTACTCCTTTTAGAGTCCCAAGTCCTTGTTGGAACACCTCTTCCGCGTCAGATAGAATTGGTGACAGACGTCCAGGTGTGACTTCATCATCTTTTTTGTCAGTCACAGTTAGTGCCAGAATGGAATGCCAATCCAATTGTAGTCTTCGGATCCATTCACGTCCCAATAATGGTGGTCCTCCATCTCGTAGTATATATATGTATAGTTTCTGTGTTTCCTTTCCGTTATTTTCAACTGGCACCCTTATTTTTCCTCTGGGGTAGACCTTTTGCCCCATGTATGTCTTCAATACAATGGACGTGTCCTTTAAGAGTATGTGTGAGAATAGCCGCTCATAGTCTCGTCGATTCATGACAGTTAGGGCTGATCCTGTGTCCAATTCCATCTTCACTAGGGACCCTGCTATCATGAGGGTGACCCAAATGGTTCGGTGATCTTCTTTTGTGATCACGTTGTGTAACTTTAAACAACTTAGTCGCCTGCTCCCGGAGTCATTATCACTCTCCTGATCTTCTGAACTACTATCTGTCAGTTTCTTTACTTTCCTGTACTGTTCCTTAGTAGTTCTTGTCGTGTTGGTCTTCTTTCCCGACCTGCAGACTCTTGCTATATGTCCCATTTTCCCGCATTGCCTGCATATTTTGTCTTTAAACCAGCAGTCCTTCTGCTCATGGGTTGTTCTGCCGCAGCGATAGCACTTTTCGGCTCCATACGCCATTTCGTTAGCGCTGTATTCTTGTGGTTTCTGTTGTATTTCCGCAGCTCCCCGTGCTGCTGCTTCGTAGGATACTGCCACGCTGAAAGCCTGTTCTAGCGTCAGGTCCTTTTTTGAAAGTAGTCGTTTCTGGGTTCCTTCACTCTGGAGCCCGCAGACAAACTTATCCCGTAAGGTGTCTGCCAGTCCTGCTCCGAACTGGCAGTGCTTCGATAACTTGCGTCGTTCCGTAAGATAGTCAGCATTGCTCTCATCTTTGTGCTGGTTTCTTTTATGGAACTTGAATCTTTCTGCTATCAGCAGTGGTGTAGGGCTTAGATGTTCCTGTAAGATATGAACAATCTCCTCAAAACTTTTTTCCATTGGTTTAGCTGGGGTAATTAAATTCCGCAATAGGCCGTACGTACTCGCACCCATCAGATTTAATAATACTGACGCCCTCTTTCCATCTGCCACCTCATTTGCCTTGCAGTACACTTCAATTCTTTCCACATACGTGGTCCAATCTTCTACCTCGTTGTCGAAAGCAGTGATACTGCCACTTTTCGGCATCTTGGGCGATTTGAAATGGCGCCTCCCGCGCTTTTGCTTCTTCCCCAATGGAATAAAATGGCACCTCCCGCCCTTTTGCTTCTTCCCCAACGGGATAAAATGGCGCCTCCCGCGCTTTTGCTTCTTCCCCTTACTGCCACGCTGCTCCTAGCATTCTACGGGGTAATGGCGGCGACCCGCAGCTTCGGCGCGTCTCGCTTTCCTTCCCCCCCCGTTTAGTTTCTCTCCGCTGTCCTGTTCTCGAGCACCGACCGCGCCCTGTGCGCTCCACCCTCTCTCTCTTGTTTTCTTTTCCCGGCGATGCTGCGCGGCCCGATTTGTGGAGCCGCTCGATCGAGCTTGAGCCCGCCGCAGTCCGGAAGGGTCAGCGCGCTACCTGCTACCAGCACGATTCGCTGGAACCACAGTCTCTCCCGCAATTCTCCAAACACCGATGGATTCTTTGGGCGGTTGCCCTCGGTCGACGCCCGTTGCTCAGACTACGACCTTCCAGGACCTTCCTTTCAGGCGAGATCCCCGTGAGATGATGCCACACTGCAGGTGAGTTCGAACTTACTCGTCGCCACTGTAAAGTCCGCACCTCAATAATACACGGACTTCGGGAGAACAGTTTAACAGGTACTTTTCTGAACAAGAATCAGCTTGAAACTGAAACTACAGAAGCCTGCTAGGGCCTTTTATACAGGGGTGGTTACTGCCGGTACTGCAGTCTAAGACCAGTTATTCCCTTAAAGGTACATACACAACACTTGCTAACAGCATTGCAGGGCTCAAGAACTATATCCTCTATCTCCCCAACAATCGCAGCATCCTTGGCTGCCCTGTCTGCTCTGGAATTTCCCTCATTATGTGGACCCCCTTTTCTATGGGCTGCTACCTTTCCTATGAAGCACGGCTGGGATAGCTGTTTAAGATATGACCAGAGTGACCAGAGCAGGCATAACCAGGGCCCAAGGACCAGGGCTTTACCGTCTATTGTACGGTAGTCATTTTTGTGGTATAGGGGCAAGGAGAGCATGGTATTTATAGCATAGGCACAATCGGACCAAATAGTCACGGGTCTATCTGAGGTTTCTTTCACGGCGGTTAGAAGTGCGGCGATTTCTGCATATTGTGAGGGCTGTCAGTTGCAACATCGCTGGATGGTTCTCTCTGGCAATACCACAGCATACCCGGTGTGGGGGATCCCTCGATGTGGTATGAGGACCCATCGACATAGACATCTGGGGCTCCCTGTATGGGCTCTTTCTGCACAGGATGGGTCTCAAAGTTAATCAGGGGTAGCGGACATTCATGCAGTTCCCCCCTCATAAACCAGAAATTGTGGCAGCAATGTGGTGGGTTTGGAAATGATACCAATGTCTCTTTCCATAAATTCCAATGTCCATTTGCTGAGGCGCTGCGAGGAAACGAGCGAATCTCCAGGTTTCATCAGTAGGTTCAGAGGTGTGTGAGCGCTGTGAAGGATGGTAGCTTGTAGCCCAGAAATAAAGGTAAAATGATGGACCGCACAGAAGACGGCCAGCAGGTGGTGCTCACACGTGGTATACATCTTTTCTGCTCCCTGCAGGATTGGAGACGCATATGCAATGGGTTGTAGTCGATTAGCTCGCGTTTGGCACAGAACTGCGACAAGGCTTTGTTCTGTGGCCCCGACCTCCAAATGGAAGGGCTGTGTGGGATCTGGAGGAATCAGACATGCGGCCTGTATCACTGCAGTTTTTAATTTGGCCACGGACTGGGTGTGAGCATCAGTCCATGCTGGGCGTATGTCATCACCCTGCAGTTTTATCAAATCATACAGGGGCTCTGCAAAGCCTGGGATAAAGTTCCTTTTGTACACCACCAAACCCAAGAATGATCGTAGGGCTGTTTTGGAAGTGGGTAATGGTAGTCGCTGTATTATCTCCACCTTGTGGGAGTCAGGGGATGATCCCTTTGGAGAAATGGACACTCCCAGAAAGGTGACCTGTTCTTTTACCAACTGAGCCTTATGGGGATTCACCTTTAGTCCCGCCTGAGCCAACAATGTCAACAGTTCGTGCAAAGGGGACAGATGCTCCTGCATGTTATCGGTTGCCAGCAGTAGATCGTCTACGTACTGTAGCAAGCAGGTGGTGTGGGAAAAGTCTTTTAAAACTGCAGCCATTGTTGTGTGGAAGATTATGGGGGCATTGTGGAACCCCTGAGGCAGGCATGTCCAGGTGTAGCTCTGGTCCTCAAATGTGAACACGAATTTGTACTGGTCCTCCCTTTTAACAGGGATACTCCAGAATCCATTGGTGATGTCGAGGGTCGAGAAGTATTTGGAACCAGCAGGAATTTGAGATAATATGGTGGGAGCTTCTCTTACTACCGGTGAGCAGGCTGGCGTTACAGGATTTAACTTTCTGTAATCATTAGTCAGTCGCCAGCTGCTATCAGGCTTTTTAACCGGCCATGTGGGTGAATTGGTTGTGAAAGTGCCTGTCCTAACAACACCCTGCTCGACTAGGGATTTTATGGTGTCTCGGATGTAAGGGTGACTCTCCCTTGGGATGGGGTACTGTTTAGTGAATGAATGGGGGGGGTCCCACAATAGACTCTTCGCCTGCCATTTTTCCACAATAGTGCATGCATGTGGCAAACACCTTTTCTGAATTATTTTTGCCACAGCTTCATTTTCGCTCCCCGGAGGGTCATACTCGGATGGCTTTTTAATAGCAAAAATAAAGTGAGCATCTGAAATTTCTGTCACTTTTGCATTATTTCTCAATCCCATCCAAACACAATCCCGATTATAATCTATTACCGCGTCATACTGATCCAAAACATCAGTCCCTAAAATTCCCCTTCCGTCAGGGGTGGTCATCAGAATCGGCGCTGGGGCCTTACAGGTGAGGCCTCCCAACTGAAGTTCAGAGGCCTTCCCTGTATACGCGGTGGTTGTATCACCAATAAACCCTTTAAGGGCCGTACAACCCTTGCCCGTCGCTGCATGGTGTTCAGGGTATGGGGTGTGGATGGTGGTAACGGCTGAGCCAGTGTCGGGGTATGGGGTGTGGGTGATGGTAACGGCTGAGCCAGTGTCGGGGTATGGGGTGTGGGTGATGGTAACGGCTGAGCCAGTGTCGGGGTATGGGGTGTGGATGGTGGTAACGGCTGAGCCAGTGTCAGGGTATGGGGTGTGGATGGTGGTAACGGCTGAGCCAGTGTCAGGGTATGGGGTGTGGATGATGGTAACGGCTGAGCCAGTGTCAGGGTATGGGGTGTGGATGATGGTAACGGCTGAGCCAGTGTCAGGGTATGGGGTGTGGATGGTGGTAACGGCTGAGCCAGTGTCAGGGTATGGGGTGTGGATGGTGGTAACCGCTGAGCCAGTGTCAGGGTATGGGGTGTGGATGGTGGTAACCGCTGAGCCAGTGTCAGGGTATGGGGTGTGATTGGTGGTAACGGCTGAGCCAGTGTCAGGGTATGGGGTGTGGGTGATGGTAACGGCTGAGCCAGTGTCAGGGTATGGGGTGTGGATGGTGGTAACGGCTGATCCAGTGTCGGGGTATGGGGTGTGGGTGATGGTAACGGCTGAGCCAGTGTCGGGGTATGGGGTGTGGGTGATGGTAAAGGCTGAGCCAGTGTCGGGGTATGGGGTGTGGGTGATGGTAACGGCTGAGCCAGTGTCAGGGTATGGGGTGTGGATGATGGTAACGGCTGAGCCAGTGTCAGGGTATGGGGTGTGGATGGTGGTAACGGCTGAGCCAGTGTCAGGGTATGGGGTGTGGATGGTGGTAACCGCTGAGCCAGTGTCAGGGTATGGGGTGTGGATGGTGGTAACCGCTGAGCCAGTGTCAGGGTATGGGGTGTGATTGGTGGTAACGGCTGAGCCAGTGTCAGGGTATGGGGTGTGGGTGATGGTAACGGCTGAGCCAGTGTCAGGGTATGGGGTGTGGATGATGATAACGGCTGAGCCAGTGTCAGGGTATGGGGTGTGGATGATGGTAACGGCTGAGCCAGTGTCAGGGTATGGGGTGTGGATGGTGGTAACGGCTGAGCCAGTGTCAGGGTATGGGGTGTGGATGATGGTAATGGCTGAGCCAGTGTCGGGGTATGGGGTGTGGATGATGGTAACGGCTGAGCCAGTGTCAGGGTATGGGGTGTGGATGATGGTAACGGCTGAGCCAGTGTCAGGGTATGGGGTGTGGATGGTGGTAACGGCTGAGCCAGTGTCAGGGTATGGGGTGTGGATGGTGGTAACGGCTGATCCAGTGTTATGGTATGGGGTGTGGATGATGATAACGGCTGAGCCAGTGTCAGGGTATGGGGTGTGGATGATGGTAATGGCTGAGCCAGTGTCGGGGTATGGGGTGTGGATGATGGTAACGGCTGAGCCAGTGTCAGGGTATGGGGTGTGGATGATGGTAACGGCTGAGCCAGTGTTGGTGTATGGGGTGTGGATGATGGTAACGGCTGAGCCAGTGTTGGTGTATGGGGTGTGGATGATGGTAACGGCTGAGCCAGTGTCGGGGTATGGGGTGTGGATGATGGTAACGGCTGAGCCAGTGTCGGGGTATGGGGTGTGGATGATGGTAACGGCTGAGCCAGTGTCAGGGTATGGGTTGTGGATGGTGGTAACGGCTGAGCCAGTGTCAGGGTATGGGGTGTGGATGATGGTAACGGCTGAGCCAGTGTCAGGTAATGGGGTGTGGGTGATGGTAACGGCTGAGCCAGTGTCAGGGTATGGGGTGTGGATGGTGGTAACGGCTGAGCCAGTGTCAGGGTATGGGGTGTGGATGGTGGTAACGGCTGAGCCAGTGTCAGGGTATGGGGTGTGGATGGTGGTAACGGCTGAGCCAGTGTCGGTGTATGGGGTGTGGATGATGTTAACGGCTGAGCCAGTGTCAGGGTATGGGGTGTGGATGGTGGTAACGACTGAGCCAGTGTCAGGGTATGGGGTGTGGATGATGGTAACGGCTGAGCCACTGTCAGGGTATGGGGTGTGGATGGTGGTAACGGCTGAGCCAGTGTTCAGGGTATGGGGTGTGGATGGTGGTAACGGCTGAGCCAGTGTCAGGGTATGGGGTGTGGATGGTGGTAACGGCTGAGCCAGTGTCGGGGTATGGGGTGTGGATGGTGGTAACGGCTGAGCCAGTGTCCGGGTATGGGGTGTGGATGGTGGTAAAGGCTGAGCCAGTGTCAGGGTATGGGGTGTGGATGGTGGTAACGGCTGAGCCAGTGTCGGGGTATGGGGTGTGGATGGTGCTAACGGCTGAGCCAGTGTCGGGGTATGGGGTGTGGATGATGGTAACGGCTGAGCCAGTGTCGGGGTATGTGGTGTGGATGGTGGTAACGGCTGAGCCAGTGTCGGGGTATGGGGTGTGGATGGTGGTAACGGCTGAGCCAGTGTCCGGGTATGGGGTGTGGATGGTGGTAACGGCTGAGCCAGTGTCAGGGTATGGGGTGTGGATGGTGGTAACGGCTGAGCCAGTGTCGGGTATGGGGTGTGGATGGTGCTAACGGCTGAGCCAGTGTCAAGGTGTGGGGTGTGGATGGTGGTAACGGCTTAGCCAGTGTCAGGGTATGGGGTGTGGATGATGGTAATGGCTGAGCCAGTGTCAGGGTATGGGGTGTGGATGATGGTAACGGCTGAGCCAGTGTCGTGGTATGGGGTGTGGATGATGGTAACGGCTGAGCCAGTGTCGGGATATGGGGTGTGGATGGTGGTAACGGCTGAGCCAGTGTCAGGGTATGGGGTATGAATGATGGTAACGACTGAGCCAGTGTTCAGGGTATGGGGTGTGGATGATGGTAACGGCTGAGCCAGTGTTGGGGTATGGGGTGTGGATGGTGGTAACGGCTGAGCCAATGTCAGGGTATGGGGTATGAATGATGGTAACGGCTGAGCCAGTGTTCAGGGTATGGGGTGTGGATGATGGTAACGGCTGAGCCAGTTTCGGGGTATGGGGTGTGGATGATGGTAACGGCTGAGCCAGTGTCGGGGTATGGGGTGTGGATGATGGTAACGGCTGAGCCAGTGTCGGGGTATGGGGTGTGGATGGTGGTAACGGCTGAGCCAGTGTCAGGGTATGGGGTGTGGATGGTGGTAACGGCTAAGCCAGTGTCGGGGTATGGGGTGTGGGTGATGGTAACGGCTGAGCCAGTGTCGGGGTATGGGGTGTGGATGGTGGTAATGGCTGAGCCAGTGTCGGGGTATGGGGTGTGGATGGTGGTAACGGCTGAGCCAGTGTCAGGGTATGGGGTGTGGATGGTGGTAACGGCTGAGCCAGTGTCAGGGTATGGGGTGTGAATGATGGTAACGGTTGAGCAAGTGTCGGGGTATGGGGTGTGGATGATGTTAACGGCTGAGCCAGTGTCAGGGTATGGCGTGTGGATGGTGGTAACGGCTGAGCCAGTGTCAGGGTATGGGGTGTGGATGGTGGTAACGGCTGAGCCAGTGTCAGGGTATGGGGTGTGGATAGTGGTAACGGCTGAGCCAGTGTCAGGGTATGGGGTGTGGATGATGGTAACGGCTGAGCCAGTGTCAGTGTATGGGGTGTGGATGATGGTAACGGCTGAGCCAGTGTCAGGTTATGGGGTGTGGATGGTGGTAACGGCTGAGCCAGTGTCAGGGTATGGGGTGTGGATGATGGTAACGGCTGAGCCAGTGTCGGGGTATGGGGTGTGGATGATGGTAACGGCTGAGCCAGTGTCGGGGTATGGGTTGTGGATGGTGGTAACGGCTGAGCCAGTGTCAAGGTATGGGGTGTGGATGGTGGTAACGGCTTAGCCAGTGTCAGGGTATGGGGTGTGGATGATGGTAACGGCTGAGCCAGTGTCGGGGTATGGGGTGTGGATGGTGGTACCGGCTGAGCCAGTGTCGGGGTATGGGGTGTGGATGGAGGTAACGGCTGAGCCAGTGTCGGGGTATGGGGTGTGGATGGTGGCAACGGCTGAGCCAGTGTCAGGGTATGGGGTGTGGATGATGGTAACGGCTGAGCCAGTGTTCAGGGTATGGGGTGTGGATGGTGGTAACGGCTGAGCCAGTGTCGGGGTATGGGGTGTGGATGGTGGTAACGGCTGAGCCAGTGTCAGGGTATGGGGTATGAATGATGGTAACGGCTGAGCCAGTGTTCAGGGTATGGGGTGTGGATGATGGTAACGGCTGAGCCAGTTTCGGGATATGGGGTGTGGATGATGGTAACGGCTGAGCCAGTGTCGGGGTATGGGGTGTGGATGATGGTAACGGCTGAGCCAATGTCAGGGTATGGGGTGTGGATGGTGGTAACGGCTGAGCCAATGTCAGGGTATGGGGTGTGGATGGTGGTAACTGCTGAGCCAGTGTTGATAAGCATAATCTGCTGCTTGCCCCCTTTTAAGACAACAAGGACGACTGGTGTCCCACTACTATCATGTCAGAACCCCACTTCCGACAAATATTTGGGGGCCAAACCCTGTCATAGGGTGGATCCTTGGAAGGGTCCCTCCAATGGTTATGCATTGACGATAGGATTTTGCATTCCCAATGGGTGTGCATTGGCGATTGCATGCACCGGTAAATGATTTTGTATCTCCCCTGTGACAATTTGGGCTTTCATGAGGGTTATCAACTGGTCCAATCATTGATCCGTCCCAGAGGGCTTGGATTCGTCCTTTTTTAGAAGGATAACTAACTGAGCCAATTGTTGTTCCATCCCAGAGGGTTTGGGTTCATCCCTCGGGAGATATCTATGCATTGCATCGTGTCCGGTGCCCGTCTGGGTCTCCTGCAGTGTTTTGCTAGGTGACCTTCCTTCTTACAATTAAAGCACTGTCCCCTAAAGGGGTAATACCTAGATCCCTCCACCGCTGACACTGGTTTCTTTGCGGTGGATGGTGACTTCACCTTTAACTAGTCTTTTACCATCTCCCAGGCTCTTTGAACGTTAGTCTCTATAGCTGTCCACTGATCGGTGGGCCTCACAGCTATGCCCAGGGTAGTTTTAACTAAAGAGTGGAATTGGGTCAGGAACATCATTTTGAATTGTTCCTGATTCTTTCCTGCTGCAGCATTTGCGGGTGCCTGGTTCTGGGTACATTCATAGATATTTTACAGGCGATTACTGAAGGCCCTAGGAGTCTCATCTGGGCACTGTTTGGTCTGACTAAGCATAGCCACTAAGTTTAAGTTTTGGATCCCGAAGTGGTTTAGGATCTCGGTCACGACTGCATCGGTCGCTGTGCCACGCTGGAGGATCGCGTCTGGCAGATTATTCTTTAAAGAAATGGAACAGGCCAAGAGGAGGACGACTCATGTTAAGTCTCCCTCTTCTAACTCGGGGTGACCCCTCCTGAAATCTGCCCACCTCTTATTAACTACCAGTGGGTCGTCCCCATCATTAATGGGCCCCAAGTCATGGCTACACGCCATGGTGTCGGCACCAGATATGGGCCGTGAGTCGGTATGGTTACTAGTGATGTGACAATGCACATTACGCAGCAAAGAGGTGGTCACTACTGCTACGGTTGGCCCTTGTGTCTCCAAGGTATCCCATCCTTCACCACCCTCCTGGGGATTATACTGACTTCCTTCCTCTTCCCAATCTGTCTCCCCCTCGTCCCCTTCTGTTGTCTCTGTTATGGCTCCCCGTGTTACTGTGGATACTAGGGCCTGTTGCTGCCCTAATTTACTCTTTAGCTGCGCTATTTCTAGGTGGCACCGGGAGTGGTCTGCCTCCCTATGTGGCTTCTTAATTGCTTCCCTTAATGTCCCCCTAATGTCTTCTACTTCCTGCATTGGCATTTTAATAACTTTTTGTGTCAGTGCTATTGTAAAAAATTATGTAAATTTTGCTTTAAAAGACAACCCTTAAATATAACTCTTCTTTCCAAATCCTTTCTGTGGAATAATGTGAAAAAAATCCTGAAACATCGACTTAATTGGACTTTTAACAAATTCAGCAGCAGTTACCCACAGACTCTGTACTAATACTGCAGACGCCAGGGAGGAATTTGGTAAATGCACAGAACAAGACAATAATGGACTATTGCTCACATCAGAACCCTTGCTTTACCCATGGGTTAAATTGAGGGCGGAATTTCTAACCAGTGGAATTTTATCCAATTAATTTCAAGATTAGGTTCTGTAGCCTCTCTGCTGGTGCCCCATTTGAACATGGCTGATATGGAAAAAACCTAGAAGGAAACAATTATTCTGTGATCTTAAAGCAACCCTTGAGATTTACAGCAAGATAATCTGAGACAAATGAGATACAGTCTACTTCTGTTAATTCAGTCTTTTTTGTTCAAAAAATCAAATTATCCAGTAATTAAAATTAAGCAACTCTAATAAAACAAGCGTTTTGTGCTTGGAAAAAAATGAATTAATGGGAAATTCAAATTAAGTGAGTTTGAATTATAAGGAGTAGACTGTATATTGATAAGATGGTGGAATGAGCAAGAAAGTGGCTGATGGAATTCTAAGTGTGAGGTGGTACATTTTAGTAAAAAATCTAAATGTAATAGTTATACTTTGAATGGGGGAAGATTGGGTGATGTGGAAGAGCAGAGGAACAGCACATCAAGTGGATAAGGCCATTAAAACAGGCTAATGGAATACTGGGTTTCATGGGAAGAGGTATAGATAGAAATGTTAAGATGTAATGGTAAATCTGCATAAAACTATAGTTGGAGTACTGCATGCTGTTTTGGGCTCCGCACTATAGGAAAGATGGTGGGGCAATAAAGAGGGTACAGCACAGATTTACCAGGATGCTGTCTGGTACAAGGAAATACAAATAGAGTTGGAAAAACTGGGGATGTATTCATTAGAACAGAGGAAATGATGGGATAATTTTATAAAGGTGCACGCTCGACTGATGTCACGGTCTGTGGGGTGTAGGAGATCGTGGCGGTAGTGTTTAGCACCGCCGCAAAATGTCTGGTCAATTTCGCGAGTGGCGCAAACATCGCCGCGCCCGAGCACTAGTTGCTTTGTGACCCATTAGCGCCCTCTTAAGGCGCTAATGGGAGGTGCAAAGCAACCGAATTTCCCCCCCCACAATGTCTACAAGGCTAGCTTCATCCATCAACCTAGCAACCTCCTTGCAGAATTCAACCCGGTTGGTAAGACAATGTATAATTGCATATAAAGGTAAGGAAATGATGTTGAAATTATAGAAGGCATTTGTTAGGCGACAGCTGGAATATTGCATGCAGTTCTGGGTACCACAGTATAGGAAGGCTAGTAGAGCCATGGAAATTGTACAGTAAAGATTCACTGTAATCATATACCAAGAATGAGAAGTTATAAAGAAAGGCTCAAAAGGTGGGTCTTTTTCACTGGAATAGAGAAGGTTAAAGAAAACCTAATAGAAATGTTCAAAATCTTGAAAAGCTTTGAGAAGGTAAATAGTGGAAGGTTGGTAACAAGGGGTAATAAACTCAGTGTTATCACAAGAAGAACAAAATGGGAAGTTAAAATAATCTTTTCTAGACATAGAGTTATTTAGAACATGAAGTACTTTACCACAAGTGACTATTGAGGCAATGACTATAACATCGATTGAAAAGAAATTGGTAAGTATTTGAAAATAAAAAATAGAAGAGGATCTGGAAAATGGGATCAGATCATTTGCTTCAGTTGAAAGTGGCACAATAATTTAACCAGCAATCTCATACAGATCATTAAAAAAATGCTTTTGAAGCATGAAATAACCGACATTTATATTCAGACTCTCCCAAACGTTATCGTGTGAGGGTAAGCAACATATGTCACGGTCTATTTATTTGGTCTTCTTTACACAATGCTCTGTAATCCTTGCCTGAAGCACAATGACACACCACATAGTATAGAACGCAATAAACTTTTGAACAACAGACTCTCGGCGCAAAACTCAGATCCGTAGTGCCCCTTTTTTGGGCGCTACGAGTGCCTTTAGAGCTCCAAAATGGCGTCTGCGGCACACACGCACTTGTGGGGGGAATCGCATTGGATGCATATTGGTGAGTGCATTATAGAGCGCATGCAATGAACGTCCGCTGGAGGTATGCAGCGCAGGCAGATCATGACGTCAGTCAGCGTGCAATGCTGTTTTGACACCAGCATTGCCATTTTGGAGGTCCACGCTCTAGCTAACACCCTCTCTTAACCTTGCACAGCTGAACACACGTTCAGCAGTAGGAAGGTCCCCCCACCAGTGCTATTTAAAGGAATCATCAACTACTTACAGGTTAGTTGCTGGTTGATTTCTTCTCTCTGTTGCTACGATTCTACAAGTGTTGGTACTTTCTATAGTTGTTTCAAGGCTTTGGCACAGACCACTTGCTGCCAGATATGGGTGCACTAGTAGGAATTCCCCTTGGAATACAGCATGAATTCGAGTGGGAACAGAGGCCACGCAGAGCAGGACAAATTGCTGGAAGAGGGAGGAGGGGGAGAAGGGTTCTCAGCAGGAGGCCAGATCCGTTCAGGAGCAATTCTCCTACCTGAACCTCAGTGTGGAGCAATGTGTGAAACGTCTGTGCTTCAGTAAGGACGTCCTCGCTGAAATCTGCCACCTTCTCCAGTCACAACTGGAACCTCAGAGCAGGGGATGGACTGCATTGCCAGTGGCTATTAAGATGACCGTGGTGATGAACTTTTATGCGTTTGGCTCCTTTCAGGATGGAGCTAGAGATATTTGTAATATCTCGCAGTTTGCCATCCACTGTTGTGTAAGGGAGGTCACTGAGGCTCTGTATTCAAAGAGAGCTAACTACATTTCATTCTGTCTTGACAGAGACCAGCAGGTGGAGCGAGCACAAGGGCTCACTAGGATTGCAGGCTTCCCCATGGTGCAGGGTGCCATTGACCGCACACTCTCGCCATCATGAGGGTAGCCTCAAGCTATATGACGAGCAGCTGAGGAGGAGGAGGAAGGAAGGAGGCAACCTAGACAGCCCCTTTATGCCAGGCTGTCCATGAAGAACTCATTCGAGTGCGATACGAGTAACTTCAACCCCAATTCCCCATTCACCAACAGTCCCACACCTTACCTTCCCTCTGTCACTAACCATAACAGCGTCTGCTTGGCCACAAAGCAAAAATAAAAATTCCAAACTAAATTTATAAACCAAATCATGCCATATTGCATTCAAATGTAAACTAATCACCCTTGTGCCTTGCCTTAGTGCCTGTCGTCCGTATGCCTTGCCTGTCCTAGTGCTGCTATGCAGTGCTACCCCAGTGGCTGCAGCATGGCTAGTGGAAGGCTGCTGACTTTCAATGGAGGAAGACTGCAGATGGCCTTGCAGGATGACCTTGAGCAACTCTGGGCCTAGAAGGCCCGGCTTTGGACTGCACCATCTCGGAATGGGTGGCAGCAACTGGGCTGCCTGGCTGACAGGCAACAGCAAGGGCACTGGTGGAGTGACAGTGGTGGGAGGACGAATGCTGTCATCCTGAGTGAAGACAGCAGGTTCTTGCTCCACGGAGCCACTGCCACTCCCCCGGGGCGGCGCCTCAGCAATCCTAGTAATCTGTTGGATGACAGATTGCTTGACTGCTGTGACACCCTGCATGCCGCTTTGAACACCGTAATCCACAGCCATGATGGCAGCAGTGCGAGCTTGCATGGCAGCAAGCTGACCTTGCATGACAACAGTCTGAGCTTCCACTGCAGCACCCAGACGTTGGGTGGTTTCTGCTTGTGTTGCAATGGAAGCTGAGACATCGGCCATCAGACGCTGCATCGTGGTTGATCCACAAGTGCGCCAATGGAGCTAACCACTACCTCCATGCTAAAAGGAAGGGCTCCAAGCTCTGCGCAAAGCCCTGTGCCACGTTGGTGTCGGACTCCTCCATGCTCTTAGACATTGCACGCAGGCTTTCTGGCAGGCTTCCAAATGCACTAAGCATTTCATTGCGCATACCCATCAGCCTTCTTCTGTAGCCTGCCCCATCAAAGTCCTCATCTGAGCCCTCTGCAGCAGAACTCATGTGCGACCTCTGGCGAGCTGCCACCTGTGCTATCCTTGCCCTCTGCTCTGGCTGTAGGCCACTCGTGCTTGGTGTCTCAACACATGCAGATTCTGCCTCTAATCTATTCTCTAAATTATGTGCAGTGTCAGTATCTGTCCTGGTGGCTGCAAGTGTGAAATCGAGTGATGGTGTCTGTTAATCATCACTATCTCCTTGCTCTTCCAGCACTGCCTGGGCAGGTTGCAGTTCTTGGGTATCTGAGAGGCGAAAGGCACAAAGGTTAAGGTTGTGGTCCGGGCAGGAGGGGAAGTAAGAGGTGCATGCTTACACCATCTGTAACTTGTAAATTAGAAGAGAATGTGGGATGAGGGGAGAAATGGGATGTGAGAATGAGGATTAGGTATGAGAATACCATTACCTTCAATGGTTTCAGCCCCACCAACAGTCACAACCTCAGCAATGGCCGTTCCATCAATAATGGGCAGCACTGTCTCCCCCATGGGGATTAGGACATGAAGCCACGCCTGTCCCCTGCCAGTTAGCTTCTGCTGCTTCTGGTTGTGCGCTACCTTGTCCTGCAAGAGAGGGAAGTGTGTCTGTGACTATGGTACAATGTTTTTGGGTGATTAACCCGCGCCCGTTCAATGTAATGAAGGTAGCATGCCAACTTCACGCTACCTGCTCATTTCAAGTGTGTGCAAGCTGTGAGATGTGGGTATGATACTTGCAGAAATGCTATGTGTGTGAGGAGGAGGTGAAGCTATAAATGTTAGGTGTGTGTCCTGATTGATAGGGATTGTTGGTAGGTGAGTGATGGGGGTGTGGTGCATTGAGCAGTGGCTATTGGTGGAGTTGGTGGGATGTGGCATTTGAAGATGAATTCGCTGACCTTGACCTCTCGTGTGAGGTCTTTGAACTTCTCGCAGCACTGTATCCAGGTCCTCAGGGCTTGACGCTTGGCATTGACCTCCACGGCTATCTGCTCCCACTGCCTTCTGAGCTTGGGTCTGGAGGGTCTCCTGACCCTCTGCAGATACAGGACATCTCTCCTCCTTTCCAGCTCCCCCACCAAGGCCTCCAGTGCACTGTCCGAAAACCTTGGAGCCCACTCTTCTCCATATTGTGCCATTCTTCACTGTTACCCAGGTCAGATTCACTTCCTGAACGACTTCCAGCACCCGCTCCAGCCACAATGCACCTTCCCTTTAAGAAGTACAGGCTAGCTTTAAGCACTGCTTAAACTGGTGCTTGCAAGGAACAGTTTTGGGCCCCCTGCTGATGCATGCTGCTCACGGAAATCATTGAAATGAGCAGGCAGCACGGAGTTGGCATGCTACCTTCATTACATTGAACGGGCGCGGGTTAATCGCACATCATTGCCCATTTTCGGGGGCTATCGAATTTATCCCCCTTTATATCAAACCATTATATCAGATTACAGTGCAATCTTGTTTTATACCGTGGCTGAGGGTAGATAGGAAAATCACCCATAACCAGACCTGCATAATGTGAGGAATTGTAACCATTCAACAAAATTGACTGTCCAAATCTTTTTTCCAATACTGAGTGTGTAGGTAATCAAATTCAGACTTGCATTTCGCAGAACTGACTACAGACCTGCATATAATACTGACTGCATTAGGAATATAACTAGATCTGAAAATAACAGGAAACAAAAAGCATAAAATGCTGGAAAATTGAAACACAAAAGAAAACGGTGGAACTTGTGTGTTATTTCCACAGATGCTGTTTGATCAGCAGAGTGGTTCCAGCCTTTTCAGTTTTGTTTCTGTACATAACAGGACTGAATGTCCCATTACTACTGCATCAGGAATATAAGCAGTGAATCTGTAAGGGGTAAGACTAGATATTTATAGAATAGGACTGACTGTCCCAGTACTGGCTGTGTAAGAAGTGCCACTAGAATTGATCAATGCCACTATTGTACTATTAATTCTGGACTGTTTTAGCTCTATGCATGCATTGCCCTGAAGTGCATCGATCAGCAATGTTAAACTTCAGCGAGATCCCACACACCAGTACCAACACTAAAGAACCACATGTCAGTAGGTTTGTTTGTGTGTAGTGTTAGCTATCAGTTTAATAAATCAGTCATGACTTGCTATCCACTCAAGAGGTAAAGGTGCTTGTGCAGTGGATGCTATCTATCTATGCCCTCACTGTGCATGCATTTGGTCGTTCTTATCATGTATTCTCGATAGTTGACAATAAATCAAGGTATCAGTTTGCTTCAGTTGGTAGCACTCTCTGAATTGGAAAGTTGTGGGTTTCAGCCCCACATCAATGAATGGATGATCTAAGGTGACCATGCGCTGCAGTACTGGGACAGTTGGCGCACTGTTGGAGTTGCTGTCCTTTTGTTGAGGTGTTAAACCAAGGTCATGTCATGGATACTAAAAGCTGTACTATGAGGACCGTGGGGTTCATATACTGGAACAATGAAATCAAATAAGCAGTTGGGACTTATTGATCCAAGCTAATCTTGCGACCATGTTGAACTAAAGTGACAGGAGTCTAACAGATGCTCGGTGTCAGAGTGGATGTGTGAAAAGATACCAGTGAACTGCTCTTCCACTCAATGGGAAAAGAAGAAAAAGAGACTCAAAAGAGAAATGGAACCGTAGCTCCTCACCTTGGAATAAGTTTCACAGTTTAGTGCTCCCTACATAGAGTACTGCACGAGTGGAGTGAATATTAGGATGTGGAAGCCAGCACATCTCACAGACTTCCACACCTGTAAATCCTAATATGTGCTATTGTTGCCCAAAGTTCAGCGCCATGATTGCTAAATCATAAAATCTATCCCAAGATGAGAAGCTGAACAGAGTAACAGGCTTGTGTATCTGTGATGGATGGCTAGCTCTGTCCTGTTGCAAATGATACAAGGATGGGGCTACGGTGAGGCGCCTCAGCCATTGGCAGCTTGTTTCAGAAATTGAGGCACGCGCTGCCTGCAGATTTTGACCAGCACAACCAAATTTCCAATATGTGCAGCCGATGGCTGAGGCTCCACACCAGAAGCGTGAACTCTTTAAATGACCCCTCATGTGTTATGTTTTCTTTTAGAATTTTAATTGGGTCAAATAGGAACTTACCTTTTCTCATAAGATCTTTAGCTGGGAATGGGGCCAGGCTGTGTGTGAAAACAGGGCTGATTGTTTCATCTTTGTTAATTACTCATATAAGAAGCAAGTGGTGCATTGTCAACAATTCTTGGGTATGTGAGATCTAGAGACGATGTGAACCATTGCCCTTCAAATAGTGCCATATTCAAAATGCTCCAATGTGTTTTTAAAACTGGTTTGAATAACAGTTCTGTGTTTGGTGGCCTTTTTAAAAACACCATCGTTAAAATAGAGGAGAAAGGAGCTTCATATAAAAATAGTAATGTGCTTGTTACTGGTTTGCACGGCACATTTTTAAACGTATAGTAGCAGGATTATAAATTGAACATTTTTGACACCTCGCTCAAAAACTAGATTACCTGCTCCAAAACAATAACTGTAGAACTCTCTCCTTGTAACCTTTATTAGTAACAGATCATTTATAAGGAATTAACTTAGTTTTTTAAAGAAGCAGCACTGTATACAAACATTGGAGTGGGAGAGGGAAGACAAGATGCCAACAAGTGATTCATGCATCACAGGGACTTTGTTTTTAAGGGATGTTGTGACAGGATTTTTATCGGCTGCTTGGAAACAAATGAAAAATATTTCTGTCAAATGCATTTTCTTGAAAACTGTAAAAATAAATCTTGCCTTTATGTTGCACCTTATCATCTCTTTCAGACACATCTGAAAGTGCTTGATAATTGACTGTAATATGCAGACAAACACAACAGCCATTTTGGAAACAGCAAGATCATATGAACAGCAATAACGAGCATGAACTGAAGAAGGAATGTTTGCTAAGACGTAGAACTCGCATCCTCTTCAAATACTGTTGTGGGATCTTTAAAATCTACCTCAGCCATCAGAACAGATAGGTTCATACTTCACCTGAAGTATAGGCACCTCCTGACAATGCCGCATTACTTTAGCCATGATGTGGAGATGCCGGTGTTGGACTGGGGTGGACAAATGTAAGAAATCACACAACACCAGGTTATAGTCCAACAGCTTTATTTGAAATCACAAGCTTTCGGAGCGCTGCTCCTTCGTCAGGTGACTTCACCTGACGAAGGAGCAGCGCTCCGAAAGCTTGTGATTTCAAATAAAGCTGTTGGACTATAACCTGGTGTTGTGTGATTTCTTGCATTACTTTAGTACTGTACATATCAGCTTAGATTATGATCTCAAAGTATAGGGTTCAAATCAACAGCCAGAGGCAAGAATGCTACCAACTGGGCCAGAAAGACAGCAGTGCTCTTTTGAGTAGTGTATCTTGGCATTTTAAGCATTCATTAGTTCATTTCAGAAGATATATCAATTAGTATTCACTGCTCAATGTACTGGAGAAAAAGATTAAGCTAAGATCAGTTAACTTGGAAATCAGCAGGCTGTATTTGAAACAGACCTCATCTTCTAACTCATTCCCTTAGATCTCTCCCAAAGACTCTGTTACATATTTCTCTGGGCCCATTACTTTATCCCCTCAGGCCGATGCCTCCTGCCTCTCCTATACTGACACTGGCTACAGCATGAAAAAATTACTGTCAGAACTTATCAACTGCTCTTATGGAGCCATTTCACATGACCCACCATAGCTGTGCATTTTTTATTGCTTTTTATTTAAATATTCTTCACTGAAAATGACACCTCCTGTGTTAACTCTCCTCATCCTCGCTCACATGTACAGTAACTTTCCATGTCATGTGCAGCTGCAGGTGATGGGTGACCACTCATTTGATTTGGAACTGGTAAGTCTGGGGCTGAAAATTTGCAAGGACTGGATGCGGGCTAAGCCCAGGATGCCTCACCCTGGTCCTACAGCATGACCACACCAAAGTTGGCGGGTTGGCTGAGATGCGACAGCCAGGCGTCCACACCACAAGTGGCGCATCCAAGGGTGCCTGACTGCTGAAGGAGGCTGGGAACATCAGTATAGTGTGCTGGTCTGTGGTGAAGGGGGTTTTAGGGCCCCCCTGGAAAGAAGTGAGACTTGTCCTCTTGGTCCCTTTTGTAAGAAGGCCCAAAAGCTTTACAGAAATTGGCTCCAGTCCCAGGCTTGGGCCCACTGGTAAGCCCCACTTCCACTGCAGAAGCGGATGATAAACCTGGTCTCACTCGGTTGCCAGTGATCCAGCTAGTGACTGAGAGGCCATGGGATCTCCTGCCATTGATCTTGTTGTAGAAGAGTAGAGGACCTGCCCTTTACAAAGCCCTGTGGAAACTCTGGCAGAGGCTGTGATCCAGGTATGCGAGGTCCACGCCTAATTTGTGGCCCTCCCACCATACTCCTGCTGGACTTACAAAGGGCCCTTCCAATTTAGGGGTGGCTGCTTTGCAGTTTTGATAATGAAAACCTGACACGAAATAGTCAGTTTTCAACTGAACTGTTAAAAAAAATTGCTTACATGTACAAGTGAACAATTTTAGCATTCAGGTATGCAAAACTGAACCCAATTCATGCAGGTGCACAGCATTTTTAAGTACTCTGTTGTCATCAAGGTTTGGGCAGGGATAAAGGTGGTCAATCTGCTGCTGATAAAGCTACAGACGATTAACTGACTGAAGTAAATGACTTTCAAGTGGTTGTAGACTTGTAAAGATGAGCTGAGTTACAAAGTACTATTGGACTCTCTGCTGATTAATCTTCAAAGCCTTGGTGGATCAGTGGGTAATTGTGCTACCCAGTGTGACTCTGTACCAAACAGGCCACGAATTTCCCAGAATCAATCCTGGTTTATGCTGAGTTAGCTAATCTCAACTGAAGTAATGATGGGGCTTCTACAATTGGCCTCAGTCGTCCCAGGCTAGAGAAGATGGGAAAAAAATCAGTCCGAGATCCTGTCCCTGATTCCCAGCCAATGACTTCTGCTGGAAAGTGCTCACGTTGCAGACAGTAGGTGAGGGCAGGATCAGATTCAGCTTTGATGCACCGTGTGGAGAAATAGTTTGCTAATTCCATAGGAATGGCCATTTGGACAATGTTCCACTGCTGCCTGTGGAACTTCATTTCAGCTGAGAAGTCATTGGCATTTGGTTAACGCATTTGGATAGTGAATAAGCATGAGCTACATGAGAAACTAATTATTCTTATATATTACTTAAATGATGGATGGTTCAGTTTCTCCTCTCTCCTTCACTCTTTCCCACCCTCTCTCTCATACATGTTCTTTCTTTTCTCCCTTTCACTTTTCCATGTCTCTTTTATTATCTGTTCAAACAGTCTCTCTCTTTCATTATTTCCCACTTCCTTCTCTCTCTCACATTCACAATCTTTCCCACTCCCCCATCTCTTACTTTTGCAGGTGACTTTCACTCTTATTCAGGCCTCCTACATTTGGCCATTTCCCCGTTTTCTCTCCCCATTCCCACCCCCCGCCCCCAACACTTTTTCCTTACCCTTTCTCAGAATATATAGATGTGGCCTAAGGATTTTTTTCAGGGCCTGTGCTCTCCCCTTGGCGAGAGCAGGAAACATTAAGTATGGCTTCAAACAAGATGTAATTGGGCCAGCTCATTTTAAAAACCCTCAGCATCATTGCTCAAAGATTCAACTGTATTCGTAACACCACCAAACATCAGACAACTATCCTGAATAATTTATTTGCTATTAAATTGGTGTATATTTCAATGGCCTCTCCTCCAGGCATATTAGGATTATGCATCTGCCTGACATGTAAAAATCAACCTTCTGCAAAAACTGCTTATTCGCCCGATTAGTGATATTGCTGGGTGCAACTACCTCGCTCAAAGCCGTAGCATTGTTATGCTGTTTGTGTGTTGCTTTGGAAGAACAGACTTGACCATATTCTGAAAAGCCGGAGAGAAAACGGATTTGGAACCACAACAGTCAGTGCATGACTAATGATGACAGCTCCACTGTATTTGGCCCGAGTGATCACAATGTACAAAAGGAAAATGTTTTCATTTGCAGTGATTGAAGCTGTGGCTTCTGTTCATTTTACTGAGCAAGTTGGTGCTGAAAAATTTCAAACAAAGCAAGTTCATTCAAAAATATATATTTAATGTACTCTACAGCTTAAAAACATTGCTCTAGTCGATACCAGTCTGCAATCCTTCAAGTCCCAGAATTAATTAAGCCTCACATTCACTTATCTAATCCTCCTGCTGTGCACTGCAATATTTTGGGCATAGCCTGTCTTAAAGGCACTGCATTCATCGAATAAAACTGCAAAAACCTTGTGATTTGATAGTTGACTTTGCTTTGTGAGAATATAGCTAACATCATGGAGTCATAGAATAGTACAGCACAGAAGGAGGCCATTCGGCCCATCGAGTCTGCGCCAGCTCTTTCAAAGAGCAATCCAGGTACTCCCACTCCCCGGCTCTTTCCCCATATCCCTGAAATTTTTTCTCCTTCAAATATTTATCCAAATCCCTTTTGAAAGTTATTATTGAATTACCACTCTATCAGGCAGCGTATTCAAAATCCTAACCAATCGTTGCATAAAAAGTTTTTCCTCATGGCATCCCTGGTTCTTTTGCCAATCACCTTAAATCTGTGTCCTCCGGCTATCGACCCTTCAGCCATTGGAAACAGTTTTTCTTTATTTACTCTGTCTAAACCCTTCATGATTTTAAACACCTCTATCAAATCTCCTCTTAGCCTTCTCTGCTCTAAGGAGAACAACCCCAGCCTCTCCAGTCTATCCACATAGCTGTAATCCCTCATCCCTGGAACCATTCTAGTAAATCTCTCCTGTACCCTCTCCAAAGCCTTCACATCCTTCTGAAAGTGTGGTGCCCAGAATTGGACACAACACTCCAGCTGGGGTTGAGCTAGTGTTTAGTATAGCTTTAGTATAACTTCCAAATAAATTTCAAGATAAACAAAAGCAATGGCATCTCCTGGATCATCCAGTCAAATTAATGTTGATATTGCTGTTCTTCAAATCATATGATTCATTTGTAAGAAATGGAGTGTAGACCATTCAGCCCCTCAAGTCTGTTTCACCATTAATTGCAGACCATGTACCTAAACTTCATTTACCCACCTTTGCTTCGCATCCCTTGATGCCCTTACCAAACAAAAAAAAATCCATCTCAGTCTTGAAAATTTCAATTGTCCCTGCATCCATAGCCTTTTGGGGAAGAGAAATCCATATTTCCACCACCCTTTGTGTGAAAAAATGCTCCCTGATTTCACTCCTAAATGGCCTAGCTCTAAATTTAACATTGTGCCCCCTTGTTCTGGATTCCCTCACGGGGAGAAATAGTTTCTCCATATCTACCTTATTGTATCCCTTTATAATTTTAAAGACATTGATTAGCTCACCCCTCAACCTTCTAAACGCAAGTGAATATAAACCAAATTTATACAACCTGTCCTCATACTTTAGCTCTTTAACCCCTGGTATCATTGGGATATCTTGGGACACAGCATATATATACAACAGCACAACATGGCTTCCAGTAAGAACTGAACTGCAAATGGCTTTATTATTATATACCTCAGTAGTCCAGCAGGTGGCTCTATTACAGGTTATACAACTCTCTATTGCTTCATCCAAGTAATTGATATATGGTGAAAAGCTGAGGCCCCAGTACAGAACCTTCAAATGTATTGCACATTATTAATGAGGATATCAACACGCTGCCTCACATTGATTTGCTAACCTCCTGTTCAGGCTATTCTTTATGCAAATACTTTTTTAAATGGCAGAGCATTGGGATCAATATGCATTATTTTATGAATTGATATAATAGAATTACAATTTCTGCTGGTACAAATGCCTAGCCTTAGAACTTAGAAATCTTTTGTTAAAGCCACTATTTTAAACCAGTGCATGTGCTTGATTAATGTATTTGAATAGTATTTCTTTTTACCAGGATTGCAATTTTATTTGAAAGCTGTTGGCTCAGTGAGTTAACTCAATTTGATGAAGACTCGCAAATGCAGATGAGACTGGCATAGAGTCACATGAAGATGAGAGGATCTAGTTGGAATTTAGTATTAGCTGCTAAATAAAGAAAACAACCATGACCTTTGCCTGAACTCTGGAAGTGATGTATGTGTTAAAATTGTTAATAAAGCTAGTTAACTAAAGTAATAATTTTGGGTGAGTATCTAAACAGGCAGAACTCATAATTAGAGGTTGCTAAAATTGGTGTATTTTGGTCACACAAAAATTGTTCGGACAGTATACAAAAAACCTTCAAAAATCCGCTCATTAGCGGTTGACCAATCCTACCGCTCATTAGCGTTGACTGATGTGATGGTTGACCAATCCTACAGTTCAGTGACCTCATGGTTGACCAATCGGTGCATCATGGGTGGGGCCTAATCCTGCAGCCTCCCAAAACTTCCCCACCATTTTTTCCCCTGCTTTTCCTCCACAGCGAGCGGGGCAGCTGCGTCGGCCCGCTGCAGCGGCAGGTGAGTTGGGGTCACTCGGGCCGGGCCTCACAACCGCTCAGCCTGAGACACACAGCGGGGGACCGGCAGCGGCCGGCCGTCAACCGCGTGGCCCGATACACAAAGCGGGACAGCGGCCGGCCGTCAACCGCGCGGCCCTCTAAACTGCTCTGGCAATGCTGGGCCCCTGTGATGAAATAACTCTGTGTTCTGGCATTTGTATTGTCTGTTGTTGTTGTACTTGCTAATGTCTGGAATGTTCTACAGATGTAACCACTAATGCTCCTCCCTAGCCCCGCCCCTCTGGATCCTCCGGATTGGTGTGAGTCTTACTCATAAGGGCTGGGTCGGTGATGAATGATGGCTGCCTTGTGTTAACTCGATGCCATGTTCTTACTTAATAAAAGCCTTTAGTTTTAAGCTTTAACCTCTTGGATTCAGGCAGTCATTTGGCACATCAATTTTATTAAGTAACAACTTTTGGAAGATGGATCGAATTTTGAAACCAGAGCGTCTGGATATCGATCCCCATTCGGCAGATGCGCCGAAGAAATTTACGCATTGGCTTCGATGTTTTGAACACTTCATTGCATCGATCGATCCGACGGTTAACAAGTTGGGTCTTCTAACCAACTTGGTAAGTCATCAAACTTACTCTATAATTGAAGATATTACTACATATGAAGAGGCCCTCGCAGCTCTTAAGGCCCAGTACCTTAAGTCGGTTAATGAAGTATACACCAGGTATCTTTTGTCTACTCGCAGGCAATTACCCGAGGAATCCCTGGATGCTTTCCTGCAGGACCTTAAGGCTTTGGCTAAGGATTGCAACTACAAGGCTGTCTCTGCCATAGTGTATCAGGAAGAAGCCATCTGCGATTCTTTCATATCTGGCCTCCGATCTAATTATATTAGACAGAGACTCCTCGAGAACAACTCGTTAGTTTTAAAAACGGTCGTCGCTACTGCTCGATCGTTAGATGTAGCCCAGAAGAATTTAGAAGTGTATGCATCAGCCCATGCATCTCTCTCAGCCTCGTGTGTTCCGAGTATGGAGGCATCCATAACACCAATGGAGCCTCCACTTAATCCTATTGTTGCGGCTGTACCCCATGGGTCTAAGTGTTATTTTTGTGGCCAATCTAAACACCCCAGGCAAAGATGCCCAGCCAGAGAGGCTACTTGTTTTAAATGTAAGAAACGGGGACATTTTAGTAAAGTGTGTAAGGGTAATCCTGTACCCGATGTCTTCTCTGCTGCCGCCTATCGTTTTACTCTAGCCTCGGCTACGGTTGACCAGACCATACTGTGTTCCTTGTCGAAATCTATGATGGACATCAAGATTAATGGTCGTCCTACTGGATGTTTGATAGACTGTGGCAGTACTGAAAGTTTTATACACCCCAACCTTGTTAACTCCTGTTCATTGAAGGTGTATCCTACTCGAAGTGAAATTGTGATGGCATCCAAGTCCCTTACTTCGGAGGTAACTGGATATTGTAAAGTCACATTGACCGTTAAGGATACGGAGTATAAGGACTTTAAACTCCTCATATTACCTCAGTTGTGTGTGAACTTAATTTTAGGCTTGGACTTCCAGTGTCAGCATGAGAGCGTTACCCTTAAGTATGGTGGATCTCAGCCTCCACTCACAGTCTGCGGCCTTTCTACTTTAAAAGTGAGTCCGTCTTCTTTGTTCGTGAACCTTGCTCCTAATTGTAGACCTATAGCGACGAAGAGTCGACGGTATAGTTTAGAAGATAAAACATTTATAAAAGAGGAAGTGGAAAGGCTTCAACGGGAAGGAATCATCGAACACAGTAATAGCCTGTGGCATGCCCAGGTGGTGGTGGTTAAAACTAATGAAAAGAAAAGACTTGTGGTCAATTATAGCCAGACTATAAACTTGTATACCCAATTAGACGGCTATCCTTTGCCTCGTATTTCTGAGATGGTGAACCAGATAGCTCAGTACTGCGTGTTCTCCACCATTGATTTAAAGTCTGCCTACCATCAACTCCCCATCAAAATAGAAGACCGACCTTATACGGCCTTCGAAGCTAATGGGTGCCTGTACCAATTCCTTAGGGTGCCCTTTGGAGTGACGAATGGGGTATCCGTCTTCCAATGGGAGATGGATCGTATGGTGGATGAATACGCGTTGGAAGCAACATTCCCGTACCTGGACAATGTTACTATCTGTGGGCACGACCAACGGGAGCATGATCAAAATCTCGCGAAATTCCTAGAGACTGCAAAGAGGTTAAACCTGACCTACAACGAAAACAAGTGTACCTTCAATACTACACGTTTGTGTATTCTTGGTTGCATTGTGGAGAATGGGGTAATCGGGCCAGATCCTGAAAGATTACGCCCACTTAAGGAATTACCTTTACCTCACACTGTAAAAAGCTTTAAGAAGGTGTCTGGGATTCTTCTTGTACTATGCCCAGTGGGTGGCTAGCTACTCAGATAAAGTCCGACCTCTTATTAAGTCGACGTCTTTTCCGCTATCGGTGGAAGCTCAGGAGGCTTTCTTTAATATCAAACGGGTCATTGAGAAGGCAGTGGTATGTGCCGTGGATGAGAAGATCCCTTTTCAAGTGGAAAGTGATGCATCTGATTTTGTGTTGGCAGCAACTCTTAACCAAGCTGGTAGACCAGTAGCTTTCTTCTCTCATACATTGCAAGGACCAGAAGTTTGACATTCTTCAGTGGAAAAGGAGGCACAGGCAATTATCGAAGCAGTCAGGTATTGGAGACATTATCTCGCTGGCCAACGTTTTATGCTTATTACAGACCAGCGATCTGTGGCCTTTATGTTCAATACTAAGCAGAGAGGCGAGATCAAAAATGATAAGATTTTAAGATGGCGAATAGAACTGTCAACATACGACTATGATATTCAGTACAGGCCTGGAGTATTCAATGAGCCATCGGATGCTTTGTCACGAGGGGTATGTGCTAGTCTAGGTATAGATAAGCTTCAAAATCTCCACGACGCACTCTGCCACCCTGGGGTTACCAGAATGAACCACTTCATTAAGTCCCACAATCTACCCTACTCTATTGAGGAGGTCCGGACAATGACCAGAACCTGTCGTGTTTGTGCTGAATGCAAACCCCGCTTCTATAAGCCATCCGAGCCAGCTCATCTTATTAAAGCAACTCGACCATTTGAGTGTTTGAGTCTCGATTTTAAAGGTCCCCTTCCATCGAGCGACCGTAATGTCTATTTTCTTAATAGTATGGACGAGTACTCTCGGTTCCCTTTTGTTATCCCCTGTCCGGGTGTGACCAGTGCTGTTGTAATTAAATGCCTCTGCCAACTGTTTTCCTTGTTTGGCATGCCTAACTATATACATAGTGATAGGGGTTCTTCCTTTATGAGCGAAGAATTGCGACAGTTTTTGCTATCGAAAGGGATTGCAACGAGTAGAACTACCAGCTATAACCCTCGTGGTAATGGGCAGGTTGAGAAAGAAAATGCAACAGTGTGGAAGGCTATTGTGCTGTCTCTGAAGTCGTGAGGCCTGCCGACCTCTCACTGGCAGGATGTCCTGCCAGACGTGTTGCATTCCATAAGGTCTCTTTTGTGTACAGCGATGAATGCCACCCCTCATGAAAGGATGTATAGCTTTCCAAGAAAAGCTACTAATGGAGTATTGTTACCCACATGGTTGATGACCATGGGCCCTGTGCTGTTGCGCAGACATGTGAGAGGCCACAAGACTGATCCACTGGTGGAGGAAGTACAACTCCTCCATGCTAATCCACAGTATGCGTACATTCAACATTCGGATGGGCGAGAGGATACAGTCTCTATTAAAGATCTTGCACCTGCTGGAGCTCGAAAAGAATTCGACTCTGAGAGTAGAGTTTTCAATCGTGGTATTGGACCTTCAGAGACACAATTCCTCAGTGTGGAAAACACTGATGATTCTGGGAATTCGAAGTTAGTACTCCGGGAGGAGCCTCAGCAAGAGTTACATCGTTCCCAGAGGACTATCAGACCTCCTGACAGACTGAATCTATAGCAGGGGGTGAATGTGATGAAATAACTCTGTGTTCTGGCATTTGTATTGTCTGTTGTTGTTGTACTTGCTAATGTCTGGAATGTTCTACAGATGTAACCACTAATGCTCCTCCCTAGCCCCGCCCCTCTGGATCCTCCAGATTGGTGTGAGTCTTACTCATAAGGGCTGGGTCGGTGATGAATGATGGCTGCCTTGTGTTAACTCGATGCCATGTTCTTACTTAATTAAAGCCTTTAGTTTTAAGCTTTAACCTCTTGGATTCAGGCAGTCATTTGGCACATCAGCCCCCCCTGCTAGTTGAGAATAAATAGGCTGAGCTGATAACTCACGAGCGGCAAAGTCACATGTTATAGTCGGCAGTGCAAGTAAAATTTAAATCACAGTTCATAATTCATTTCTTTATACTACACCTAATTGATATAAAAAATTAGATGCAAATACCTGTGAACATACCTTTTTTTCTTCTTAATTCTGATATAATCTCCATTAAGTATGGTAAATGTTTCTTGGAGACATTATCAAGGCATGCAGTAAAAAGCATTTTTCATACTGAGACAGAAATTACTCTGCCAACCACATGTAAATATCCCTTATAAACTTACATTTAAGATATGATTCCCTCACTGGCCATAACCTCCAGCAACTTCAGCTGAACCACCTGAATCCTATCCAACGCTAAGTTCCATTCATTGTCCTTACTGACCCCAATAAGTCTCCATCCCACAACACACTAGGACCTTATTTCCTCCCTACACTCCCAATCAGCACGCAGCAGAAACAGCATATTGTAGGTGTGCTGTGCCTGCGAGGCTGGGATGGCCACAATTTTCCTGGCCTGTCCTTTTACACAACCCTAATGCAGGCCATTCCCCTGAGTGAGACTAGTGCTGGGATTGGGGGATGGAGGGGTAGAAACGGAAGCCTACCTGCAGGCCTGAGAGAGAGCAGCAGCCACAAGGCCTCAAGACCCAAAGATCATCTGGAGAGAAAGGAGCCAAAATGATGTTTTACTGCTTTCATCTTCAGGATGTCCCTGAGTCCACCACAAATCCTCCAGTCTGCAGAGGGTCCCAGCGCAAACCCCACTGCCAGGTTTCTCTGGGCACCCCTTAAGATGGATACACCAGGAGCAGATGAGGAGGAAAGTGAGATGGGGAAGGTATAGACTCTGCTTCATACACCAAAGAAAATCCTGAGGCAGTAGAGTGGGGGCAGAGACCTGACACAATGGTATTTTGCCCTCATTTCCTCTTTGTTGTGGGTGGCAACTGATCATTGCCCAGTTGCAATACATAGGATAAACCACCCTATTGATTTCAAAATCCTTTTCCTCATTGACAAAACCACCACCTCAGCCCACCTGATCTCCACAACATCCTCTAGCCCTGTAACCCAGTTCATGCCGTGCATTCTTCCAACTCAGGCCTGCGATGCATCTCTGCGTCCCACCACTCCGACATCAGTGGCAGACCCTTCAATGATTAAGATTGTATTTTCTGGAACCATGTCCCCGAACTCCTTTGCCTCACACTTTCCTATCCATCTACAAAAGGCTCCTCGGAATTGTCCTCTTCAACTATGTCTTCCACCACCTCCTCTATCTCTTCTACTGTTGCTCATTGTTTGTTAAATCCCCCCTCCCCCCCTGTCCCTCTGCCTCCACCACCCCCCCCCCAACCGTTGTTTCTGTTGTAGGGATCTGAATGTATTTAAAATATTTGATATAAATAGAGGGTGGTGTATGGAGTGCCTGTGTAATACAATTTTACAATTAGCTGGTGTGGATAATCTACACAATACACTTGAACCTTTATTGTTTGAAAGTTAATTACTCTGATTTCCTCGGTACTATATGAAAAGAGTTCCAATGTACTCAATTACCTTAGAACTACAGTAATAATAAAAAAAGCACACAAGCTTGTACTGTGGATCTGCTATGACACACAGTTCCAATGAAACTACAAAAAACATACATGAACAATGGAGAGGATACAGAGTAGAGCAAGAAGACTGATCCCAGATGGAAAGAGAATGAGCACTGAGGAAAGAATAGAGAAGTTGAGGCTCCATTATCTAGAAAGAAGGTGATTAAGAGGGATTTCATCAAAGTCTATAACATTTTAAATGGTATAGACAAGATAAACACAAAGGGCCCGAATTCTGATTGGGCCCTAGGTGGAACTGGGGCATATTCCCCCATGGGGGACCGCAACAAGCAGCAGAATCTAGCTCGGCCAAGATTTGTCCCTGTGTTCTCTGTTCTGTTATTTCCTGGTGAGGATAGCCATGAGTAGCCCCTCCCCCCCCAGCCCGCACCCCCGCCATGGCAAGGGGACATGTCCAACAATACTAGGGTTGGCAACTCTGGGTAGACATGTTCCTGGAGGTAACATCACATGACCTCCTGCCTCCAACCTCTCCACCCATTCAAACAGCCTTTGTTCCCATCTCCAATATTTTTTTATAACTGTGGTGATTATTTCCTATGTTTAATAAGAAGTATTGTGATTGGTGAATGGGGTGGTTGTTCTCTGTATTAGTAAGAAGTATTGTAATTGGTTGTTTGTTTCTACCTTGAGATATATGTTGTAAACTCATTGGTAGTGGATGTCAGGTGATTTGTGGTGGCCATCTTAAATTCAGTTCTCTCTAGTCATTGTTGGAGACTGGTGTTGAAAGATGTGCTACTGGGTTTTTAAAGTTAATAAAGCCTAGATTAGAAAGGCAAATCTATTCTTTATTTCAATTTATTAACTTTTTATCAGAATGGAGCGATATCTTCAACCGGAACGATTCAATGCTGACCCTAATTCTGCAGGAGTGGATGATAAATGGAAACATTGGTATTGTACATTTACAAACTTTTTGGGTGTGTTGGAACAAGAGTCTCTGAATAAGCTGAATATGCTGATCAACTACATTGCTCCGGATGTGTATAAGTATATTTTGGACTGTAAAACTTACGAATTGGCTATTTCTACATTGGAGAAGATTTTTGTTAAACCAAAGAATGAGGTATTTGCACGTTACCTTCTATCTGCCCGTAGGCAGCAGGTGGAAGAATCTTTGGATACTTATTTATAAGCACTTCGGCACCTTGGTGCTAACTGTAATTATAAAGCCGTGACGGCCGAAGAATATAAGGAAGAATCGGTACGGGATGCTTTTATTAATGGACTACTGTCTAGATCAATTCATTAGCGGTTGTTAGAAAATAAGACTTTGGATCTCAAGAGTGCTTTTGAGCAAGCTTCTACATTGGATATGGCTCAGAGAAGTTCGGATTCTTATGCTCTTTCTAATCGGCCTGTGACTGTGGTTTCGGCAGTTCCGGATGAAAAGGAATTAGGTGGACTTAATGGGAGTGGTTTACTAGATTCTGAAATAGTTTCTACTCCAACAGCTCCACCTTTTACTTCGGTGGCTGTTGCCTCTAGGATTCAGAAGTGTTATTTTTGTGGGAACATCCGGCATCCTCGTTTGAAGTGTCCTGCCCGGGAGGCTGTATGTAGTAAATGTGGCAAGAGAGGTCATTATGCATGTGTTTGTAAATCATTAGGTTTAATTACCTCCTCTTCTGCTACTATTCAACCTGTAGAGAGGGCGTTTATTGCATCAATTTCTGCTGCATTTGCTCATGGCCTAAACAAAGCTATAGTTGTGGCCCAAGTTAATGGGTTAGAAGTGAAGGCTCTCATAGATACGGGCAGTACCGAGAGTTTTATAAGTCTTCAGTTTGTGAAGGAAAAGTGTTTGAAAATCTTGCCTGTTACTTATCAGGTGTGTATGGCTCAGACGACCCTTACTTCACAAGTAGCTGGTTGTTGCCTTGTGAAATTGATTCTTCTAGGTAATACATATACTGATATATGCCTATCTGTTTTGCCTAATCTTTGTGCGGATATTTTGATTGGTCATGATGTGCTTAAATTACACGAGAGTCTTAGTCTTTCGTTTGGAGGGACTAAGCCACCCTTATCCATTTGTGGATTAACTTCTTTATCCATTTCTCCATTATCACTTTTTTCCAATTTGATGCCGGAATGTAAGCCAATTGCTACCAAGTCAAGAAGGTATAGCAGTCAGGATAGAGAATTTATTAATTCTGAAGTCCAACGTCTTTTATTGGAAGGAATCATTGAACCTAGTTGTTCGCCTTGGCGGGCTCAGGTAGTTGTCACCACTAACGAGAGGCATAAGAAACGAATGGTGATAGACTACTCTCAAACTATTAATAGGTATACTCAATTAGATGCGTACCCTTTGCCTAAGATTGATGAGCTTATCAACAAAGTATCTCAGTATAAGTTTTTAGCACTATTGATTTAAAGAGTGCTTGTCATCAGATTCCTATTGTTAAGAGGGATCAACCATATACAGCCTTTGAGGCTGGTGGAAAGCTGTATCAGTTTTGCCGAATACCATTTGGTGTTACTAATGGTGTTGCTTGTTTTCAACGGGCAATGGATGCTTTTATAAGTGATAACTCTCTCTCTGACACCTTTTCATATTTAGATGATATCACGGTGTGTGGTAAATCAAGGGTGGAGCATGATTCTAATTTAGAAAGATTCCTTCAAGCTGTGGAAAAAGTTAGTTTAACTTTTAATAAAGAGAAGTGTATCTTTTCGACTACTGAGGTAAATCTACTGGGGTATATTATCTCGGGAAATAAGATTAAACCAGATCCAGAACGCCTGCGACCATTGATCGATTTACCTACTAATTCTAAGGCCTTGCAACGAGTTGTTGGACTGTTTTCTTACTATTCTAATTGGATTGCAAACTTTTCGCAGAAGATCCGGCCCCTTATACGGGTTACGACATATCCTCTATTATCTGAGGCCAGGACATGTATTGATAAATTTAAAAAGGATATCCTAGGAGCAGTTGTGCATTCTATTGATGAGTAGGTTCCCTTTGTGATTGAGACGGATGCTTCTGATTTTGCAATTGGGGCTACTCTGAACCAAAATGGAAGACCTGTGGCCTTTTTCTCACGTACTTTGAACAATAGTGAAAAAAGGCATTCTTCAATAGAGAAAGAGGCATATGCAATAGTAGAAGCACTGCGTAAATGGAGACATTATTTATCGGGGCGACATTTCACGTTGGTAACAGATCAAAAATCTGTGTCCTTTATGTTTGATGTTAAACATTTTGGAAAGATCAAAAATGATAAAATAATGAGGTGGAGGATTGAGTTGGCATGTTACCATTTTGATATAGTTTATCGTCCGGGGAAGGATAATGTTGCTGCTGATGCACTGTCGAGGGCTTATTGTTCTGTGATTCACGGAGATACGCTTATTAATCTTCACAATGCTTTATGTCATCCTGGGGTTACGAGGATGATACACTTTGTACGCAGTGAGAATTTGCCCTTTTCAGTTGAAGACGTCAAGCGGATGACTTCATCATGTTCTATCTGTGCTCGGTGTAAACCGAATTTCTTTAAGCCTCAACGAGCTCATCTTATAAAGGCTACTTCTCCTTTTGAACGTTTGAGCATTGATTTTAAGGGGCCTCTTCCTTCAACGACATAAAATCGATACATATTTACTGTTGTGGATGAGTTTTCAAGGTTTCCTTTTGCTTTTCCTTGCGCAGATGTATCAGCTGCTACAGTTATCAAATGTCTGACTCAACTTTTTGTCATCTTTGGGATGCCGGCGTATATCCATTCGGATCAAGGAAGTTCTTTTATGTCTTCCCAGTTGAAGGAATACCTTCAGAGTTGGGGAATTTCTACTAGTAGAACTACCCCGTATAACCCCCAGGGTAATGGACAGTGCGAACGATACAATGAGGTGATCTGGAAGGCAGTTATGTTGGCTTTGACATCCCGGAATCTTAAGAATACACAGTGGGAAATGGTACTGCCTGATGCCCTGCATTCCATCAGATCATTGCTTTCAACGGCTACTAATGTGACCCCCCATGAAAGGCTTTTTAATTACCCGCGGAGATCTACTACGGGATATTCGGTACCTTCATGGCTTACTATGCAGGGACCTGTGTTGCTTCGACGCCATGTTAGATTGTCAAAATATGATCCTTTAGTGGAGGAGGTGGAGCTATTGGAGGCAAATTCCCAATATGCTCATATTCGATTCCAAGATGGGAAAGAAAGTACTGTTTCAATTAAAGACTTGGCTCCTTGTGGTGGCCAGCCCTCTTCCGAGGATACTAATAATAGTCATGATTCAGATAATGTGGATGTTGTTATAGATACTACGAATGTTTCCAATCCTATTGCAGATAATTATACTTCTATTAGTCAGCCTTTGATGGATGTTCATGACCGTCCTAGTTTACTTCCTGATGGGATTTCCAATCCGGAAACCGTTGATAATCGGGATATGGATAGCCTGTCTGCAGAAGATACTTCGGTGCCTCCGGGTGTGGGAGGGCAAGGAATTTCACCAAGGTTAAGAAGGTCGACACGAACAAGATATCCGGTCGACCGATTGAAAATGGACTTTTAAATTGATAGTAATGTTTTAAAGTTGTTGAAATATTATATTTGTATTTTAGTTGTAAATAAATTAATTATAAATTGTAAAGGTTATTTAGGTTGGAGCATGTTTTAAAAGGAGGGGTGAATGTGGTGATTATTTCCTATGTTTAATAAGAAGTATTGTGATTGGTGAATGGGGTGGTTGTTCTCTGTATTAGTAAGAAGTATTGTAATTGGTTGTTTGTTTCTACCTTGAGATATATGTTGTAAACTCATTGGTAGTGGACGTCAGGTGATTTGTGGTGGCCATCTTAAATTCAGTCCTCTCTAGTCATTGTTGGAGACTGGTGTTGAAAGATGTGCTACTGGGTTTTTAAAGCTAATAAAGCCTAGATTAGAAAGGTAAATCTATTCTTTATTTCAATAACTAATGAACGAAAGTGTCCCAATAAAATGAAAACACATGCATACATTTTTTTCAATGTTCCTTTCACCTTTCTCCTGCTCACAGTAATAGAAACATAGAAACATAGAAGATAGGAGCAGGAGTATGCCATTTGGCCCTTCGAGCCTGCTCCGCCATTCAATGAGATCATGGCTGATCATCCAAATTCAGTACCCGGTCCCTGCCTTCTCCCCATATCCCTTGATCCCTTTAGCCTTAAGAAATATATCCAACTCTTTCTTGAATATACTTAATGAACTGGCCTCCACCGCCCTCTGTGGCAGAGAATTCCACAGGTTCACCACTCTCTGGGTGAAGAAATTCCTCCTCATTTCAGTCCTAAATGGCTTACCCCTTATCCTTAGACTATGACCCCTGGTTCTGGACTCCCCGGCCATCAGAAACATCCTTCCTGCATCTAGTCTGTCCAGGCCTGACAGAATTTTATAGGTTTCGATGAGATCCCCTCTCAATCTTCTAAACTCCAGTGAGTATAAGCCCAATCGACACAATCTCGCCTCATACGTCATTCCTGCCATCCCAGGTATCAGCCTGGTGAATCTTTGCTGCACTCCTTCCATGGCAAGAACGTCCTTCCTCAGGTAAGGCGACCAAAACTGCACACAATACTCAAGGTGTGGTCTCACCAAGGCCCTGTACAACTGCAGCAAGACATCCTTGTTCTTGTACTCGAACCCTCTTGCTACGAAGGCCAACATACCATTTGCCTTCTTAACCGCCTGCTGCACCTGCATCCTTACCTTCAGCGACTGGTGTACAAGAACACCTAGGTCTCTTTGCACTTCCCCTTCTCCCAATCTATTGCCATTCAAATAATAATCTGCCTTCCTGTTTTTGCCACCAAAGTGGATAACCTCACATTTATCCACATTATAGTGCATTTGCCATGTTTCTGCCCAATGTCCAGGAGAGTATTCTTAAATTCCTGGAGAGTCTAGGAGAATCATGATGTGTTGGCAACCATAGAATTGTCATGAGTCCTAGGGCAAGATAATAAATTACAGAGGGAATCAATTACCCATTTGCTCCACTGGTAGCAGAATAACTAAAGAGGACCCGTTTCATCACTGGGCTTCCTCTCTGCCTTTAGAGCACCATGGCACCACTCCGATATTCCTCCAGTGGTTCGGGAAGGGCTCTGCTGATGTGCCCTTGTAGATGTGGGCGGCCTGCCCCAGCCATGGAAATTATCTCATCCCTGGGGCTAGGGAGGCACAGAAGATCCCAGGAATTATCTGCCCAGAATATTACTGGACCAAAGTACACAAACTCAAATTAGTGACAAGTAAATTTAGAAGATACAGGAAACTTTTTTTTATCCGGCACCGACGGGACCAACGTGGTGCCAGTTCATCAAAAATTCCGGATAACCGAAAGCTATAGTAAAAGATACGGAGAGCTGAGAGCTCCGTATAAAGCAACAAACTCTGTTGCTTAGCAACAGGTTCAGAACAATGGCCACAAGTTCCAAGCGTCTCTGTAGCTTAGCAACAGCTGCAGCCACACCCTTGCACAGCAACAGATCGAGGAAGGCAAGTAGAATATGAAGTAAAACTTACCTGAACCTACTCCTGAATTTTGCCGGTTAACCGAGATTTCCGGTTATTTAGGTGCCGGTAAATCGAAAGTTTCCTGTATTAGGAACAAGATCTTTTCTTAAAGAGTGATTTAGGCATATCCCATTGACTAGCCTTGACTATAAAGAAAAATAAAGACGTGCATTTATATAGTGCCTTTCAGGAAGTCCCAAATCGCTTTACATCCAGTGACGTACTTTTGAAGTATTGTCACTATTGTAATGTAGGAAACACAGCAGCCAAAATTGCGCACAGCAAGGTCTTACAAACAGCACTGTGATAATGACCAGCTAATCTTCTTTAGTGATGTTATTTGAGGGATAAATATTGGCCAGAACACCCAGGAGAACTCCCTGCACTTTTTTGAATAATGCCATGGGATCTTTTACGTCCACCTGAGAGGCAAGTCGCAGCCTCAGTTTAACTTCTCATCTGAAAGATGCAAATTATATGAATAATATGTTTATTCATCACACTTAAACTAATTTTGCCACAGTACAGAGGGATCCTTAACCCAGGCCTCTCAGAGCCAATAGTGTTCAAAGGAGATGAAGATCAGTGTCCCTTCCCACAGAAATGGGAAGATTTGGAAAGATAGATACTTAAATGTAGCTATTTATTTCTGAAGCATTCTATACTTAATCACATCTATGTAATTCAAGGAGGTTCTTCCAGAAAATGTAGCAATGATTCACCAATGATTTTAGGAGCAGTTCTCACAGTAATGAAAATTGATTATTCTTGGCACCAGACAACAATGATTAATCAGCACTGAGTAAATATTTCAAAGTCTGATCTGTCATCCATGCTCCTGATTATGCTGGCTGTCAAACACAGCAAAGGAATGTTGGAGTTTAGCTGTTAGCATTAATTTCCAGTCAGCTCTTCAGGAGAGCAAAGTCATTGGAGAAGCCAAGTTCTGTTACAAAGACATAACACAGGTATGCACTTTGTCAGTAAATGTCAACCTTCGAGCTGAGTCTTGGGAACCACTGAACAGACAGGGAGACAACACACAGCCCAAGGAAACAGTTGTCACAATGTGGAATGAACTGATCTTTAACATCTTAAGTCGAGCACATCACTTGGTTCTTTTACACAAAGTGCAAAGCTATAAGCTATATATAAAATAAAGTCTTGCATTTATATAACGCCTTTCACAACTTCAGGATGTCCCAAAGTACTTTACAGCCAATGAAGTACTTTTTGTAGTGTCTTCTTCTTCTTAGGCAGTCCCTCGGAGCCGAGGATGACTTGCTTCCACATTAAAAATGAGTTCGCAGGTGACTGATGAGTCCAATGCAGGACCTACAGTCTCTGTCACAGGTGGGGCAGACAGTGGTTGAAGGGGCGGGTGGGTGGTTTTTGTAGCGTAGTCACTGTTGTAATGTAGGAAATATCGTCAACCTCTTCACAGAACTCTCCAGAGTCAATGCGAACTGAAGTGCTAAAGGATCAATGGAATGAACATGCAGAGTCTAGGAAGGACCAATCCATTTGTTGGTTCTAAGATTTAAGCACCCATTTTAACTGGGGGTGAGCGGCGAGCATGTGGCACACCAGCGTCAGGCCTGGCCCATTTTAACTTCCGGACCTCATTTAAATACACCAGGCCTGACTCCCACCTGAACCTGCCATCAATGATGTGAGGCTGGCGGGTGGGAGGAGTGCGAGCACGGCAGGAGGCCGCCGCCAGGGACTTGCAGGAACAGTCCGCAGCAATAAGGTAAGTGGATGGGGGGAGGCAGGGAGGAGATCGCAAACCTCAAAACTCAATATGGAGCTGCATCATTGAGCGTGGCTGTCACATTTTGGGATTTTCTGACCATTTCTCCACAGAAAGGATTTAGGAAAGAGTTATCACAGAAATCACAGATCACAGAAACCCCACAGTGCAGATAGAGGCCATTTCGGCCCATCGAGCCTGCACCGACACATATCCCACCCGATCCCCGTAACCCCTACACCAACACATATCCCACCCTATCCCCATAACCCCACGTATTTAATCCCCCTAACACTAAGGGTCAATTTATCATAGCCAATCAACCTAACCTGCACATCTTTGGACTGTGGGAGGAAACCGGAGCACCCGGAGGAAACCCACGCAAACACGGGGAGAATCGAATGTTATAATCGAATGTTGGGTTTTTAAAACAAAGTGTATTCACACAATTTAAAAAAAAACACTGAGATGAAAGGTGCTTACAAATTCTAATTGGTTGACATTGAAATTGCTTCCCCATAGACCAGGGGCGATGTTAGGGCCATACAATTGCACTGAGACAGTCAGGGACCCCGAGCAGATTCTGTGATGGCAATAGGGGATCTCTCAGAGCCCACTGATGCCTGGTAATGTGTCTGGGCTTCGGCCTGCTCCCCACCCATTCACTCTAACCCAAGTCCAACAAGAAATGAATCAAGATGCTACGCAGGAAAGCAGTGAGATTCCGCGGCCTCCTGTACAGTCCCACTGGCAGTGAGCAGCATGGAGCGGTACCTGGTTATCAGGACAGTGGGGAAAGGCAGCTATAGAGAGGTGCAGCTGGTGAGGCATGGGAAGGATCTGAAAAAGGTAAAGAGTGGGTGGCATAGAGAGGCCCGGCCCGGCCCAGACCAGCTTGGGTATGAATCAACCGTTTGCAGCCAAAGCTCATCAGCAAGAACTATGAGCCGAGCAGCTTAGGGCTGAATAGGATCACCTTCCGATCAAAATCGAGCACTGCAAAAAAAATCCTCCCTGGCCTCAATCCTAGTCTGACTCTCAATTCCCAATCCCAGTGTCTACTCCAGTCTGACTCGGTCAACCCCACTCCCTATCTCAACTCCAGCCCAAATACTAAATTTATGGGGCAGTTATGCTGCACATTTTGCATGAGTGCAAATTGATTTTTGAATTGCCCAACACAAGATAGTGTAATTGCTCTGTGGTCGTGCCCCATGTCCAGTGCACTTCTGGTGCGCTGCTCTCACGTTGCTCTCGGTCAGCACCAGCAGAGGAAAGAAACAGCAAGATGAAAGATCTTGCATTTATATCACACCTTTCATGTCCTCAGGGCCTCCTAAAGCACTTTACAATCAATTAATTATTTTTGAAGCGTAATTATATTAAAGCAGTCAATCATGAGCGGCAACTTGGGCACAGCAAGGTCTCACAAACAAAAACAAATGAGGTAACAAGTCAATAATTTTTAATGCTATTGGTTGAAGAATAAGTGTTGATCAGGACACCAGGAGAAATCCCCTGTTCTTTCTCGAATAATAACTTGGGGTATTTTATATCCACTTGAGAGGGCAGATTGGGCATCGATTTAATATCTCATCTGAAAGATGGCACCTCTGGCACTGCAGCACTTCCTCAGTCTTGCTCTGAAGTGTCAGCCCAGACTATGTGCTGAAATCCTGTAGTGGGGTTTGAACTCACAAATTTCTGATTTAGCGAGAGTGCTACAACTGAGCTGCATTGACATTAGATCAGTCTTAATTAATATTGCATTTGAACTTTTCTATATAAAGAATAAAATTCCAAAGGATTACACAGTCAGAGAGAGAGATACACAGATAGATATGATTTCTAAAGCTTCTCTAGTGACATTCAACACTGAGTTCTTGGATTAAATTAGAATATTGAGGCATAGCTGCAGCAGCTCTTGTGTTCCTCACATAAGTGCTGTGGTCTGATCAAAGTGCCAGCAACTCTCGGGATGCTTTTCTGTCATGACTTTGCAAAAAGCTAAGAAACTCAGTCATATCTGTCAGATGCAACGGATGGAGCCTGACCTGAAACAGGCCATCCTCGACAGGTCCACCGGTCTTCTTGGCTTTGGGTTGGATTAAGGCCAAGGAGCAAGAGATGGATCTTCTCCTGATGAAACAGGGCTACAATATTTCACCACTGGGCAGAAATAACATTTGAAAAGCCCTCAAAGTTTGGGAAATTTTCCCTTCACTTGTCTATGACCCTGTCGTACTATTGCTAAGCATCAACAAAGTCTCCTCCAAACCTGCAGAGCTAGACTGTCAATGCCACTAATATGTTTTGGTGCTGTAGAACAGGGTTACTTTTGTTGGTTAAAGCACTTATCCCAGGTACTTGCCCGTAGTAAGAACCATGATTAGTAATTAGTTTTAAAGTGACTGTAGCAGTGAGTGACTGAAATGGAATAAGCTTTATTCGCACTAATGTTTTTAAAAATTGGGGGGGAAAAATTCAGTATCGCCCCGTTTGGGGCGCCATTATCGGCCGTGCGCAAAGTTTAACGCCTGGCGCTAATTATCGCCTCCGACGGCAAACTTGGCTTTTATCGCCCCTGGAGGTGATTGGAACGCTAAATCAGGCACTTCACACGTGTCTTAAGGCGCAAAGGCCGAGGAGCGAGGCACTACCTCAGAGCGCTGGTGAAGCAAGGAAGGGCAAATCAAAATGAATCTGCAAAGTGCTGCTCAGTACTCAAATCTCCTTCACACAGCATTGAATCTCTCCAGAAGTCTCTCTCTCTCTCTCAGAATGCGTGGTGCAAAAATGTCACCAACAAAAAAAGGCAGGAAGCAGTTGCCTTTAAATAGCGCTCCCCCAGTCCCTTTCTGACTGCAAAATGCTCCCCTCAACCTGTCGTTGCTAGCAGCAGGCGGTAAGGTAGGGGGCGCCACTCAATATCCGGTCCGGGGCGCTACCGGGGCATTGCGCACGCGACTGACGTCACGCTCTGCCGGCGCAGGAGATCATGGCGGTAGTGTTTAGCGCCGCCACAAAATGTCTAGTTAATTTTGCGAGCGGCGCAAACATTGCCGTGCACAGGCACTAGTTGCTTTGCGCCCCATTAGCGCCCTCTTAAGGCGCTAACAGGAGTCGCAAATAACTGAATTTTTCCCCCTGGGTTCCTTGTCAAAAGGTGATTAATAGCTAGGGTAATCTTCTGGGTAAGGTAGTGGAGATAAAACCTCTGGGGTTATTCAAGAAGCAACATGATACTGGGAATGGGGCTGTAGGTCCTATGGTCGGATAAGCAGGACAAGCTGAATGACCTCCCACATATGTGCTTATCTTTGTGAACCAACATCACAATTTAGTAATTAATCCACTTGTAGGGACACATTTTTTTAATTAGCTAATAAATTGTCTCAAATTAATGTGTGGCTCAATAGGCCACTATTTGACCAGCTTCCACACTGTGCATTGGCAAGGAATCAAGGCTGTGTTTGGAGGTCCAAAATTGGCTTGGTTATCATATCATCAGAAGCCCCTACACAGCATGTTGAAATCATTTTCACTGTACTACAAAGAGACAGTACTGTTATGGAAAGACCAAAATGTACAAACTGACCTAAAACGAACAACAATATAAACAATGATTTATCATTCAGAATTAATGTAGAATTACTGATGTGGAAATGTATAGCCGGACTTTGTGGAGCAGATAAATTGGGGGGGGGGAAATGAAACCACACAACCATTTCTTGTGCTTATTCACTTCTATTAATGTACAAGATGCATGAATTTTTAAACAGCAATTTAGCCGTTAACCCATAAATTGTTGGCATCCACACATCATTATTTATACCACTGGGCTGGCTGGAGTTTGGAAAGAACTCATTACACCTGCAATTTATCCATCTGTTAATGTGGGTCTTTGGATGAGGTCCCACAACCTACATATTTTGACAGATCTATAATCTTAACTGTGTACTATATCCAATTCACAGGCACATAAAGGGGAACCTTAATTGCCTCTGCCCAGTGGAAACTGGACAAAGCAGGAATTAAAAGCTGAGTGCTACATTACTGCTCATTTCCTGCCTCGCAGCTATTTTAATTCCACTGTTGTCTTGGGTAGCTGAGGTGCCTGTCTGACTCAGACAGAAGCCACGTAAATATATGTGTCAAGACCCCGATGCAATTTTAAATGCATGCTGAGTGGCATGTCATGGGGTTTTTTACATCCACCTGAGAGGGCGGACGGAGCCTCGGTTTAACGTCTCAACCAACAGGTGGCACGTCTGACAGTGCAGCACTCCCTCAGTACTGCACTGGAGCGTCAACCTAGATTTTTGTGCTCAAGCCTTTGGAGTGGGACTTGAACCCGCAACATGCTGACTCAGAGGTGACAGTGCTACCACACTGAGCCACAGCTACTTCATTAATGCGAAAGATCTGATTTCAATCAAGGGTCAAGCAGGAAAATTAAGAATGTCTTGTTCAAACTCTCTTTTTAATCAGACCTGTGACTCAAGTACTAATCAATGTGCAGTTTCAACTAACTTCTGTTGAAAATACAGAAATACTGGGTGTGCTTGTTTTCAACTAATTCAGTGAGCTCATCCTTAAAATGTCTAGACTCAGTAACCGGGCTCAACATTGAGTTCAACAATTTCAGATAATAATCCCTGCCCCCATTTTTCATGCAGTATGATTTTGCCATTCCCATTTGCAACATTTTCACAGTATATTCTTTCAATTCCTTCCTCCCCTCCTACGCACCCTCCCCTATCTCTGCACCTGCTTAATATCTGTTACATCTCCAGCTTTTCCCAGTTCTGATGAAGGGTCCCAGACCTGAAACGTTAACTCTGTTTCTCTCTCCATGGATGCTGCCTGGCCTGCTGAGTATTTCCAGCATTTTCTGTTGTTATTTCAGATTTCCAGCATCCGCAGTATCTATATATATAAAGGAATCGTTCTGTCTGTCTGTCTATCTGTCTGTCCTTCCGTCTGTCTGTCCTCGGGTGTGCGTCTGTCCGGCTATGCGCTCGAAAGTTACAGAGCGTACCTATGCGTGCGTTACGTCGAAAGAAAGCTCACATTTCCGAAACGCTGGTAAGCGTATTTACGTTTCGGCCGGACGAAAATCGCGCCCGCGGTATCCGAAAAACCTTCAACATTCCGCTTATTAGCATCTCATTATCCGCTCATTAGCGACAGAGTGACCTCGAGGTCGACCAATCGTACGCCGGGTTGCTGGCGCGTGCGGCCGGGCCCTCCTACGGTCGAGTGACGGGACGATTGACCAATCCTACGCTTTGGTGACCTGACGGTCGACCAATCGGTGCGTGTGTGGGCGGGCCTTATCGTTCTGAACCGAGGTGAGTAGCCGCCATCTTGCTTCCATTCTTTTTCCTGCTTTCTGCGTCTTTCTTTTCAAATATACATTTCCAGCAAAATAAAATTGCATTTATTAAATTGTTTTAAAAAAAACTTCATTCATTTGTAAATATTTTCTCTAACCTGAAGATTCTTTTTCCTACCTTTCCCCGTTTTTGTTAGGCCTCAAAGCCTGGGCCTTTCTTGCCCAGCCAGGCCCGAGCTAGGTAATTGTCCCACGGCTTCTGCTAAGCTCCTCAACAAACCCCCCCGGTGTCACGTTACCCGGGGCAACGGCGTCAGCCACAAGGGTCACGAGGGTCAGGGTGCGCGCGCAGCAGGAGCAGCTGAGACGCGGCGTCTCTCTCTGTTCCCCGCTCGGCTCGGGCGGGGGGGGGCGGGGCTCTCGGGAGTGCGGATCTCGGGCGGGGCTTGGTGAGCGGGAAGGGTTACCCCGGCAACCGGGTCCGCCGGCTGTCTCTCACAGCCGCAATCGGCGGACTTCAAGCCGGCTCAGCCGGGGGGGCGGGGCTCGGAGAGCGGGGCTCTCGGGAGTGCGGGGCGGGTGGGGCTCGGAGAGCGGGGCTCTCGGGAGTGCGGGGCGGGGCGGCGCGGTCGGTGCTCGGGAGGACGGGGGCTCGGAAGGGGGGGAAGGGTTACCCCAGCAACCGGGCGTGGCCGTCTCTCAGCCTCAAGCCGGCTCACGCCTGTTCTCGGGGCTTGGCTCCATTTGCGGCCGCGGGCCACTCGCCCTCTCTCTCTCCTTCCCTCTGTCTCTCTCTCTCCCTCCCCCCCTTCTCTCCCCCTCCCCCCTCCCCCCCCTTCTCTCCCCCTCCCCCCTTCTCTCCCCCCTCCCCCCTTCTCTCCCCCCTCCCCCCCTTCTCTCCCCCCTTCTCTCCCCCGCTCCCCCCCTTCTCTCCCCCCGCTCCCCCCTTCTCTCCCCTTCTCACCCCCTTCTCTCCCCCGCACCCCCTTCTCTCCCCCACCCCCTCCCCCCTCCTCCCCCCGCCCTCCCTCCCCCTCCCTGCCCTCCCTCCCCCTCCCTGCCCTCCCCGCCCTCTCTTCCCCCCAGTCGCTCTCTCTCTTCCCCCCAGTCGCTCTCTCTCTTCCCCCCAGTCGCTCTCTCTCTTCCCCCCAGTCGCTCTCTCTCTTCCCCCCAGTCGCTCTCTCTTTTCCCCCCAGTCGCTCTCTCTTTTCCCCCCAGTCGCTCTCTCTCTTCCCCCCAGTCGCTCTCTCTCTCTCTTCCAACAACAACATGCCCTCGAAAAAGCCTCGGCACCGCCGGGCACTTCAGCTAGTTTTGCTATATATTAATATATACATATCAGTTTGAGTATGACACTTTATAAACGCTGGTTGGTGTTAATGTTTCAATTTGACCATGGGAATTTAAAAATGTATTTTCAATGTTTCAGTTAAGAAACAGGCTTGATCCAAACTGGTAGAGTAAGTGTTCTAGATGGAGTTTGTAAGCAGAAGGGGGGAGCGGGGGAGAGAAGGGGGGAGGGGGGAGAGAAGGGGGGGAGGGGGAGAGAAGGGGGGGAGGGGGGAGGGGGAGAGAAGGGGGGGAGGGAGAGAGAGAGACAGAGGGAAGGAGAGAGAGAGGGCGAGTGGCCCGCGGCCGCAAATGGAGCCAAGCCCCGAGAACAGGCGTGAGCCGGCTTGAGGCTGAGAGACGGCCACGCCCGGTTGCTGGGGTAACCCTTCCCCCCCTTCCGAGCCCCCGTCCTCCCGAGCACCGACCGCGCCGCCCCGCACTCCCGAGAGCCCCGCTCTCCGAGCCCCACCCGCCCCGCACTCCCGAGAGCCCCGCTCTCCGAGCCCCAGCCGCCCCGCCCCGCACTCCCGAGAGCCCCGCTCTCCGAGCCCCGCCCCGCCCCGCACTCCCGAGAGCCCCGCTCTCCGAGCCCCGGCTGTCCCGCCCCGCACTCCCGAGCGCCCCGCTCCCCGCTCTCCCTCCCCCTCCCTGCCCTCCCTCCCCCTCCCTGCCCTCCCCGCCCTCTCTTCCCCCCAGTCGCTCTCTCTCTTCCCCCAGTCGCTCTCTCTCTTCCCCCCAGTCGCTCTCTCTCTTCCCCCCAGTCGCTCTCTCTCTTCCCCCCAGTCGCTCTCTCTTTCCCCCAGTCGCTCTCTCTTTTCCCCCAGTCGCTCTCTCTCTTCCCCCCAGTCGCTCTCTCTCTCTCTTCCAACAACAACATGCCCTCGAAAAAGCCTCGGCACCGCCGGGCACTTCAGCTAGTTTTGCTATATATTAATATAACATATCAGTTGAGTATGACACTTTATAAACGCTGGTTGGTGTTAATGTTTCAATTTGACCATGGGAATTTAAAATGTATTTTCAATGTTTCAGTTAAGAAACAGGCTTGATCCAAACTGGTAGAGTAAGTGTTCTAGATGGAGTTTGTAAGCAGAAGTTGAACTGCTGAATATTAAGTTATTTAAAACAGTAATAAATATAGTTGTTATTCCTTTATCATTCAATATTGGATTATCAGCTACCCTAAAATAACAACCTAACATAAGAACTTCAATAAAATCTTACATTTATATTGCACCTTTTACATAACAAAATGTCACAAGGCATTTCACATGGAGAGAAATTGATCGCGTGGTAGAGGATTTAAAAGAGTTGGCTGAAGGCACAGTAAAAAAGAAGAGGTTTTTAAACCAAAGAAAGGAAGTAACAATATGAAGGGGTTTCAGGAGGGAGTTCCGGAAGGTGGGGCAAAGACAGCATAAAGCTCTGTCACCAAATGAGGCATTCTAGGAGAGTGGATGTACGGGAGACCAGAGTTGGAGGATCACGGATCAGGGTTTCAGCAGTGGAGGAGTGAGGTAAGGGCCAAGGCGGGCATTGTGGGTCTTTGGATGAGGTCCCACAACCTACATATTTTTTCAGAGCTATAATAAGATGTATGGTATCTTGGTGATAGATAAGATACAGGATTAAAAGCTCATCTCAGAGTTGAACAGGAAACTGAGGTTGTGGATCATCTGGTTCAAACTGAGTGACTAGCTGGGGAGAGGGATAGAGTTGGGAGCAAGAACCAAGGGCTGGATTTTTCCAACCTCAGCGGGTCCATGGCATGTGGGGACCTCGCACTTGTCTCGATCCCAGCCTCCAACAAGATTTTATGTTAATAGGGCTTCTTAAGCCCGCCCTGTGAGGTTCCCAGCCAATTAATAGGAAGCGGGTCTGATGACATCATTGGATGACATGTCATCAGCCGGTTTCCTTAAAGGGGCCATGTCCAAATTGATTTTGACAATTCTGCTGTCAGTGTTCAACAGCATTGAGGTGCTGCAAACACTGACGAGCACTGCACAGAGGTACACGGCTGCACCCTGGCTCTCCCATGACTCCCTCCATATACTTATGGAGGGAGTAACAGCACGCAGGGAGGTTCTCTTCCCTTCCAATGGGCAGAAGAGACCTCCCCAGGACACCAACGCAGCCCGGTTACACATTGCACAGGAGGACACAAGCAGGGATGTCGTCAGGAGGACCAGGCTGCAGTGGCGCAAACCTTTCAATGATTTCAGTAGATCATGAAACATTACTGCAAAGCCACACTCAACCTCATCCTGCTGTACCACTCATCACATCCCCATCACTCTGCCTTCCCTACCCTATTCCTGCACATCCTTACACCAACTTACCTTGCACCTCCACCCATCCCTCTCTATCTACATTATCACTTCCCCATCTCACTAGCCCCCCTCACACTCACCCTCATCCTAGTCCAATCATACCAACTAACAACACAAAAGGGTAGGCTCTTGGGTGTTTTAGCCAATGTTCGTGTAAACTTTCTGTTAATGTGTTGTCAAACATTGAAATCTTTATTGTCACCACTTTGCCTTCTTGGACAGATTTGTGTGCACCTTTGAAAGTGTCTTAGTGAGTTCCAGTGAATGTTGAGACATAACTTCCCCCCACCCCCTCCCATGGTGATGAGTGTGAAAGGAATGGCTTGGACATTGTAGGGATGCTTTATGGTGCTGGTGTGGGGTGGTACCAACCTGGTGCATCATGTGGCAGCCAGTGTGTACAGTGGTAAGTGAAGCAAATCTAGACATGGTGAGACCATCATTGGTGTCCTGGGCAGCAATGTGCATGGGTAATGATGCCCTGTGTCCTGTGCAGCATCAGTTGATTGTGGAGAAGGTTGGTGTGGATGTTGGTGCTGCTGGTTGCCTGGTGATGCTGGTGTTGGGGCTGATCATGTTGAGATTCTGAGGACCAAGATGAGATATTTTCAAGGGCACCGATGCTGATGTAATAGATGGCAGGTGAGATTGAGATGACAGAAGTAATCTGTCAATGTTGTTCCAAGGAGGTGACAGTGGAGAAAGAGTTTACTCCAAACACTTCAAAAGTGGGTTAGAATCATAGGGGGAAAAATTTGGTTGCTTAGTGCCTCCCTTTATTTAGCGCTCTAAGAGGGCGCTAATGGGGCGCAATGCAACTAGCGACTGGGCGTGGAGATGTTTGCGCCGCTCGCAAAATTAACAATTTTTTGCGGCGGCGCTAAACTCTACCGCCCCGATCTCCTGTGCCCGCAGATCATGACATCAGTCGAGCGTGCAATGCCCCGGTGGCGCCCCAGACCGGATATTGAGTGGCGCCCCCTTCCTTTCCGCCTGCCGCAATCAATGACAGGGAGAGTGGAATGGTTTCCAGTCAGTAAGGGGCTGGGGGAGCGCTATTTAAAGGCGGCCTCTTCCTGCCATTTTTTGTGGGAGACATTTTTGCGCCACTCATGCTGACAGAGAAAGAGATTCTGAGAGAGAGAGAGAATTCTGCAGAGAGTCAACGCTGTGTGAAGTAGTTTCGGCTACTGAGCAGCACTTTTCAGGTTCTTTTGCATTTGACCTTCATTACTTCGATTGTCAAGAGACTATGGGGGCTGCACTGATTCGGGGCGACGTCCTGCACCTGCAGAATTGAAGGCAGCAGAGATGCAGAGAGAGAGCGGCAATCATGGCCAGAGGGAGGAGGGCCAACAGGCCTGTGCACAGGAAACCTTACCCTCCCAGGCTATTCCGGGAACAATTCTCCTACATTCATTTGTCTAAGGAGCAGTGTTTGCGCAGGCTGCACTTCAGCATGGAGGTGTTCACTGAGCTCTGCCACCTGCTGCAGCCAGATCTGCAGCCTCAACTGAGGACCAGGACGTCTCTGTCGGTGGCAGTGAAGGTGACAGTGGCTCTGAATTTTTATGCCACCGGCTCCTTTTAAGCAGCTACTGGGGACATCGCCAATATCTCCCAGTTCGCGGTCAATTGCTGTATCCGGGAGGTGACAAATGCCCTCTATAAAAGGAGACGCCAGTACATCTCTTTCCCGATGACCCGGGCCAAACAGCATGAACGCGCATTGGGCTTTGCGAGGATAGCGGGCTTCCCATGGTGCAGGGCGCCATTGACTGCATGCATGTGGCATTGCGGGCACCGCATGAGAATGCAGAGGTTTTCCAAAACTGCAAGGGGTTCCACTCCTTAAATGTCCAGTTGGTCTGTGACCACAGACAGCTGATAATCACTGTCAATGCCCGTTATCCTGGCAGCAGCCACGATGCTTTCATCCTGCGCCAGACTGGTGTGCCAGAGCTTTTCCAGGCAGCGCATCAGCCAATTGGTTGGCTCCTTGGGGACAAGGGTTATCCACTCTGCACCTGGCTGATGACACCGCTCCGTAACCCCAACACCCCTGCTGAGCTGCGGTACAATGAGAGCCATCTCACCACCAGGAACATCATTGAGCAGACGATCGGCGTGCTCAAGCAACGGTTCTGCTGTTTGGACCACTCAGGAGGAGCCCTGCAGTACTCGCCTGAGTGAGTCTCCCTCTTCATAGTTGTTTGCTGTATTCTTCATAACCTTGCAATCCTCAGGATCCAGCCACTGCCACCAGGCCTTGGTGCACCACCAGATAAGGAAGAGGAGGAAGAAGAGGAGGAGAATGATCAGCAGCAGCACCAAGGCGGGTGGGAGGCCCACAATGTTGACACTGCAAGGGCCGTCCGTCAACGGCTGATAACAAGCCGCTTCTAGGCCTCTACTCAGGAAATGGATTCTGGCATGGAGAACAACATGATGAAAAGCAACCCGTAATCCCTATAGCCGGCCAAGGCAGCAATGAATCCAAAGGCCAAACATGTACATTTTGAATACAACAACTTTTTTATTTCACAAACTCTGTGTGTGTCATTTATTCATGACAAACTAATAAAAACAAACACAAAAAATCATTAATTAACATAACTGGTTCTCACAACCTGGAGATAATGGCCAAAACACTAAACAAAAGTTATCAGACGAACCTCGGCCTTTAATGAAAACATTCCCAACATTTTGTCAGACCTCCTACTTTTTGCCCTTCAAGGGTGATCTCCTCCCCTTGCCCACTTGCCCCCTTCCCACCCTACTGCTCCTCCGTAATGGGGCCCCAGTGGCTGCAGCAAGGCTGGTGGAAGGCTGCTGAATGTCAGATGCTGAGACTATAGATGGCCTTGAAGGATGGCCTCGACCAGCTCTGGGCCTGGAAGGCCCAGCTGCAGACTGTACCAACTCTGCATGGGCAGCAGCAGTCTGAGCTACAGGCGGTGGCAAGTGCAATGGGGAAGTGACAGTGGTGGCAGCAGGAATACTGTCATCTTGAGAGAGGAGAGCAACTCCCTGCTCGACCGACACACTACCACTCCCATGGGGCAGCACCTCAGCATCCAGAGCAATCTGCAGATTGCTGGCCTGCTGCAGCACCATGAGAGCCCCGGGGCAATGTGTCCGAACCAGCGACGATGGAAGCAGTCAGTGCTTGTGTGGCCTCAATCTGAGTCTGCATAAGAACATAAGAACACAAGAAATAGAAGCAGGGGTAGGCCAATCGGCCCCTCGAGCCTGCTCCGCCATTCAATAAGATCATGGCTGATCTGATCCTAACCGCCAATCTACTATCACAGAACCATCTCCTGAATCTAACAGAATTAGACACACGAAATAGGAGCAGGATCAGGCTACACGGCCCCTGGGCCCGATCCGCTACCCACAGGGCCATGTCCGATCCGAACCTAGACTCATGTCCAAATTCCTGCCCACTCCCCGTAACCCTTAATTCCCTTTACTTCTAGGAAACTGTCTATTTCTGTTTTAAATTTATGTAATGATGTAGCTTCTACAGCTTTTTGGGGCAGCATATTCCATGGACCTACCACCCTCTGAGTGAAGTAGCTCCTCCTCATCTCAGTTTTGAAAGAGCAGCCCCTTATTCTAAGACTATGCCCCCTAGTTCTAGTTTCACCCATCATCGGCAACATCCTCCCTGCATCCACCCGATCCAACCCCTTCACAATCTTATATGTTTCAATAAGATCGCCTCTCATTCTTCTGAACTCCAATGAGTAGAGTCCCAATCTACTCAACCTCTCCTCATATGTCCATCCCCTCATCCCCGGGATTAACCGAGTGAACCTTCTTTGTACTGACTTGAGAGCAAGTATGTCTTTTCTTAAGTATGGACACCAAAACTGTATGCAGTATTCCAGGTGCGGTCTCACCAATACCTTGTACAACTGAAGCAATACCTCCCTATTTTTATATTCTATCCCCCTAGCAATGAAAGCCAACATTCCATTGGCCTTCTTAATCACTTGCTGCACCTGCATACTAACCTTTTGAGTTTCGTGCACCAGGACCCCCAGATCCCTTTGTACTTCAGTACTTTCCAGTTTCTTGCCATTAAGATAATAACTTGCTCTACGATTTTTCCTGCCAAAGTGCATAACCTCACACTTTCCAGTATTGTATTCCATCTGCCAAATCTCTGCCCACATACTTAGCCTGTCTATGTCCCCTTGCAGGTTTTTTATGTCCTCCTCACTCACCACTTTCACTCCCATCTTAGTATCATCTGCAAACTTTGATATGTTATACTCGGTCCCCTCCTCCAAATCGTTAATATAGATTGTAAAGAGCTGGGGACCCAGCACTGACCCCTGCGGAACATCACTAGTTACTGATTGCCAGTCTGAGAATGAACCATTTATCCCAACTCTCTGCCTTCTGTTAGATAGCCAATCCTCTATCCACGCCAGAATATTACCCCCAATCCCGTGATTTTTTATCTTAAGCAATAATCTTTCATGTGGCACCTTGTCAAATGCCTTTTGGAAGTATAAATACACTACGTCCACTGGCTCCCCTTTATCCACCCTATATGTTACTTCCTCAAAGAACTCCAGCAAATTTGTCAAACATGACTTCCCCTTCATAAAACCATGCTGACTTTGTCCTATTAAATTATGATTATCCAAATGTCCTGTTACTGTCTCCTTAACAATGGACTCCAAAATTTTACCTACCACATATGTTAGGCTAACCGGTCTATAGTTTCCAGCCTTCTGTCTACTGCCCTTTTTAAATAAGGGTGTTACATTCGCAGTTTTCCAGTCTGCCGGGGCCTTTGCTGAGTCCAGGGAGTTTTGGAAAATTATTACCAATGCATCCACAATCCCTACCGTCACTTCCCTCAAGACCCTAGGATGTAAGCCATCAGGTCCAGGTGATTTATCCGCCTTGAGTCCCATTATTTTACCGAGTACCACTTCCTTCGTGATTTTGATCGTGTTTAGCTCCTCCCCCCCTATAGCCCCCTGTTTGTCCAGTGTTGGGATATTCTTAGTGTCCTCTACTGTAAAGACTGATGCAAAATATTCATTCAGTGTTTTTGCCATCTCCATATTTCCCACCATTAATTTCCCGGTCTCATCCTCTAAGGGACCAACATTTACTTTAGCCACCCTTTTTCTTTTTATATAACTATAAAAACTCTTACTATCTGTTTTTATATTTTTTTGCTAATTTACTTTCATAATCTATCTTCCCTTTCTTAATCAATCTTTTTGTTATTTTTTGCTGTCTTTTAAAGTTTTCCCAATCCTCTATCCTCCCACTAGATTTGGCTACCTTATATGCCCTTGTTTTTAGTTGAATACTATCCTTAATTTCTTTACTTAGCCACGGATGGCTGTCTTTTCTTTTACACCCTTTTCTTCTCAGTGGAATATATTTATTTTGGAAGTTGTAAAATAACTCCTTAAATGTACACCACTGATCATGTATCGTCTTACCCTTTAATATATTTTCCCAATCCACTCTACTCAATTCCGCTCTCATACCTTCATAGTCTCCTTTATTCAAGCTTAGCATGCTTGTTTGAGATCCAACCTTCTCACCCTCGCATTGAATATGGAATTCAACCATGTTATGGTCACTCATTCCAAGGGGATCCTTTACTAGGGCATTTTTAATTAATCCTGTCTCGTTACACAGGACCAGATCTAAGGTTGCTTGCCCCCTGGTCGGTTCAGTTACATACTGCTCAAGAAACCCATCCCTAATACACTCAATGGACTCATCCTCAAGGCAGCCCTGCCCAATTTGATTTGTCCAATTAATATGATAGTTAAAATCCCCCATAATTATAGATGTTCCCTTATTACAAGCCTCAACTATTTCCTGATTGATACTCCGTCCAACAGAGTTGCAACTGTTCGGAGGCCTATAGACTACGCCCACTAGTGTTTTTTCCCCTTATTATTCCTTACCTCCACCCAAACTGTTTCATTATCCTGGTCTTTTGACCCAATATCATTTCTCTGTATTACAGTGATTCCTTCCTTTATTAACATAGCCACCCCACCTCCCCTTCCTTCCTGCCTGTCCTTCCTGATCGTTAAATAACCTGGTATGTTTAATTCCCAGGCATTGTCACCCTGCAGCCATGTTTCTGTAATGGCCACAAGATCATACCCATATGTAGTTATTTGTGCCATTAACTCGTCTATTTTGTTATGAATGCTACGTGCATTCAGATAGAGAACTTTCAAATATGTTTTGTGACACTTAGTTCCTGCTTTTGCCCTTTTTATTACTTTACCTTTTACTCCATACCTTCTGCCCCTTCCTGACACGCTCTGGTTTTTAATTTCCCCACTGCTACCTAAGTCTATGAACTTCTCTGTTGTCATTTTTATTATTTGCTCTCTAGGAACCTCCCCCCCACTAGTTAGTTTAAAGCCCTCTCTACAGCCCTAGTTATATGATCCGCCAGGACTCTAGCCCCAGCACTGGCCAAGTGAAGCCCGTCCCAACAGAACAGCTCCCTCCTGCCCCAGTACTGGTGCCAGTGTCCCAGGAAGCAAAACACATTTCTCCCACACCAGTCTTTGAGCCACGCATTTAACTCTCTAATTTTATTTGTCCTAGCCAAATTCGCTCATGGCTCAGGTAAGGGATTATTACCCTTGAGGTTCTGTTTTTTAATTTGACACCTAGCTGCTCATACTCCTTTAACAGAACCGGCTTCCTAGTCCTATCTACGTCGTTTGTACCAACATGGACCACGACAACTGGATCCACCCCCTCCCACTGCAAGTTTCTTTCCAGCCCAGAGGAGATGTCCTTAACCCTGGCACCGGGTAGGCAACACAGCCTTCGGGACTCTCGCTCTCGGCTGCAGAGAACTCTATCTATCCCCCTAATAATACTATCCCCTACCACTACAACATTTCTATTTACTCCCCCCTCTTGAATGGCCCCCTGTTCCACGGTGCTGTGGCCAGGTTGCTCATCCTCCTTGCAGTCCCTGCTCCTGTCCCCACAGGGAGTAAGAACCTCGAACCTGTTGGACAAGAGCAAGGGCTGCGGCTCCTCCAGCTCTACCTCCTGGATCCCCGTACCTGCCTCACTCATAGTCACACCATCCTGTCCCTGACCATGGGCTACATCTGAATTAATTAACTTCATAGGTGTGATCTCCTCCTGATACACAGAATCCAGGTACTTCTCCCCCTCCCTGATGTGTCTCAGTGTCTGAAGCTCAGACTCCAGCTCATCAACACGGAGCTGGAGTTCCTGTAGCAGCAGACACTTGTCACAGACGTAATCACCGTGAGCCTCAATGGGGTTCACCGGCTCCCACATCTCGCAACAGTAACACATCACCTGCTCCAGTCTATGTAATTAATTAAAATTTTTATTGTTAGTTATGGACAGCCTCTGCCCGATTTTAGATGCTAGTATCCCCTTTAATTAATTGGATTTAAATTAAATCAATCCCTCTAGTTACACCAGTTAAATGGTTTACCAACAGTCACTCTGCACCAGAAAGGCCTTATTAACTACAACCCACAGAGTTAAAGTTTGAAAAGAGCACCTAACACCCCACTTACCCTAACTCACACTTACCCAAACTCACAGCACTCTTTGATGACTCGCACTCAGTGCTTGCTCGCACTAGGACTGGTCTTTTTATACTGTTTGTTTACAGCCAAATGAGTCACCCCTGCTGATTGGTTAGAAAACTGGTTTCCACTGCCTGCTGTGCCAATTTACTCCTACTGCAGTGTAACCTTGTTTTACTCTTCTTAAACCAACAGAATCCCAAATATTTAACTTTTCCCCTTTACTTAAACTGCTTAAGTAATCTTATCAAGAATGATTTAAAGAGAAATAACAATTAAAGAACTCTCACACTTACCCAAACTCACAGCACTCTTTGATGACTCGCACTCGCATGAGAGCTGTCAGAGATGGGGTCACGGAAGCCAGTGACTGAATTGCCGCACTAAGCATTTGCGTGACATCCGCCTGTGCTGCAGCGGAGTGCTCCACACTCCTCGCCAGTGCATCAATGCTTTCGGGCACCCTTCCCACTGCACCCATGAGCTGAGTGTGCATGTCCACCGCCTGGGTGTTCATTTCAGCGATGAGCCGCTCCTCCTCTGCATCCAGTGCAGCAGGACTCGATGGCCTGCTCTCCCTCCGGGGAGAAGGCCCCCAAGCTTCCCTAGCCACATTGCATTGCTGCAGCCAGCTGGGTCCCGGAGCTTCACCCTCATCAGACCCTTCCTCCCTGCTCCCCTCCAGGGAAGACCTGTTCCCAGTGTGGGCATGGGCTTCCTTGGGAGAGGGTGGCGCTGATGCTCCTGCTTCCTCTTCCTCCTCGCCTGTGGCTTCGCTCCCACTGGCAGCTTCAGGACCCGTCTCCTCAGCTGCTGAATCACCATCTGAAAGCAGGGAGGTACAAGAGTGACTTTAGCGTGAGGACAGGGGGGCAGTAAGGGAGGAAGGAATGGAGCGATTTAGTAAGTTGGATTGAAAGTGTAAAAGGCTGGTGTTGTGAGGGACAAGTGGAATGAGAGAGGAGAGAAAGCTGATGACCTTACCATTGCTGTCTCAAACGGGGTCGGCCTCTCCAGGGGTGACGGGACCGATCACCTGGCTTGTCACAATCCTGTGGACGTGCGCCTCAAGATCGCTGAGGAGTTGCAGCTGAGGCGGCCCTCCACCCGTCCATTGCTGCTGTCTCCTGTTATGAGATAGCTTGGCCTGAAAGAAAAAGGGCAGCGTCTGAGTAAATATGCAGCCATGGTTTTGCCTGATGTGCCTCCCATATTTGAATAGCCCTTAATGTATGCAGCCATGGTCTTGCCTGATTTGCCTCCCATAGTTAAATAGCCCTTAACGTATGCAGTCATGGTCTTGCCTGATGTGCCTCCCATAGTTGAATAGCCCTTAATGTATGCAAGGTGTGGAATGTGCATGTGTGTTTTATGAGATGGCCATAGGTGTTGGATGAGTGTTGGGCATTGGGGTTTTAAGACCCTCTGGCCATAGAGTGAGATTGAGATGGAGGGATGGAGAGGTATTGAAAAAAAGCCACTCACCCTGACGACCCGAGTGAGGTCGTTGAACTTTTTGCGACATTGCATATGGGTCCTGGGCACCATGCTCCTGGAGGAGAAGTGATGAGCCACCTCCCTCCACATTCTTCTGCAGTCGCGTGTCAATGGCTTCCTGCCACTCTTAGGGTACAGTATAGCTCTTCGGCACTCCACCGTGCCAACCAGAGCCTCCAAGGCCCAGTCGCTGAAGCGCTGAGCTCATTCCCTGACTCTCTCAATAGTTCTTGGCTGGAAAATTTAGGCACAGGTCTGTGCACAACGAGATTCAAGCCTGCAATGAACAAGGTGTGGATGGAGAGCAAGATCGACCCTCCCCTTTAAGAACTGGCCGGTGCCAGTGCGTCTGTGTTCCATTGCTAACTGACATCACCTGTGCTGCGCTCGTGCTCTGAGTTAGTGCCTCGCTCCTTGGCATTAGCGCCTTAAGAGAGGTGTGCAGTGCCTGATTTAGCATTCCAATCACCTCCAGAAACGATAAAAGCCAAGTTTGCAGTCGGAGGCGATAATTAGCGCCAGGCGCTAAACTTTGCGCCCGGCCGATAATTGCGCTCCAAACAGGGCAATACCAAATTTCTCCCCCAGAGAATCATAGAATCATAGAATGGTTAAAGCATGGAAGAAGGCCATTCGGCCCGTCGAGCCCGTGCTGACTCTCTGCAAGAGCACTTCAGCTAGTCCCACTCCCCCACCCTTTCCTCGTAGCTCTACAAATGTCTTCTCTTCAGGTACTTATCCAACTCCCTTTTGAAAGCTGTGATTGAATCAGCTCCCACCACCCTTTCAGGCAGTGCATTCCAGATCTTAACCGCTCGCTGCGTAAAAAAAGTTTTTCTTGCGTCGCCTTTGGTTGTTTTGCCAAACACCTTAAACCTGTGTCCTCTGGTTCTCGACCCTTCCACCAATGGGAACAGTTTCTCTCTATCTACTCTGTCCAGACCCCGCATAATTTTGTACACCTCTATCAAATCTCCTCTCAATCTTCTCTGCTCCAAGGAGAACAACCTCAGCTTCTCCAGTAACTGAAGTATCTCATCTCTGGAATCATTCTCGTAAATCTTTTCTGCACTCTCTCTAAGGCCTTCACATCTTAATGTGCAGTGCCCATACTTGGACAGAATATGCCATTTGATGCCGAACCAGTGTTTTATAGAGGTTCATCATAATTTCCACGCTTTTGTACTCTATGCCTCTATCCATGAAGCCCAGGGTCCCGTAAGTTTTTTTAACTGTTTTCTCAACCAACCCTGCCACCTTCAATGATTTGTGCACATATACCCCAGGTCTCTCTTCCAAATCATTAATGCTAAGATTGGGAAGTGAACAGCTGTGACATGGTAGGTTTTATACCACTTCCGCAGCTTTCACCTATTCACAGCAATCCACAGTCATTGAGAACCCGACAAACTTACCTGACATGATAGCCGCTCTCCTGGAACCTCGTTGAAAACCTGGTAAAATGGAAAGTACATGGGAAACTGGTTCTTAACTACCTTTTAATAAGCTTCTTACAATCTAAATTGGCTGACCTGCCGCTTGGTGTCGGGTCTGTTCAGGGATGACAGACCCAACACTTGGGAAACTGACAAAGAGGCAGGTTTACAGCGAGATCCCAACCTGCTGTCAATCTTTGTGATTTTGACAGCAGACCCACCTCCAAACCAGCACTCTGAGTGCTGGCAAAATTCAGCCTACAGAGGGGGAAAAATTCGGTACCTTAGAGCCTCCTGTTAGCACCAGCAGATGGTGCTAATGGGGCGCTAGAGCATTATCGCTGGGGTGAGGCAAATCCAACGCTGCACACCAAATCCCGCCCCGCAGCGCCGCCGCTAACAGTTATCGCCAGGAGCCACAATGCCAGGTGGATTGTGATGTCAGTGAGTGTACAATGCTCACTGACCGCCCGATCTGTGAAATTGATTGTTGCCACCTACCTTAGCACCTGGAGGAAACAGCGACAGGGAGAGCTGGTGTGAAGCACCAGGAAGCCAGCTCCTGAGATGTTATTTAAAGGGATCATCAGTAATGAGTCACAGTTGTGGGTTAGTGGAGTTTCAGTGCTTTCTTGTCAGTTTCACATGTTCCTATAATTCTACAAGTGTTTGTTGCTCTCTATAGTTGTTTAAAGTTGTTAAAGTCTGTAGAGAGCAGTGTGGAACATGCTAAAGGACATTTTCCTGACTTCAAGGCTTCTGCACAAACCACTTACTGACAGACATGGGTTCACTAGTAGGAATTCCGTTTGGAATACAGCATGACTTGGAGAATCAACAGAGGGCACGCAGAGCAGGACAAGCTTTTGGAAGAGGCAGTTGGAGGAGGGGGAAAAGGGCTCACAGCTGGAGGCCATATCCACCCAGGGTGTTCAGGGAGCAATTTTCCTACCTGAGCCTCAGCGAGGGACAATGTGTGAGACGTCTGCACTTCAGTAAGGACGTCCTCATTGAAATCTGCCACCTACTGCAGCCACCACTGCAACCTCAGAGCAGGGAAAGGACCGCATTGCCAGTGACTGAAGATGACCGTGGCGATAAACTTTTATGCATCTGGCTCCTTTCAGGCTGGAGCTGGAGATATTTGCAACATCTTGCAGTTTGCCATCCATTGTTGTGTAAGGGCAATCACTGAGACTCTGGGGTAAATATTCGGTACCTTAGCGTCTCCGTTAGCACCAGCAGATGGCGGTAACAGGGAGCTGATGCAGTAGTGCCGTGGCGATGTGAATCCAGCACCGCATGACAAACCCAGCTGCCCCACCACCATTGCGACACTGGTACAAAGTGCCACCGGAGATTTCAATGCCAGGCAGACCGAGACGTCAGTGAATGTGCAATGCTCACTGGCCGCCCAATCTGCGAAATTGATTGTCGCCACTTACCTTTGCACCTCGACCAAACAGCAACAGGGAGAGCTGGCATGAAGCAGCCAGTAGCTGGCTCCAGGGATATTATTTAAAGGGAGCATGAGTAATGAGTTGCAGCAGTACGTTAGTGGAATTTCAGTGCTTTCTTATCAGATTCACATTGTGCAACAGTTTAATTCAGTAATTTAAAGGTTATTTTGTATCAGGAGTGCTGTGGGAACTAAAAAGTAGCTATATTTATTCTTAAAAAAATCAAACTGCTACACTTGGCTTACATTAATGGGGGCTGTACTGGCAGTCGACTTCGCCCTCCATGATCTACGGTGGAGTGAGCTGAGGTAGCGAGAAAGACTGGAACATGTGCCCAGAGGGAGGAGGAGGGCCATTAGGGCTCTCAACAGGAGGCCTTACCATCCGAGGGTATTCCGAGAGCACGTCTCTTACCTCCAATTAAGTGAGGAGCAGTGCATTAGAAGGCTCTGCTTCACCAAGGAGGTGGTCACAGAACTCTGCCACCTCCTGCAACCAGACCTCCAGCCTCAGATCAGGGCGACCACGGCTCTCTCAGTGGCAGTCAAGGTCACCCTCAATTTCTTCGCCAGCGGATCCTTCCAGAATGCAACAGGAGACATAACTAACATCTCGCAGTTCGCTGTCCATTGTTGCATCCGGGAGGTCACAGAGGCTCTCTACAGTAGGAGCAGGGATTACATTTCCTTCCCCATCACCAGAGAGAAGCAGAATGAGTGTGCATGTGGCTTTTACAGGATAGCGGGATTCCCCATGGTGCAGGGTGCCATTGACTGCACCCATGTGGCTTTGCAGGCACCACATAACAATCCTGACATCTTCCGTAACTGCAAGGGCTACCACTCACTTAATGTCCAGTTGGTGTGTGACCACAGACAACGAATCTTCAATGTGAAAGCCAGCTATCCTGGCAGCAGCCATGATGCCTTCATTCTGCGCCAGACCGGTGTGCCAGCACTCTTCCAGCCACCATGTCAAGCTCATGGTTGGCTGCTTGGAGACAAGGGCTATCCGCTCTCCACCTGGCTCATGACTCCCCTCTGCAACACCAACACTCCTATAATGACAGCCATGCTGCCACCAGGAACATCCTCGAGCAGACCATCGGGTTGCTCAAGCAACAGTTTTGTTGCCTTGACCGCTCGGGAGGAGCTCTCCAGTACTCGGCTGAGCGGGTGTCCCATTTCGTGGTGGTCTGCTGCATGCTGCACAACTTGGCCATCATGAGGGCCCAGCCCTGGCCACCAGGGATTGCAGGACCACCTCAGGAGTAGGAAGAGGGAGAGGAGGAGGCGGTGGAAGGCAAGGAGGAAGAGGAAGACGAGGAGGATGAGGAGGAGGACAAGGAGGAGGATGAACAGGAGCGAGGGAGGAAGCAGCCACTCACTTGGCTTTCCGGAAGGGTGGTCCATAACCGCCTCATCAGACTGCGGTTCCAATAAATTAAACCCCAGATCCCATTGCTCACCACATCCCCATCATTCCATCCCTGTTGCCAGCCATACCACAGCGCACAGCTGAAATGAGACACACCACAAAAGAATCCAAACTGAATTAATAAATTTATCAAAAATCAGTGAACACATATTTACACCAAAAATATTAACTATTCACCCTTGTGCAATCCCTTAGTGCCACTCATTACTGTGCCTTTGCCTACTCTAGTGCTCCTACGAAGTGTTGGCCCACTAGTGGCGGCAGCAGAGCTGGTGGAAGGCTGCTGAGTGTCTGTGTGGGAGACTTCAGATGGCCTTGCAGGACGCCCTCAACCAGCTCTGGAACATCAAGGCCCGGCTGTTGACTGCACCACCTCGGCATGGGCAGCAGCAGTCTGGGCTGGCTGGATGGCAGGCAGCGACAAGGGCAATGGTGGAGTGACAGTGGTGGGAGCAGGAATGCTGTCCTCCTGAGAGACTGCCACTGTCCCACTGCCACTCCCCCGGGGCAGCCCCTCAGCATCCCTACCAATTTGTTGGAGCACAGATTGCTGGCCTGCTGCGACACCGTGAAAGCCCCAGTTGATGGTGGTAGACCCAACCACGATGGCAGCAGTCAGAGCTTGCGTGGCATCAAGCTGAGACTGCATGAGAGCAGTCTGAGAATGGATGCCACCAAGCATAGACTGCATTACAGCACTAAGACATTGCGTCACTTCCGCCTGTGCTGCAATGGAAGCTGCCAGATCATTCACCACATGCGGCATCAGGTCTGGGTCACCACGGTCTCTCTGGGAGTCCAGCATCCTTTGCAGTCTGGAAATGCTGGGCTCCATGGTGTGTGCAGAGCCTTGTGCAATGTTGGAGGTGGACTCCTGCATGCTCCTTACCATTGCCGAGAGGCTCTCGGGCACCCTTGCCATTGCACCTATCATCTCCGTGTGCATGCCCATCACCCTTCTTCTAAAGGCCTCCCCATCGAGTTCCCCATCTGAGTCCTGTGCAGCAGAACTCGCGCATGAACTCATCCTCCGGGGAGCTGGCCCCCGAGCTACCCTTTCCCCCTGGCCTTGCTGCAGCCCACTTGTCCCCGGTGCCTCACCCTGTGCAGATCCCGCTACTATACCTGCCTCTAAAGAATGCGTAGTGCCAGTATCTGAGCTGGTGCCTGCAGGTGCGACATGCAGTGAAGCGGTGTGATCTTCCTCCTCCTCCTCTTCTCCTCCTTTGCTCTCTGTGGTGCCCTCAGGAACAGGCTGCTCAGGCTGATTATCTGAAAGCATAAAGGCACAAGAGTTGGGTTAAGATGAGGGGAGGGGGGCAGGAAGGGAGAAATGCCTGCATACAGCATGATTAGCTGGAAAGTGTGACACACTTGTGGGGTGAGGGGGAAGTGGGATGTGAGAAAAAGGAGCAGGAATGAACATACTGTTGTCCACAAGGGGGTCAAATCACTGGTGGCCATGTCACCCACCACCTGGTTGTTGGTGGCAAGTGGCATGAGGCCCTCACTGCTAGTCTTCCGCACCATGTGGAGGGAGGTAGTCCAGCAGGTCTCGGGGAGCACTGTGGTCCCCAGGACCCACACATAGTGCAGGAAGAAATTTAGCGAACTCACTCGGGTGTTCAGGGTGAGTGAATGCTTCAACAAATGCTACATACCACCATCTGAACCACAGTCTGCACACACTGGCCAAAGCACCACGCCCCCCAAAACTCACCCACCAACTATCTCTATCTACCAACACTCACACCCACATCTCACACCTTGCACACAATAACAGCTATTCAACTATCGCAACCTGCCCCATCAAAGTGCTCGTCTGAGTCCTCTGCAGTAGAACTCATGCGTGACCTCGCCCTCCAGCGAACAGGCAGCTGCAATATCCTTATCCACTACCTGGCCACAGACTACTTGTGCCCGGTGTCTCACCACATGCAGATCTCGCTACTATGCTACCCTCTAAATCAAGTGACTGTGTTCCTTCATCATCACTGTCTTGTTGCTCTTCCACCTGTTGCTCTTCTACCACTGTCTAGCCAGGTTGCAGTTCTTGGGAATCTGAAAGAAGAAAGACACAATCATAAGGTTGTGGTTAGGGGAGGGGGAGAACACATGCTAACACCATCCAATGCTGCTAAATCAGAAGACATTGTGGGATGAGGGGGAAGTGGGATGTGAGAAGGAGGATTAGGTATGATGATACCGTCATCTTCTATGTTTTCAGCCCCGATACTGGCCATGGCCTCAGCAATGGCCATTCCAGTGATGGCGAGCAGTGTCTCCTCCATGGGGTAAGGACATGCAGGCAGGCCTGTCCCATGCCAGTTAGCTCCTGCTGCCTCCGGTTATGCGCCACCTTGTCCTGCAAGAGAGCAGGAAGTGTGTCAGTGAGTGTTGTGCAATCTGTTTGGGCGATGTGTCTATCACGGTTGAATAGCTGGCAGTGTGTACAAGCTGTGAGATGTGGATGTGAGGCTTGCAGCATTGCTAAGTGTGTGAGGGTGCAGTGAAACTATGAATATCCTGATTAATAGAATTTGTTGGTAGGTGAGTGATGGGTGTGTGGTGCATTGCGCAGTTCCTGAGGCTAGTGGTGCGGTTGGTAAGATACGGCATTTGAAAATGCATTCACTGACCTTTACCACTTGTGTGAGATCATTGAATTTTTCGCAGCACTGCATCCAGGTCCTTGGGGCTTGACTGCTGGCATTGACCACCACAGCTATCTGCTCCCACTGCCTTCTGAGCATTTGTCTGGCAGGCCCCCTAGCCCTCTGTGGATACAGCACATCACTCCTCCTTTCCACCTCCTCCACCAAGACCTCCAGTGCAGCGTCAGCAAACCTTGCAGCCATTATTGTGTTTCCTATATCAGAATCAATTGTAGAACGACTTCCACCACCTGCTCCAGCCACAATACACCGCCCCTTTAAGTGGTGCAGGCTGGCTTTAAGCACTGCAGGCTAGTTTTAAATGGTGCTAACCTCTCACGATTTTGGGCACCCTGCCGATGCATGCAGCCAATGAACAGCACAGTTAGCACTGGCTGCACGCTACAGTCATGGAAATGAGCAGGCAACACGAAGTTGGCGTGCTGCCTGCATCACATTGAACGGGCATGGGTTACTCACGCATCATGATCCCCACGCCCGTTTTCGGGGGCTATCAAATTTAGCCCCCATCATGTTTAACAATAAGGCTCATAAAATTTAACAATGAGCATTGTCAGATCTAAAGTATTACTGGTTCGTACAGACAGGATTGTTACATTATCTATGTTTAGACTGCTTGTGTGGGTTTTATTAATATTAATTAACCTGTTCGGAAGAAAGCTTACAAAGGCTGGAGATAGGAATGGAGCTAGAAAGTATAAAAGAAAAGAAGGGGCTGCTTCCAGGAGCACAGCCCATAGACAGTAGGATCTCTAATGTACGCCTGTGTGCCTTAGCTATGATGAGGCTTTAATAGCTGGAGATAATGCTGTGATGACAATGATTCGGACTACATACCTCTGGAGGCAGGGAACAGCAATACTACCTCACAAGGTGTTTCCATTCCATGTCATATATGAGGCAGTTGCAGTGAAAGTCATGGGCAGCCTGCAGATTTGTTTCCTGACCAAAGTGTACAAGGCAGCAAGCAACACATCAAATCACTGGCCTACAAAGACACGTTAAGTTTTCATGCAACCAAATTCGCTCCCTTCAGCAGCAGTGTTTATGTTTGTCACTAAGGAGGTGCCAAGCAGTCAACTTAGTGATCTCCTCTTGCCTTATGTCCGCTGCTCTTGTAACTCTGTACTTCCCTTCACGCCTCACTCCGCCACCGGCAGCCGTTCGTTCAGCCATTCCACTGCTGCACTTTGGAACCTTTTGCCTAGTTCCCTCCATCTTGCCAGCTCTCTACTTGCTTTCAAAAGCCTCCCAAAAGCTCCTGTCCTTGATTGTGACTGCCGGTTTCCCATCCTCACCTCTCTATTTCTCTCTGCTTTCCCCATGGTCAGTATCCATTATATCCTTTCCTTCCTTATTGTAATGGGTTTGAGACATTTTCCCGCATGTGTGGAGCACTATATAAATGCAAGTTGTTGATTTCTTCTAAAATAAGACAATTTCAGGCCGAGTGGGGGAGAAATTCAACTTGTGTCCGTTTCCGGCACGAAACGGCTGGTGCGCTACAAACGCGTGCCCAAAGATGTTGGCAAAACGCCTGAGCCAAATTCGAAACTTGGCATCGGGCCTCATTTGAACAAAACGGGCCAGCTGTGAATGCCAATTGGGCGGCCCGATACAGCTCGCCAGTCAAAGCCTTAGGAAATCCAGCCAGCTCCAACACGATCCAGCTGCAGGAAGGTCCTGGGAAGCGGAGGTGGGGTGGGAGGGGGGCAGGCGAAGTGGAGGGGGGGTGAGCCTGGGCAGGCATTGGCCCTCAGTATAATAGAAAGGAAATTATTCAAATGTTTTCTGGCTGTATTTTGAGCAGCCTCCCATGGTCCTTTCGGGACCACTGATTAGGTTGCTGAAGACCCATGCAAACTCCACCCATTGGCAGACCAATTTTGATGGCATTCTACAGACGGTGAGAATCCGATTTCCTCTGTAAGCCATTTAATCCCTGTTTGAGGCGAGAGTACTGCCCACCTGGAAGTTATCGGTTTCTACTTTGGCAGCCAGCACCCTTCTGGGGGACAGTGGGCAAAGGAGATCATGATCTGAAATCAGTCCTCCCTAATTTGATATTGTAGTGTATGTAACTGTTCTACCTTTAAGAGAACTATTGTATGTAACCGTCCACCTTTAAGAGAACTATTTTAGGTGTGGCACTACTTTATCCTGGCTGCTGTATACTGTAATACCGACGGTGACCACACCGGTATATAAGTGCTGTGGCAGAAATTATTGGGCAGATTCGCCCTGACCTTCGAATAGTAAAGTCCTGTTTAAGTTACTCTTGTAGTCTGTGTATTACTTCGCTATACAACCCACAGACTTTACAGATATTACCCAAAAGATATGGACCCAATGATGTTGAATTTCTGCCCGAGTCTTTCTTCTCTCTCTCTATTCTATCGATACTTCTGTGGTCAGTATTCATCTGAACTTCCATCACTCGATCCGCTTAAGTTCTAAATATGCCATTCTACATACTCTTCTTTCCTGCAGGCTCTTAAAACCCAAACTTGGTATCACCTAACTTGGTGGTGTCCAGCATTACAGGCCTTAAAGAAAAAAAGACTTGCATTTACTTAGCACCTTTCACAACCTCGAGACGTCCCAAAATGCTTTACAGCCAATTAAGTACTTTTCATGTGTAGTCACTGTTGTAATGTAGGGAAACATGGTAGCATATGCACAGAGCAAGAGCCCACAAAGAATAAGAAATGAATTGGGAAATCATGTTAATGCTGAATGAGCCATTTCTGATTCCTGGCAACAGAGAAATCCTGCTCACTATCACTTGATGCTTTAAAAGATCACAACTGGGATTTATTTAACAGGTTGAGCACACATTATATATATATTCATCCTGACAATATTTAAATGCATACTCAAGTCACATAAAATTTCTTGTGTTGGAATAAGAGCTAGTGTTAGCTTTTCCCAGAGGGCATTTTAACTTTATACATATAGGCCTAGAAATTCAGTTGTTTGCGCCAGCCGCTAGCGCCTTAGGAGGAGGAGAAGTGGGGCGCTAAGCGGCTAACGCCCGGGCGCGGTGCGATCTGCGCCTCTCGCGAAATTCAGTTAAGATTTAGCGGCGGCGCAAAACCTTTGCGCGCGCTCAGCTGCGCGCGCAGATCCTAACGTCATTTCATGGTGCAACACCGTTTGTGCTCCCCGAACTGGAAATTCAGTGGCGCCGGCCTACTGTGCGCCTGGCGCCCCCCGCGACTGGTAGAGGCGAACGGTTCCCAGTCACTGCGGGGCGTGGGGGGTGCTAATTAAAGGGGACTCCTCCTGCAGTATAAATGGCAGCCATTTTGCTCCAGTCCTTCTTAGTGAGAGATGGATATTTGGAGATAGACAAAGGTAGAGAGCTTTCTGGTTTGGCTCAACACTCGCACAGGTACTTGTGGCTTCAGGCCAGAGCTTTGCACTTGTCTTTAACTTCAGTGTCATAGCATTGATTGGAAACATATAATGGGGGCTGCAATGGGTGGAAACGTTGGGCTTCTACATTGCATTCAAAGGGCTCAGAGACGCCGTGAGAGAGTGCCAGTCATGGCCAGATGGAGAAGGGCCAACAGGCATCGGCAAAGGAGGCCTTACCCACCCAGGGTATACCGCCAGCAGTTCTCATATCTGAACATGTCTGAGGAGCAGTGTGTTCAGAGGCTGCGATTCAGAAGGGCGGTGGTCACTGAGATCTGCCACCTGCTTCGCGGAGGTCTGCAGCCACAGCTGAGGAGCAGGACATCTCTGTCGGTGGCAGTGAAGGTGACGGTGGCTCTCAACTTCTATGCCACCGGCTCCTTCCAATCCACTACTGGGGACATTTCCAACATCTCCCAGTTCGCGGTACATTGCTGCATCCGCCAGGTGGCCAATGCCCTTTTCAGAAGGAGACGTCAATTCATCTCCTTCCCCATGACCCTTGACAAGCAGCAAGAGCGTGCAATGGGCTTTGCAGTATTAGCGGGCTTCCCCATGGTGCAGGGCGCCATTGACTGCATGCATGTGGCTTTGCGGGCACCTCTAGAGAATGCTGAGGATTACCGCAACCGGAAGGGCTACCATTCGCTCAACATGCAGTTGGTGTGTGACCACAGGCAGCTCATCCTAGCTGTCAATGCCTGCTTTCCAGGCAGCAGGCACGATGCCTTCATCCTGCGCCAGACTTCTGTGGCAGACATGTTCGAGGCCCAGCCTCACCCACGAGGATGGCTTCTCGGGGACAAAGGCTTTCCTTTGTGCACCTGGCTGATGACCCCACTCCGTGCGCCCAGCACCACTGCTGAAGAGTGATACAATGACAGCCATCAAGCAACCAGGAACATCACTGAGCAAATAACCGGCGTGCTGAAGCAATGGTTCCGCTGTCTGGATCGTTCCGGGGGAGCCCTACAGTACTCGCCTGAGCGAGTCTCCCATTTCGTTGTCGTGTGCTGCATGCTGCACAACCTGGCTATCCGCAGGGCTCAGCCACTGCCAGCAGACATTAGAGGACAACCAGAGGAGGAGGAGGAGGAGGAGGAGGAGGAGGACCAGCACGGGAGGGAGGCAGAAAGTGCAAGGGCCGCCCGTTGGTGGCTTATTGCAACTCGGTTCTAGGCCCCCTCTCAGGGAATGGCTTGTGCCAATGGCAGAAGATGAATGTAGCCGCTCCACAAGCACTCAGCCGAGCAGGGCAACCAGGACTTCCAAAAGAAAACATGGACAGTGCGATTTAAGAAAATTTATTACTGTGATACCTCTGTGCCCTTCCAACATGACAAACTAATGGAGAGAAAGCCCCCCCCCCAAAACATAAATACACCAGTCTCGGCCTTTATATATAAAAGAAATACACCAGTCTCGGCCTTTATAAATAAAACAGATACACCAGTCTCGGCCTTTAAATATAAAACAAATATACCAGTCTCGGCCTTTATAAGTAAAACAGATATACCAGTCTCGGCCTTTATAAATAAAACAAAACATTTGGCCACACCTTCTACTTTTTCCCCTGTGAGGGTGATCCGTCTCGCTTCCGTGACTGGCCCCTACCCGCCCTGCAGCTCCTCCTCAATGGGACCCCAGTGGCTGCAGCAAGGCTGGGGGAAGGCTGCGGAGGGTCAGATGGTGAGATGGCAGATGCCCGTGGGGGTCGGCCTGGACCAGCTCTGGGCCTGGAGGGGTCGGTTGCTGACTGCTCCTACTCTGCTTGGGCGGCATCAGTCTGTCCAACGGCTGGTGGCAGCTGCAATGGAGGAGTGACAGTGTTGGCTGCAGGAATGCTGCCAACCTGACAGATCACAGGCACTCCCTGGTCGGCTGATACATTGGCACTTGCACAGGCCAGCACTGCAGCATGCGCAGCAATCTGCTGAAGCCCAGACTGCTGGGCTGCTGCGGCGCGGCGAGTGCCCCGGCGATGCCTGGCCGATCCAGCGAGGGTGGCAGCTGTTAGTGCCCGTGTGGCCCTGGTCTGTGTCTGCATGACACCAGCCAGTGAATGCACGGCACGACTGAGCACTTGGCTAGAAGCCACCTGTGATGCAGCGAAGTCCTGCTGACTCCTAGCCTGTGCTGCCGCGAAGTCCTGCAGACTCCTGGCCTGTGCTGCACTGAATTGTTGCAGACTCCTGGCCTGTGCTGCACTGAATTGTTGCAGACTCCTGGCCTGTGCTGCCCCGAATTCCTGCACACTCCTTGCCAGTGATTCTATGGAGTCAGGCATCCTTGCCACTGCAGCCATGAGCTCAGTGTGCCTGCGCTCAGCCTGGGTGCCCATTTCCGCTAGGAGTCCCACCTCCTCTGTGCTCACCGTAGCAGGACTGGAGGCCGCACTCACCCTCCGGGGAGAAGGCCGCCGAGCTTCTCCAACCCTCTCGCATTGCTGCAGCCCGCTGGGCCCCGGAGCTTCACTCTCCTCCGACCCTTCCCCCCTGCTCCCCTCCAGGGAAGACGTGTCACCATCATGGCCATGGGCTGCCTCAGCTGAGGGTGTCCCTGATGGGCAGGCTTCCTCTTCCTCCTCCTCTATGTCTGACTCGGACACAGTGCCAGCTTGAGGGGCCGCCTCCTCACCTGGCGAGTCACCATCTGAAAGCAGGGAGGCACAAGAGTTGCTTTAGAGTGAGGACAGGGCGGCAGCGAGGGAGGCATGAGTGCTGCTGTGCACTGCATTGGTTCGATAGTGGCAAAGGATGCTGGTGTGAGGCGCAAGTGGAAAGAGAGAGGTCAAAAAGGTGATGACCTTACCATTGGTGCCCAGAACAGGGTCAGCATCTCCAGTTGCGACGGGGCCACTCAGCCGGCCTGCCATGATCCGCTCCACTCGCTGCTCGAGGTCGCTCAGCTGTTTCAGGTCAGGACGGCCTCCCTCAGTCTGTTGCTGCTGTCTTCTGTTATGCGCCAGCTTGCCCTGCAAGAGAAAGGATGGGCTCTAAGTACAGTGCCAAGCCCTGATCTTGCCCGCGTGGCCTCCCATGGTCAAATAGCCCTGACAGTGTCAAGCCCTGATCTTGCCCACACTGCCTCCCATGGGCGAATAGCCCTGACAGTGTCAAGCTCTGATCTTGCCTGCACTGCCTCCCATGGTCGAATAGCCCTGGCAGTCTCTAAAGTCCTGAATGTGCAAGTGCTTTTCATGACAGTCCCATAGCTGCTGGATGAGGGCTGGCCATTAGGGCTTTCAGGCCCCTTTGGCCATAAAGTGAGGTGCACATGCAGGGATGAGGAGGATACTGGAAAGGGTACTCACCCTGACAACCCGAGTGAGGTCGTTGAATTTTTTCTGGCATTGGGTTGGTGTCCTGCCAACCACGCTGTTGGACGTGACCCTGTTTGCCACCTCCCTCCATGCTTTCCGATATTCGGCGGGCAGCGGCTTCCTGCCACCCTCAGGGAAGAGGGTATGGCGCCTGCGGTCCACTACGCCAACCAGCAGCCTCAGGTCACCCTCGCTGAAGCGCTGCGCTCTCTCCCTGGCCTTCTCCCTTCTCCTGGGCATGGAGCAGTTCCAGAAGCAGTGTTCAGGCCTTGCCTTAGGGCTGCAGTGTGCAGGGCAGGGCAGCCAAACAATTCCACCCTCCCCCTTTAAGTGCTGACCGGCGCCTGACTGTCTGCCCTCAATGAGCAACTCGCCGCACCTGCGCTGCGCCCGCCTTCGGTGTTTGCGCCCTGGACCGCCAGCTTAGCGCCTAATGATAGTCGTGCATCGCCTGCTTTAGCGCAGCAGCAAGCTCTTGGGGCGATGCAACTGAATATCGGCGAAGGTGGCGCTAAGTTGCGCCGGGCGCAAAAGTTAGCGAACGCCATGCTGTAGCGCCCCAAATGTGGTTATACTGAATTTCTAGGCCATAGAGACATAACATCGATAAGCCAGAAACGCCAATCATTTAATGCCTTTGTTACAGTACACATTGGAAACAATCTTCAGCAGATGTTTTTACTTGATTTGTTTGGATGCCAACAGCTGAACAGATGGTCTTGCACCTAAAACCAATTATGGTTCTTTCATTTCCTCACTTTTTGTACTTCTGCTCTTTCCAGAGCACCAGCATCCCTCCAGCACGTTACAAAAATCTAGGCTGACGCTTCAGTGCAGTGCTGAGGGAGTACTGCACTGTCGGAGGTGCCGTCTTTCAGATGAGATGTTAAACCAAGGCCCAGTCTGGTGGACGCAAAAGATCCCATGGCACTATTTTTAAAAACAGTAGGAGACCTATCCCCGATGTCCTGACCAATATTTATCCCTCAACCAACATAACAAAAACAGATGATCTGGTCATTATCACATTGCTGTTTGTGGGAGCTTGCAGTGTGCTAATTGGCTGCCACGTTTCCTACATCCTACAAGTGACTACAGTTCAAAAGTACTTTGTTGGCTGTAAAGTGCTTTGGGACATCCTGAGCTCGTGAAAGGTGCTAAAATTACAGGCCAGTCGGCCTAACCTCGGTGGTGGGAAAGTTATTGGAAAAAATTCTAATGGACAGTATTAGTTGTCATTTAGAAAGGTGTGGCGGAGCCACCAAAGGACTCAGAGCGGTTGTACATAATTCCTTTAACAGCAATGTAGTTACTGTCTGTGCCTGTACCTTTAATTGCACTGTTTGACTGTACAATGCCTAGTTACCTTTAAAGCACGTGATGACATCATGCCGTTAGTCACGTGATGCCCCAATGGCGGGAAGAACGTGATGACATCATGACGTCACTCTCCTGATCAGAGGATCAGTCCTCGTGGAGCCCTCAAGGAGAGTAGACCTGTTATTGATGTGTTCTAGCAGTTTCCAGTTTAAACTCGTTTGATTTCATTAAAGTTCATTAATTTAATTACCTGAGTCGAACTCAGTCTTTTTGATAAGAACCTCCATTCCTACATTGGTGACCCTGACTTCTACGAACGATTTTCGTGGAAGATTCGACATAGACACGAACGCCGTCACGCTGAAGCTGCCACAGTTCTGGGAGCAACAACCAGACGCCTGGTTCATTCAGGCTGAAGCCCAGTTCGCCATTCGGAACAGCAACGTGGATCAGACCCGTTATTATTACGTGGTCTCCGCCCTCGACAGCGCAACTGCATCACGGATCATCAGCCGCATCGGTAGTCCTCCTACTGACAGCAAGTATGATGCACTAGTTAGTTTAAAGCCCTCTCTACAGCCCTAGTTATATGATCCGCCAGGACTCTAGTCCCAGCACTGGCCAAGTGAAGCCCGTCTCGACGGAACAGCTCCCTCCTGCCCCAGTACTGGTGCCAGTGTCCCAGGAAGCAAAACCCATTTCTCCCACACCAGTCTTTGAGCCACGCATTTAACTCTCTAATTTTATTTGTCCTAGCCAAATTCGCTCGTGGCTCAGGTAATAATCCAGAGATTATTACCCTTGTGGTTCTGCTTTTTAATTTGGCCCCTAGCTGCTCAAACTCCCTCAGCAGAACCTCCTTCCTTGTCCTATCTATGTCGTTGGTACCAACATGGACCACGACAACTGGATCCTCCCCCTCCCACTCCAAGTTTCTCTCCAGCCCAGAGGAGATGTCCTTAACCCTGGCACCGGGTAGGCAACACAGCCTTCGGGACTCTCGCTCTCGGCTGCAAAGAACTCTATCTATCCCCCTAACGATACTATCCCCTACCACTACAACATTTCTTTTAACTCCCCCCACTTGAATGGCCCCCTGCTCCACGGTGCTGTGGCCAGGTTGCTCATCCTCCCTGCAGTCCCTGCTCCTGTCCCCACAGGGAGTAAGAGCCTCGAACCTGTTGGACAAGTGCAGGGGCTGTGGCTCCTCCAACACTACCTCCTGGATCCCCGTACCTGCCTCACTTCTAGTCACACCATCCTGACCCTGGCCACGGACTACATCTGCATTAATTAATCTAATTGGTGTGACTACCTCGTGATACACAGAGTCCAGGTAACTCTCCCCCTCCCTGATGTGTCTCAGTATTTGAAGCTCGGACTCCAGCTCTTCAACACGGAGCCGGAATTCCTCAAGCAGCCAACACTTACTGCAAATGTGATCACCGTGAGCATCAATGGTGTTCACCAGCTCCCACATATTGCAGCAGCAACACATCACCTGATCTCCCATTGTATGTAATTAATTAAATTTATTAATATTATTCTTAAATATCCTCTGCCCCGATTCTAGATGGTGAATATCACACCTTAGAAACTATAAACCAAAGAGATTTAAGATTAAAAGGGAGAAACACTTACCAACCAATCACTTACCCGCTTTCTGGTGACGTCACACTTGGATTACTTTTTACCTCTCTCCTTCCAGACTGGAGACTGGAGACTGGAGACTGGTACACCTTACCTGGTCTCTGGGGCCTTTTATACCCCGCTCTGCCGCTCAGGATTCCCGCCGACGCTGTGAGGCCTTACCTGGTCTCTGGGGCCTTTTATACCCCGCTCTGCCGCTCAGGTTTCCCGCCGACGCTGTGAGGCCTTACCTGGTCTCTGGGGACTTTTATACCCCGCTCTGCCGCTCAGGTTTCCCGCCGACGCTGTGAGGCCTTACCTGGTCTCTGGGGACTTTTATACCCCGCTCTGCCGCTCAGGATTCCCGCCGACGCTGTGAGGCCTTACCTAGTCTCTGGGGACTTTTATACCCCGCTCTGCCGCTCAGGATTCCCGCCGACGCTGTGAGGCCTTACCTGGTCTCTGGGGACTTTTATACCCCGCTCTGACACTCAGGTTTCCCGCCGACGCTGTGAGGCCTTACCTAGTCTCTGGGGACTTTTATACCCCGCTCTGCCGCTCAGGTTTCCCGCCGACGCTGTGAGGCCTTACCTGGTCTCTGGGGACTTTTATACCCCGCTCTGCCGCTCAGGATTCCCGCCGACGCTGTGAGGCCTTACCTGGTCTCTGGGGACTTTTATACCCCGCTCTGCCGCTCAGGATTCCCGCCGACGCTGTGAGGCCTTACCTGGTCTCTGGGGACTTTTATACCCCGCTCTGCCGCTCGAGATTCCCGCCGACGCTGTGAGGCCTTACCTGGTCTCTGGGGACTTTTATACCCCGCTCTGCCGCTCAGGATTCCCGCCGACGCTGTGAGGCCTTACCTGGTCTCTGGGGGCTTTTATACCCCGCTCTGCCGCTCAGGTTTCCCGCCGACGCTGTGAGGCCTTACCTAGTCTCTGGGACTTTTATAGCCCCGCTCTGCCGCTCAGGATTCCCGCCGACGCTGTGAGGCCTTACCTAGTCTCTGGGACTTTTATAGCCCCGCTCTGCCGCTCAGGATTCCTGCCGATGCTGTGAGGCCTTACCTGGTCTCTGGGGACTTTTATACCCCGCTCTGCCGCTCGAGATTCCCGCCGACGCTGTGAGGCCTTACCTGGTCTCTGGGGACTTTTATACCCCGCTCTGCCGCTCAGGATTCCCGCCGACGCTGTGAGGCCTTACCTGGTCTCTGGGGACTTTTATACCCCGCTCTGCCGCTCAGGTTTCCCGCCGACGCTGTGAGGCCTTACCTGGTCTCTGGGGACTTTTATACCCCGCTCTGCCGCTCAGGTTTCCCGCCGATGCTGTGAGGCCTTACCTGGTCTCTGGGGACTTTTAAACCCCGCTCTGCCGCTCAGGTTTCCCGCCGACGCTGTGAGGCCTTACCTGGTCTCTGGGGACTTTTATACCCCGCTCTGCCGCTCAGGATTCCCGCCGACGCTGTGAGGCCTTACCTGGTCTCTGGGGACTTTTATACCCCACTCTGCCGCTCAGGTTTCCCGCCGACGCTGTGAGGCCTTACCTGGTCTCTGGGGACTTTTATACCCCACTCTGCCGCTCAGGTTTCCCGCCGACGCTGTGAGGCCTTATCTGGTCTCTGGGGACTTTTATACCCCGCTCTGCCGCTCAGGATTCCCGCTGACGCTGTGAGGCCTTACCTGGTCTCTGGGGACTTTTATACCCCGCTCTGCCGCTCAGGATTCCCGCCGACGCTGTGAGGCCTTACCTGGTCTCTGGGGACTTTTATACCCCGCTCTGCCGCTCAGGTTTCCCGCCGACGCTGTGAGGCCTTACCTGGTCTTTGGGGACTTTTATACCCCGCTCTGCCGCTCAGGTTTCCCGCCGACGCTGTGAGGCCTTACCTGGTCTCTGGGGACTTTTATACCCCGCTCTGCCGCTCAGGATTCCCGCCGACGCTGTGAGGCCTTACCTGGTCTCTGGGGACTTTTATACCCCGCTCTGCCGCTCAGGTTTCCCGCCGGCGCTGTGAGGCCTTACCTGGTCTCTGGGGACTTTTATACCCCGCTCTGCCGCTCAGGATTCCCGCCGACGCTGTGAGGCCTTACCTAGTCTCTGGGACTTTTATAGCCCCGCTCTGCCGCTCAGGATTCCCGCCGATGCTGTGAGGCCTTACCTGGTCTCTGGGGACTTTTATACCCCGCTCTGCCGCTCAGGTTTCCCGCCGACGCTGTGAGGCCTTACCTGGTCTCTGGGGACTTTTATACCCCGCTCTGCCGCTCAGGATTCCCGCCGATGCTGTGAGGCCTTACCTGGTCTCTGGGGACTTTTATACCCCGCTCTGCCGCTCAGGTTTCCCGCCGATGCTGCAGTCAAGAGCGGGAGTCCCGAAGGCTGTGTTGCCTGCCCGGTGCCAGGGTTAAGGACATCTCTTCTGGGCTGGAAAGAAACTTGGAGTGGGAGGGGAGGATCCAGTTGTCGTGGTCCATGTTGGTACAAATGACGTAGATAGGACAAGGAAGACGGTTCTGTTAAAGGAGTATGAGCAGCTAGGGGTGAAAATTAAAAAACAGAATCTCAAGGGTCATAATCTCTGGGTTATTACCTGAGCCACGAGTGAATTTGGCTAGGATAAATAAAATTAAAGAGTTAAATGTGTGGCTCAAAGACTGGTGTGGGAGAAATGGGTTTTGCTTCTTGGGACACTGGCACCAGTACTGGGACAGGAGGGAGCTGTTCTGTTGGGACGGACTCCACTTGGCCAGTGCTGGGACTAGAATCCTGGTGAATCATATAACTAGGGCTGTAGAGAGGGCTTTAAACTAATTAGTGGGGGGGAGGTTTGTAGAGAGCAAGTAATAGAAATGACAACAGAGAAGGTCATAGACTTAGGTAGCAGTGGGGGAATTAAAAAACAGAATGTGTCAGGAAGGGACAGAAGGTATGGAGTAAAAAGTTAAGTACTAAAAAGGGAAAAAACAGGAACTAAGTGTTACAAAACATATTTGAAAGTTCTTTATCTGAATGCACGTAGCATTCGTAACAAAATGAATGAGTTAATGGCACAAATAATGACATATGGGTATGATCTTGTGGCCATTACAGAAACATGGCTGCAGGGTGACCATGACTGGGAATTAAATATACCAGGTTATTTAACAATCAGGAAGGACAGGCAGGAAGGGAGAGGAGGTGGGGTGGCTATGTTAATAAAGGAAGGAATCACTATAATACAGAGAAAAGATATTGGGTCAAAGGAGCAGGATAGTGAAACAGTTGGGTGGAGATAAGGAATAATAAGGGGGAAAATACACTAGTGGGTGTAGTCTATGGGCCTCCGAACAGTTGCAACTCTGTTGGACGGAGTATTAATCAGGAAATAGTTGAGGCTTGTAATAAGGGAACAGCTATAATTATGGGGGATTTTAATTATCATATTAACTGGACAAATCAAATTGGGCAGAGCAGCCTTTAGGATGAGTTCATGGAGTGTATTAGGGATGGGTTTCTTGAGCAGTATGTAACTGAACCGACCAGGGGGCAAGCAACCTTAGATTTGGTCCTGTGTAATGAGACAGGATTAATTAAAAATGTCCTAGTAAAGGATCCCCTTGGAATGAGTGACCATAACATGGTTGAGTTCCATATTCAATTAGAGGGTGAGAAGGTTGGATCTCAAACAAGCCTGCTGAGCTTGAATAAAGGAGACTATGAAGGTATGAGAGTGGAATTAATTAGAGAGGACTGAGAAAATAGATTAAAGGGTAAGACGGTACATGATCAGTGGTGTACATTTAAGGAGTTATTTTACAACTTCCAAAAAATATATATTCCACTGAGGAAAAAAGGGTGTAAAAGAAAAGATAGCCATCCGTGGCTAAGTAAAGTAATTAAGGATAGTATCCGACTAAAAACAAGGGCACATAAGGTAGCCAAATCTAGTGGGAGGATGGAAGATTGGGAAGTCTTCAACAGACAGCAAAAAATAACTAAAAGATTGATTAAGAAAGGGAAGATAGATTATGAAAGTAAATTAGCAAAAAATATAAAAACAGACAGTAAAAGTTTCTATAGTTATATAAAAAGAAAAAGGGTGGCTAAAGTAAATGTTGGTCCCTTAGAGGATGAGACCGGGAAATTAATGGTGGGAAACATGGAGATGGCAAAAACACTGAACAATTATTTTGTATCAGTCTTTACAGTAGAGGACACTAAGAATATCCCAACACTGGACAAACAGGGGGCTCTAGGGGGGGAGGAACTAAATACGATTAAACTCACTAAGGAAGTGGTACTTGGTAAAATAATGGGACTCAAGGTGGATAAATCCCCTGGACCTGATGGCTTGCATCCTAGGGTCTTGAGGGAAGTAGCGGTAGGGATTGTGGATGCATTGGTAATAATTTTCCAAAACTCACTGGACTCAGCAAAGGTCCCGGCAGATTGGAAAACTGCTAATGTAACACCCTTATTTAAAAAGGGTAGTAGGCAGAAGGCTGGAAACTATAGACCTGTTAGCCTAACATCTGTGGTTGGTAAAATGTTAGAGTCCATTATTAAGGAGACAGTAACGGGACATTTGGATAAACATAATTTAATAGGACAAACTCAGCATGGTTTCATGAAGGGGAAGTCATGTTTGACAAATTTGCTTGAGTTTTTTGAGGAAGTAACATACAGGGTGGATAAAGGGGAACCAGTGGACGTAGTGTATTTAGACTTCCAAAAGGCATTTGACAAGGTGCCACACAAAAGATTATTGCTCAAGATAAAAAATCACGGGATTGGGGGTAATATTCTGGCGTGGGTGGAGGATTGGCTCTCTAACAGAAAGCAGAGAGTTGGGATAAATGGTTCGTTCTCAGATTGGCAACCAGTAACTAGTGGTGTTCCGCAGGGGTCAGTGCTGGGTCCCCAACTCTTTACAATCTATATTAACGATTTGGAGGAGGGGACCGAGTGTAACATATCAAAGTTTGCAGATGATACAAAGATGGGACGGAAAGTAGTGAGTGAGGAGGACATAAAAAACCTGCAAAGGGACATAGACAGGCTAAGTAAGTTGGCAGAGATTTGGCAGATGGAATACAATACTGGAAAGTGTGAGGTTATGCACTTTGGCAGGAAAAATCATAGAGCAAGTTATTATCTTAATGGCAAGAAACTGGAAAGTACTGTAGTACAAAGGGATCTGGGGGTCCTGGTGCACGAAACTCAAAAAGTTAGTATGCAGGTGCAGCAAGTGATTAAGAAGGCCAATGGAATGTTGGCTTTTATTGCTTGGGGGATGGAATATAAAAACAGGGCGGTATTGCTGCAGTTGTACAAGGTATTGGTGAGACCGCACCTGGAATACTGCATACAGTTTTAGTGTCCATACTTAAGAAAAGACATACTTGCTCTCGAGTCAGTACAAAGAAGGTTCACTCGGTTAATCCCGGGGATGAGGGGGTGGTCATATGAGGAGAGGTTGAGTAGATTGGGACTCTACTCATTGGAGTTCAGAAGAATGAGAGGCGATCTTATTGAAACATATAAGATTGTGAAGGGGTTGGATCGGGTGGATGCGGGGAAGATGTTCCCGATGATGGGTGAAACTAGAACTAGGGGGCATAGTCTTAGAATAAGGGGCTGTTCTTTCAAAACTGAGATGAGGAGGAACTACTTCACTCAGAGGGTGGTAGGTCCATGGAATATGCTGCCCCAAAAAGCTGTAGAAGCTACATCATTACATAAATTTAAAACAGAAATAGACAGTTTCCTAGAAGTAAAGGGAATTAAAGGTTACGGGGAGCGGGCAGGAAATTGGACATGAGTCTAGGTTCGGATCGGTCATGGCCCTGTGGGTAGCGGAGCGGGTCCAGGGGCCGTGTAGCCTGATCCTGCTCCTATTTCGTGTGTCTAATTCTGTTAGATTTCAGGAGATGGTTTAATTCCTGTTCCTGGCTGGGGTTGAGATCGCCTTTACAGAAGGTAAGTACTGCAGAAAATATAGGGACAGAGTGATCTCCTGGAAGAATTTCGATCGCCTAGATGGGTCAGAGAGGAATTTCCCAGATTTTTTTCTCCCAAATTGGCCATTAGGTCTTTATCTGGTTTTTCGTCTCTCCCGGGAGATCACATGGGTTCGGGTGGATGCAGAGTGATAGAAGATTTGAGGTTAGGACCAGATCAGCCATGATCTTATTGAATGGTGGAGCAGGCTCGAGGGGCCGATTGGCCTACTCCTGCTCCTATTTCTTATGTTCTTATCTTATGTTCTTATGTTCCTAGTGGCACACCAATATGACATCGAGTACAAAGGAACTAAACAGCATGGAAATGCTGATGGATTGTCACGTCTACCGTTGCCGACGGTGGAAGAAGAAGACCTTGCAGTGGATCCAATGGAGTTATTCCACTCGACCATAGTCGAATGTCTCCCTGTGACGAATGCAAACATAGAAAAGGAAACACGGAATGACCTGACACTATCACGGGTCTATGATTTAACGGTGAAGGGATGGCCAGCACATGGCGAACCACTGCTGCCAGCATTCTCGCCGAGAAGAGAACAGTTGTCAGTGTGCAGAGGAACCTTGATGTGTGGATCCAGAGTAGTAATTCCACCTAAGTTGAACGGATAGAGTGCTCAATGAGCTTCATGAGGGTCATCTGGGTGGGGTAAAAATGAAGAACTTAGCCAGAGCATTTGTGTGGTGGCCGGAAATCGAAGAGATGACCAAGAGCTGTGCAGGATGCCAGAAGGTCCAAAACGCCCCACCACAAGCTCCTCTGCATCCATGGGAGTGGCGCTTGTAGTGTATGTACCTTTAAGAGCCCCTGTGTACTGTAATACCGGTAGTGACCACTCGGGTATATAAGCCTGTATAGCGTCTTGTATCTTTTAGTTCAGCCCTGACCTTCGACTAGTAAAGACCTGTTAAAGTTATTCTTGTGGTCTGTGTGCAGTGATTCATATTAACCATAACTGGAACACCCAGACTTAACAGTGGCGACGAGTACGATCTTACCCTGCGGCAGAGACATATCCAAGGCAGTTTAACGGGCGTCGAGAAGAGGCATCCGCCCTCATCATCCTGCTGAGAAAAGACTCGGGTCTGAAGAGCAAGGAAGAATCCTGACACGAAGCCTTCCATCAGCAACAGGCAGTGATCATCCCTTCTATCACGGTGGTGGGTAAGCCGATCAGCGACAAGCAGCAAGTCGGCCACGTTGGCTGTGAAGTAGGGGAGGGAAAAACGGAGGATATAAGGGCGGAGAACTCGACCACGGCCGGGGAAAAGAGCCGGACAGAAGTCGGGGCCAGAGGCGCTGAGACTGGGGCAGCGTAAGGCACGGGAGCCGCGGTGAATGCAAACGCAGCCGGTGTAAAAGACCGGGCTGCAAGCGGGCTGGGAGACACAATAGCGTCGAGAGAGAGCTCGACCGCGACCGGTGAAAAAGGCCGGGCAGCTACCGAGGCTGCGAGGTGCAGCGACCGGGACACCGTAAGGCGCGGGAGAAAACTTTTAAAAAAAACCGCGGAGAACTCAGCCGCAGCCGGGGGAAAGGACCGGACTGCAAGAGGGGCTGGGAGGCACGATTTGAGAACCGCTGGGGAGGACGAATGCAGCAATACGGCAATCGCCATTACAGCCAGCGGGAGAGAAAGGCAAACGCGGGAAGCCGCCATTTTCATAGGCGGGGGAAGAAGACAAGCGCGGGAAACCGCCATTTTAAAAAAAAATTAAAGAAAAATGTCTTTTTGTTTCTCAAGAAGATTGCGAGGATGCCTAAGCGTGGTAACATCAACGATTTCGATCCCGATGTTGAAGATTGGGCGACATATGTAGAACGCATAGAGATTTATTGTAAGGCAAATAAAATATCCGATGAAGATAAAGCACTAACCTTACTAAACTCAATGGGTGCGAAGACATACGGGCTATTGAAGCATCTTCTATCACCAGCTAAACCGGCGGATCAGGCTTTCGCTAATATTGTTGCTGTCCTGAGAAATCATTTGAACCCCACACCGCTGATGTTAGCGGAACGATTTAAATTTTATGCGAGAACGCAACTGAAAGAGGAAAGCAACGCGGAGTATTTAATTGAACTGCGTAAGCTAGCGAAATACTGTCAGTTTGGGGAAAGACTGACAGAGGCACTGAGAGACAAATTCGTGTGTGGATTGTCGAAAGAAGGAACACAAAAGCGGCTGCTTGAAGAGAATGATCTTACACTTGATAAGGCTGTCACTATTGCAGCATCGCACGAAGCCGCAGCGAGAGGCACTGCGGAAATGCAGCTGAAGGCAGCGGTACTCAGCGTAGATCAAATGGCTTTGGGTACAACGAAATGTTATCGTTGTGGGAAGACAACACACGATCAGAACCAATGCTGGTTTAAAAACCAGGAATGTAGAAAATGTGGCAAGCTTGGTCACATAGCTAAAGTATGCCGGTCAGGAAAGAAGACCAGCAACAAAAAGTCACCACAGGAAAAGTGCAGAAAGGTACATAAGGTGGCTGAGAAGAGTTCGGATGAACAGAATTCGGATTCAGACTCCAACAGCAAGGAACTGGGTAGTCTGAGAATTCACAATGTGAGTAAGGAAGCTGACCTACAAACTATCTGGGTCACACTGCAGATAGCAGGAGTCCAAGTGAAGATGGAATTGGACACCGGATCGGTGTTGACGGTCATGAATAAGCAAGATTACAAAAGGTTATTCACACATATTCCCCTACGGGATACGGAGATAGTATTGCAGACATACACGGGGCAAAGAGTATACCCCATCGGAAAGATAAAAGTCAAGGTGATACACAAGGGCAAAGAACACCAAGGAATGGACTTATATGTACTACCTGAGGGAGGTCCACCACTTCTGGGACGGGAGTGGATCAGGAAAATAAATATGGACTGGCACTCCCTAAAAGCAATAACGGTAGATTCCGGAAAAAAAGATGTCAAACCTGAACGATTGTCCAGAATATTGGATGAGGCTAAAGAGGTGTTCCAACAGGGACTGGGAACACTGAGAGGAATTAAGGCAAAAATCAAGATTGCAGAACATGCAAACCCCAAATTTTTCAAAGCCAGACCGATACCTTATGCGATACGACCTGCTGTGGAAGCTGAGCTGGAAGGGCTAGAACGTTCAGAAGTACTGTCTAAGGTGGACTGGAGTGAGTGGGCCACGCCCATTGTTCCCGTCATGAAGCGTTCATCGAGTAACAAGCCAGGGGAACCGGGTAAGGTCCGCATCTGTGGAGACTTCAAGATCACAGTTAATCCGGTGCTTCATACGGTGCAATATCCGCTTCCGCGGATTGAGGGCATCTTTGCTTCATTGTCTGGCGGGAAACACTTCACCAAGATAGACCTGGCGCAAGCGTACTTACAGATGGAAGTTGAGGAAGAGTCGCGCCAGTATCTCACAATCAACACGCACAGAGGCTTGTATCGATATAATAGACTGGTTTTTGGAGTGGCTTCGGCTCCAGCAATTTGGCAGAGGGCCATGGAGCAGGTATTACAGGGAATTCCAAGCACTCAATGTTACTTGGACGATATCCTGATTACAGGAGATGACGATGAGGAACACCTTGCAAATTTGAAACTGGTGCTCACCAGATTGAAGGAATATGGACTTCGAGTTAATCGCCAGAAATGTGAGTTCTTTCAGAAACGGATCTCGTACTGTGGTCATGTCATTGACCAGGAGGGGCTGCACAAGTCACCTGACAAGATCGAAGCTGTTGTGAAGGCTCCCGCTCCGGAAAATGTATCCCAGTTGAGGTCGTTCCTAGGGTTGATTAACTATTACCATAAGTTTCTGCCAAATCTATCCACGGTGCTGCACCCGCTGAACGCTCTTTTGCAGAAAGAAGTACCATGGAAGTGGAGCGAGGACTGTAAGAAAGCCTTTCGCAAAAGCAAGGCATTGATCACCTCAGAGGAAGTGTTGGCTCACTTCAACCCAACGCTACCTATTCGTTTAGCTTGTGATGCTTTTCCTTATGGAATTGGAGCAGTACTCTCACACAAGTTGCCAAATGGCTTGGAAAGGCCAGTCGCATTTGCATCCAGATCATTGACCTCCGCTGAGCGCAACTATGCTCAGATAGATAGGGAGGCTCTCAGCCTTGTGTGGGGAGTAAAGAAGTTTAATCATTACCTGCAGGGCCAGAAGTTTACACTGCTGACAGACCACCAGCCGTTGGTATCCATATTCAACCCTAAAAAGGGCGTTCCCATTATGACAGCGCAAAGGCTACAGAGGTGGTCCCTTTTCCTAGGGGCACACCAATATGACATAGAATACAAAGGATCAAAACAGCATGGGAATGCTGACGGTTTATCGCGCCTACCGTTGCCAACGGTAGAAGAGGCGCCTACAGTGGACCCAGTGGAGATGTTCCACTCAACCATAGTGGAATGTCTACCAGTAACAAATTCTACCATTGAAAAGGAAATGAGAAATGACCCGACTCTCTCACGAGTCTACGATTTAACGGTGAAGGGATGGCCAGCACATGGCGAACCACTGTTGCCAGCATTCTCGCAAAGAAGAGAACAGCTGTCAGTGCGCCGAGGAACCTTGATGTGTGGATCCAGAGTGGTGATTCCACCCAAACTCCAGTATAAAGTGCTAAAGGAGCTTCACGAGGGGCATCTGGGTGGAGTGAAAATGAAGAACCTAGCCAGAGCGTTTGTGTGGTGGCCAGGTATCGATGGAGACATCGAAGAAATGACCAAGAGCTGTCTAGGATGCCAGAAGGACCAAAACGCCCCACCACAAGCCCCTCTACATCCATGGGAGTGGCCCTCATCTCCATGGCAAAGGGTACATATCGACTTTGCTGGTCCATTTATGGACTCAATGTTCTTAATCGCGGTGGATGCACACTCCAAGTGGCCGGAGGTAATAAAGATGTCCTCCACCACCACGGAAAAAACCATCACAGTATTAAGGACCATATTTGCCAGGAATGGGCTGCCGGAACAGATCTGTTCTGATAATGGACCGCAATTTGTGTCCGAAGAATTCAGGAAGTTCTTAAAAAACAATGGGGTTAAGCACTACACGTCCGCCCCATACCATCCGGCCACCAATGGATTAGCTGAAAGGTTTGTCCAGACCTTCAAGAAGGCCATAAAGGCCATGGGTAATGAAGACATAAATCTACAACATAAGGTAGATAACTTCTTGTTTGCGTACAGGAATGCAACACATGTGGTTACAAACCAAACTCCCGCCATGATGTTTTTCAATAGAAGACTAAGATGCCGGCTGGATTTGATCAAGCCAAACATCAGAAGGGACGTAGAGAACCGGCAATTTCAAGGCATGAATGAAAGGCCAACTAGAACCTTCCAGATAGGTCAACAAGTTTTGGCCCGGGACTACCGTACCGAGAAATGGCAGCCTGGAACTATTTGCACACGACTAGGACCGATGATGTATACCGTGGACATTGGTGAAAGCATAATAAGGCACCATGCTGACCAGATCATAGAGTCATCCGAAAAGGGACAACCTACACCACAACTCTATACGCCTAATGATGAAGCAGAGATACCCATAGTATCTACCTCCGATCCGGTGATACTGGAACCAGATGAACCCGACACTGGCATTCAAGCCGAATCGACCTTGCCAAAAGAACCTACTGCACCACCAAAAACTACTACACCACTGAGGCGTTATCCGGACCGAGTCAGGAAGCCTCCAGAGAGATTGACTTATAATTGATTAACTGCAGCAAATGTGTAGATTATTGTTCTTGTAAACATGTTAAATAATGATTACTTAAAATGTTATGTACTAATTATCTAAAAGGGGAGGAATTGTAGTGTATGTACCTTTAAGAGCCCCTGTGTACTGTAATACCGGTAGTGACCACTCGGGTATATAAGCCTGTATAGCGTCTTGTATCTTTTAGTTCAGCCCTGACCTTTGACTAGTAAAGACCTGTTAAAGTTATTCTTGTGGTCTGTGTGCAGTGATTCATATTAACCATAACTGGAACACACAGACTTAACAGCCCTCATCTCCATGGCAAAGGGTGCACATTGATTTTGCTGGTCCCTTCATGGACTCGATGTTTTTAATTGCGGTGGATGCACATTCAAAGTGGCCAGAGGTAATAAAAATGTCCTCAACCACCACGGAAAAAACTATCACAGTTTTACGAACCATATTCGCCAGGAATGGGCTGCCTGAACAGATTTGCTCTGACAATGGACCACAGTTTGTGTCTGAAGAGTTCCGGAGGTTCTTAAAGAACAATGGTGTTAAGCATTACACATCTGCCCCATATCATCCAGCCACTAATGGATTGGCCGAGAGGTTTGTCCAAACATTCAAGAAGGCTATCAAGGCAATGTGTAATGAAGATATACCCCTACAACACAAGGTGGACAACTTCTTGTTTGCCTACCGGAATGCGACACATGCGGTTACCAACCAAACTCCAGCCATGATGTTCTTCAATCGAAGACTACGATGCCGCTTGGATTTGGTTAAGCCAAACGTCCGAAGAGATGTGGAGAACAGGCAGTTTCAGAATATGAATGAAAGGCCGACCAGGAGTTTTAAGATAGGTCAACCAGTTTTGGCCCAGGACTACCGCACTGAGAAATGGCAGCCAGGAACGATTTGTACACGACAAGGACCTCTCATGTATACCGTGGACGTTGGGGAGAGCATTGTAAGACGCCATGTTGACCAGATTCTAGAGTCACTGGAAAACGTCAACTCCACACCACGATCTGATACACCTGGTAATGAAATCGACGTTCCAATTGCAGCTACCGCAGAACCGATAATATTGGAAGCAGATGAACCAAACAACGACATTGATCCCGACTCAACATTGCCAGAAGAACCTGATACCCCAAAGAGGCATTATCCAGACAGAATCAGGAAGCCTCCTCAAAGACTGAACTTATAATTGCTTAAACTTAACCAATGTATCTAGCAACAGTAATTGTGATTGTAATTAGTTATCATTTAGTTGTTAAATGAATGTTATGTACTGTTTATCTAAAAGGGGAGGAATTGTTGTGTATGTACCTTTAAGAGAATAACTGGTCTCAGACTGCAGTACCGGCAGTGACCACCCCTGTATAAAAGGCGCTAGTGAGCCTCTGTGTTTTTAGTTTCACTATTGACTTCCACCAGTAAAGACTTATTTTGTTCCACTCCTGCAGTCCGTGTCTCAATTATTCACGGACGTAATAGCGGTTGCTTTAGGTTTTCGGGCTGTCAAAGTCGGAGCGTGCTCGCCGGCTCATCACGCTGCCCGGCCTCAGGGATTCCAAACCGTCCAAGCTCGTGAGCCAAATGCTCATGCTCTTGGGTGCTGAACCGGAATGTTTCATCTTCCGGGAGCTTTTCCTCTACCAACTGCCTAAACAGGTTCAGGCTGCCCTGGCCAGCTCCGACATTACTGACTGCGCCAAGCTTGCGGCCGAAGCCAATAAGATTTTCACAGTTACCCAGCAGTGCTGCGCGGCCACGAGGCGCCCACCCCCCACAGACGCGGTCCCGGTTTCTCCTACAGCGGGCTGATGCTCCTACCACACCCGTTTTGGCGCGAAAGCACGATGCTGCCGTTCCCCCTGCAGTTTTTCGCCAAAAAAAAATCCAAGAAGGCGCAGGCGGTGTCCTTGGCGACGGATGACCAAATCTAACAGGCGTGCCGCGGTGGCGATGGCCGTCGGTTCTACGGGGAAACTCCTCTATATCACTGATTACCTCTCGGGCCGCCGTTTCCTTTGTGACACCAGGGCGCAGTGTAGCATTCTACCTGCGTCGAAACTCGACACGCAGACTGGGAACCTTGGTTTTTCCCTCGTAGTGGCTAATGGTGCAGCTATTCGAACATTCCGAAAGCGACGGGTCGAAGTCTGTTTCGGCGGTCAGCACTTCTTTTGGGATTTCGTCACAGCTACAGTCTCACAGCCTATCCTAGGGGCAGATTTTCTGTGTACCAACAGCCTACTAGTCAATGTCCGACACCGCTGGCTGATCAACGCGGCCACCTTCCACTCGATCCCGTACTTCCACGGTACCTCTGTGGCGCGTTCCATTGCCTGTGCTTTCCCTCCTCCAGATGACTTCATGCGGCTCCTCGGGGAGTTTCCGGAGCTGACAAGGCCTGCCTTCTCTTCTTCAGCGACGAAACATGGTGTTGAACATCACATCACCACTACTGGCTCCCCGGTTTATGCGCGGGCAAGAAGGCTCGAACCCGGCAAGCTTGCAGCTGCGAAGGAGGAGTTCGCCACAATGGAGCGGCTCGGCATCATTAGGCGATCAAAGAGTCCCTGGTCTTCGCCTCTCCACATCGTGCCGAAACCAGGCGGCGGCTGGTGGCCATGCGGTGACTACTGACGCCTCAATGACGCCACCACTCCGGATCGGTACCCGATCCCGCATATCCAGGACTTCTCAGCCCACTTGGCAGGAAATACTATCTTCTCTAAAGTCGACCTTGTCCGTGGATATCACCAGGTTCCAGTGCACCCACAAGACGTCCCGAAAACTGCAGTCATCACCCCTTTTGGCCTCTTTGAGTTCCTGCAGATGCCGTTTGGCTTAAAGAACGCAGCACAGGCGTTCCAGCATTTAATGGACTCCGTTCTTCGAGACCTGTGTTTCCTTTTCATCTACCTTGACGACATACTCATCGCCAGTGCCAGCAAGGAGGAGCACATCTCCCATTTGCGTTCCCTCTTTACGCGCCTCAGTCAACACGGTTTAATCATCAACCCGGTCAAGTGCCAGTTCGGCCTGCAACAAATCAACTTCCTGGGACATCGCATAACATCGGACGGCGCCGTCCCTTTGGCAACGAAGGTTGAGGCGGTTACTTCTTTCCCACGGCCGTCGACAGTCAAGGCCTTACAGGAGTTCCTGGGGATGGTCAACTTCTACCACCGTTTCGTCCCCAAGGCGGCTCAACTCATGCAACCTTTGTTCGGGGCCCTCAAGGGCAAGTCCGGTAAAGACCCAATCAGCTGGACAGCTGAAATGATCCAGGCATTCGGCGACACCAAGAACGCTTTGGCCAATGCAACCATGCTGGCGCACCCACTTCCAGGTGCTACTATCGCCCTTACCACCGACACGTCAGACGACGCCATCGGTGCGGTGCAAGAACAGCGGGTCAACGGCACGTGGCAACTGCTGGCGTTTTTCTGCCGTCAATTGCGAACAAATGATAAAAAGTACAGCACCTTCGATAGGGAACTACTGGCCCTTTTCCTCGTCATTCGCCATTTCCGGTTTTTATTGGAGGGGCGCCCCTTCACGGCTTTGGTCGACCACAAACCCCTTACATTCGCCATGGCCAAGACCACCGAACCGTGGTCCGCTCATCAACAACGTCACTTGACGTTCATTTCCGAATTTACCACGGATATTCAACATGTGTCTGGTAAGGACAACCTGGTGGCAGATTGCCTCCCCTGTGCGATGGTCCAAGCAATGCACCTGGGGATCGACTACGCCCTTATGGCGGCAGATCAGGTTTCAGATTCGGAGGTCCAATCATATCGAACCGTGCCCTCTAGCTTCCAAGCGACCGACGTCGTTTTCCAGGCCGCAGGTGCCACGCTCCTTTGCGACATTTCCATGGGAGTTCCTCGTCCCATAGTGCCAGTTGCATGGCGCCGGAGGGTTTTTGATGCCATACATGGGTTGTCGCACCCAGGGATGAAGGCTTCGCAACGGCTTATGTCAGCCAAGTTCGTCTGGAAAGGTATGCACATCGATGTCCGTGACTGGGCTAATACCTGCGTCGTATGCCAGAAGGCCAAAGTCCAGCGTCATGTCAAGGCTCCAGTGGCTGCGTTCACTGTTCCGGAGCGTCGTTTCGACCACGTGCATGTGGACCTCATGGGGCCGCTTCCGCCTTCTCAGGGTTATACTCATCTCCTTACCATAGTGGACAACACCGCTAGGTGGCCAGAGGCAATTCCTTTGGTTTCCACCACTTCGGCAGACGTCGCTAGAGCTTTCATCTCCTGTTGAGTCGCCCGTTTCGGGGTACCGGCGGACATCTCCTCTGACCGCGGGCCACAATTTTCCTCGGATCTTTGGAATGCTGTGGCTCAGGGGCTCGGTACCAAACTTCATCGCACCACCGCCTATCATCCGCAGGCAAACGGCCTTTGCGAGCGATTCCACAGGTCGCTTAAAGCCTCTCTTCGGGCCAGTCTTCAAGGCGCAGGATGGGTGGACAGACTTCCATGGGTCCTGTTGGGTCTCTGTACGGCGCCCAAAGATGATCTACAATCGTCTTTGGCTGAACTCGTCTATGGCCAGCCGCTCCGTGTACCAGGAGATTTCCTCCCTTCTCCCACAGAGCCATGGTCCACCTCCCGGCAACTCGTTCGCCACCAAGAAGCGGCCAGATGTTTTGCTCCGATACCCATGTCCAATCACGGTTTGCAGACCTCCTACGTGCCACCGGGACTGAAGAATGTGGAGTATGTCTTCATCCAACACGACGCTCACTGGGATCCGCTCAAGCCCCCTTACACTGGTCCTTTCTGCGTCATTGAACCGGGAGACAAATCCTTTTTGGTCGACGTCGGAGGGAAAACGGATCACATCTCGGTGGACCGCTTGAAGCCGGCTCACCTGGACCTGGACCACCCTGTCGTAGTCGCTCAACCACCCAAACGTGACCGACCGCCCGTTGCCACCGCACCTGATCAACCAAAGCCGCCTGACAATCCGACTGCGCTTGCCACGCCTGCTCAGCCGCCACCGACTGCCAACTCGTACACCGGTCGTCAACTTCCTCTACCAGGGTATCGAAGTCGATCGGACAGGCTCATCAGGCCTCCTCCTCGCCTCACCTTTTCTGTTGAAGACAATTCGGGGGGGGCGCATGTGGCGGAGCCACCAAAGGACTCAGAGCGGTTGTACATAATTCCTTTAACAGCGATGTAGTTACTGTCTGTACCTGTACCTTTAATTACACTGTTTGACTGTACAATGCCTAGTTACCTTTACAGCACGTGATGACGTCATGCCGTTAGTCACGTGATGCCCCAATGGCGGGAAGAACGTGATGACATCATGACGTCACTCTCCTGATCAGAGGATCAGTCCTCGTGGAGCCCTCAAGGAGAGTAGACCTGTTATTGATGTGTTCCAGCAGTTTCCAGTTTAAACTCGTTTGATTTCATTAAAGTTCATTAATTTAATTACCTGAGTCAAACTCAGTCTTTTTGATAGGAACCTCCGTTCCTACAAAGGCACAGATTAATCAAGGACAGTCAGCATGGAGTTGTTAAGGGAAGGTCATGTCTGACTAACTTGATTGAATTTTTTGAGGAGGTAACAAGGAGGGTCGATGAGAGTAGCATGTTTGATGTAGTCTACATGGATTTTAGCAAGGCTTTTGACAAGGTCCCACATGGCAGACTGGTCAGAAAAGTAAAAGCCCAAGGGATCCAAGGGGAAGTGGCAAGTTGGACCCAAAATTGGCTCAATGGCAGGAAGCAAAGGGTAATGGTCGACAGGTGTTTTTTGTGATTGAAAGGCTGTTTCCAGTGGGGTTCTGCAGGGCTCAGTACTCGGTCCCTTGCTTTTTGTGGTATATATCTATGATTTAGACGTCAATGTAGGGGGCATGATTAAGAAGTTTGCAGACAATACAAAAAATGGCGGTGTGGTTTATAGTGAGATAGAAAGCTGCAGACTGCAGGAAGATATCAATGGACTGGTCAGATGGGCAGAAAAGTGGTAAATGGAATTCAATCTGGAGAAGTGTGAGGTAATGCATTTGGGGAGGGATAACAAGGCAAGGGAATAGACTATAAATGGTCAGATACTGAAAAGTGTAGAGGAACAGAGGGACCTTGGAGTGCATGTCCACAGATCCCTGAAGGTAGCAGGACAGGTCAATAAGGTGGTTAAGAAGGCATGTGGGATATTTTTCTTTATGTGCCAAGGCACAGAATATAAGAGCAAGGAAGATGTCCTTGAACTGTATAAAACACTAGTTAGGCCACAGCTAGAATACTGTGTACAGTTCTGGTCACCACAGTAACATGAAATTAATACAACGGATTTCACTTAGTTACAGAATTTCTAACTTATACCTCTTCAAATATACAAAAAATAACAACAGACATGACACTGCTCACTCCCTTAATCCTAAGCCCGGACCAATGCCGTTGACATAAAATTCATACAATGGGTTTCGTTCATCACCGTGAAGGCTCGACACACCGGGCTGGATTCCCTTCCGTGATCCCACAGAGAATAACAGAAGATTTGGATGATGAGGCCCTTATGCTGGTTGCCTTCTGGTGCCTCACACAAGCTTCCACTCCTCATGCATGAGTCTAGACAGTGAGTGTTGTCAGGCTAATTGTAGTGTAATTATTGGTATTGATTTGATTTAATTTAATTTGAATTAATTAAAGGGTAAGTCATGTCAGCACAGCTCAGCCCCATGGCATGCTCCTCCTGCACTATGTGGGAAATCAGGGACACTTCCTGGGTCCCTGACAACCATGTGCACAGGATGTGTATCCAGCTGCAGCTAATGGCAGACCACATTGCGGCACTGGAGCTGCGAATGGATACATACTGGAGCATTCACAATGCTGAGGACATCATGCATAGCACGTTTAGGGAGTTGGTCACACCGCAGGTAAAGGCTGCACAGGCAGGAAGGGAATGGGTGACTGCCAGGCAGAGTAGTAGGTGCAGGCAGGTAGTGCAGGGGTCCCCTGTGGCCATTCCCCTCTCAAACAGATATACCGCTTTGGATATTGTTGGGGGAGATGGCTTATCGGGGGTAGGCAGCAGTAGCCAACTTCCTGGCACCATGGGTGGTTCTGCTGCGCAGGACGGGAGGAAAAAGAACAGGAGAGCTATAGTGATGGGGGATTCGATTGTAAGGGGAATAGATAGGTGTTTCTGTGGCTGCAAACGAGACTCCGGGATGGTATGTTGCTTCCCTGGTGCAAGGGTCAAGGATGTCTCGGAGCGGCTGCAGGGCATTCTGGAGGGGGAGGGTGAACAGCCAGCTGTCATGGTGCAAATAGGTATCAACGATATAGGTAAAAAACAGTATGACATCCTAAAAGCTAAATAGAGGGAGTTAGGAGGTAAATTAAAAAATAGGACCTCAAAGGTAGTACTCTCAGGATTGCTACCAGTGCCACGTGCTAGTCAGAGTAGAAATAGAAGGATATTACAGATTAATATGTGGCTAGAGGAATGGTGCAAGGGGGAGGGATTCAAATTCCTGGGACATTGGAACTGGTTCTGGGGGAGGTGGGACCAGTACAAACTGGATGGTTTGCACCTAGGCAGGACCGGGACCAATGTCCTAGGGGGAGTGTTTGCTAGTGCTGATGGGGAGGGTTTAAACTAAAATGGCAGGGGGTTGGGAACCTGTGCAGGGAGACAGAGGAAAGGGAAGCAAGGATAGAAGCAAAAGACAGGAAGGAGAAAAGCAAAAGTGGAAGGCAGAGAAATCAAGTGTGTAAATCAAACAGGGCCACAGTAAATAATAATTCTAAAAGGACTAAGAGTGTTAAAAAAACAAGCCTGAAGGCTTTGGGGGTGAAATTCGGTATCGCCCCGTTTGGGGTGCTGGTATTGGCGGTGCGCAAAGTTTAGCGCCAGGCGCAAATTATCGCCACCTCCTGCAAAATTGGGTACCTGCGCCCCTGAGGGTGATTGCGGTGCTAAATCAGGCGTTGTATGACAGTCTTAGGTCGCTAACCCAGCGAAGCGAGGCGCTACCTCACAGTGCTTGTGAAGCTCATGTGATTTCAGTCAGCAATGGAACATCGACACACTGACACCATCCAATTCATAAAGGGGAGTTCTGATGAATGGTCATCGACCTGAAACATTAAATCTGTTTCTCTCTTCACAGATGCTGCTTGACCTGCTGAGTTTCTCCTGCATTTTCTGTTTTTTTCTTAAAGGGGAGGGTTGATCTTGCCTTGCTCTCCATCCACATCCTGCTCATTACAGCCTTGAATCTCGGCTTCAATCTCAGCCTGGAGAGACCTGTACATCTAATCTGCTGGAAAGAACAATGGAGAGAACCAGGGAAAGATCTGAGTGCAGACCCCACAGTCTCTTCTAATTCGATACAAGGAAGGGCAAATCAAAACCAACCTGCAAAACTCCTTCACACAGCGTGGAATCTCTCCAGAAGTCTGTCTCACTCTCTCACAATGTGTGGTGCAAAAATGTCACCTTCAAAAAAGGCAGGAGGTGTTCCCCTTTAAATAGTGCTCCCCTAGTCCCTTTCAGACAGCATAACGGTCCCCTCAACCAATCGTTGCTAGCGCCAGGCGGTAAGGCAGGGGGCGCCACTGAATTTCGGGACCGGGGCGCCCCAAGGGCGTTGCATTCCGGAATGACGTCATGATCTGCGTGCGCCGGTGAGCGGGCGCTACGGTTTAGCGCCGGCGCTAAATGTCCGCTCAATTTGGGAAGAGGCGCAGGGTTCGCTGCACCCGGCCGCTAGTTGGTTAGTGCCCCACTTCTCGAACTCTTTAGGCGCTAATGGGTGGCGCAACTAACCAAATTTTTCCCCCTTTGTGTCTTAATGCGAGGAGCATTCATAATAAGGTGGATGAATTAGCTGCGCAAATAGATGTAAACAGATATGATATAATTGGCATTACGGAGAAATGGCTCCAGGGTGACAAAGGCTGGGAATTCAACATCCAGGGGTATTTAATATTTGGGAAGGACAGGCAAAAAGGAAAAGGAGGTGGGGTAGCATGGCTGGTTAAAGAGGAGATTAACACAATTGTAAGGAAGGATATTAGCTCTGATGATGTGGAACCTGTATGGGTAGAACTGAGAAATACCAAGGGGCAGAAAACATTAGTGGGAGTTGTATACAGACCCTCAAACAGTAATGCTGAGGTTGGGGATGGAATTAAACAGGAAATTAAAGATGCATGCAGTAAGGGCACAGCAGTTATCATGGGTGACTTTAATCTACATATAGATTGGGCTAACCAAATTAGTAACAATGCTGTGGAGGAGGAATTCCCAGAGTGTATATGGGATGGTTTCCTGGACCAATATGTCGAGGGACCAACTACAGATCAGGCCATCTTAGACTGGGTATTATGTAATGAGAAAGGACTGATTAGCAATCTTGTTGTGCGAGGCCCCTTGGGGAGGCGTGATCAAAATATGATAAAATTCTTCATTAAGATGGAAAGTGAAGTAGTTGACTCAGAGACTAGGGTCCTGAATTTAAATAAAGGAAACTACAATGGTATGAGGCACGAGTTGGCTAAGATGGATTGGGGAGCATTACTTAAAGAGTTGACGGTGGATAGGCAGTGGAAAACATTCAAAGAGCGCATGGATGAACTACAGAATTTGTTCATCCCTGTCTGGCATAAAAATAAAACAAAAAAAGTGGCGCAACCGTGGCTAACAAGGGAAATTAGGGATAGCATAAGATCCAAGGAGAGGACATATAAATTGGCCAGAAAAAGCGGCAAACCTGTGGATTGGGAGCAGTTTAGGATTCAGCAAAGGAGGACTAAAGGTTTAATTAAGAGGGGGGAAATAGTATACAAGAGTAAGCTTGCAGGGAACATAAAAACTGACTGTAAAAGCTTCTATAGATATGTGAAGAGAAAAAGATTGGTGAAGTTAAGTGTAGGTCCCTTGCAGTCAGAATCAGGGGAATTTATAATGGGGAACAAAGAAATGGCTGACCAATTAAATACATACTTTGGTTCTGTCTTCACAAAGGAGGACACAAATAACCTCCCAGAGATGTCGGGGAATATAGGGCCTAATGAGAGGGAGGAACTGAATGAAATCAGTATTTCTAGGGAAATGGTGTTAGGGAAATTGACGGGATTGAAGGCCGACAAATCCCCAGGGCCTGATAATGTACATCCTAGGGTACTTAAGGAAGTGGCCCTAGAAATAGTAGATGCATTGCTGGTCATCTTCCAAAATTCTATAGACTCTGGCACAGTTCCCATGGATTGGAGGGTAGCTAATGTAACCCCACTATTTAAAAAAGGTGGTAGAGGGAAATCAGGGAATTATAGACTGGTAAGCCTGATATCAGTAGTGGGGAAAATGCTAGAGACCATTATAAAAGATGTAATAGCAGAGCACTTGGAAAACAGTGACAGGATAGGACAAATTCAACATGGATTTACAAAAGGTAAATCGTGCTTGACTAATCCACTGGAATTTTTTGAGGATGTAACTGGTAGAATAGATAATGGAGAACCAGTGGATGTGGTGTATTTGGACTTTCAGAAGGCTTTCGATAAGATTCCTCATAAGAGATTAGTGTGTAAAGTTAAAGCACATGGGATTGGGGGTAAGGTACTGACTTGGAAAGAGAACTGGTTGGCAGACAGGAAGCAAAGTATTGGAATAAATGGGTTTTCTTCCGAGTGGCAGGCAGTGACTAGTGGAGTACCCCAGGGGTTGGTCCTGGGACCCCAGCTATTCACAATATATATTAATGATCTAGATGAGGGAACTCGATGTAACATCTCCAAGTTTGCAGACGACACAAAGCTGGGTGGGCGTGTGTGCTGTGAGGAGGATGCCAAGAAACTCCAGTATGATTTGGACAGGTTGGGTGATTGGGCAGAAACATGGCAGATGCAGTATAATGTGGATAAATGCAAGGTTATCCACTTTGGTGGCAAAAACAGGAAGGCAGATTATTATCTGAATGGCAATAGAATGGGAGAAGAGGAAGTGCAACGAGACATGGGCGTCCTTGCGCACCAGTCGCTAAAGGTAAGCATGCAGGTGCAGCAGGCGGTTAAGAAGGCAAATGGTATGTTGGCCTTCATAGCAAGAGGATTCGAGTACAGGAGTAAGGATGTCTTGCTGCCGTTGTACAGGGCCTTGGTGAGACCACACCTTGAGTATTGTGTGCAGTTTTGGTTGCCTTATCTGAGGAAGGGTGTTCTTGCCATGGAGGGAGTGCAGCGAAGATTCACCAGACTGATACCTGGAATGGCAGGAATGATGTATGAGGAGAGATTGGATTGATTGGGCTTATATTCGCTGGAGTTTAGAAGAATGAGAGGGGAGCTCATTGAAACTTATAAAATTCTAACTGGTCTAGACAGACTAGTTGCAGGAAGAATGTTCCCGATGGCGGGGGAGTCCAGAACCAGGGGTCACAGTCTAAAGATAAGGGGTAAGCCATTTAGGACAGAGATGAGGAGGAATTTCTTCACCCAGAGAGTAGTGAACCTGTGGAATTCTCTACCACACAAGGCAGTTGAGGCCAATTCATTAAATATATTCAAGAAGGAGTTAGATATATTTCTTAAGGCTAAAGGGACCAAGGGATATGGGGAGAAAGCAGGGACAGGGTACTGAATTTGGATGATCAGCCATGATCTCTTTAAATGGTGGAGCAGTCTCGAGGGGCCAAATGGCCTACTCCTGCTCCTATGTTCTATATTTCTATGTTCGACCACGTGGGGCATAACAGCAGAGCTTGATCCTATCTTGATGTGATGTCTACAAACGTTCCAGCAGGGGACAAGAAAAAGTGATCCAGAACTGGAACCCTGGCTGATATTTCCCTCTGTAGCTCAGGGGCACTGAGGCCACTTGTAGTATTCTTCTTGCCACCTCAGCCGAGACTAACTAATTCAGTGCATACCTGTGACCTTCTGGTCGGTTTGGCTCAGTTTCACACTGCATTTATCAAGCTAGCAGGAAGCGTGTGTCCAATCATCCATGCTATGCTGCCTTGCTGGCCTACTGGAGTGAGGAAACAGAAGCAACAAAAGTGTTTAATTTCTGTTGGACACAGAAATCACATATCCAGTTGAAGAACAAGTGTCTCCAAAACATTGCTATTTAGCAGAAATTAGTTATAATCTTCGTAAATATTTGAAGGGATTGAAACATGTTAAATTTTTGAATAGAAATCCAGGAAGCTACATCTCAGCAGCAGACTATTGAATTATTGTAATCTCCACAGATGTTAAAAGACACACTGGAGCTGCTAGCCGCATCAATTCTGTATAATTCAGTTGCTGAGAAACCATTGAACTAATACTGCACAGTTCACTTGCCCTTGAGCAGGTATTTTAGGTAAAGGAACAACATCAACAGGCAGCTAAACCTAAATGCAAGCTGCATAAAAGAGTGATTCATGGGCAGATTTCTCATTCAAACCAGCCAGCCATCCTTCATTTATACTTTTATGCCTGTTCCTTTTATTTAAAAAAATGTTTTTCCATGAGCTCTTGAGCATTCTCTCAATGCATTTGTACTGTGTAGAGCCAAGCAGCCTGTTACAGGCTGATATAGGCAGTGCTATTGGTATCTGATCATGTGGCAGTCCTGACAGAAAGGCATGTACGACACGGGGGAATCTACAATATGAGAGCAATTTATTCTGTGTTCAGCACTCAGTCAGGGTGCTTAATGTCCAGCAAGAGGCACCAAAGGAACATTTCTGATCCCCGTTGATGCCAGGACTTAAAACTGTTAAACTCTTTACCTTCCTCAACTTTCCTTCTTCCAATAATCTTCAGTCCTTTAATAAGTCCTTCAGTTGGTAGCACTCTTGCCTCTGAGTCAGAAGGTTCACATCCTACTCTAGCGACTTGAGCACAAAATCTAGGCTGACATTCCAGTGCAGTAGTGAGGGAGTGCTGCACTGTCAGAGGTGTGGTCTTTCAGATGAGACGTTAAACTGAGGCCCTGTCTGCTCCCTCAGGTGATGTTAAAGATCCCATGGCACTATTTCGAAGAAGAACAGGTAAGTTATTCTCTGTGTCCTGGCCAATATTTATCCCTCAATCAACATCACTAAGAAGCAGATTATCTGGTCATTAGTGGCTGCCGTGTTTCCTACATTACAACAGTGACTACACTTCAAAAGTACTTCATTGAATGTAAAGTGCTTTGGAACAACCTGAGGCCATGAAAGGCACTATATAAATACAAGTCTTTCTTTCTTTTTACTTTCTGATCTGCCTTTTCTTGTCTCCTAGATATAGGCCCAGGTGTGCAGCTAAGTCCTTCAGGACTCAGCCAGCTCAGTCATTGGTGGTACTACCAACCCACTCTTGGTGGTGGACATTGAAGTCCCCCCACCCAAAGTACATTCCACCCCTTTGCTTACTCAAAGTGATGTTCAACATGGAGAAGTACTCATTTTTTAGTTGTTGAGTAGGGGAGGTGGTGGAGTAGGTGATGTTCAGCAGAAGGTTTCCTTAACCTTGTTCGACATAGTGATGGAAGAGTCTGCAATGTTGGCTCTGTGAGTACGATTACATCAGGCTTGACTAGTCTATGGAACAGCTCTCCGACTTTGCCAGTAGCCTCAGATGTTAGTGAGAAGGACTTTGCAGGGACGACTATGCTAAGATTGCCTTAGTCTTATCCTGGTATGATGCCTGGGTCACTGTCAATAGATCCATCCAATCTTCTCCTTATTGATCTTTGTATCGATTGTTTACAACAGCATAGCTTGCTAGGCCACTTTAGAATACATTAAGGGGGAGAAATTCGGTATCGCCCCGTTTGGGGTGCAATTATCGGCCGGGCGCAAAGTTTAGCGCCTGGCGCTAATTATCGTCTCCGACTGCAAACTTGGCTTCTATTGCCCCTGGAGGTGATTGGAGCGCTAAATCAGGTGCTACACACCTCTCTTAAGGCACTAATGTCGAGGAGCGAGGCGCTACCTCAGAGCGTTGGCGAATCTCATGTGATGCCAGCCAGCAATGGAACACAGACACACTGGTGGCGGTGAGTTCTTAAAAGGGAGGGTTGATCTTGCTCTCCATCCACATTCTACTCATTGTAGCCTTGAATCTTGGCCTGGAGAGACCTGTACATCAAATCTGCTGGAAAGAACAATGGAGAGGCCCAGGGAAAGAGATCAGAGTGCAGCCTCCACGGTCTCTTCTAAATCAATGCAAGGAAGATCAAATCAAAATGAACCTGCAAAGTGCTGCCCAGTACCCAAAACTCTTCAACACAGTGCTGAATATCTCCAAAAGTCTCTCTCACTCAATGCGTGGTGCAAAAATGTCGCCGACAAAAAAGGCAGGAAGCGGTCGCCTTTAAATAGCGCTCCCCCAGTCCCTGCCCGACTGAAAAACACTCCCCTCAACCTGTCGTTGCTAGTGGAAGGCGGTAAGGCAGGGGGTGCCACTCAATATCCAGCCCGGGATGCTACCGGGGCGTTGCACATTCGACTGACGTCGCAATCTGCAGGTGCAGGAGATCGTGGCGGTAGTGTTTAGCGCTGCCACAAAATGTCTGGTCAATTTCGCGAGCGGCGCAAACATCGCTGCGCCCGGGCGCTAGTTGCTTTGTGCTCCATTAGCGCCCTCTTAAGGTGCTAACGGGAGGCGCAAACCAACCAAATTTTTCTCCCTAAGAGTCCACCATGTTGTGTGGGACTGGAGTCACATCAATGAGACTGGGTAGGGGTGGTAGGTTCCTTTCCCTGAAGGAGTAAACCAATTAGCTTTTTACGACAAACTGATAGCTTCCATGGTTATTCTTCTGGTGCTACCCCACAAATTACCAGATTTATCAAATTCCTTTTCAAAACTTGTCATAGTGGCATTTGAACTCAGGACCTCTGTGTTTCTGGTCCAGTACCATAATGACTAGATAGTGAGTTCTGAGAACACATCATTTGAACAACTGGTTACAAGGAGATACTGAGTCGAACAACTACAAAGGAACTGCAATCACTTCAATACAGATTCAATCATTGACTCAGTGCTTCAGCGGACATCAATTCTTATCTTTCTTATGTTCTTGTAATTCAGCTCTCTCCTGTTGGACTTGTAACTTGTTCCAACCAATTTCAAATTATATCATCCGCACTTGCCAAACCACAGCTAGCTCAGCTTCTGCACAAATCAAAAAGAAATATTCTTATTAAACAAAGGGAAAAAATACAAAGGATTCCCTCCACACCACTTTTCTTCAAGTAACCCTGCTGCAGTTGGTAACCAAAGCTCATGGCCGTCGTCTAGTAGTTTTCCAGAGTGGCCAGTCTTCATGTGGGAGCTTGGTCAGTGAATGTCAGCTATTTAAGTGTGGGACCCATCACACATACTAGATATTTTCTTTGCCCAGCATTCGCTAGTCTATTCTTGACCCAGAAAGCTCTTGAGGCTAGTTAAAGCAACTCTGCCACTCTAGCTGAGATGAAGTAACTCAACACAGTCCAGAGATTAGACCAAGAACCTTCTTAGTCTGGCAGAATTCAGTGCCACGCCATGTGATGCATTTACCCACTGAGCCATTTGAAGCCCTAATCCTTAAAGTTAATTATAAGTCCTTGCAACTATACCAAGTACAGTACTGATCGTAAGGCACCAACCTTCAATACCTAGGCTTGGTTGTAAATTTGGAATGAAGCAGAACACCAATCTGAAATAATGTCACAAACACTTGTAAGTAAATTGTTGAAAACAACATTAATTACCATTAACTTTTTATTTCTTGAACAAATATGTTGATAGTGAGTCATGAAATCAACAGGGATCTGGATGAGGTACTGTGTGGAGAACCTCAATTAAAAGGCACTATAAAAGTGACCAGATTGGTGGAGCTCCCTGGGTGAATAATGACCATCTCCTTCAAATTGCTGGGTTCAGTCATTATTCCCAGCAAATTTCCCTTAAGCTGAAAATTTGTGAAGAGGGAACAACAGAGGTGTGAACTTTCACTGTTACCGCTGGTCAGAAACCGGATCGGCTGCCCACTTTACACACTACCCAATTTTCCTTTTCATTGACTTCAGTTGGGCAGGGGTGTGAAACAGGTGCCCCCCGAAAGCAATCCAAGTAAAAATTCACTCCAGCGTGGGTCAAATTTTCAGTTTCACTGCAGGGGCGGTAATCTGTTATAGAACCCAACCAATTTTCATTACTTCAGTATCGCTTGGTTAGCCATCATTATTGAGGACACTTGGATTGAAAAGGTAAATCCAACGCACAACTAGGTAAGAGATGACAATGCAACTTAGGCTACAACCAGTGAGAAATCAATTTAAAACTAAAGTCGGGAGGAACCTTTTCCTGAAAAGTAATCAGCACTTCCAGGTAGGGTAATGGATGTTAAACCTAAACAAATGATATATTAGGTAGACTGAATGTTTCTTCCTTAGTGGATGAGCTAAGATAGGCCAAATGACCTCCCTCATCTGTATTGATCTTGTGATTGTAATTGGCTTCGACTAAAATTGAAGAGTAGCTATTGTTTTTACAAGTTTGCAGTCTGTCTAGTCCTGTTCAGATCAGTGTTTCAGCAGCCATGTTCTTGGCTATTGATGCTTTACCTCTCAGCCAGGAACTTACAAATTAAATAATTACATTACCACTCATACTATACTCCCTGTGATGAATATATAAGCAATTACAATAATATAGTGTTAAACACTACAGGGATTATTGAGTGTAGAATGGATAATTCAAGTCTTTTATTTGCTGGATATTTATTCTAAGTTTTGCTGTAGACTTAGCTCGTGCCCAATGTGGAACCAAGAGAATTTTGGGGAAAAATTCGGTATCGCCCCATTTGGGGCGCCGTTATCGGCCGTGCGCAAAGTTCAGCGCCTGGCGCTAATTATCGCCTCCGACAGCAAACTTGGCTTTTATTGCCCCTGGAGGTGATTGGAGCACTAAATTAGGCGCTTCATAGAAACATAGAAACATAGAAGATAGGAGCAGGAGTAGGCCATTCGGCCCCTCGAGCCTGCTCCGTCATTCAATGCGATCATGGCTGATCATCCAAATTCAGTACCCGGTACCTGCTTTCTCTCCATATCCCTTGACCCCTTTAGCCTTAAGAAATATATCAAACTCCTTCTTGAATATATTTAACAAGTTGGCCTCCACTGCCTTCTGTGGTAGAGAATTCCACAGGTTCACCACTCTCTGGGTGAAAAAATTCCTCCTCATCTCTGTCCTAAATGGCTTAGACTGTGACCCCTGGTTCTGGACTCCCTGGCCATCGGGAACATCCTTCCTGCATCTAGTCTGTCTAGTCCTGTTAGAATTTTATAAGTTTCAATGAGATCCCCTCTCATTCTTCTAAACTCCAGCGAGCATAAGCCCAATCGACCCAATCTCTCCTCATACGTCATTCCTTCCATCCCAGGTATCAGTCTGGTGAATCTTCACTGAACTCCCTCCATGGCAAGAACATCCTTCCTCAAATAAGGCGACCAAAACTGCACACAATACTCCAGGTGTGGTCGCACCAAGGCCCTGTACAACTGCATCAAGACATCCTTGTTCCTGTACTCGAACCCTCTCGCTACGAAGGCCAACATACCATTTGCCTTCTTAACCGCCTGCTGCACCTGCATGCTTACCTTCAGCGACTGGTGCACAAGGACACCCAGGTCTCGTTGCACTTCCCCTTCTCCCAATCTATTGCCATTCAGATAATAATCTGCCTTCCTGTTTTTGACACCAAAGTGGATAACCTCGCATTTATCCACGTTATATTGCATCTGCCATGCTTCTGCCCAATCACCCAACCTGTCCAAATCATACTGGAGTTTCTCGGCATCCTCCTTACAGCACACACTCCCACCCAGCTTTGTGTCATCTGTAAACTTGGAGATATTACATCCAATTCCCTCGTCTAGATCATTAATATATATTGTGACTAGCTGGGGTCCCAGGACCGATCCCTGCGGTACCCCACTAGTCACTGCCCGCCACTCGGAAAAAGACACGTTTATTCCAACTCTTTGCTTTCTGTCTGCCAACCAGTTCTCTATCCAAGTCAATACCTTGCCCCCAATCCCATGTGCCTTAACTTTACACGCTAATCTCTTATGCGGGACCTTATCGAAAGCTTCACACCTGTCTTAAGGCGCAAAGGCCGAGGAGCGAGGCACTAGCTCAGAATGCTGGTGAAGCAAGGAAGGGCAAATCAAAATGAACCTGCAAAGTGCTGCTCAGTACCCAAAACCCCTTCACACAGCGTTGAATCTCTCCAGAAGTCTCTCTCTCTCTCAGAATGCGTGGTGCAAAAATGTCACTGACAAAAAAAGGCAGGAAGCGGTCACCTTTAAATAGCGCTCCCCCAGTCCCTTTCTGACAGCATAACGCTCCCCTCAACCTGTCATTGCTAGCGGCAGGCGGTAAGGCAGGGGGCGCCACTCAATATCCGGTCCGGGGCGCTAACGGGGTGTTGCGCACTCGAATGATGTCACAATCTGCCGGCGCAGGAGATCGTGGCGGAAGTGTTTAGCGCCGCCGCAAAATGTCCAGTTAATTTCGCGAGCGGCACAAACATCACCGCGCCCAGCCTCTAGTTGCTTTGCGCTCCAATTGGCGCCCTCTTAAGACGCTAACGGGAGGCGCAAACAATTGAATTTTTCCCCCTTTAGGTTCAATTTTAGTCTGTGCTGAGTTAGCAGATGTCAGGCAGGGCAGTAGAGGGGATGGTCCAATTAGCACATGAACTAGGAAAGGTGAAAAACATTCAGCTGGGATTCATGCTTTCCGATTGCAATCCAGCAATGCCTGCTGGAAAATTCATGTGTGGACCCTGGGTGAGAACCAGAATAGGCTTGACTGTAAAGCCCAACTGAAAATAGTCTGCTGACACACGTTTTATAGGCTCACATAAGAACAAAAGAACATAAGAAATAGGAGCAGTATTAGGCCATTTGGCCCTTCGAGCCTGCTCTGCCATTCAATGAGATCATGGCTGACCTTCTGCCTCAACTCCATTCACCGGCCCTATCGTCATATCCCTTGATGCCCTTACTAGTCAGAAATCTATCAACTTCTGTTTTGAATATACCCAATGACTCAGCCTCCACAGCCCTCTGGGGTAGAGAATTCCAAAGATTCACCACCCTCTGTGTGAAGAAATTTCTTCTCATCTCAGTCCTGAATGGCCTACTCTTTATCTTGAGGCTGTGGCCCCTGATTCTAGACTCCCCAGCCAAGGGAAACATTCTCCCAACATCCATTCTATCAAGCCCTGTAATAATTTTGTATGCTTCAATGAGATCCCCTCTCATTCTTCTGAATTCAAGAGAATACAGGCCTAGTTTACTCAATCTCTTCTCATACAACAGTCCCGCCATCCCAGGAATCAATCTCGTGAACCTTTGTTGCACTCCCTCTATGGCAAGTATATCCTTCCTTAGGTAAGGAGACCAAAATTGTACACAGTACTCCAGGTGTGGTCTCACCAAGGCCCTATATAATTGGAGTAAGACTTATTTACTCCTGTACTCAAATCCTCTTGTAATGAAGGCCAGCATACTATTTGCCTTCTTAATGGCTTGTGGCACCTGCACATTCACTTTCAGTGATTCATGTACCCAGGTCCCTTTGAGCATCTGCATTCCCCAATCTTTCACCATTTAGGAAATACTCTGCCTTTCTGTTTTTTCTACCAAAGTGGATAACTTCACATTTATCCACATTATATTCCATCTGCCATGTTCTTGCCCACTCACTGAGCCTGTCAAGATCCCCTTGAAGCCTCTTCACATCCTCTTCGCAACTGACACTGCCACCTAGCTTTGTATCATCAGCACATTTGGAAATGTTACATTTAGTCCCCTCATCCAAATCATTGATATAGATTGTGAATAGCTGGGGCCCAAGCACCGATCTTTGCGGTACCCCACTAGTCACAGCCTGCCATCCTGAAAAAGACCTGTTTATCCCTATTCTTTGTTTTCTGACTGATAACCAATTATCAATCCATGCTGGTATATTACCTCCAATTCCATGTGCCCTAATTTTGTTCACCAACCTCTTGTGTGGGACCTTATCGAAGGTCTTCTGAATATCCAGATACACCACATCTACCGGTTCCCCTTTGTCTACTCCACTAGTTACATCCTCAAAGAACTCCAATAGGTTTGTCAAACAGGATTTCCCTTTCATAAATCCATGTTGACTCTGCCCAATCTTACTATTAGTTTCTAAGTGCCCAGTTATTGCATCCTTTATTATAGATTCCAGCATTTTCCCAACTACTGATGTGAGGCTAACAGGTCTGTAGTTCCCCGTTTTCTCTCTCCCTCCTTTCTTAAATAGCGGGGTTACATTTGCTATCCTCCAATTTACAGGAACTGTTCCAGTATCAATAGAATTTTGGAAGATGACAACAAATGCGTCCACTATTCCAATGGCCACCTCTTTCAAAACCCTAGGATGTAGGTCATCCGGTCCTTGGGATTTTTCAACTTTTAGTCCCATTAATTTTGCTAGTACTGTTTTTTTACTAATAATAATTTCTTTAAGTTCCTCATTCTCGTCACACCCTTGGTTTTCTCGTATTTCTGGGATGTTTTTTGTGTCTTCCTCCGTGAAGACAGAAACAAAGGCCTAGAAATTCGGTGGGCTGCGCCACTAGTTAGCGCCCAGAGAGGGCACTTAGTGGCTTTAGCGTCACTGGCCACACCACCCATGAAATTTAGTGGGGCGCTAATGGCAGCATTAGCCTGTAGCACTGCGCCGCCACCGATGACGTAATCGGTGTGCGCAGCGCCCCGCTACCGCCCCGATCACGATATTGGGTCACGCCCCCCGCTGTAACGCCGGCCGCAATCTGCGACCGGTTCAGGGGGGCCTACCTGTGGCGGTAGTGGCGCTAATTAAAGGGGAGGTGCGGGGTGGCCATTTTTTTTGCTGGCCACCTGCCAGCACCTCCTCGCGCCGCCGTCCCTGGCCTCCTGAGCCCCCCCCCGGGCAGTGCCGGCTGTGTCCCAAGAGCCCGGCACCTTTCCTCGGTGCCGGGCTCTTTTGCCGGCAGTCGCGATCTCTGATCGCGCTGATGCAGGCCCCTCCCCTTTAAGAAGGGGAGGAAGGCCTGCAGTACCACAGCGCGCCGTGTCGCAGCGTGTGGCACTGCAGCACGTTGCACTGCAATATTCAGTTTCAGCGCCCCAAGAGGGACACGGGGCGTCTCGAGCAGCGTCCCGCTTCCGTTTGGGGCGCTGAAACTGAATATCGCGCTGGCGCAATCGGCTCCTTCCGGGGCGGGACTTCCGGCGCCCAGGTGAGCTTGGCGCCCCAAATGGGGCGCCACTGAATTTCTAGGCCAAAGTATTTATTTAATTTCCCTGCCATTTCCTCATTCTCCATTATAAATTCTCCCATCTCCGACTGTAAAGGACCTACATTTACCTTCGCCAGTCTTTTCCTTTTCATATGCCTATAGAAGCTTTTACAATCCGTTATTATATTTTTCGCTATTTTGTGCTCATATTCCATTTTCCCTTTCTTTATCAATTTCTTGGTCCCCCTTTGCTGATTTCTAAAAAATCCTATAAAGAATATAAAGATTGGCTTTGTGGTGAAGTATCAGAATGTATCATCACCCATCAAACTACACCCAGCCTTTGGAGGATGGGCAGAGGGAAACATTGTTGAGTGGTACAGAATATCATACAGTAAGTATTGAAGACAGTTTGAAAGTGTAAGGCTAAGAGCACTAGTCCCCCCATGCTGCTTTAGGACATTGAGAGAGAGAGAGAGAGAGAGAGCGAGAGAGTGAGAGGGAGCGCTTGAAGTTTAGCTTGACCATTAACAAAGTATCATCAGGAGAACTACTAAGACGCACTGTATGTGGGAGATAAATAATAAGACTGTTGAAGCTCTCTGCGTTAATGACCATCTCCACCAATTATATAATGTTCATCTCTTTCAAACTGCTTGGTTCAGTAAATCTTCGCAGTAGATTTCCCTTGATAATGTTATCAGTGCTTCCTGATGAACATTTATGTGTCAAGAAATCAAAAATAAATTGAGAAATGACAAATTATCTTTTGGTTGGTCATCATTCTTTTTAACTGATTTTAAATGGGTACGAATGGTGAAATTCCATAATTAAGCAAATTCAACAGGGATTGTAACTGGGTTTGATAACATTGAAGAGAAGTCATTGTTTTCAACAACACCCAAACTGCTGTTCTCAGTCAGGTGGTTTATAGGCCCCAGCCTGTTACATAATTGCAATCATTTGTTCCAAATGGTTTCAATGCTACAAATAGTAGACTAGGAAAGTTCTTCACACAATGCATTGGATACCATAATAAATCTCACATGGGTACAAATCATACATTTTATTAACCAGCATTATTGCAATGTATGCTGACCATAACTTGGAAGAAGCACTGAGCAAGGACACAGAATGTACTCTAGGTGAGGGACTTCAATGTCCATCAGCAAGAGTGGCTCGGTGGTACCACTACTGACCATGCTAGCCGAGTCCTGAAGGACATAGCTGCCAGACTGGGCCTGCAGCAGGTGGTGAGTGAACCAACCCAAGGGAAAAACCTACTTGACCTCGTCCTCACCAATCTACCTGTCGCAGAAGCATCTGTCCATGACAGTATTGGTAGCAGAGACCACGGCACAGTCCATGTGGAAACAAAGTCCTGTCTTCACCATGAGAACACCCTCCATCATGTTGTGTGGCACTACCTCTGTGCTAAATGGGATAGATTCAGAACAGATCTAGCAGCTTAAAGCTGGGCACCCAGGAGGCACTGTGGGCCATCATCAGCAGCAGAATTGTATTCCACCACAATCTGTAACCTCATGACGCGGCATATCCCTCACTCTACCATTACCATCAAGCCAGGCAACTAACCGTGGTTAAATGAGGAGTGTAGAAGAGCATGCCAGGAGCAGCACCAGGCGTACCTAAAAATGAGATGCCAACTTGGTGAAGCTACAACACAGGACTACATGCATGCTAAACAGCGGAAGCAGCATGTTATAGACAGGGCTAAGCAATCCCACAATCAATGGATCAGATCAAAGCTCTACAGTCCTGCCACATCCAGTCATGAATGGTGGTGGACAATTAAACAACTATTAGAAGGAGGAGGCTCCATGAAAATCACCATCCTCAACGAAGGCAGAGTCCAGCACATGAGTGCAAAAGACAAGACTGAAGCATTCACAACCACCTTCAGTCGAATGGATGATCCAACTTGGCCTCCGCCTGAGGTCCCCACCATCACACTTGCCAACATTCAGCCAATTCAATTCACTTCACATGATAGCAACAAACGGCTGAGTGCACTGGATACAGAAAAAGTTATGGGACCCGACAACATCCTGGCTGTAGTGCTGAAGATTTGTGCTCCAGAACTAGCCTCACCTCTAGCGAAGCGGTTCCAGTACAGCTACAACACTGGCATCTACCCGACAAAGTGGAAAATTGCCCAGGTATGTTATATCCACAAAAAGCAGGTAAAATCATATCTGGCCAATTACCGTCCCATCAGTCTACTCTCAATCATCAGCAAAGTGATTGAAGTTGTCATCGACCGTGCTATCAAGCGGCACTTACTCACCAATAACCTGCTCAGTTTGGGTTCCACCAGGATCCCGTGGCTCCAGGCCTAATTGCAAACTTGGTCCAAACATGGACAAAAGAGCTGACTTCCAGAGATCAGGCGAGAGTGACTGCCCTTGACATCAAAGCAGCATTTGACTGAGTGTGGCACCAAGGAGCCCTAGTAAAACTGAAGTCAATGGGGATCAGGGGGGAAATTCTCCACTGGCTGGAGTCATACCTAGCACAAAGGAAGATGGTTGTGTTTGTTGGAGACCAATCATCTCAGCCCCAGGAGTTCCTCATCTCAGTGTCCTAGGCCCAACCATCTTCAGCTGCTTCATTAATGACCTTCCCTCCCTCATAAGGTCAGAAATAGGGATGTTTGCTGGTGATTGCACAGTATTTAGTTCCATTTGCAATACCTCAGATAATGAATCAGTCCGTGCCTGCATGCAGCAAGAGTTGGACAACATTCAGGCTTGGGCTGATAAATGGCAAGTGCCAGGCAATAACCAGCTCCAACATGGGAGAGCCTAACCGCCTCCCTTGATATTCAACAGCATTACAATTGTCGAATACCCCACCATCAATTTCCTGGGAGATTACCATTTACCAGAATCTTAACTGGACCAGCCAAATAAATACTGTGGCTACAAGAGCAGGTCAGAGTCTGGGTATTTTGTGGTGAGTGACTCACCTCCTGACTCCCCAAAGCCTTTCCACCATCTACAAGGCACAAGTCATGAGTGTGATGGAATACTCTCCACTTGCCTGGATGAGTGCAGCTCCAACAACACTCAAGAAGCTCGACATCATCCAGAACAAAGAGCCCACTTGATCGGCACCCCATCCACCATCTTAAACATTCACTCACTCCACCACCGGCGTGTAAGGGGTCGTTTTAACGAGCTTGTGGTGTGCAAAATCGGTTTTTGATTTCACACTGCTCATGAGCAGTTCTGAAGCGCTCCCCCCTCACCGGTTCTAGACACTGGGCTTATTGCCAGACCACCTTGATGTGTTGGCCCAACTTGTGACTCGGAAGACAAATGGATCAGGTGAGACAAGGTAAGTTTTAAATCAAAGGTATCTTTATTTTTAAGGAGAATAAAACATAGAGAATGAAGAAACAATGCAGACAAAAATCATGAACACGCCTCTCAATGGGAACTAAAATTTAACACACAAGAGTTACTTTGACTATCATAATACATCAATTCTAGATCAGCGATATAATAAAACGAGGGTGGAGAAAGCGCACGGCACAACGAAGGATGAATAACACTCCCGAATTACAAAGCCCTTAATATTAAAAACCCTCCCGTCTCTAAAGTATACCTCAACTAGATCAGCTAGGTGGAGTTGGGCCTCTATGCTCACCAGGGTTTTTAAAACTCTCCTTGACCTTGGTGCTCCTGTATCGTCCAGGATCTCCAATCTTCCTTATGGGACCGGCTCCTGAACCTGCTCTCCTGCTCGAACTTGTAGGCCCTCCGTGCTCCTCGAACCATAATCGAACCTCTCCACTCGCTCTGCCTTTGACCTCGTGTCTGTGTGAAACTGTGTTTTTTTTTTGAATGTCTCTTTTCCCCCAACAGTTTATCTGTTTTCTTGCCCTTATCTTGGCGCCAAATCAGGGGTTTTCTTTTGTTAAAGTAATGGGCAGGCTGCTTTGACAAAAGCGGGTACTTTATTTTAATGTCTTGTAAATGAAACTAATGGGATCTGTCCTGTGTCCCTCTGAGTTTGGTACAGATAATAGGTTTTGTCTGTGCTCTGCAATTTCAGAGATGGGTTTGCGTTTTGCTAGCAATTAACACACCTTGAGGTGTAAATACTTTTGTTTTGACTTCGTTACTACTGTAACCATTTTACCATATCAATTGCAGTCAGTTCTGGAATCTTCTAATCGGTGGCGACTCAGGTTTCTTTAAGATACTGCAGTGGTATGTCCTTCTGAAATGAGTCATGTGATCTGCCAACTCCATCTTGTGTTCATAAAATGTGGCCATTTCAGGGGTTTTACAATGTAGACTGTATTTTCCTGGATTTTTGCAAATCCTACAGGCGCACCGTGGCTGCAGTGTGTACCATCTACAAGATGCACTGCAGCAACTCGCCAAGGCTTCTTCCCAAACCCGTGACCTCTTCCACCTAGAAGGACAAGGGCAACAGGCGCATGGGAACACCAACACCTCCAAGTTCCCCTCCAAGTCACATACCATCCAGACTTGGAAGTATATTGCCGATCCTTCATCGTCGCTGGGTCAAAATCCTGGAACTCCCTCCCTAACAGCACTGTGGGAGTACCTTCACCACACGGTCTGCAGCGGTTCAAGAAGGTGGCTCACCACTACCTTCTCAAGGGCAATTAGGGATGGGCAATAAATGCTGGCCTTGCCAGTGACGCCCACATCCTGTGAATGAATAAATTAAAAGAAAAATGTAAAATGTGTCTTTCTCACCTGTAAGTAGAATTAGAATAATGGCTGTTGTTGAAGAGATAAAATGGTGGTCTTTTGATCATAGCTCATAAGTGACTCACACATTTAAATTACTATTGGCTGCATTGACATAAATAGCAGACATTCTGGTGAGCTGAATGAGTTATTTTCATTAAACAAATACTTTGAGTCTTTCCTCACAGTAAGAACATAAGAAATAGGAGCAGGAGAGGTCCATTTGGCCCCTCGAGCCTGCTCCGCCATTCAATAAGATCATGGCTGATCTGATCTTCGCCTCAACTCCACCTTCCCGCCCGCTCCCCATAACCCTTGACTCCCCTGTAGCTCAAATATCTGTCTATCTCCGCCTTGAATATATTCAATGACTCCGCCTCCACAGTTCTCTGGGGTAGAGAATTCCAAAGATTCACAACTCTCTGATAGAAGAAATTCCTCCTCATCTCCGTTTTAAATAGGCGACCCCTTATTCTGAAACTATGCCCCCTAGTTCTAGATTCCCCCCACGAGGGGAAACATCCTACCTGCATCTACCTTGTCAAACCCCCTCAGAATCTTATATATCTCATTCTTCTAAACTCCAATGAGTATAGGCCCAACCTGCTCAACCTTTCTTCATAAGACAACCCCTTCATCTCAGGAATTAACCTAGTGAACCTTCTCTTAACTGCCTCCAATGCAAGTATATCCCTCCTTAAATAAGGAGACCAAAACTGTACGCAGTACTCCAGGTTTGGTCTCACCAGCACCCTGTGCAGTTGTAGCAGGACTTCCTTACTTTTATACTCAATCCCCTTTGCAATAAAGGCCAACATTCCATTTGCCTTCCTGATTACTTGCTGTACCTGCATGCTAACTTTTTGTGTTTCATGTACGAGGACCCCCAGATCCCTCTGTACCTCAGCATTTTGTAGTCTCTCTCCATTTAAATGATAATTTGCTTTTTTATTCTTCTTACCAAAGTGGATAACCTCACATTTTCCCACATCATACTCCATCTGCCAAATGTTTGCCCACTCACTGAACCTATCTCTATCACTTTGCAGACTCTATGGGCTGGATTTTCTCAATGGGAAGTGTAAAGTCTGTGGGTTGTGCAGTTAATAAATACACAGACTTCAGAAATAACAACAAACAGGTCTTTACTATTCGAAGGTCCGGGCGAATCTGCCCCAGTTATCCTGTCACCACACTTATATGCTGGTGTGGTCACTGTCGGTATTACAGTATACAGAAGCCAAACAAGTAGTGCCACACTTAAAGTAGTTCCCTTAAAGGTGAACGGTTACATACAATAATTTCCTTAAGGGTAGACGGGTACATACACTACAATCCTCCCTTTTTAGCTTTCAACATACTGAGTCCATAGTGGACATACATTATCACATATATATATACAGATTTATTTAAGACAGTTCATAGATTCAGTCTTTTGGGAGGTTTCCGGATTCTGTCCGGGTAACGCCGCAGTGGTGTCGTCATTCCAAGCGGGCTAGTAGGTGTTTCTGGTAAAGTTGAATCGGCTCGAAGCACAGTGTCAGGTTCCTCTGACTCCAGAACTACCAGATCGGACGTAGGTGTTCTGGGTAACTCAGTCTCAACCTTATCCGGGTAAGGTGGTGAAGTCGGGGGCCCATTTGTGGCGGACCCTATGATCTGGTCAACATGGCGCCTTATTATATTGTCTCCAATGTCCACAGTGTACATCAATGGGCCTAGCCTTTTTCCAATCGTTCCAGGCTGCCATTTCTCAGTACGATAGTCCCGGGCCAAAACTTGTTGACCGGTCTGGAAGGATCTAGTGGCCCTTTCGTTCATGCCCTGGAATTGCCGGTTCTCTACGTCCCTTCTGACGTTTGGTTTGAGTAAATCCAGCCGACATCATAGGCGTCTATTACAAAACATCATCGCGGGAGTTTGATTTGTGACCGCATGGGTTGCATTTCGGTATGCCAACAAAAAACTATCCACCTTATGCTGTAAACTTATGTCTTCATTACTCATGGCCTTTACGGCCTTCTTGAAGGTCTGGACAAACCTTTCAGCCAATCCATTGGAGGCGGGATGGTATGGGGCTGACGTGTAATGTTTAACCCCATTGCTCTTTAAGAATTTCTTAAATTCCTCAGATACAAATTGCGGTCCATTGTCAGAACAGGTCTGTTCTGGCAGGCCATTCCGAGCAAACATAGTCCTTAACACCATGATGGTTTTTTCCGTCGTGGTGGTGGTCATCTTAATTACTTCTGGCCACTTGGAGTGGGCATCTACCGCTATTAGGAACATCGAGTCCATAAATGGACCAGCAAAGTCGATGTGTACTCTTTGCCAGGGAGATGAGGGCCACTCCCATGGGTGCAGAGGAGCCTGTGGTGGCGCATTCTGAACCCTCTGACATCCTAGGCAGTTCTTCGTGATCTCCTCTATGTCTCTATCAATGCCTGGCCACCACACAAACGCTCTTGCTAGATTTTTCATCTTTACTCCCCCCAGATGTCCTTCGTGCAGCTCCTTTAGCACCTTCTTTTGGAGTTTGGGTGGAATCACCACTCTAGATCCACACATCAGGGTTCCTCGACACACTGACAGTTGTTCTTTCCTCTGTGTAAATGCTTGCAGTGTTGGTTCGCTCTGTGCTGGCCATCCCTCCACCGTTACATCATAGACTCGTGAAAGAGTCGGGTCATTCCTTGTCTCATTCTCAATCATTGAGTTTGTTATCGGTAGACACTCCACTATGGATGAGTGGAACAACTCTACTGGGTCCACTATACTCGCTTCTTCTACCATCGGCAATGGCAAGCGTGACAACCCATCAGCATTTCCATGCTGTTTAGACCTTTTGTACTCAATTTCGTATTGGTGTGCCCCAAGTAACACGGACCACCTTTGTAACCTTTGTGCTGTCATGGTGGAAACGGCCTTATTTGGGTTGAATATGGACACCAACGGCTGGTGGTCTGTCAGCAATGTGAACTTTTTACATTGTAGATAATGGTTGAATTTCTTCACGCCCCACACAAGACTGAGGGCCTCCCTATCTATTTGGGCGTAATTTCGCTCCGCGGGTGTCAATGATCGGGACGCAAAAGCCACTGGCCTTTCCGAGCCATTTGGTAGCCTATGCGAGAGTACTGCCCCAATTCCGTACGGGGAAGCATCGCAAGCTAGACGAAGGGGTAATGCTGGGTTGAAATGAGCCAACACTTCTTCAGAGGTAATCAACTCCTTGCTTCTGCGAAAAGCCTTTTTGCATTCCTCACTCCACTTCCATGGTGTTTCTTTCCGCAACAGGTCATTCAGCGGATGCAGTACCGTGGATAAATTTGGCAGAAACTTGTGATAGTAATTAATCAACCCCAAGAATGATCTTAACTGTGATACATTTCCTGGGGCGGGGGCCTTCACAACCGCTTCTATCTTTTCGGGTGACTTATGCAGTCCCTCTCGGTCAATGACATGACCGCAGTATGAGATCCGTTTTTGGAAGAACTCACACTTCTTGCGATTAACCCGAAGGCCATACTCCTTCAACCTGGTGAGTACCAGTTTCAAATTCGTGAGGTGTTCTTCCTCATCTTTTCCCGTGATTAAAATGTCATCTAAGTAGCACTGCGTGCTTGGAATTCCTTGTAACACCTGTTCCATGGCCCTCTGCCAAATTACTGGCGCCGAAGCTACCCCAAAGACCAGTCTATTGTAGCGATACAAGCCTCTGTGAGTGTTGATGGTGAGGTACTGGCGTGACTCTTCCTCAACCTCCATCTGTAGATATGCTTGAGCCAGATCTATTTTCGTGAAATGTTTCCCTCCAGCCAACGAAGCAAAGATATCTTCAATCCGCGGAAGCGGGTATTGTACCGTGTGAAGCACCGGATTCACAGTAATCTTGAAATCTCCGCAGATACGGACCTTCCCCGGTCCCCCAGGCTTATTACTCGGTGAGGACTTCATGACGGGAACAATGGGCGTGGCCCACTCACTCCAGTCCACTTTTGACAGAACCCCTGATCGTTCAAGTTCTTCCAGTTCTGCCTCCACAGCTGGTCGTATTGCGTAAGGAACTGATCTGGCCTTAAAAAACTTTGGGCTTCCATTTTCTGCAATCTTAACCTTTGCTTTAATACCTCGCAGCGTTCCCAGTCCTTGCTGGAATACCTCCTTAGCTTCGTCCAATATTCTGGACAACCGTTCAGGTTTGACATCCTCTTTTTCGGAATCCACCGTCATGGTGTTTAGGGACTGCCAGTCCAATTTTATTTTTCGGATCCACTCCCGTCCCAGGAGTGGTGGTCCTCCCTCAGGCAATACATACAGGTCCAACCGGTGATGATCTTTATCCTTGTATCTCACCTTGACTTCTATCATTCCGATGGGGAATACTTTGTGCCCCGTGTATGTCTGTAGTACTAGTTCCGTATCCCGTAGTGGAATATGCTTGAAAAATTTCTTATAGTCATGCTTATTCATGACCGTCAACGCCGATCCGGTGTCCACTTCCATTTTTACTTGGACCTTTGCAATCTGTAGCGTTATCCAGATAGTTTGTCGGTCAGCTTCATTGCTCACGTTGTGGATTCTCAGACTGTCCAGTCCTTTGCATTTGGAGTGTGAGTCCGACTTCTGTTCCTTCAGACTCTTCCTAGTCGCCTCTTGTACCTTTCTGTACCATTTTTGTGAGGACTCGTTATTGTTGTACGTCGTTCCTGACCGGCACACTTTAGCTATGTGCCCGATCTTGCCACATTTCCGGCATTCTTGGTTTTTACCCCAGCAACGCTTCTGGTCGTGTGTTGTCTTCCCACAACGATAGCATTTCGTAGTCCTCGAGGTGATGTGGTCCACCCCTAGTGCCACCGCCTTCCGCTGCATTACCGCCGTTCCTTTTGCTGCGGCTTCGTATGATGCGGCTATAAGGACAGCCCTGTCAAGTGTGAGGTTGTTCTCTTCCAGTAGTCGCTTTTGCGTCCCTTCTTTGGACAATCCACATACGAACTTGTCTCGCAGTGCCTCTGTCAGACTCCCTCCGAACTGGCAGTGTTTCGCTAGCCTCCGCAGTTCGACCAAGTATTCCGCGTTGCTTTCGTCTTTCTTCTGCGTTCTCGCATAGAATCTGAATCGTTCAGCCAGCTTCAACAGTGTGGGGTTCAAGTGATCCTTCAGCACCGCTACTATATCCTCGAAAGTCTGATCCGCCGGTTTAGCTGGAGAGAGAAGATGTTTCAACAACCCGAATGTTTTTGCACCCATCATGTTAAGTAAGGTTACAGCTTTTTCCTCCTTAGCTATTTTGTTAGCCTTACAATGTATCTCAATACGTTCCACGTACGTGGGCCAGTCTTCTATTTCGGAGTTAAAATCGTTGCTGTCCCCACGCTTAGGCATCTTCCTTTCTTTGGGTACAACACAAATATTTCTTTAAATTCTTATGTATTTTTTTTTTAAGATGGCGGCTTTTCCCGCGAATTTGGCGGTTTCCCGCTCTTCCTTTCTCTCCCCGCCCACTGCAATGGCGGTTTCCCGCTTCTGTCGGCTCCTCCGCCTAATGGCGGCTTCCCGCGTTTCTTCCTGGTGGAAGGGGTACGCTTCCCCCGCAGCGGACAGGTTCAGCCGCTGGGCTGGCTCTCGCACAGCTCCCCCTACTCGGCTCTGTCTTCTCCTCCCGCCCGCACGGCTCTACCGGCGCTGGGTACACCCCGTTAACGGAGGACAGTTCAGCCGCTGGACTGGCTCCTCGCAGTCTCTCTCTCCGCACCCGGCTCTCACCCGCACGGTTCCCGTTCGCCTCCCCAGCCCTCTCGCAGACCGGTGTTTCCCTCCCCGGCTGCGGCTGGGTTTCTCTTCCCGCGCCTACTCACAGGCTCAGCGCTTCGTGGCTGCGGTCGCTGCCCGGATTTTTCCCGCCGATCGCGGTCCGGCTGTCACCCGACGCCGTTGGACCCGACTTTTGACCGGCTCAGCTCCCCCTCGACCGAGGTCGAGTGCTCTGCCCTTATCCTCCGTATATTCTCTACACCTTCCCCTACTCACAGTCTCTTCGGCCGCCTTGTTCCCTGCTGATTGGCTCACTCCGTACCGTGGTAGAAGGGTAGTCAGTGCCTGTTGCAGACGGAAGCTTTTGTTGCTAAAGTCTTCCACCTTTCTCCTGCTGCAGCCTCGTGTTTTCTTCCAGCAGCACGACGAGGGCGGTTGCCTCTCTTCGACGCTCTTCTTGCTTTGGTAATCTTGCCGCAGGGTACGATCGGACTCGTCGCCACTGTAAAGTCTGTGGGTTGTGCAGTTAATAAATACACAGACTTCAGAAATAACAACAAACAGGTCTTTACTATTCGAAGGTCCGGGCGAATCTGCCCCAGTTATCCTGTCACCACACTTATATACTGGTGTGGTCACTGTCGGTATTACAGTATACAGAAGCCAAACAAGTAGTGCCACACTTAAAGTAGTTCCCTTAAAGGTGAACGGTTACATACAATAATTTCCTTAAGGGTAGACGGGTACATACACTACAGGAAGCTTTTGGAGGCAGGACTGCTGCTTGCCAACTTTCAATCCCGCCTCCATCAGCTTCTGGCCAACTAGCGGGATTTTCCCCTGATTGACCCTGTTAAGCCCACCCACCGGGCTCAGCAGGCCAATTAGGGGGAAGTCAGTGACAGAGCACGTCAACGTATGACGTATCATCTGTCAAGAACTTTTGAAAGAAGAAATGTCATCGTTTGACAGCTCCGTGAAGCTGTCAAACACTGACACTCTGTGTGGGTTAATGAGTCCTTGAGTTCAGGACTCATTAAACCTTTCAACTTTGCAGAAATTAGCTGGCTGTTGGGTTGGAGGACCCAACAGCCAGTCTGTGATCTCTACAATGGAGATGTCGGGGACTACAGCTCCCCAGCGGCTGAAGGCTGTAGGTAGAAACAAAGGTAAGTTAACATTTTCTACCACTTTACACTCACCTCACATACTTACCACTCCACACTTGCACCCATCACTCACCTCTACATCGCACTTTCAGACCCTTCTGATCCCTGCAGACCTCCTCTTCGCCTCCTACACCCTGGTGGGGTTCCCCCAGGTTGGGAAGCCCGCACTTCAGCGCCAATAATGAAGATAATCCTATTTTAGGCTTTAATCCCTTCCCGCCTCCAAGGAGACAGGGCCCGGGGCCAGGCAGCTTCCCGTCTCCAGCCAAGAAGGCATGGATGCAGGTTGGGGGCGGGTTTGCCATCCACCCCCAAATTCAGCAACTTTCCCGGCAGTCCCGCCTCCATACCCGCCTCCTCAGGGCTGAGAAATTCAGCCATTTGTGTCCTCCTCACAACTTGCTTTCCCACCTATCTTTGTATCATCAGCAAATTTGGCTACAGTACACTCGGTCCCTTCATCCGAGCCATTAATATAGATTGTAAATAGTTAAGGCCCCAGCACTGATCCCTGTGGCACCCCACTAGTTACAGTTTGCCAACCTGAAAATGACCCATTTATTCTGACTATTTATTTTCTGTTAGTTAGCCAATCCTCTATCCATGCTAATATATTACCCCCAACCCCATGAGCTCTTATCTTGTGTAGTAACCTTTTATGTGGCACCTTATCGAATGCCTTCTGGAAATCCAAATACACAACATCTACTGGTTCTCCTTTTATCCACCCTACTCGTTACATCCTCAAAGAACTCTAGTAAATTTGTCAATCATGATTTCCCTTTCATAAAACCATGTTGACTCTGCTTGATTGTATTATGATTTTCTAAATGTTTTGCTGTTTGTTCCTTAATAATGGATTCCAGCATTTTTCCAATGACAGATGTTAGGCTAACTGGCCTATAGTTTCCTGCTTTCTGCCTCCCTCCTTTCTTGAATAGGGGTGTTACATTTGCGGTTTTCCAATCCGCTGGGACCTCTCCTGAATCCAGGGAATTTTGGTAGATTACAACCAATGCATCCACTATCTCTGCAGCCACCTCTTTTAAGACCCCAGGATGCAGGCCATTGGGTCCAGGGGACTTGTCAGCCTTTAGTCCCATTAGTTTGCCTAGTACTTTTTCTCTAGTGAGTTATTGTTTTAAGTTCCTCCCTCCCTATAGCCCCTTGATTATTAACTGTTATTGAGATGCTTTTAGTGTCTTCTACCGTGAAGACCGATACAAAATATTTGTTCAAAGTCTCTGTATTTTCCCTGTTTCCCATTATTAATTCCCCAGTCTCATCCTCTAAGGGACCAACATTTACTTTAGCTACTTTCTTCCTTTTTATATATGTTTTTATATTTTTTGCTAGTTTACTTTCATAATCTATCTTCTCCCTCTTTATTTTTTTTTAGTCATCCTTTGCAAGTTTCTAAAAATATCCCAATCCTCTGGCCTACCACTAATCTTCACAACATTGTATGCCTTTTCTTTGAATTTGATACCATCCTTAACTTCCTTAGTTAGCCACGGATGGTTCATCCTTTTTGTAGAGTCTTTCTTTCTCACTGGAATAAACCTTTGCTGAGAGTTATGAAATATCTCCTTAAATGTCTGCCACTGCTTTTCTACCATCTTATCCTTTAACCTATCCTCTCACACAAAGGCACAAAGAACATACCAGAAATTGTAGGGAACCAAGGGTCTAATGAGAGTGAGGAACTTAAAGTAACTAATATTAGTAAATAAAAAGTACTAGAATAATTAATGGGTCTAAAAGCAAACAAATCCCCTGGGCCAGATGGCCTACATCCTAAGGTTTTAAAAGAGGTGATCTTCCAGAATTCACTAGATTCTAGCATGGCCCCCATGGATTGGAAGGTAGCAAATGTAACCTCACTGTTCAAGAAAGGATGGAGGGAGTAAACAGAGAACTATAGACCAGACATCAGTAGTAGGGAAAATGCTGGAATCCATTATGAAGGACATGGTAACAGGGCACTTTAAAAATCACAATATGATTCGGCAGAGTCAACGCGGCTTCATGAAAGGCAAATCGTGTTTGACAAATCTATTCAAGTTTTTTGAGGGTGTAAATAGCAGGGTAGATAAAGGGGAACCAGTGGATGTAGTACATTTGGATGTTCAGCAGGCATTTGATATGGTGTCACACAAGAGGTTGTTATATAAGATTAGGGCTCCTGGGATTGGGGGTAATATATTAGCATGAATTGAGGATTGGTTAACAGACAGAAAACAGAGAGTAGAAATAAATGGGTCATTTTCAGGACGGCAGGGTATAACTAATGGAGTGCCGCAAGGATCAGTGCTTGGGCCTCAGCTATTTACAATTTATATCAATGACTTAGATGAGGGGACTGAGTGTAATTTATCCAACTTTGCTGACAATGCAAAGCTAAGTGGGAAAGTAAGCTGTGAGGAGGACACAAAGAGGCTGCAAAGGGATATAGACAGGTTAAGTGATTGGGCTAGAAGTTGGCAGATGGAGTATAATGTATGGAAATGTGAAATTATCCACTTCAGTAGGAAAACTGAAAAAGCAGAATGTTTTTTAAAAAGGTGAGAGACTAGTAAATGTTCTTGTACACGAATCACAGGTTTGCAGGTCTCTTTTTATTTGTTTATAGGATGTGGGTGTTGCTGGCAAGGCCAGCATTTATTGCCCATCCCTAATTGCCCTTGAGAAGGTGGTGGTGAGCCACCTTCTTGAACCGCTGCAGTCCGTGTGGTGAAGGTGTTCCCACAGTGCTGTTAGGTAGGGAGTTCCAGGATTTTGACCCTGTGACGATGAAGGATCGGCGATATACTTCTAAGTCAGGATGGTGTGTGTCTTGGAGGGGAACTTGGAGGTGCTGGTGTTCCTATGCACCTGCTGCCCTTGTCCTTCTAGGTGGAAGAGGTTGTGGGTTTGGGGGGTGCTGCCAAAGAAGCCTTGGTGAGTTGCTGAAGTGCATCTTGTAGATGCTATACACTGCAGCCACGGTGCACCGGTGGTGGAGGGAATGAATATTTAAGGTGGTGGATGGGGTGCCAATCAAGCGGGCTGCTTTGTCCTGGATGGTGTTGAGCTTCTTGAGTGTTGTTGAAGCTACATTCATCCAGGCAAGTGGAGAGTATTCCATCATACTCCTTACTTGTGTTGCTGCAATTATATAGAGCTTTGGTGAGACCACACCTGGAGTACTGTGTACAGTTTTGGTCTCCTTACCTAAGGAAGGAGGGGGGTGCATTGAAGGCTCATTAGATTGATTCCGAGGATGGGAGGGCTGTCCTATGAGGAGAGATTGAGTAGAATGGGCCTATGTTCTCTGTAGTTTAGAAGATTGATGGGTGATCTCATTGAAACATAAAATTCTTAGAGGGCTTAACAGGGTAGGTGCTGAGAGGCTGTTTCTCTTGGCTGGAACTAGGGGTCATAGTCTCAGGATAGGGGGTCAGCCATTTAGGACTGAGATGAGGAGGAATTTCTTCACTCAGAGGGTTGTGAAACTTTGGAATTCGCTACCCCAGAGGGCTGTGGATACTCATTTGATGAGCATATTCAAGACTGAGATCGATAGATATTTGGGCAGTAAGGGAATGAGGGGAAATGGGAATAGGGCAGGAAAGTGGAGTTGATGTTGAAGATCAGCCATGATCTTATTGAATGGCAGAGCACCTCGATGGGCCGCATGGCCTACTCCTGCTCCTATTTCTTATGTTCTTACCAAAAGTTCACAAATATGCACCTTCAGCAGGAGTTACTGAACAGAAATCAAGAGCTGAACCTATAACTAATTTTCTTTTCTCTAACTTGAGGGTGCTGGATCTAATTCTAGTGTTCCCTCTACTATTGTCCTAATTGAAATTGGACAACTCAGCACAAAGCAATGCTCAAACCTGGGATTTGCGTATCCGTATGGCTCAGTTATTCATTGGCTCAATCAGTTGAGCCATCAGGGATGCCCAAAGATCTCTCATTCTTGAGCTTAGCACTTTCTGCATGTAAAGCATGTGCCATCTCTGTAAAATGCCACGCTAGATTTCTGAAATTGGATTGTGACTTAATGGGGGGAATTTTAATAGTACAGGTCACATGGGTTTGGGTTTGGGAAGGTTGTTAAAATCGGCGAAAATGTCAGTGCGTCAGAAAGCCGTATCCAATGCGTTGACTCAGGTGCGTTTTGATGCGTTTGTGTAAACCCTTCAAAAAGGCGGGTTACTGCTTATAATATCAAACTTTTAATGAGATTTTGACCGACATTTAAACTTAACTTTACATCCACGGGTTTCCCGGGCTTCCTGAAACTCACCATTGCAAACAACACGAGAAGACTGAATGGCAGGCATCTGCAGCCTCCTAGAAGAAGCCCTGCTCCCTGCTGGACTTCTTCTAAGAGGCTGCAGATGTTTGCCACCACCTGATGGCCACAAATTACCAGTGGCTGTGAAAGTGACCACTGCCCTCAACTTTTTTGCCTCCGGATTCTTTCAGGGCACTACCGGAGACATATCCAGGATCTCCCAGTCGACTGCAGATAAATGCACAAGGCAGGGCCAGCAATTATGTCAACTTTGCCTGTGATGACACTAGTCATAATGAGCTGGCGCTCAGGTTTGCGTCTCTCGCTGGCTTCCCACAGGTATAGGGTGTCATCGACTGGACACACAGTGCAATCTGCACACTCCCAGTTCAACTAGGAGCATTCATAAACTGCAAGGGATTCCATTCAATCATTGTTCAGCTGTATTGCAAACACAAGCAAAGGTTTATGCAGGTGGGCGCCAGATTCCCAGGGAGCTGCCATGATGCTTTCAGCCTATGGCAGTCTAAGCTCCCCGATCTCTTTGGACCTGCAAGCATTCTTAAGGGATGGCTGCTAGAAGACAAAGGATACCCACTTCAAACTTGGCTGATGACACCCGTGAGGTACTCCACCAATGAAGCTAAAGAGCGGTGCAATGACAGCCATACAACCAGCAGATGTGTCATCAAGCAAGCGATTGGCATGCTTGAAGTGGACTCCTCCACTCACTCTGCAGTCATGGACAGTGTGCGTGGAAGGCGTGCCAGTACATTGCAGAATTTCTGTTGTCCTTCAATGATTATCCTTTTCATTGACGGCCCTGGGGGTGCAGTATCTGTGTCCAGCTGAGCAGAGCTTGGAGAGGGCTGCACCCGCCAATGCAGACTCTCCACAGCTGTCCCTGCCACCACTGTCTGCTCCTGTTCACTTGTGAACTGTGAGTCACCAAGTAAAAGCCCAACTAACTGCCTAACTGGACCCACCGAAGTGCGAATATCTGGGTTTGTGCACGGTAAGCATGAGTCCATATGACGGCGCACCCTCAGAAAGAATCAGCTCCTCCGAGGATTCATCATCTGAGAGGCCCACCGGCTGCTGCTGCACACGTGAAGGCCCTGGCAGAGAATATATGAAGCAGTCCTGGCAAGGTAAGAATGTTGCAACTTAACATTATGAAGATGATCATATTTCACTCACTGCTGAAATCAAGTCAACATGACTGAGTGCTGTAAGAACTATCCAATTAGTTGCACTCCCCTGCTCTTTCCCCATAGTCCTGAAAAGCTCATTTTATTTTCAAGTATTTATCCAATTCCCTTTTGAAAGTTACTATTGAATCCGTTTCCACCACCCTTTCAGGCAGTGCATTCGAATTCATAACAACTCAATGCGTAAGAAACAATTCTTCTTATCGCCACTCTGGTTCGTTTGCCAATTATCTTAAATCTGTGTCCTCTGGTTACTGACCCACCCACCAGTAGAAACAGTTTCTCCCGATGTACTCCATCAAAACCCCTCATGATTTTGAACACCTCTATTAAATCTCCCTTCTCTGCTCTAAGGAGAACAATCCCAGCTTCTCTACTCTCGCCACATAACTGAAGTCCCTCATTCCTGGTATCATTCTGGGAAATCTTCTCTGCACCCTCTCCAAGGCCTTGGCATCCTTCCTAAATTGTGGTGCCCAGAATTGGACACAATACTCCAGCTAAGGCCTAACCAGAGATTTGTAAAGGTTTAGCATGTCTTCCTTGTTTTTATATTCAATGCCGCTATTTACAAAGCCAAATATCCCATATGCTTTCTTAACTGCCTTCTCAACTTGCCCTGCCACCTTCAAAGATTTGTGAATATGCTGTATGACATGTGGGTGGATCCCAATCTCCCCTCTCCGATGGCGATGGACGCCGAGACAAGACTGCTCTCCAGCACTATCAACTCTGCAGTTGTCAGCTGTGAGATCTGTAGAGAACCACCTCCGATTCTTTCCCACCTCATTGTGTTTTGTGCTCTCTACTCCTGCAATGCGGAAAAGAACAGACCTATGAGTGGCTGTAATGGCAGGCATTCACCCGATAGATGCAGTTCATTTGGTGAGGGTGACTATCAGGGAGAAGCATGCAATTGCAGAGTGAGGGGGAGTGATGTGCATAACAGGATGTAGTTGAATACGCAACTGTTCTCAAGGGCAATTAAGGATGGGCAATAAATGCTGGCCTTGCCAGCAACGCCCACATCCCATAATCAAATTTTTTTTAAAATTGCATAAGGGTGAGTGGCAGTGGTGGATGGATAGATGGAGATGTGAGGAAGTGCATAGAACGATAACGATGGGTGGGCTTGCATAAGCCATATAACCTTGTCAGAATAAGGAATAAGCCATATAACCTTGTCAGAAAAATACACTATCTTATGAAAGAATTCTGGTCTTATTAAAACATGACAAACTGCGTTTGGAAATTTAGAAACCTAACGATGAAATAGCTATGAAAGCATTGTGGCTATTGAGATAAGATAGTAGTTGACCCTGAATAAATAATCTTATTGAAACAGAAGGTGAAGAGCTCTAACAGGCTGAACTTTTGGGAATGAAACAATGGTTCACCCTGGATAAGGTGTTCTAATTTACACTTCGTAAAGAAGCACATAAGATAAGGAACATCTGCCCTCGTAAGGATGACATAAAGTAAGGAACACCTGCCGTCACACCGTTTTTTATATGGTAAACTTAGAACACCTAGAGATGAGACACGAATCTGGCTGAGGTGGCAGTAAAAGTTGCAGAGGTCGGCAGAAAAATGACTTGAGATAATTAGCTTGCAGCAGCAGAAAAGCTTAAAGGAAATACCACTGAGAAAAGGTATAAATATTGAACTCTCAAATGGAATAACAGGCTCACTTTAATCAGGCAAAGCAATTCTTGGCTTCAGAGGCGGCTCTGTAGTCTCCAACTCTTTGTACCTTGGGGATCAAAGGTATTTGATATTGGTGGCTAACCTGAATAGAAATAAAGGGGGAAAAATTCAGTTGGTAGCGCCACCCATTAGCACCTTAAGAGGGCACTAAGTGGGGCGCAAAGCAACTAGCGCCTGGGTGCAGCGATATCTGCGCCTCTCGCGAAATTGACCAGACAGTTTGTGGCGGCGCTAAACAATACCACCCGATCTCCTGCGCACGCAGATCTTGACGTCATTTGAGAGTGCAATGCCCTTGGGGCACCCCGGACCGGAAATTGAGTGGCACCCCCCTCCTTTCTGCCTGGTGCAACCAGCAACAGGTTGACTGGAACGCTTCCCAGTCGTTGTGGGGCTGGGGGGGCGCTATTTAAAGGGGGCCTCTTCCTGGCTTTTGTGTGGTAGCCATTTTTGCACCACTCATTCTGACAGAGAGAGAGAGAGATTTTGAGAGAAACAAAGAGAGAAAGAGAGACTTCTGCATTGAGTCAACGCTGTCTGAGGTAGTTTTGGCTTCTGACCATATCTTTGCAGGTACTTTGCTTTTTGACCTTCATAACTTTGATTGCCTAGATACTATGGGGGCTGCAATAGATGGGAACATCGTCCCTCTCCATCACATTCGGAGGGCACAGAGATGCAGAGAGAGAGTGGCAATCATGGCCAGACGGAGGAGGGCCAACAGGCCTCGGTACAGGAGACCTTACCCTCCCAGGGTTTTTCGCCAACAGTTCTCCTACATTAATATGTCTGAGGGGCACTGTTTGCGCAGGTTGCGCTTCAGCAAGGAGGTGGTCACTGAGCTCTGCCACCTGCTTCAGCCAGATCTGCAGCCTCAACTGAGGAGCAGGACGTCTTTGTCAGTGGCAGTGAAGATAACAGTGGCTCTCAACTTTTATGCCACCGGCTCATTTCAATCAGCTATTGGGGACATCGCCAATATCTCCCAGTTCGCGGTGCATTGCTGCATCTGTCAGGTAACAAATGCCCTCTTTAAAAGGAGACAAGAATACACCTCTTTCCCCATGACCCCGGACAAGCAGCAAGAACGCGCATCGGGCTTTGCAATGATAGCGGGCTTCCCCATGGTGCAGGGCACCATTGACTGCGCACATGTGGCTTTGCGGGCGCCGCAAGAGAATGCCGAGGATTTCCGCAACCGAAAGGGCTTCCATTCCTTAAACGTCCAGTTGGTCTGTGACCATAGACAGCTGATACTTGCTGTCAATGCCCACTTTCCTGGCAGCAGCCACGATGCCTTCATCCTGTGCCAGATTTCTGTGGCAGACCTTTTCCAGGCACCGCATCACCCAGGAGGTTGGCTTCTCGGGGACAAGGGATATCTTCTGTGCACCTGGCTGATGACACCGCTCCGTTCGCCCAGCACCCCTGCTGAGCTACGATACAACAGGAGCCATCAAGCTACCAGGAACATCGTTGAGCACAAAATCGGCGTGCTCAAGCAATGGATCCGCTGTCTGACCATTCTGGAGGAGCCCTGCAGTACTCGCCTGAGCGAGTCTCCCACTTCGTTGTTGTGTGCTGCATGCTGCATAACCTTGCAATCCTCAGGACCCAGCCAATGCCACCAGGCATTGGAGCACCAGCAGAGGAGGAGGAGGAAGAGGAGGAGGAAGATGAGGAGGATGATCATCAGCAGCACTAAGGTGGGAGGGAGGCACAAAGTGGAAGGGCCGTCCGTCAAAGGCTCATAGCAAGTCGCTTCTAGGCCCCCTCTGAGGAAATGGCTTCTGCCATTCAAACAACCTGAATGAAACCATCCTGCAACCCCTAAGCCGGTCAAGGCAACAATGATTGCAAAGAGCAAACATGTATATTTTGAATACAGACTCTTTATTTCACAAACTCTGTGTGTCTCATTTCCGCATGATAAAGTAATAGAAAGCAACACAAAAAAAAGCAGTCATTCACATAACTGGTTCTCACAACCTGGAGACAATGTCCAAAACAGTTACAAAAATTTGACCACGAACCTCAGCCTTCAATAAAACAATGAAAAACATTTTGTCACACTTCCTACTGTTTGCCCTTCGAGGGTGATCTGCTTCCCTTGCGAAATTCCCCCCTTCCCACCCTGCAGCTCCTCTGTAATGGGACCCCAGTGGCTGGAGCAAGGCTGGGAGAAGGCTGCTGAGTGTCAGAAACTGAGACTGCAGATGCCCTTGAGGGACGGCCTGGATGAGCTCTGGGCCTGGAAGGCCCGGCTGCTGACTGCACCAAGTCTGCATGGGCAGCAGCAGTCTGTCCTACAGGTGGTGGCAACTGCAGTGGAGAAGTGCCAGTGGTGGCAGCAGGAATGCTGTCATCTTGAAAGAGGACAGCAACTCCCTGCTCGACCGACACACTGGCACTCCCACGGGGCAGCACTTCAGCATCCGGAGCAATCTGATGGAACACAGATTGCTGGCCTGCTGCGGCGCGGTGAGAGCCCCGGGGAAATCTGCCCGATCCAGCGAGGGTGGCAGCAGTCAGTGCTCGCGTGGCCTCAATCTGCGTCTGCATGAGACCAGCCACTGACTGCAGTGCAGCACTAAGCATTTGCATGGCAGCCACCTGTGCTACAGCGAAGTGCTCCACACACCTTGCCAGTGATTCAATGGATTCGGGCAACTTTGCCACTGCAGCCATGAGCTCAGTGTGCCTGTGCTCCGCCTGGGCACTCATTTCAGCGAGGACCCGCTCCTCCTCTGCTTCCAGTGCAGCAGGACTCGAAGCCATACTCTCCCTCCGGGGAGAGGCCTCCGAGCTTCCCTACCCTCATTGCGTTGCTGCAGCCCACTGGGTCCTGGAGCTTCACCCTCATCAGACCATTCCCCCCTGCTCCCCTCCAGGGAAGGCGTGTTCCCAGTGTGGGCATGTGCTGCCTCGGTACAGGGTGGCGCTGATGGTCCGGCTTCCTTTGGCTTTAGCGTGAGGACAGGGTGGCAGCAAGGGAGGCACGAGTGCAGCGATTTAGTGATTTGGATTGAAAATGTCAAAGGCTGCTGTTGTGAGGAACAAGTGGAAGGAGAGAGGACAAAAAGGTGATGACGTTACCATTGCTGTCCAGAACGGGGTCGGCGTCTCCAGTGGCAACGGGACCAATCACCCAGCTTGCCACAATCCTGTGGACGCGCTCCACAAAATCGTTGAGGTGTTGCTGCTGAGGCCACCCTCCACCGGTCCATTGCTGCTGTCTCCTATTATGAGACAGCTTGGCCTGCAATAAAAAGGATGGCGTCTGAGTAAATATGCAGTCATGGTCTTGCCTGAAATGCCTCCTATGGTTGAATAGCCCTTACTGTATTCCACCATTGTCTTGCCTGAAATGCCTCCCATGGTTGAATAACCCTTACTGTATGCAGCCATGGTCTTGCCTGAAATGCCTCCCATGGTTCAATAGCCCTTACTGTATGCAAAGTGTGGAATGTGCATGTGTGTTTGATGAAAGGGCCATAGGTGTTGGATGAGTGTTGGGCATTGGGGCTTTCAAGAATCTCTGGCCATAAAGTGAGGTTGAGATGGAGGGATGAAGAGGTTTTGAAAAAAAGGCACTCACCCTGATGACCCGAGTGAGGTCGTTGAACTTTTTCCTACATTGGAGATGGGTCCTAGGCACCATGCTGCTTGAGGACACTCTCTGAGCCACCTCCCTCCACACTCTTCTGTACTCGCGTGGCAAAGGCCTCCTGCCACTCTCTGGGTACAGAATGGATCTTCTGCGCTCCACCCGCGAACCAGAGCCTCCAAAGCCCGCTCGCAGAAGCGCTGTGCTCGCTTCCTGGCCCTCTCCATAGTGTCTGGCTGCTAGATTTAGCCACTGGTCTGCCCAGGCCGAGACTCAAGGCTCCAATGAGCAGGGTGTGGCTGCAGAGCAACATCAACCCTCCCCTTTAAGAACTGACCAGCGCCAGTGTGTCTGTGTTCAATCGCTAACTGACAATCGCTGCGCCTGCCCTCGGAGGTAGCGCCTCGCTCCTCGGTTTTAGCGCCTTAAGAGAGTTGTGTAGCGCCTGATTTAGCGCTCCAATCACCTCCAGGGGCGATAAAAGCCAAGTTTGCTGTCGGAGGCGATAATTAGCGCCAGGCGCTAAACTTTGCACACCGCCAGTAATGGCGCCCGATATGGGGCGATACCGAATATTTCCCCCTAAGAACCGTAATACTGTAGCGAAGTTAAGATTGGAAAGTAAGATTCTCTGTTAAAAAGATCGTATCTTTTCTCTTTTTGAAACTGTTAATGTTGTGATTGACTCACCAACTGTAAATTGCATGTCGGTTCTTTAATAAATCTATATATTTTTAGAATGATCTCACATAAGACACACACAAAACTTGTCTCACACAAAACTCGCGAACTCAATCTCTGTACACTCTTTGGTGAGGAGTTGCAGAATTCTGAGGGAGTTTATCGGACCCTCATAATATCCGGAACGTTACAGTCTAGCTAAACTTATTAAAAGCGCTATCTGGAGGACGGTAACATTCCCGGGTTGTTCCTTTCCTTTAGGGGGAGATAGTCCAGACCTTTAGACCCAATTAAGAGTCTTTAGGATTCGACTACCTCAAACTTTAGTTGAAAGTGGACGTCTGAGAAATACGCCTGATCCAGGGTAGCCCTAAAGGGGCTAGGAGTAGTAAATACCCCTTCAAGTGGGTGTAAGGAGTTATGTGATAGAATAGGATTGACAAGGTAGAGTGAGGGGGAGTGATGTGCACAACAGGATGTAGTTGAATATGCAACTGTACTCACCTTTCCTAACCTGGTTAGGTCATTAAAGCCCTTTCGCACTGAGTCCAGGAATGCGGAACAAAGCTCCTGTTGCTGACGGTCACCTCCAGCCATGCCTTCTTTGTTGAGCAGCAGGTTTCTTCCTCCCGTTGCTGTGGAAGAGTTTCTACCTCACAGTGCATCAAGCGATGCATCGTTAAATCGAGGCGCAGCCCTTGACCATCCTGAATGATGAAACTTCTCTCTCTCTTTGTGCAAACTCTTAACTCCTCCAAATTTTATCTTTGGTTTGCACCTTTAAATACTTCAGTTAAGATCGCATCATACGGGTCCGCACCACACCTGCTGTCACGCTTTTGACTCCAAACCTGGAAGTAATATTATAACAAAGTGGCTCTGTTAAAATACCACAAACTGATTGACTAAACCTTCATCCAGGTTTCCCACCTGATATCACAGCCACCCACCCCACCCACTCCTCCCTTCCCCCCCACCCCCCCCCGCCCCCCCAACTCCAAATGTGTCTCGAAATTATTATCGAGGCCAATGTCTGTGTACATCAGGTATAAGGATTACAGGAGAATTACAGCTGAATATCTACAATAATTTTTAAACAATGTGCTAATAACATGAACAATGTAGTTGTGTGTCATTTGTGCCCTTCTTCAGTTACCATCTTGTGCTGTATTTTGAATATCTACAATTTTTTTGTAAGTGTGTTTCACGAGACAGGGGTGTGAGGCACTTTTTTTTCTTGGAACCCCGGCTAATGGTCGTATAATGATGGGAAAACTCTGGCATGATATTGGCATTGTGTCTACGCACTGCATATAAAATGACATTGTGCCCATTCTTCCCTGTAGCAGGCACCAAAAATGGCAATGTGCCCATGCTTCACTCAGGCAGACGCTGAAAATGGCAGTATGCCCACTGACCACTTTGGCAGACACTGAAACTGGCACTGTGCATGCCCAAAGGGATATTGTATAGCTTCGCACATCAATGTTACCAAACCTGAGTTAACCTGCATTGGCCCACATTCAATTATTTGAAAGCAGATCTAAAATGTCCAATCCAGATGCCTTCAAGTGTAAAATTCGATTTGGTCTAGCAATAAAAAAGAAATTCATGTTCATTGTCATTGCACAGGTTTTATTCAATGCATAGAACAAACTAGGAACAAAGGAATTAATCAGCAACAGACTATTGATACAAAACAGTAGGGTTTAAATTGAAATACTTAAAATACAAGCTTTTAAAATGAAACTTTTAGGGCTAGATTTTCAGTTGCTAGCGCCAGCAGTTAGCGCCTTAAGAGAAGTGATTTTCGGGCGCTATGCGTGTAGCGCCCGGGCGCAGTGCAGTTTGCGCCCCGCCCCAAATTAAGTTGCCCGTTAGCGCCGGCGCAAAGTTTAGCGCCCGCCCGGATGCGCGCGCAGAAAATGACGTCACATCCTCGTGCAACGCCCTTTGGCCGCCCCGATTCCAAACTTCAGTCGGACCGCCCCATTGTGCGGCTGGCGGCCGGAGCGTTTGGAAAAAGGAACGCAACACAACCAGCGCGGGCCCCGGGGGGCGCAAATTAAAGGGGACGTGCTCTCCAGTATAAAGGCCAGCCTTTTTTCAGAAAACACTCTTGTGCAACGCATTTCTGGAGACACAACAAGGAGGATAGCTAACTGGTTTCAAGCAGCAAGAGCTCAGGTATTTTTGGACTCAGGCCAGAGCGCTGCAAGTGGCCTTTTGGAAATTTGAGTGTTTGCCAGGATTTGATGGGGGTTGCATGGGGTGCCAACGCGGAGCTGCAGCTCCATGTCCATAGGGCTCGCAGACGCATTGTGAGAGGGGCAGCCCTGGCTAGAGGCAGAGGGGGCTACAGGCGTCGGCCACGTAGGCCTTACCCAGTCAGGCTATACTGCCAGCAGCGCTCCTACCTAAACATGAGTGCCGCGCGATGTGTTAAAAGGCTCCGATTCCGAAAGGAGGTGATTGCAGAGATCTGCCACCTGCTTCGCCGAGATCTGTGGCCAAAGCTCAGGTGCAGGACGTCTCTGTCGGTGGAAGTGAAGGTGGCGGTGGCATTGAACTTCTATGCCACCGGCTCCTTCCAATACGCTGCTGGGGACATAGCAAACATCTCCCAGTACGGCGCGCATCGCTGCATCCGCCAGGTGACCGAAGCACTGTTCAGAAGGAGAAGCCAATTCATCTCCTTCCCCATGGCCCTGGAGAGCCAGCATCAGCGCGCATTGGGATTTTCCAGACTCGGGGAATTCCCCTTGGTGCAGGGCGCCATTGACTGTACGCATGTGGCTTTGCGGGCCCCTCTGGAGCATGGCGAGCAGTATCGCAACAGGAAGGGCTACCATTCTCTGAATGTGCAGCTGGTGTGTGACCACAAGCAGCGCATCATGGCAGTCAATGCCAGCTTCCCAGGCAGCAGCCACGATGCCTTTATCCTGCGGCAGAGTACTGTGCATGACATGTTCCAGGCACAGCCTCCCCCAAGAGGATGGCTACTCGGGGACAAAGGCTATCCTTTGTGCACCTGGCTCATGACCCCGCTCCGCGCGCCCAGGACCGCTGCTGAAGAGGCCTACAACGAGAGCCATCAAACCACCCGCAACATCATCGAGCAAACTATTGGGATCCTCAAGCAGCGGTTCCGCTGCCTTGATCGCTCCGGAGGAGCTCTCCAGTATTCGCCGGACCGGGTCTCCCAATTTGTGGTGGTTTGCTGCATGCTACACAACCTGGCTATCCGCAGGACTCAGGCACTGCCACCTGACGTTGGACCAGCACCTCAGGAGGAGGAGCAGGAGGAGCATGAGGAGGAGGAGGAGGAGGAGCAGGAGTACGTTCCCAGGAGGGAGCGACCAGGGCCAAGGGCCGCACGACGCCACCTTATTACACGGTACTTCTAAGCCCCCTGTCAGGGAATGGCCAGGGGCCATGAGGGAAGATGAATGCAGCCGCTCCGCAAGCCCTCAGCCGGCGAAGCCAACAAACACTAAGAAGAACAACCATGGAGACTGCATGAATAAAGATAATTTTTTATTACACAAAAATGAAAAGCCCTTCCCACATGAATCCCCAAAAACAATAAACGGGCCCCACAAAAAGCCCAACAAACGACTCACTCCCACAAACTGGGGAGGAGTCACTCCACCTTTCTTCAAACCGGGCCTCAACGTCGGCCTAACGCAAAAAATAAGCCCTCCAACAACACAACCATGGGCAAAATAAAGATGGCCACCGCCATATAAAAGGAAAGCTGGCCACACCCTCTACTGAGTGGCCCGCGAGGGCGAGACCTTGCCCAGCCTTTTGCCTCCCCTGCCCGGCCTGCTGCTCCTTCGCAAGCTCTGCCCAGTGGCTGCTGCGAGGCTGGGGGAAGGCGCCTGAGGCTCAGATGCCCTTCCGCCAGATGCCGCTGGGGGTGCGGCCTACACGGCGTTTGGGCAACGAGGGGCCGTCTGCTGAGTGGCGCACCTGAGCCTGGCCACCATCAGCTGCAGCCGCTTGCCCTTGACGCCCCAGTGGGGGAATGGCGGCGACGGATGGCGCAATGTGGGCCAGCTGGCGTCTGGGATGCGCTGGCTGGTGCTGTGGCGCGGTGGCACTCGGCCGGGCCCGCACTGCAGGATCCGCAACAATCAGCCGAGGGGCGGCTTGCTGGGATGGTCCAGCGCGGCGGCTGCCCTGGCGATGCCTGCCTGAGACAGCGCGTGTGGCAGCAGTGGGTGCCCCTGTTGTCCTGGTGTGCACGCGCATCACATCCGCCAGGGTCTTGACGGCATCAGTCAGCATGCGGCCACTCGCGGCAGTTGCTGCCCCGAACTCGCGCACACTGGTCGCCAGCGACTCGATGGCATCAGGCATGCGCCCCACCACGCTCATGAGCTCCGTGTGGCGCCGGTCCGAATCCTCGGCCATCTTATCCAGCTTCCGCACCTCCTCCGAGGTGAAGGTGTCCGGACTGGAGTCGCGACTCTCCCGCTGGGGAGGAGGGGGCCGAACTAGGGGACCCTTGCCACGTTGGTGGCGGCGAGTGTGCCGATCAGCAGCACTCCCCTCTGATCCTTCCCCCCTTTGGGGGGAAGGCCACGGGCCACGCGCACGGCTCCTGGGTGGCTGGACGCCACTGGTCCCAGAAGCTGCATTGCCCTGCGACAGTTCCTCCAGGCACTCGTCCAGTGAGGAGGTGTCAAGCATTTCCTCCTCTCCTGCGGGACGTGACTGTTCCCCCGATGGTCCAGCTTGCTCCTCCTCCTCCTCCTGGTCAGAGGTGCTGTCACTGGCAGCTTCAGGGTCCTGGTCGTCACCAGCTGAAAGCAGGAATGCACAAGAGTAGCTTCAGAGTGAGGAGACGGCGTCAGCGAGGGAGTTAGGACTGGTGGCATTCAGCGCATTGGTGGGACAGTGGCAAAGGAGGTAGCTCGGATGGGCCAGTGCGACGCGAGAGGGCCAAAAGGCGAGGTCCTTACCATTGCCGGGCAGTGGAGGGTCGGATACTCCGCACGCTGTGGGGACGATCACACGGGCTCCCATGAGCACACACACGCGCTCCTCCAGCCGAGTGAGCTTCTGCAGCTTGGCGCGGCCACCCCTGGCACGGGCCTGGCGATTAAAGGCTACTTTAGCCTGCAAGAGAAAGGACGGGCTGTAAGTGCGCAGTGTAGCCCTGATGTAGTGTGCACTACCTCCCATGGTGGAATAGCTTGGCCAGAGTGAAGCCCTGATGTAGTGTGCACTGCCTCCGATGGTGGAATAGCTTGGCCAGAGTGAAGCCCTGATGTAGTGTGCACTGCCTCCCATGGTGGAATAGCTTGGACAGAGTGAAGCCCTGATGTAGTGTGCAGTGCCTCCCATGGTGGAATAGCTTGGACAGAGTGAAGCCCTGATGTAGTGTGCACAGCCGCCCATGGTGGAATAGCTTGGCCAGTGTGTAGAGTGCCGAATGGCCAATTGATGCTCATGACTGTCCCAATGCTGCTGGCTGAGGGCTGGCCAATAGGACTTTCAGCTCCCTTTGCCCATCATGTCAGGTGTACATGCAAGAATGAGGAGGAGACTGGAAAGGGTACTCACCCTGACAATCCTGGTCAGGTCGTTGTATTTTTTACGACATTGTTTGTGGGTCCTGGGGGCATCACCGGTGAACGTCACCCTCTGGGCGATCTGCTTCCAGGCTTTGGTGTAGTCGTGGTGGGTTGGATTCCTCCCACTCTCTGGGAACAAGATCTTGCGCCTCACCTCCAGAGCTGTGACCATTATGTCCAGATCACCCTCTGAGAAGCGCAGGGCACGCTGACGGGCCTTCTCTGGCGTTGCCATGACTCCCTGGGGCTGAGCAGCAGTGTTGAGGCCTCTTTGCAAGGCTGCAGTGTGCAGGGCGTGGCAGCAGACCAATTCGTCCCTTCCCCCTTTAAGAGCTGGTCGGCGCCACGGGGTCTGCTGTCAGTCCAAAAATGACCGCACCCGCGCTGCGCCCCGCCTGGGCGCTATCCCTCTGGACCGCTGGCTTAGCGCCTAAAGATAGTAGTGGAACGCCTCTTTTAGCGCTCCACCAACCTCTTAGGGCGAAGCCACTGAATTCCCGGCAACGGGGCGCTACTTTGGGGCGGGCGCTAACTTCGGGCGGGCGCTAAGGTTAGCGCCCCAAAACTGCCTATACTGAAAATCTAGCCCTTAATATTTGTGTATACTCAAATGGTACTCTAACATTAAAATGTTAATGATAATTAACATTTATCTTGGAGAGGTTGCAATGGATACTTATTTTGAGTAGTACCAGGGATGAGGGACTTCAGCTATGTGGAGAGACCAGAGAAGCTGGAATTAGATTATGAAGGGTTTTGATAGAGTAAGTAAGGAGAAACTGTTTCCACTAGCAGGAAGTAACCACAGGACACAGATTTAAGGTAATTATCAAAAGAACCAGAGGGGGAGATGAGGAGAATTCTTTTTACGCAGCGAGCTATTATGATCTGGGATGCGTTGTCTGAAAGAGTGGCGGAAGGAGATTCAATAGTAACTTTCAAAGGGAATTAGTTATATACTTGAAAATGGAAAATTTACAGGGCTGTGGGGAAAGAGTAGGGGAGTAGAACTAATTGGAGAGCCGACACGGGCACACAGGGCTGAATGGCCTCCTTCTGTGCTGGGGTATGATTCTATGATAATGCCTTGGGGATATTTACCACATTAAATGCACTATATAAATCCAAGTTTTTGTTATAATATTCAATGTGTAACTGTATAGACCTTCTGCTTATTCAGCAAAATAAGAGTTGGTTTCAGCACTTATTGAGCTATCTGGATAGAATGGCCTAGAAATTCATTATAGCCACTTTTGGGGCGGTAAAGTCGGGCGGCCGCTAAAGTTTGCGCCCGGCGCAAATTCGAGGCCACTTCTCCGATATTCATTAGCTTCGCCCTAAGAGTTTGCTCGAGCGCTAAAACTGGCGATGCACGGCTCTCTTTAGGCGCTAAGCCGGAGGTGCTGAGCGATACCGCCGAGGCCGGGCGCAGCGCAGGTGTGGCCATTTCTTGATTGACAGCAGACACCCTGGCGCTGGCCAGCTCTTAAGGGGGAAGGGTCGAGTTGGTCTGCTGCCACGCCCTGGACACTGCAGCCCTCCAGCTAGGCCTGAACACTGCTGCTGGACCCAAATAGCGCCTGAAAGGATGGAGAAGGCCCATGAACGAGCGCTGCGCTTCTCAGAGCATGATCTGAGGGTGCTGGTTGGCGCTGTGGAGAAGAGACGCCATATTTGTTTCCGGACAATGGGAAGAAGCCGGCGGCCCGCGTCTACCGGAAAGCCTGGAGGCATGTCGCCACCAGGGTGACATCCAACAGTGAGGTCCCCAGGAGCACTGTACAATGCCGCAAAAAGATAAATGACCTCGCCAGGATTGTCAGGGTGAGTACCCTTTCCAGTGTCCTCCTCATCCTTGCATGTGCACCTCACATTATGGGCAAAGGGACCTGAAAGCCCTAATGGCCAGCCCTCATGCAGCAGCTATGGGACAGTCATGAACATCAATTGCACATTGTGCACTTAACACACTGGCCAGGCTATTCCACCATGAGAGGCAGTGCACACAAGATCAGGGCTACACACTGGCCAGGCTATTCCACCATGGGAGGCAGTGCACACAAGATCAGGGCTACACACTGTACTTAGAGGCCGTCCTTTCTCTTGCAGGCCAAGCTGGCCAATAATAAGAGGAGCCGGACTGAGGCCGGGGGAGGCGGACCCCAGATCCAGCAGCTCACCGAGCTGCAACAGCGCGTGGAGCGCATCATGGGTGCCCGGGTGATTGGCCCCGTTGCATCTGGAGATGCCGACCCTGTTCTGGGCACCAATGGTAAGGACATCACCTTTTGGACCTCTCTCGTCCCACTTGCGCATCAGATCTACATCCTTTGCCACTGTCCGACCAATGCGCTGAATGCCACCACTCATGCATCCCTCGCTGACGCCCTCTCCTCACTCTAAAGCTACTCTTGTGCCTTCCTGCTTTCAGATGGTGAGGAGGAGGTCCCTGAAGTTGCCAGTGACAGCCCCTCAGAAGAGGAGGAGGAGGAGGAGCAAGAGGAAGGCGGCCCATCACGGGAACCCTAAGCCACGGCAAGCCATGCCAATGTAGGGGACACGTCTTCCCTGGAGGGGAGCGTGGGGGAAGTGTCGGAGGGGAGTGTAGCTCCTGGGACCAGCGGCCTGCAGAAACGCGGGAGGGGGGTGGAAGCTCAGCGGCCTTCTCCCCAGAGGGGGGAAGGGTCGGAGGGGAGTCCAATTGCTGGGCCCAGCAGCGTCCAGCAACGCAGGAAGGGTCGGCCAGCTCGGCGGCCTTCTCCCCAGAGGGAGAGTCCGGCCTCCAGTCCGGAGACGGTCAACGCCGAGGAGATGCGTCGCCTCGAGGACATGTCCGCGGACTCGGAGCGCCGGCACACGGAGCTCATGGGGGTAGTGGCACGGATGCCTGAGGCCATCGAGTCCCTGTCTCGGAGTGTGACCGAATTCGGGGCCTCACAGGCCACCAGTTTGGCGGAATTCGGGGCAGCTCAGGCAGCGACTGGCCAGGTGATCAGTGGTGCCGTGCAGTCACTGGCTGCTCTGATGCGGTCACAGAACAGGGCAACACGGGCACTCACTGCTGCCACACTCGCTGTGTCAGCCAGGCATCGCCTGGGCACCCGGCGCGCTGCAGCAGCACAGCGGTCTGTCCCTCGGCAGATTGCTGCGCATGCTGCAGTGCTGGCCCGGGCGAGTGCCAGTGTCTCAGGCGACCAGCGAGCGCCTGCCATCCGCCAGCTTGCCCCCATTCTTCCAGCCGCCACTGCCACTCCCCCAGTGGAGCTGCCACGAGCTGCTGCAGCGACTGATGCTGCCCAGCCACAGCTGCAGCATTCACCAGCCGGCCCCTCGACGGCCAGACCTCATCTAGGCCGACCCCCAAGGGCATCTGCCGTCACGACATGTGCCCCTCAGGAGCCTTCCCCCAGCCTTGCAGCAGCCACTGGCCTCACTTTGAGGAGGAGCAGCAGGGCGTGCAGGGGCCGCCAAAGTCTGCAGAAGGCATCGCCCTCGCAGGCCACAAAGTAGAGGGTGTGTCCAAATGTTTGGTTTTTTGGAATGGGTGTTTTGTGAAGGCCGTGGATGAAGGCCATTTTTGTTTACATCTTTTGCTAATCCTCCCCAGGTTGTGGGAGTGAGTCATGTCTGTGAGTGTTTTTTGGGGGTTTTGTGTGTTGTTGGTTTTCATGTGGGAAGGGCCCTGAGTTTGTACAATAAAAATTTTTCTTTATTCACATTGTCCATGTTTGATCTTTGAAGTGTTTGTTGCCTTAACTGGCTGAGGGCTTGCGGAGCGGCTGCAATCATGTTCTTTCATTGGCACAAGCCATTCCCTGACAGGGGGCCTAGAAGTGACGTTCAATAAGCCGCCGACGGGCGGCCCTTGGACCTTGTGCCTCCCTCCTGGGCTGGTACTCCTCGTCCTCCTCCTCCTCATGCTCCTCCTGCTCCTCCTCCTGAGGTGGTGGTCCAACGTGAGGTGGCAGTGCCTGAGTCCTGCGGATAGCCAGGTTGTGCAGCATGCAGCAAACGACGACGAATTGGGAGACTCGCTCCTGCGAATACTGGAGGGCTCCCCCGGAGTGATCCAGACAGCGGAACCGTTGCTTCAGGACGCCGATTGTTTGTTCGATGAGGTTCCTGGTCGCTTGATGGCTCTCGTTGTATGCCTCTTCAGCAGGGGTCGTGGGCGCGCGGAGCGGGGTCATGAGCCAGGTACACAAAGGATAGCCTTTGTCCCCGATAAGCCATCCTCTTGGGTGAGGCTGTGCCTGGAACATGTCAGCCACAGTTGTCTGTCGCAGGATAAAGGCATCGTGGCTGCTGCCTGGAAAGCGGGCATTGACAGCTAGGATGCGCTGCCTGTGGTCACACACCAGCTGTACATTGAGGGAATGGTAGCCCTTCTGGTTGCGGTAATCCTCGGCATGCTCCAGAGGTGCCCGCAAAGCCACATGCATGCAGTCAATGGCGCCCTGCACCATGGGGAAGCCCGCTATTCTTGCAAATCCCACTGCACGCTGCTGCTGCTTGTCCAGGGTCATGGGGAAGGAGATGAATTGACGTCTCCTTCGGAAAAGGGCATTGGTCACCTGGCGGATGCAGCAATGCATGGCGAACTGGGAGATGTTAGCGATGTCCCCAGCAGCGGATTGGAAGGAGCCGGTGGCATAGAAGTTGAGAGCCACCGTCACCTTCACTGCCACCGACAGAGACGCCCTGCGCATCAGCTGTGGACGCAGATCTCTGTGAAGCAGCTGGCAGATGTCTGCAACCACCTCCCTTCTGAATCGCAGCCTCCTAACACACTGCGCGGAAGACATGTTGAGATAGGAGAACTGCTGGCGGTATACCCTGGGTGGGTAAGGCCTCACTTGGCAACGCCTGTTGCCCCCTCTGCGTCTAGCCAGGGCTGCCACTCTCTCACGGTGTCTGTAAGCCCTTCCGACATAAGGCTGAAACTCAGCGTTGGCACCCAATGCAGCCCCCATAATATGTTGGCAAACACTGAGATCTCAATGAAGGAAAAGATAATTGCAAAGCTCTGGCCTGAAGCCAAAAATACCTGTCCTAGTGTTGGGCCAAAGCAGTAAGCTCTCTTCCTTGGTCTCTCTCCAAAAATCCGTTGCACAAGAGTGAATGCTGCAAAATGGCTGCCCTTTATAGTGCAGGGTAAGTGCCCTTTAGTTTGCACTCCCCGCGGCCCGCCTCGGCTGTGTACCGTTCCACTCAACAGTCGTTAGGGCCGCCCGGCGCACAATGGGGCGGCGCGAGTGAAGTTCCGGTTCCGGGCGCACAAAGGGCGTTGCACGACGAAATGACGTCATGATCTGCGCGCGCAGATGAGCGCGCGCAAAGACTTTGCGCCGGCGCTAAATGTCTACTGAAGTTGGGGTGAGGCGCAGATCACGCTGCGCCCGGGCGCTAAGCGCCTAGCGCTCAAGATCTGCTCCTCCTAAGGCGCTAACGGCTGGCGCAGCCAACTGAATTTCTAGGCCAATGTGTGTTAATCCAGCAGGGTAAGAGCTAAGAAGTCAATCACTGTGTTAGTTATATGAACTGCATGGAATTCCTGTTTATCAAACAGAGTATAAGGGCTATTATACATGCTTGTGGAATACTGACAGTGCGGGAGAATGGAACATCTGCAGTCAGTCTAGTACTGAACTGATTAAAGATGCTTACTTCACGATGACACGGTGCCATTTTACAGTCCCTACTGCTGAATCTATGAGCCACACTTATCAGTTCTTTGCTAGCCTGCTGTTTAAGTATTCAACAATATCTGAAGGTTCTGCTGAGGGGCAGGGAAGGGAAATAAAGATTTGTGCACTCACCAGGCTTCCTGCTGACCGGACAACCTGAAAGTTATTTTTATATGTCGAGATCTTGCACATTTAATTCCTGCAGCGTGCTCTTACCTCACAGAAAGATCAAATTGAAAATGTTGAGGTGGGCAGAGGGCTGAGAAATGAAACTGGATTTAATACTCAAAGTTGTAAAAGTGCAAAGTATTATGTCCGTGTATGATTGAGACACGGACAGCAGGAGTTGAACAAAACAAGTCTTTACTGAAAGGAGTCAATCGGGAAACTGAAACTACAGAGGCTTACTAGCGCCTTTTATACAGGGGTGGTCGCTGCCGGTACTGCAGTCTGAGACCAGTTATTCTCTTAAAGGTACATACACAACAATTCCTCCCCTTTTAGATAAACAGTACATAACATTCATTTAACAACTAAATGATAACTAATTACAATCACAATTACGGTTGCTAGATACATTGGTTGAGTTTAAGCAATTGTAAGTTCAGTCTTTGAGGAGGCTTCCTAATTCTGTCTGGATAACGCCTCTTTGGGGTATCAGGTTCTTCTGGCAAGGTTGAGTCAGAATCAATGTCGTTGTTTGGTTCATCTGCTTCCAATATCACCGATTCTGCGGTAGCTGCAATTGGTACGTCGATTTCATTGCCAGGGGTATCAGATCGTGGTGTGGAGTTGAAGTTTTCCAGTGACTCGAGAATCTGGTCAGCATGGCGTCTTACAATGCTCTCTCCAACATCCACGGTATACATGAGAGGTCCTTGCCGTGTACAAATCGTTCCTGGCTGCCATTTCTCTGTGCGGTAGTCCCGGGCCAAAACTGGTTGACCTATCTTAAAACTCCTGGTCGGCCTTTCATTCATATTCTGAAAATGCCTGTTCTCCACATCTCTTCGGACGTTTGGCTTAACCAAATCCAAGCGGCATCGTAGTCTTCGATTGAAGAACATTATGGCTGGAGTTTGGTTGGTAACCGCATGTGTCGCATTCCGGTAGGCAAACAAGAAGTTGTCCACCTTGTGTTGTAGGGGTATATCTTCATTACACATTGCCTTGATAGCCTTCTTGAATGTTTGCACAAACCTCTCGGCCAATCCATTAGTGGCTGGATGATATGGGGCAGATGTGAAATGCTTAACACCATTGTTCTTTAAGAACCTCCGGAACTCTTCAGACACAAACTGTGGTCCATTGTCAGAGCAAATCTGTTCAGGCAGCCCATTCCTGGCGAATATGGTTCATAAAACTGTGATAGTTTTTTCCATGGTGGTTGAGGACATTTTTATTACCTCTGGCCACTTTGAATGTGCATCCACCGCAATTAAAAACATCGAGTCCATGAAGGGACCAGCAAAATCAATGTGCACCCTTTGCCATGGAGATGAGGGCCACTCACATGGATGTAGAGGAGCTTGTGGTGGGGCGTTTTGGACCTTCTGGCATCCTGCACAGCTCTTGGTCATCTCTTCGATTTCTCTATCGATTCCCGGCCACCACACAAACGCTCTGGCTAAGTTCTTCATTTTTACCCCATCCAGATGACCCTCATGAAGCTCATTGAGCACTCTATCCGTCAACTTAGGTGGAATTACTACTCTGGATCCACACATCAAGGTTCCTCTGCACACTGACAGCTGTTCTCTTCTCGGCGAGAATGCTGGCAGCAGTGGTTCGCCATGTGCTGGCCATCCCTTCACCATTAAATCATAGACCCGTGATAGTGTCGGGTCATTCCGTGTTTCCTTTTCTATGTTTGCATTCGTCACAGGGAGACATTCGACTATGGTCGAGTGGAATAACTCCATTGGATCCACTGCAAGGTCTTCTTCTTCCACCGCCGGCAACGGTAGGCGCGACAATCCATCAGCATTCCCATGCTGTTTAGTTCCTTTGTACTCGATGTCATATTGGTGTGCCCCTAGGAAAAGGGACCACCTCTGCAGCCGTTGCGCTGTCATTATCGGTACGCCCTTCTGAGGGTTGAAAATGGAGACAAGAGGTTGATGATCGGTTAGTAGAGTAAATTTTTGACCATGCAGGTAGTGATTGAACTTCTTCACCCCCCACACTAGGCTGAGGGCCTCTCTGTCAATCTGGGCATAGTTACGCTCGGCAGAAGTTAACGAGCGTGACGCAAAAGCTATCGGCCTCTCTAAACCATCAAGGAATTTATGTGACAGTACCGCCCCAATGCCGTAGGGAGACGCATCACACGCCAGCCTGATCGGCAGTGCTGGGTTGTAGTGAGCCAATACTTCTTTTGAAGTGATTAAGTCCTTACTCTTCTGAAAGGCCCGCTTACAGTCATTGCTCCATTTCCATGCTACTCCCGTTCGTAGTAGGGCGTTCAGTGGGTGCAGAATTGTCGACAGGTTTGGCAAAAACTTATGGTAGTAATTCACCAATCCGAGGAATGACCTCAGTTGCGACACATTTTCAGGCGCTGGGGCCTTAACAACCGCTTCAATTTTGTCAGGGGACTTATGTAACCCCTCTTCATCAATCACGTGGCCACAATACGATATCTGTTTCTTAAAAAACTCGCACTTGGGGCGGTTGGCTCGTAGCCCATGTTCCCGTAGTCTAGTGAGCACCTGTTCTAGGTTGTTAAGGTGTTCACTGTCATCTTCACCTGTCACAATGATGTTGTCCAAGTAACACTGAGTCCCCGGAATCCCTTGCAGGACTTGTTCTATCGCTCTTTGCCATATCGCCGGAGCCGATGCTACTCCGAATACCAATCAATGATACTAGTAAAGACCTTTGTGAGTGTTTATCGTGAGATACTTCCTAGAGGACTCTTCAACCTCCATCTGCAAATATGCTTGTGCTAGGTCAATTTTTGTAAAACGCTTCCCTCCAGATAGTGAGGCGAAGATGTCTTCTATCCTTGGAAGAGGATATTGTACTGTGTGAAGGACTGGGTTCACCGTCACCTTGAAATCCCCACAGATGCGAACCTTCCTTGGCTCCTCAGACTTATTGCTTAACATTTTCTTCATGACAGGAACGATGGGTGTTGCCCACTCGCTCCAGTCGACCTTAGACAACACGCCTGCCTTGTCCAGATTCTCCAGCTCTGCCTCGATGGCTGGGCGAATTGCATATGGTACCGGTCCTGCTTTGAAAAACTTGGGAATTGCATTCTCTTCTCTTTTTATCGAGGCAGTTACGCCTTTAAGAGTGCCCAGTTCTTGTTGAAATACCTCTTTGGCGTTAGCTAAGATTGTTGACAATCGTCCAGGAGTGACGTCTTCATCTTTTTTACCATCCACCGTCATTGCATGAATGGAGTGCCAATCTAAGCTTATTTTCCTGATCCATTCACATCCCAATAACGGTGGTCCACCATTTTGCAGTATGTAGGGATACAATTTCCATATTTTCTTGCCGTTGTATTCGACAGGCACCCTTATTTTTCCTCTGGGGTATGCTTTTTGCCCCGTATACGTCGTCAAGACGATGGATGTCTCTCTCAAGGGTATGTATGAGAAGAGCCGCTCGTAGTCTCGTCGATTCATGACGGTTAGCGCTGATCCTGTATCCAATTCCATTTTAACTTGGGACCCTGCTATCGTGAGGGTGACCCAAATGGTTCGGTGATCCTCTTTTGCGATTACATTGTGAAGTTTGAGACAGCTTAGTCTCCTGTTCCCGGATTCACTATCGCTCATCTGGTCTTCGGAACTACTGTCCGTCATCTTTTGTACTTTCTTGTACGGTTCCTTAGTAGCCTTTTTGTTGTCGCTGGTCTTCTTCCCAGACCTGCAAACTCGTGCAATGTGTCCCATCTTTCCGCATTGCCTACATATTTTGTCCTTGGACCAGCAGTCCTTCTGGTCATAGTTAGTTCTGCCGCAGCGATAACATTTTGCAAATCCCCGTGTCATTTCGTGGGTGCCGTATTCCTGTGGCTTTTGTTGTATTTCTGCAGCTCCCCTGGCTGCTGCTTCGTATGATACTGCCACGCTGAAAGCCTTATCTAGCGTCAGCTCTTTCTCTGAGAGTAACTTCTTCTGTGTTCCTTCACTCAGGAGTCCACAGACAAATTTGTCCCGTAGGGTATCTGTCAGTCCTGCTCCGAACTGGCAGTGCTTTGATAGCTTGCGTAGTTCCGTAAGGTACTCAGCATTGCTCTCATCTTTATGCTGAGTTCTCCTGTGGAATTTAAATCTTTCTGCTATCAGCAGCGGTGCAGGGTTTAGGTGTTCCTGTAGGACAGCAACAATTTCGTTAAAACTCTTCGCCTTCGGTTTGGCTGGAGTAATCAGGTCCCGCAATAGGCTGTACGTTCTAGCGCCCATTAAGTTTAGCAATACCGATGCCTTTTTCTCATCGGCTATTTCGTTTGCCTCGCAATATACCTCGACTCTTTCCACATACATGGTCCAGTCCTCTATTGTATTATCAAAGGCAGTGATACAGCCAGTCTTCGGCATCTTGCAAATCTAAAATGGCGCCTCCCGCGCTTTGCCTTCTTCCCCGCTGATTAAGGTGGTGCCTCCCGCGCTTTGCCTTCTTCCCCGCTGTTGCTAGCGCTGCTTTCCGCAGTTTCCGTTGTAACCTGCAGCTCCTCGCGGTTTCCTGCGCGTTTAATATTTCTTTTTTTTAAAAATTATTTTCCCGTCGTGGAACAACCCTGTGGGACTCTTGCCTCCCTCTTCTCGGGTCTGTACGCAGCCCGGCTTCGTAGCACCGGCCGTGCCCTGTGTGCTCCACCCTCTCTCTCTCCTCTTCCCGACAACGCTGCTCGGCCCCGTTGCAAGCCACCCGCTCGAGTTCACGACCGCCGCAGTCCAGGAAGGATCAGTGTACTACCTGCCACCAGCCCAATTAGCTGAAGCACCGTCGACAGGAACCAGGCCCCGTTTTCGACAGCTTCTCCAGCAATCTTCAACTCCGCTAACTCAGGGGCGGATGCCCACGGTCGACGCCCGTTTCTACTCCTTCTTTCTGCCTTCTGGCCTCGACCTCTGCTCACTTCGCTTCAGGAATGGATCCCAGGAGGTGGTGCAGACTGTAGGTAAGTTCGTATCTGCTTGTCGCCAGTATTATGTCCGTGTATGAAAGGAGTCAATCGGGATACTGAAACTACAGAGGCTTACTAGCGCCTTTTATACAGGGGTGGTCACTGCTGGTACTGCAGTCTGAGACCAGTTATTCTCTTAAAGGTACATACACAACACAAAGCTCAATCATTTTTGACTACAAACAGCACAAAGCTAGAAGCTGTAGACACCATTCACATTAAGTATTTATATGATTTGTCATAGTAACCTCACACTAGAAATGTTAGTCAGGAAGCCAATAAAGCATTGTAATTTCCACAAAGAAATCTTTAACAGGCACCAATTAGTAAGGAATTAGTAAGGAATTAGCACAATCTTCACTCACAGCAGCACTGATCAGAAACTTCAGAGAGCAGATAATATAATCCCCACTGGCTGGACCTCATATAGAATATAGGACTGAGAACAGGGATCCATATAGAGTAATTAGTGTACACCCCTTTCATTGCACCTTATTCAGAGTAAAAGATAATAATCTGGGATCAAGATAAGTGTGTCGCTTCATTTCCCCTGAGATACAGATTCCTGCTATCATAAGAACTAAACCAACTGAAGCATGCAGCCATCTTGCTTGGAGCAATCACACTTCTAAATGCCCAACTGGGACCACTTTAAAGCCATTTGGAATTCTATGGCCTACTTACTGCACATCCAACTGGACTAATGATCCAGAGATGTGAGTTCAAATCCCTCCACGGCAGCTGGAGAATTTAAATTCAGTTAATTAAATAATTCTGGAATAAAAAGCTAGCATCAGTAATGGTGACCACAAGACTCCCGGATTGTTTTAAAAACCCATTTGGTTCACTAATGTCCTTTAGAGAAGGAAATCTGCCGTCCTTACCTGGTCTGGCCTGTATGTGACTCCAGACCCACAGCAATGTTGTTGACTCTTAACTGCCCTCTGAAATGGCCCAGCAAGCCACTCAGTTGTACCAAATAGCTATGAAAAACAATATTAAGAACAAAACTGGATGGAATACCTGGCATCGACCTAGGTACCAGCATCGGATACAACAAAGACATACCCAGCCCAGTCGACCCTGCAAAGTCCTCCTCACTAACATCTGGGGACTTGTGCCAAAATTGGGAGGGCTGTCCCACAGACTAGTCCAGCAACAGCCTGACATAGTCATACTCACAGAATCATACCTTTCAGCCAATGTCCCAGACTCCTCCATCACCATCCCTGTCCAACCGGCACGACAGACCCACCAGGGGTGGCGGCACAGTGGTATACAGTCGGGAAGGGGAGGCCCTGGGAGTCCTCAACATTGACTCCAGATCCCATGACGTCTCATGGCTTCAGGTCACTCATGGGCCACTCCTGGTGATTACGACCTACCACCCTCCCTCAGCTGATGAATCAGTACTCCTCCATGTTGAACACCACTTGGAAGAAGCACTGAGGATAGCAAGGGCACAGAATTTACTCTGGGTGGGGGACTTCAATGTCCATTACCAAGTGTGGCTCGGTAGCACCACTACTGACCGAGCTGGCCGAGTCCTGAAGGACATATCTGCCAGTCTGGGCCTGCAGCAGGTGGTGGGAGAACCGACACAAAGGAAGAACTTACTTGACCTTGCTTTCACCAATCTACCCATCACAGATGCATCTGTCCATGACAGTATGGGTAGGAGTGACAACCAGACAGTTCTTATGGAGACGAAGTCCCGTCTTCACACTGAGGACACCCTTCATCATGTTGTGTGACACTACCACCATGCTAAATGGGATAGATTCAGAACAGATCTAGCAGCTCAAGACTGGGCATCCATGAGGCACTGTGGGCCATCAGCAACAGCAGAATTGTATTCCACCACAATCTGTAAACTCATGATCTGGCATATCCCTCACTCTACCATTACTATCAAGCCAGCGGACCAACCCTGGTTCAATGAGGAGTGTAGAAGAGCATGCCAGGAGCAGCAACAGGCCTACCTAAAAATGACGTGCCAACCTGGTGAAGGTGCACCACAGGACTACATGCATGCTGAACAGTGAAATCAGCATGCTATAGACAGAGCTAAGTGACCCCACAACCAATGGATCAGATCAAAGCTCTGCAATCCTGCCACATCCAGCGTGAATGGTGGTGGACAATTAAGCAACTAACAGGAGGAGGCTCCATGCACATCCCCATCATCAATGATGGTGGAGCCCAGCACATGAGTGCAAACGACAAGGCTGAAGCGTTTGCAACCATCTTCAGCCAGAAGTGCTGAGTGGATGATCCATCTCGACTCCTCCTGAGGTCCCCACCATCACAGAAGCCTGTCTTCAGCCAATTTGATTCACGCCACGTGATATCAAGAAACGGCTGAGCACACTGGCTACAGCAAAGGCTATTGGCCCCGACAACACCCGGGCTGTTGTGCTGAAGACTTGTACGCCAGAACTAACCGTGCCTCTAGTCAAGCTGTTCCAGTACAGCTACAACACTGGCATCTACCTCACGATGTGGAAAACTGCCCAGATATGTCCTGTCCACAAAAAATAGGACAAATCCAATCCGGCCAATTACCGCCCCATCAGTCTACTCTCAATCATCAAAATAGTGATGGAAAGTGTCGTCGACAGTGCTAGCAAGCGGCACATACTCATCAATAACTTCCTCACCAATGCTCAGTTTGGGTTCCACCAGAACCACTTGAAGAGATCGCAAAGTCTCTGTTTGAAGAATGTACTCAGTTGAGAATATTTTGTGGAATTTATGGGATTTTTCTGAGGGCATTTTCCCTGCAGAAAAAAAATGGTTTGTTAAAACTCCAGAGAACACATGGCAGTTGGCTGTAACAAAAGAACTGTCAGTCATCCAGAATGTATGGGTTCACCCGACAGCCCTGGAAAAAGGAAGGGGGCCATTGACGAAGGGGCTGAGGACCCTGAGGCACCCATTGAACTTGAACCTATTAGAAAGCCACTCTAATATGCAAAAGCACTTCTCACCTCCATCTCAGAAGAGAAGCAGAACAATGAACCCACTAGTCTAGCCAGCCGAAGAGGAGCCAGTTTTTCCCAACACTAAGACTGAAGATATGTCCCAGACTTAGGGCCATTAGTCTAATCACGGAATACTCATGGGTCCGATGATAGCCCATCACTGACTAAGCACCAGAGTGCTTAGAAACAAAAGGATTTTAAAGATTGGCGGGAAAGATAGGGGTAGCGAGACTCTTTTCCACCATTCTTTCTCTCTCTCACTCCCGCTCCACCAAGATCGACCTAACAAGAAGTACCAGAGGAAGAAACCGCTGAGCGGAGCGATCGAGACCGACAGTGTGTGGTGGTAAACATGGTCTCGAGTGTCCCAAGCCGGTAACCAGATATCCCAGGCAAGCTGGGTGAGGTGTAACGGCTCAGGGTTTTTCTCAGAAGTGAAGTTTTTGGGCTATTCCGGGGTGGAAGCTTCATTTGGTTCAGCCAGGTGAAGGGGCTTATGTGACTGGGTAATTCGTTGGTAGGGGTGGAATTAGAGTCCACCATAGCAACAAGGGAGTTATTGCATGTTATAGTCCCCAGTTGTGTACTGTATGTATGTTGTTTGTAACCTGGATTTTATTCTTCACAAAAACAGTGATTTTGTTTAGTAGTGCATGTTTTAGCCAGTGTATGTTAGACCAAATAAATATAAGTACGATTTTTCACCGAAGCATTCCTGTCCATGACTTATTCCATTTACACTCTGAATAATAATTCCCGGGTATAGAACTTTTGTAAGGCAGGGGCGATTCGAACCGTCCGTCTAGCAATTGGGCTAGAATCAAAACCGTTTACATCTCTTGGCGACCAGCGGCAGGACCTGGGTTAAAGGAGTGTAAATCAGTCATGGACAGCGCTTCTGGGGAAAGATCCCAAATGGAGGAAAGGATTTCTTCATATGTGTTTAAGAAGGTTAACATCACTAAGAAGTGGGTGCTAGGCTTGTTGCGTGCTGAGCATCCAGTGGACGCAGCGGCAGAATGGATGGAGGGCAAGGAGCATAGGAGCAGCATTGAAAAGGCGATATGGCTCGTCTGTCTACAAAGACAAGTCCAACTGCTAGATAAGCAGGTTGCAAAGTTAGAGGTGGAGCTCCGGGAGTCCGAGGCACTGTCAGACGCAAGGGCTGTAGTAGGGAGCAGGTTATGCACGGAGCTAAGGGATGAGAAGCAGGAAAGAATAAGCCAGGAGGAAAGCTTCCGTAACCATAAGGAGTTCCTGCAATGCCAGGTAACTGAGGCAAAGGGGAATGAGAGGGTAGTTAGGGAGGCGAACGCTCACTTGTCAAGTGAGGTAAAGGTGCTGGGAGAGCAGTTGAAGGATATTCAGGTGGCATACAGAGTCGCCAGCACTGGAGGGTTTGATAAGGGTAATCATGGTCCTTGCCAGGAGCAGATCTGGAATTTGACCGATGCTCTATCTAAGGCTAAAGGGATGGTCTGCTTGGTAGCTCCGGGAATGGCCCGGGTAGATGAGGAAGAGCAGGAGGGAGATAAGGAGGACTGTGAGGCAGAGGAGGACGCTCGACCAACGCCTAAAGTGCCGGGACTAGGACCTATGTACCCTGTCCGGCAGCGGAAATACGGTGCGCCCGTTGACGGTCAAGCGCAAGGAGCACTGCAGAGTGACTTTGTGGTCCTGTATACGACCCCCCAGCTGCAGACAATGGTCTCTAACCTGACCAAACTGACCAGCACAGGGGACCCATCTGTCCATTTTATGGATGTGGAGCAGGTGGGGGGGGATCAATAATTGTAATGAAGCTGAGACAGCCAAATTACTTTTATTTTCCCTGGATAGTAGGTTGTACCAGTCGCTCTCAGCGAGTAGCAAGAGGGGGCAGGGTATGTTAGAGGGGATAAAGGATGACATCCTAGAGGCTATGGGCCTCAATGATGAAAGTCCCTTCTCCCAAGTGGAAAGAACACTGCAGTCAGCTGGGGAGGCACCGCAGGCTTTCGCGGACAGGCTTTGGCCTGTCTACCGGAGTGCCTGTGCGGGGGTGCCCAACCGGGCGCAGCTGCAGGGGGAGCCTAGGGCTCATTGGCTGAGGACCCTGGTGGCGAACAGCCTGCCCAGGATCAAGGTCAAAGCAGAGGGGTGGTTCGATTCCCGGGATCCCCAGACCACAGAAGAGAGTGTGATCCGGCAGTTAACTCTCTCTTTTAAGAATGGTAGGGGTGAGGATGACAAACCAAAGGGCAGAGTACACGAGTTAAAGCCTAGTGGAGGCAACGTTAGAAGAGAGTGGCGCCAGGAAGGGGGTAGCTCAGAGAAGAAGCAGGGTTGTTATGGGTGCGGGAGTAAAGGGCACTGGAGGAAAGACTGCCCAGTCTCCGACAAAAGCAGCGGGAAAGGGGATCCTCCAGCGCCAGTGCAGAAAGCCGCAGCTGTGGCAGGAAGCAGCACTGATCTCTTCGCGGTATTAATGGCTGCTCTCTGCACAGTCTTTCAGGCAGGGCAGGGTAGGGTGGACATGGCAGTGGGCAGCATACTCCCATCCGCCCCGAACAATGACTAGGGGCTTCTCAGCCTGTTTACCTGTGCCCACTAAGTTATGATGCTTGGAAGAGACCGTGCGTAAAGATGGGGGTGGAGAAGGTGCGAGGGACCTATCTGCTGGACACTGGAGCTTCAAGCATCATTGTCTATTCGGATAACCCGACCACATCACCTCTATCGAGCGGGGCCCCATATAACTTAGTAGGGTTCACCGGGAACGAACAGGCTGGGCCATCGATCTGGATACACTCCATACGGAGTGGAAATGTGTCCTGATGCGGTGGGAGCGGGAGGAAATAGGCATTTTGGGGGCAGACTTCATACTGGCCCACAAGATATTGGTGGATTTCCGGAATCACTGTCTTTGGGGGGCAGTGTGCACAGGAAAGGAGAAGGAGGTGGTAGTTATACCAGGGAAGCAAGGCAAGGGAACCATATGTAAGATGAAGCCCAAGGGTAGTTATGACCTTGAAATTTTGGTCACTTCTACCCTGGCGGAGTACATAGCGGATGTGCGAGCCAACCTCGCGGCATTCGCTACACACAAGCACAACCGTGGGAGGGTAATAGGGGTGGAGGTCAGAGTAAAAGGAGACCCCATGGCCCGACCACAGAAACAGTACAACTTCCCCAGAGAGGCAGGGGTGGATTTAGAGAGGGCAGTGGGATCACTGGTTGAGCAGGGTGTGTTGAGACCCATAGCGACACATGTGAACTCTCCGATTTGGCCGGTTAGGAAACCAGACAATTCGTGGAGAGCCACTGTGGACTATCGGGTTCTTAACAAGAACATCCCAGCCTGTGCCCCCACCGTCGCAGCCGTAGCCGACCTGATCGGGAGTATCCCAGCATCCGCAAAAACATTCACGGTGCTGGACATTTTGAATGGCTTCTGGTCTATCCCTCTCAAAAGGGACGACCAGTATAAGTTCGCATTCACTTCAAGGGTCAGCAGTACACGTGGACCTGCCTTCCCCAAGGGTTTCACAACAGTCCTTCTATTTTCCAACTGTTTAAAGGGGTTCAGCAGACTGCAGCGGCTTGTGTAGTACGTGGATGACCTGCTTTTGTTCTCCAATGAGGGGGAGGAGCATGGCCCCATGCTGGCTGAGCTGCTGAGTCTGTTAAAGGAAGCTGTGTTCAAGGTTAATCCCAAGAAAGCACAGATCGGCCAGCAGGAAGTAAAATTCCTCGGGCTGACCGTGCGTGCTGGGGAGAGGGCCACCAATGAGACAAGGAGGAAGGCGGTACAGGAGCTACCTGCCCCAACCACGGTAACGGGGGTAAGATCCTTCCTGGGACTCACAGGGTACTGCAGGGATTTCATAGAGGACTATGCCGCTATGGCAGCTCCTCTACTCCGGCTCCTCCACAAGGGAATGGGATGAGGACTGCATGGCAGCTTTTAGTCGTCTGAAGAGAGATCTGCAGACCGCACCGGCTTTAGGAGCGATTGATGGGGGAAAGGAGTTCTTTTTGGAGGTAGCTGCCACAGGGGACAGTTTGAGCGCAGTGCTGCTCCAGGAGCGGCATGGCAAGCTGAGGCCTGTGGTATACTCACAAGAATCCTCACAGATGTAGAGAGGGGTACTCCAATTGTGAGAGGCAGCTGCTTGCCACACATTGGGCCGTGAGGAGATCACAAATCTTCACGGGGGCAGCCCCGATAACTCTCTTAACCCATTGATGTAATAAAACTCATTACGCACTTGGTTTGAGTATAAAGCAAGGCTTTAATCAACTTGTTTCAGAACATGGAGGTCTGGTTATCTTTCACTAGTTCCTGTTTACACAATGTCCTGGGCAAGCTGGGCCCACGCCCGAGTATTTATACTCCTTGGCCGGTGCCACCAGCTGGCCGTCCAGTGTTATTTCATGAGTCTTTCTTCATGGATCATAAGATTCATAACATTCTTCCTCCCTAAAGATTTGGAAGTCCGATGACTTCCTTTTAACGGATTAGCCGGACCATGAATAGCCGCAGTCTTTTAGGTCTTCGCTTGTGCCTGAAAGGCACGTCTCCCCGGACCGTGTCTGGGTCCCTGGGTCGCTTGATCCATACTGATAGGTCGACAGGGCCCGTGTCGCCTTGATCGACCTGAGGGAGACTGGGGAGATAATGACTCTGGGTGCAGGTCCCCACAGGCGCAGAGCTGGCTTCATTTTGTTTGATAGCCGGTGATTGACTGGCGTCCTGGCTTCGGGTGGCCATCCCATGGGGAGCGCTCGGCTCCCTGAGTTGATCCGGTGGAGTAGCCGGCAAATCTCTTGATGTCCCAAGTAGGGCGTCATCTTCAAAGGTGCGCAGAGTGTCGGCATCATTACCGTGGGACCCTCTATCATTTGGGTCCGTGGGACTGGTTGGACAGGGAGACAGATCTCTGAGCGAAACGGTGGACTCCCAGCCATCAGGGTACCGCTCATGCGCGTAAGTGGGATTTGTTGTGTATGTAACCTGTTCCACCTTAAGAGAGCTTAAGCCTGTTCCACCTTAAGAGATGTACTACTTTCTCAGGCTGCTGTAGACGTAATACCGGGGGTGAACACACCGGTATATAAGCACTGTGCAGTAATCTTGTATTCAGTATAGTCCCTACCTCCAACCAGTAAAGACCTGTTTGAGTTATACGTTTAAGTCTTTGTGTTAATTGTTCAATACAATACACATACTTAACACTGGCGACGAGTCAGGTTCTTACCCTGCGGCAGTTATTCCACGGCGGTTGAAGAGAGGTTTCAAACCTCACCACTCACCACCCCACTGGAAGCGACAGGCATTAGGACCCTGAAGCCTCCATCAGCTTGTGAACCGGAGTAGAAGACAGGACTGGGGAAGAGAGAGGTACAGGGCGATAGCGATCGGCAGATAAGGGCCGGGCCGCTTTGAAGTGAGGGGCGCAGCCGGGCCATCGATCGCATCCGCTGATAAGGGCCGGGCCGCTTTCAAGTGCGAGGCGCAGCCGGGCCATCGATCGAAATCCCTGATAAGGGCCGCACTCGGGCTGAAAGGCGCGGCGGCTGCAGAAGCTCAAGGTGCGAGAGCCGCGGTGCACAGCGCGGGCTATCGATCGCGGCGGAGATAAGGGCCGCACTCGGGGCTGAAGGGAGACGGCGTCGGGGGACGGGTGAAGACCGCCAAGCGCGGGAAAACCGCCATTTTGTGGGCGGAGGACGACGGCAAGAGCGGGAAGCCGCCATCTTGGATAGCAGTAAAAAAAAAAAAAAATCTGAGAAATTGCAAATCTGATAAAGTACTACAATGCCTAAACACGGGAATATTAGCAACTTTGATAGTGACATCGAAGATTGGGCCATATATGTTGAACGAGTTAAAAATTATTGTAAGGCCAATAAAATTCGTGAGGCTGATAAAGCACTAACATTATTAAATTTAATGGGTGCGAAGACATACGGGCAATTGAAACACCTGTTATCACCAGATGAACCGGCGGATAAGACGTTCGATGAGATTGTTACTGTCCTGAAAGATCATCTAAACCCCACGCCGCTGATGCTAGCGGAACGATTTAAATTTTACGACAGAAGGCAGCTACAGCATGAAAGCAATGCTGAATATTTGCTGGAATTGCGTAAATTAGCGAAATATTGCCAGTTTCGAACGGGACTGACAGAGGCACTTCGAGACAAATTTGTGTGTGGTTTATTTAAACAGGATACACAAAAGCGACTGCTCGAGGAGAATGAGCTGACGCTTGAGAAGGCGGTCACTATGGCAGCAGCACACGAAGCCGCAGCGAGAGGCACGGCAGTAATGCAGCTACGGTCACCGGAGCTCAGTGCACACAAATTGGGTGTGAGTTCTGTTAAATGTTATCGTTGTGGAAAGACAACGCATGATCAGAACCAGTGTTGGTTTAAAAACCAAGAATGTAGAACTTGTGGTAGGCTTGGACATATAGCTAGAGTACGCAGGTCAGGGAAGAAGACCAGCAACAAGAAGTCACCGCAAGGGAAATACGCAAAGGTACACAAGGTGGCCGAACAGGAGTCCGATTCAGACGCAAGCAGTATTGAACTGGCTAGCTTAAGGGTACTCAACGTTGGTAAGGGTGCAGACCTCCAGACAATTTGGGTTACTCTTCAGATAGAAGGAGTCCAAGTAAAAATGGAATTGGACACTGGATCGGCATTGTCGGTCATGAATAAGAAAGATTACAGAAGGTTATTCCAACATATTCCCCTACAGGATACGGAGATTATATTGACAACCTACACGGGGCAGAGAGTGTACCCCATCGGGACAATAAAGGTTGCAGTGGCCAACAAGGGCGAAGGAAGTTAAATAATGGACTTATATGTGCTACCGGAGGGAGGTCCACCACTACTAGGCCGGGAGTGGTTTAGAAACATAAATATGGACTGGCATTCGCTAAAAGCCATAAAGAGTGAGAACTCGGTGCAGATAATCAGCCCAGACTCTAGAACTGATGATGGTAAGACCAACCCATGTGCAAAAGACAAAGTTTCAGCACAGAATTCCACTGAGCAACAACAACATAGTTTAACAGAGAATTCTGAGTCTGTCAAGTCTACTGATATGCACATTTTTGAGGGACACTGGGCTCGAACTCAACTCCATTTCAAACTACAACAGCAATTAGAACAAATGATTCGCCGTTTTGAGCAAGAGATGAATGAAATAAAAAAGTTCTTTGTTACAGAGTGGAAGAATCTGGAAAGGCAACAGAAGCAACTGATGGAGAAAATGGAGCAGGAGCACACCAACCATCTGCGCGAGGAGGCCGAACGAATCAAAGCTGATTCAGGTTCTGAAGGTGCGTGCCATAATCTGGTGTCAGAAGAGTTAACGGTCAGCCAACTCCTTCATATGCTGAGGGACAAGACTCTGAAATGGGAAAAACTTGAACACGAGCTGCGATCTTCAAAGGAAAAGGGTTCGGAGCTCTCAAAAGCCATTGAGATGGCTGATGTGACGACACAGACTGAAACGACTGCAACAGAGCAGCCATTGGATGCCAAAAGTACGCTGACTCACGTCAATGTAGAACAACAGACCGCTGAAACAGCTGCTCCGGTAGAGGGACTGCATAGTCCGAGCAATCAATCTCCAAAGGAAGTTGAAGTATTAAAATCACAAATGAGGTCACTAGTAAACGACTTGCTGAAAGCCCAGAAAAAGCTGGATGCAGAGGTACACATGAAGAAGTCTCTTCAGGAAAGATGTCTGGATTTGGAACAAGAGCTGGCTAACGTCCAGCTGGGTATGGAGGAAATAGACGACCCTCTCGCTGGCCTAGCTCAGGACGACACCGAATATTACCATGACCTGTCGGACGACTCCGAATATTACGATGTCCTGTCCTGCCCAGCTTGTAACTTCGACCCCCAAAGTGCAGAAATCATGGAGGAGCACCAAAAGTCTACGGAACATCGGAAGAAGGTGGCTCTACTACGGGAAGTAAGAGAGATAGAGAAGGAACAGCAGTCGGATAGCGTCCAGTTGGGTAAGGAAGAAGTAGAAGGGCCTCTCGACCTGTTGAGTGATAGTGAATACTACGAGGATGTGGTATGCCCAAATTGTGATGGAAACTCCCAAAGTGCTGAAATCCGGAGGAAGCACTTAAGGTCTAAAGAACATAGAGAGTTGGTAGCATTACAGCTGTCCGCCGAGAAGATGGGAACGACAAGAGTTGTAAAAAGGCAGAAAAGAAAAAGAAGAGGCCGAAAATAATAATTGTTTAAAATATTGTTACTTCTACTACCTCCGGCCGAACACTACGAAAAGATGCTGTCTGGAACGAATTAAGATCAGAGACTGAATTTACGAACTGTTCCCACAGAGACTGAACCTGTAAACTGTTCCCACTAAGAGTATATTGCAACTGTTCGTAGAGATTGAATCTGTGAACTGTTTTCCGCAGAGACTGAATCTGTGATATGTTACGTTAAACATGAAGTTATATATGTATATATGTTATTACGTTATGTTAAATGGGGGGGATGACTATAAAGCTAAGAAGGGAGGAGTGTTGTGTATGTAACCTGTTCCACCTTAAGAGAGCTTAAGCCTGTTCCACCTTAAGAGATGTACTACTTTCTCAGGCTGCTGTAGACGTAATACCGGGGGTGAACACACCGGTATATAAGCACTGTGCAGTAATCTTGTATTCAGTATAGTCCCTACCTCCAACCAGTAAAGACCTGTTTGAGTTATACGTTTAAGTCTTTGTGTTAATTGTTCAATACAATACACATACTTAACAGGATTAACGTCCATTTAATCCACCTCGTCGACGAGGGGATCATTTTTGGCAGATCGGACGAATCTTCGGAGCAGCACAGGGCCGGGAGCTGCCAACCATGATGGTAGGGGCGTCCCATGTGTGGAGCGATGCTGGAACTTGAAGAATCGCTCGTGAGGCGTGACGTTGGTGGATATGGAAAGAAGAGACCTGATGGAATGCAACACGTCAGGGAGCACAGTTTCCCACTGCTGGTCTGGTAGGTTGTGTGACCTCAGTGCAAGATGAACAGCGTGCCAAATGATAGCATTGTATCTGTCCGTTACCGATGGGATGATACGGTGTCATTTTACTTGTGGCGATTCCCTGTTTTGAGTTCGCTTGACATGAAGGAGGGACCCCGATCAGAGTGGATGAAATTGGCCGTACCGCAAAGGGAAAAGACTTGATCGAGGCATTTGATCACTGTGGAAGTAAGCATATTGGGACAAGGGAAAGCAAAGGGAAAGTGTGAATATTCGTCCACCATAGTAAGTATGTAGGTGTTTCGTGTTGTGGAAGGCAATGGCCCTTTAAATCAATGCTGAGTCGCTGCATAGGCTGCATAGTGTGCATGAGCGAGCCATCCGATGGACGGAAGAATTGCAGATTTAATTCCGCACAAATTCTACAGGAGGAGCATGTTCTTTTCACATCTTCCGTAGAAAATGGGAGATTTTTAGATCGCACAAAGTGCAGCATACGGGTAACGCCAGGATGGCATAAGTCAGTGAGAAGATTCACAAGAGTTGAAGTTGACATAGAAGAGCAGAATGCCCGTGTGATGGTATCCGGGGCCACATTCTCTTTGCCGGGCCGATAATATATGGTGTATCCAAAGGCGGCCAATTCCATCCTCCAGAGTTGTATTTTGTTATTCTTGATCTAAGTGCGTTTCCGGTTATCCAGCATAAAGGCCACGGAGCGCTGATCGGTTATAAGTGTGAAATGGCAACGAGCGAGAAAATGACTCCATTGACGTACAGCTTCGATGATGGCTGTAGCCTCCTTCTCGACAGGAGGATAATGGAGCTCGCTACCCTGCAAAGTTCTGGATAGAAATGCAACGGGTCGACCACCTTGATTCAAGGTAGCCGAGATCGCCACCTCCGATGCATCGCACTCGGCCACAAAAGGGAGATTTTCATCAATGGAGCAAAGCGTGGCTTTTTCCAGTTGTCGCTGGAGGAGGTTGAAAGCTGAACTAACCATTGCCTCCAACGGAAATGTCTTCGCGTGAAGCAGGGGCTGGATCTTGTCGGAGAAGTGGGGTATCCACTTCGCACAATAGGCGAACATGCCGAGTGCCCGACGAAGAGAGCCGAGATTCGTAGGGGAAGGGAGCTCCTGAAGCAGACGAAGTCACTCTGGGTCCGGTTTGATGACACTGATGCCCACCCAATAGCCAAGGATGTTGACTGATGGTACTGATTTCACAGATTTGGACTCATTTAAGGTTAAGTTGCGACGACGGAGAATGACAAAAAATTTCTGGAAGTTGGCATCATGCTCCTTTTGGTCATGACCAGCAATGGTGATATTATCTAGATATGGAAAAGTGTCCGTTAAGTTCTCCTGTTTGACTAGGCTATCCATTGCCCGTTGAAAGACGGCCACCCCATTGGTGATCCCAAATGGAAGGCAACGAAACTGGTAAAGCCGACCATTGGCCTCAAAGGCCATATACGTTTTGTCAGAGTCCTTTAACGGTACTTGATGGTATGCACTCTTTAAATCAAAAGTTGAAAATACCTTGTAGTTGGCAAGGTTATTGACCATGTCATCGATGCGTGGTAGTGGGTAGGCATCCAGGTTGGTATACTGGTTAATAGTTTGCGAGTAATCGATGCAAAGACGTTTCTTGTGTTGCTTCAGAGGATTTTTAACAACGGCAACTTGAGCTCGCCAGGGAGGTGAACATGGCTCAATGATACCGTCAGCTAGAAGGCGAGAGATTTCTGCCTCGATAAAGGATCGATCATCTTGGCTGAAACGTTGTGATTTAGTGGCTATGGGCTTATATCGGGGGGAAAGATTGACAAACAAGGAGGGCTCGTCGAGCGAAGTCGCTGAAAGCACACAAAACGGTACTTTGGAAATAGTAAGCTCCGGCTTTGACCCTCCAAACTTGAAAGTGAATCTTTTGTGTTGTTTCTGGAAATCCTGTCCCAGGAGCACATCACTGCATAGGTTTTTGAGCACCCCTAGCCAGGTGGAGAAATAAGTGCAGCCATTGAGAATAAGGCCGACAAGACAAAAGCTGGAAGAATTGGTGGTCAGTGTCGTCAGAGCCATTGCAATTTCCCTGTCCGAGGGGTAAATATGCAGTTTTAACTTACTGAGAGCTCACTCACTAATGAAGCTGTCGATTAGTGCACTCAGAATGTGTCCATTTACCGAAACCTTCATGGCTGCATGGGACAGACTTTGGGGAAAAACAGCTGTGATGGGAGGAGGGACAATTTTACCCTTGACAGCTGTAACCTTAGTAGTGGTTCTTGGGGGAGGAGCAGTTTCATAGATAGCAGCTGTAAAACTAACAGAGGCTCTTGACTGGCATACCTTAGAAAAGTGACCTTTCTTGTTGCAATGATTACAGGTTGCATTACGAGCAGGACAACATTTCCTATAATGGAACGCACCTCCACAGAAGAAACACTTCCTTCCAGATTGCCAAGATGATGCTAGGGCAGGGTTGTCATCAGTGAAGGCTTCTAGGGTAGGGTTATCATCAGCCAGGTTGGAGTCATCATCCATGAGCCCTTCCGCCCGAGGCCTATCAAAGCAGTCACTAAAAGTGATAGCGGCAGCCCGTGCACGTGGTGAAAGATAGGTATCTGCATTCCTCTTTGCTAAGTCCAGAGAACATGCCTGGTCATAGGCAACCTGTAACTTGAGGGTTTCATTCTCCAACAGACGCTGACGTATGAAGAGAGACGCAATCACATTAATAAAGGAATCACGAATTAACTCCTCCTGGTACTGCTCAGCTGTAACAGCTTTAAGATTACAATCCCTGCTGAGCCTGCAAAGTTTCTGAAGGAATTCGCCAAGTGATTCCCCGGGTTGTTGTCAAGTTGTGGCCAGTAGATGCTGAGCAAAAATTTCATTTGGGGACTCGACATATAATTGCTGTAGTATATGGATAGCGGCGTCATAGTCTACACAGTCTTCGATATAGTCAAACACATGAGGGGATACATAATTAGCAAGCATTCGTAACTTATTAGGAACATTCTCACCACACTCCTCAAGGAAGTTGCTGAAGGTACGATACCAGTGTTTCCATACCATAGCAGCTGTAAGTGAATTCGGGTCCAGGTCGAGACGGGCGGGTCTGAGTAGTTTCTCCATGATGGATCGATTACTTGTCTGAGTTCCCTTCTACGGTTTGAGTCATAGCTGGCTGTTCCCGAATCACCCAGAGCATGGAGTCGATATCAAGTTGATTAAATTGACGTAATAAAACTCACTACACACTTGGTTTGAGCATAAAGCAAGGCTTTAATCAACTTGTTTCACAACATGGAGGTCTAGTTGTACTTCATTAGTTCCTGTTTACACAATGTCCTGGGAAAGCTGGGCCCACGCCTGAGTATTTATACTCCTTGGACGGCGTCACCAGCTGGCCGTCCAGTGTTATTTCATGAGTCTTTCTTCATGGATCATAAGATTCATAACACCCATCATACACCCACTCAGATGCTTCTGGGTGGGAGGATAAAGGACAGCACGGTGAGCAGTGCACACATTGCTCGCTGGAATTTATTCCTCTCTCAGATGAAATTGAGTGTGAAAGGCTTCTGTGAGCCCAAGCTCTCCGCAAATTTGATCTAGCCAGGGGTGGCCCACAAATGTTCTGTTGAAGGGGTGTGGGATGTAGACATAGGGTTTCGGGCTGGGATCCATCCCACAGGCCGCGAGATCTATGTAGACGGGTCCAGTACAGTGGTGGCCGGGAGTGACTCACTGGATGCGGGATTTTTGACCCAAAGGCAGGCATTGCCAATGCCATTAAACTCCCGAGCACCATGAGCACCCAGCACGCTGAACTGTCGGTGGTGGTGTATGTGGTTACCCACCCCGAAGAGTTCCCTACACCCTACACAATTTGCTCGGACAGCATATTCACTTGCAATTCGTGTACAGAATATTTCGCCATTTGGTCTCGTCGTGGTTTCACATCGGCAGACGGGAAACCTCTAGCAACCAAGCCATTGTTGCGACAGATCATAACATCGATAGGAACCCAGGGGGATTTCTATATCCACAAAGTCAAGGCCCATTCTAAAACAGAACCCCGTGCGGAGGGCAATCAGCAGGCCGATGTGCTGGCCAAAGAGGGTGCTCGAACGGGCACGTTTTGGGATCCATATGGGTCGAGTCTGGTAGCAGCGATCAGGGACAGAGGTGGGACCCAAGGGAGTGCAGGGGTAGCATTGGCCCCGGACCTAAAGATGGTCCAGGCACGGGATCCCGCCCTAAAGACTGTTCTGGAGATGCTGGCTAAGGGAGATAAGGTAGAGGGTCCATGCGGAGTGGCAGGTATTACGGTAAAGGAAGGGATGGTTTTCAGAGGGGAACAGTGGGTAGTTCCGCAGCAGCACCGGAGAGAATTCCTTCAGTTGGCCCACGAGGGTCCAGGAGCGGGGCACCCCGGGCCGGAGACCACCTGGCAACGGGTGGAACAGGCAGGGTGATGGCCGCAACTGAGGGAGGACGTCTGTGACTTCTGCGCGGATTGCTTGGTGTGTGCTGCAAACAACCCTGACCCCCAGAAAAGGAAGGTATCCATGGGACACACTAGGAGAGTGGAGGGACCATGGCAGTCCATACAGGTCGATTATATCGGACCGCTGCCCACTGCACAGAGGGCTACAGGTACTGCCTGGTCTTGGTAGATGTGTTCTCTAAATGGGTAGAAGCCTTCCCATGTCGAACAGCCACAGCTTTGGGGACCGCAAGGATTCTAGTGAGAGAAGAATTCTGTAGGTGGGGGCTACCACAATATGTGGAGTCCGATCAGGGGAGTCACTTCACAGGGGCAGTCATGCAGGTGGCTCTGAAGATGCTAGGTGTAGAGGGTAAATGGCACGTCGCACACAACCCGCAGTCATCGGGGATTGTGGAGTGGATGAATAGGACCATCAAGGAAAGGTTACGGAAGGAGACGGAAGACTCGTCTAGAAACTGGGCGGAGGTCTTGCTGTTAGTTCTGATGGGGGTCCGAGCCAGCCCGCCTAGAAGCACAGGTTATTCCCCGCATGAGCTCGTGACTGGCAGGGTCATGAGAACGCCCAGCCATGTACTGGCCCCGGTTCTCACGGAAGGTCAGTTGAGAGAGGTGAACCGGGACAGGTTTGTTAAGAATTTGCTTGCGCATCTCAGACAAATCCATTGGCAAGCTGCCAGTAACATGGGGAAGCAACATCGTAGAAATCGTTTATTGCTTGAGCCTCAGAGGCACCACGAGTGGAAGGTCGGAGATCAAGTAATGGTTAGAAACTTCGCCAGGGTAGGGACTTTTGAACCACTATACATGGGACCGTACAGTATCGTGGATAGGGCGAGTCCGATGGTATATGCGGTCAAAATGCCCGACGCACTAAGTGGTTCCATGTCAATCAGTGCAAGCTTTTCAACACTGGGGAAAGAGCTGATAAGAGGAGGAAACAGCAGGGAGTGGTGAGCTGCGCTACAGGTGTGGGTCTCCAGCCCCTAATCTGGGACTGTGAGGAGCCCACAGAGGGACCAGTCATTCCGCCTGTGGGGGCAGGAGTGAGAAGGAGTGCCAGGATCCCACGGCCGAGGGTGCCGTGGACGCCTCCTTAAACACTGGTGAATGAAGGAAGCCGGAGTCGTAAGAGGCCCAGGGTCGAGGAGACCTAGTGTGGTCACCCGAAGATGGGTGGCGCTGTACATAACTTCTTTCTCTCCTGTCTGTTGCCTCAGCTTGTCAGTGTAGTTTGGATTTACATGTATGCTATGGATACCAAATGTAATCGTGTGTAGCTGCGTCTGGAAAGGTGAGGCATCACCCAAGGACAACATTGCATTCTGTGTGTTTTCAGGGAACGCCTACGAACAAGATGAAGTCAGCCATGGATTCCTGATCATCATCATTGAAGCCAGCACGAGTCACGGGGTGACACCGAGGAATCGGTTGTCTTCGGCTGCACTGGCAGAGACGGACCGACCGTGACCACTGGAGGTGGCTCGAAGGATGGGGCGAGCATCTATCTCCATGAGGGAAGATGGCCTGGATGGCTGGGGTTGAATTCCACCCGGTATTCCAGCCATGACGAGTTTGTAATGTATGTAATGTATATATACCTTAAGGGAGAGAACTACTTTTTACAGCTCCTGTATACTGTAGTACCGGCAGTGACCACACCTGTATATAAACCCTGAGAAGTGATCTGTACAGTTAGTTCTAGAGTAACCCTCATTCAGTAAGCACCTGTTGAATCGTTCCCTGCAGTCTGTTGTCTGATTATTGAAGGACACAACATTAAGATACACGGACATAACATTGGCGACGAGATAGATTTGAACCTACCTGCAACTCTGCATCACCTCCCAGGGATTCGCTCCTGGAGAACAGTGGAAGAAGGTTGAGTCCAGAAGCACGGGCGTCGACCACGGGCAACCGCCCAGTCATCCAGCGGAGATTTGAGCATCGCAGGGGAGGCTGTCGAGAGCCAGGCTTGGCTTTCCAGTCACAGTGGTCCAGCGAAACGGGCTGGCAACAGGTACTGTGCAGACCCTTCCCGGACAGCGGCGGGCTAGAGCCCGACCGAGCGGCACAGAAAAAGGCCGAGCAGCGTTGACGGGGGAGAGAGAGAGAGGGCAGAGCGCACAGGGCGCAGCCGGTGTTCAGGACCGAGCAGCGTCAATGGGGGAGAGACGAGAGAGAGCAGAGTGCAGCTGGTGTTCAAGGGCCGAGCAGCATCAACGGGGGAGAGAGGTGCGTAGGAAAACATGAGGCACTGCCATTGCCACGAGGACCGCAGAGAGCGGCGTTGGCAGCAGCGCAGGAGCAGCGCATGAAACCCACAGGGCATCACCATTTGCCACGAGGACCGCCGAGAGCGGCGTTGGCAGCAGCGCGGGAGATGCCATTTTAAGCCGCAGCGGGGAAGAAAGGAAAGTGCGGGAGACGCCATTTTAAGCCCGTCTAACCACACCCAAAAATGCCGAAGAGTGGCAGTATCACAGCGTTCGACAATGAAGTCGAAGATTGGACGACATATGTCGAACGCATAGAAGTATACTGCAAGGCGAATGAAGTGCCAGATGACAAGAAAGTGCTGGTATTGTTGAATTCAATGGGTGCAAAAACGTATGGCTTACTACGAAACCTAGTAACCCCAGAGAAGCCAGTAGAAAAGGATTTTGAAAACATAGTGTCAATCCTACAGGACCACTTAAACCCCACACCGCTGCTGATAGCAGAAAGATTTAAGTTTCACAAAAGGAACCAGCATAAAGATGAAAGTAATGCTGAGTATTTAACGGAACTGCGCAATCTATCGAAACACTGCCAGTTTGGAACGGGACTAGCAGATACTTTAAGGGACAAGTTTGTGTGTGGGCTTCAAAGTGAAGGAACCCAGAAATGGCTTCTATCAGAAAAGGATCTTACGCTGGACAAGGCTTTCAGCATTGCAATATCACACGAAGCAGCAGCACGGGGCGCTGCAAAGATACAACAGAGACCGCAAGAATATGGCACAAATGAAATGTCACACGGAACAGTGAAGTGCTATCGCTGCAGCAGAACAACACACGACCATAATGATTGCTGGTTCAACGACAAAGTGTGCAGACAGTGTGGAAAAGTAGGATACATAGCAAGAGTCTGCAGGTCGGGAAAGAAAACCAGCAGCAAGAAATCTCCACAGGAGAAGTACAAGAAGGTACATAAGGTGACGGAGAGTAGTTCAGACGAACAGAAGAGTGATACAGACTCCAGGAGCAAGCAGCTGGGTTGTCTGAAACTACATAATGTGATCAAAACAGAGGATCACCAAACTATCTGGGTCACGCTCAAGATAGCAGGAGTCCAAGTGAAAATGGAATTGGACACAGGATCAGCCCTAACAGTCATAAACCGAAGGGACTACAAGCGGCTATTCTCACATATACCCTTGAGAGATACAAAGATTGTCTTGAAGACGTACACGGGGCAAAAAGTCTACCCCAAAGGAAAAATAAGGGTGAACGTTATATATAACGGCAAGCAAACACCAAAAATGGACCTATATGTATTGCCAGATGGAGCACCACCACTATTACGACATGAATGGATCCGGAAGATACAGCTAGATTGGCATTCCATACAAGCACTGACTGTAGATGCCAAAAAGGATGATGACATCACGCCTGGACGAATGTCAAAAATGCTAACTGACGCACAAGAAGTGTTCCAGCAGGGACTCGGAACACTAAAAGGCATAACAGCGACGATCAAAATAGAGGAAAATGCAAGCCCAAAGTTTTTTAAGGCCAGACCGGTACCTTATGCAATCCGCCCAGCCGTCGAAGCAGAGCTGGAAGGTTTGGAATGTTCAGGAGTACTGTCCAAAGTGGACTGGAGCGAGTGGGCTACACCCATCGTTCCTGTAATGAAGAGGTCGTTGAGTAATACGCCTGGGGAACCAAAGAAGGTTCGCATCTGTGGGGACTTTAAGGTGACAGTGAACCCAATCCTTCACACTGTACAATATCCGCTTCCACGGATTGAAGATATTTTCGCCTCGCTATCTAGAGGGAAACGCTTCACTAAGATTGATCTGGCCCAGGCATACCTGCAAATGGAGGTAGAAGAAGCCTCGAAACAGTACCTCACGATCAACACTCATAAAGGTCTCTACCAATACAACCGGCTGGTGTTCGGGGTAGCATCAGCTCTGGCTATTTGACAAAGGGCAATGGAACAAGTCCTGCAAGGGATTCCAGGGACCCAGTGTTATTTGGACGACATCCTGGTCACGGGCGAAAATGACAGTGATCACCTTGCCAACCTGGAGCAGGTGCTCACTAGATTGAAGGAATATGGGCTCCGAGCTAATCGCCACAAATGCGAGTTTTTCCAGAAGCAGATCTCGTATTGTGGCCACGTTATTGATAAAGAGGGGTTACATAAGTCCCCTGGAAAGATTGAGGCAGTAGTCAAGGCTCCAGCACCGGAAAATGTGTCACAACTGAGGTCGTTCCTCGGGCTGGTGAACTACTATCATAAGTTCTTGCCGAATTTGTCTACCGTACTACACCCACTGAACACCCTACTGCAAACGGGGGTACCATGGAAGTGGAGTGACGAATGTAAATGAGCTTTCCAGAAGAGCAAAGCATTGATCACATCAAAAGAGGTGTTGGCTCATTTCAACCCAGCACTACCAATTTGGTTGGCGTGTGATGCATCACCCTATGGCATTGGAGCGGTGCTGTCGCACAAATTCCCGGACGGCTCGGAGAGGCCAATAGCCTTTGCGTCTCGGTCACTAACCTCAGCCGAGCGTAACTACGCCCAGATTGACAGGGAGGCCCTCAGCCTAGTGTGGGGAGTGAAAAAGTTCAATCGTTATCTGCACGGGCCGAAGTTCACCTTGCTGACTGACCACCAACCACTTGTCTCCATCTTTAATCCAAAGAAGGGCGTTCCGGTGATGACTGCGCAATGGCTACAAAGATGGTCCCTTTTTCTAGGGGCGCACCAATATGAAATCGAGTATAAGGGCACGAAACAGCATGGAAACGCTGATGGGCTAGCACGCCTGCCACTGCCTACTGTGGAGGAAGCACCAGCAGTGGATCCTGTCGAAATATTTCATTCGACTATAATTGAATGCTTGCCAGTAACTAACGCTGGTATAGAGAAGGTGACGCGAAATGACCCGACACTGTCTCGGGTATATGATTTGACAGTGAAGGGATGGCCAGCACATGGCGACTCACTGTTGCCAGCATTCTCATCCAGAAGAGAACAGCTGTCAGTATGCCAGGGGACCTTGATGTGTGGATCCCGAGTGGTAATTCCACCCAAGTTAAGGGAGAGCGTGCTCAATGAGCTTCACGAAGGTCATCTGGGAGGGGTGAAAATGAATAGCCTTGCTAGGGTTTATGTGTGGTGGCCAGGGATCGATCAGCAAATCGAGGACCTGACAAAGAGCTGCTCAGGATGCCAGAAGGTCCAAAATGCACCACCACATGCCCCTCTACACCCATGGGAGTGGCCCTCATCTCCACGGCAACGGGTGCATATTGATTTTGCTGGTCCATTCATGGACTCAATGTTTTTAATAGCCGTGGATGCGCACTTGAAATGGCCTGAGGTGATCAAAATGTCCTCCACCACCACGGAGAAAACTATTGCAGTCCTACGGACCATTTTTGCCAGGAACGGCTTGCCAGAGCAGATTTGCTCTGATAACGGACCACAGTTTGTGTCCGAAGAGTTTCGAAGATTTATGAAAAGGAATGGGGTAAGGCATTACACATCCGCCCCGTATCATCCAGCCACAAATGGATTGGCTGAGAGGTTCGTACAAACCTTTAAAAAAGCAGTAAAGGCCATGTGCGATGACGACATTCCACTGCAGCATAAGGTGGACAATTTCCTGTTAGCCTACAGAAATGCGACACATGCAGTCACCAACCAGGCCCCGGCCATGATGTTCTTTAACCGAAGGTTGAGATCTCGTCTGGATTTTCTCAGTCCAAATGTACGAAGAGATGTTGAGAGTAAGCAATTCCAGCACATCAATGAGAAGCCGACAAGAAGCTTCAATGTAGGGCAACCAGTCTTGGCCCGCGGCTACCGAACAGAGAAATGGCAACCAGGAACGATATGCACACGGCAGGGGCCACTAATGTACACAGTGGATGTTGGGGAGAACATTGTGAGACGCCATGCTGACTGTAGTGTCCGAGGATCAATAATACTCAGACTGCAGGAGAACAATAAAACAGGTATTTACTGAACAGAGAGTAATTCAAGACTGAAGTACAGAAGCCTGCTATGGCTTTATATACAGGGGTGGTCACTGCCGGTACTGCAGTATAGAATCAGTTCTTCTCTTAAAGGTACATACACAACAATTCCTCCCCTTTTAGATAAACAGTACATAACATTCATTTAACAACTAAATAATAACTAAATACAATTACAATTTTCTCCGTACTATATATATCAACTGAAATAATCATTTATAAGTTCAGTCTTTGAGGAGGCTTCCTGATCCTGACTGGATAACGCCTTTCTCGAGTATCCTGTTCCTGCGGCGGAGTTGATTCTGGCTCATTGTCATTGGTTGGTTCGTCAGCTTCCAATACCACTGCTTCTGAGGTAGACGCAATCTGTACTTCGGGTTGATTACCAGGTGCACCTGCTCGTGGTATGGGTTTGGCTTGTTCCTGTGACTCTAGAATCTGGTCAGCATGGCGTCTCATGGTGCTCTCTCCAACGTCCACTGTGTACATTAGTGGTCCCTGCTGTGTGCATATCGTTCCTGGCTGCCATTTTTCTTTTCAGTAGTCGCGGGCACTGGTTGCCCTATCTTGAAGCTCCTGGTTGGCTTCTCATTTCTGTGCTGGAATTGCTTATCCTCAACATCTCGTCTTATGTTTGGTTTGAGCAAATCCAGGCGACATCTTAGCCTTCTTGAAGAACATAATGGCTGGAGTTTGGTTGGTGACTGCATGTGTCGCATTCCGGTAAGCAAACAAGAAATTATCCACCTTGTGTTGTAGTGGTATGTCGTCATTATGCATTGCCTTTATTGCCTTTTTAAAGGTCTGAACAAACCTCTCAGCCAATCCATTTGTGGCTGGATGATATGGGGCAGATGTGTAATGTTTCACCTCATTATTCCTCAGAAACCTCCGGAAATCCTCGGACACAAACTGTGGCCCATTGTCGGAGCAAATCTGTTCTGGCAAGCCATTCCTGGCGAAGATGGTCCGTTGGACTGCAATAGTTTCTCCGTGGTGGTGGAGGACATTTTGATGACCTCTGGCCATTTTGAATGGGCGTCCATAGCGATTAGGAACATTGAGTCCATAAATGGACCAGCAAAATCAATGTGTACCCATTGCCATGGAGATGAGGGCCACTCCCATGGATGTAGCGGGGCCTGTGGTGGAGCGTTTTGGACCTTCTGGCATCCTGTGCATCTCTTGGTCATATCCTCGATTTCTTTATCGATTCCCGGCCACCACACAAACGCCCTGGCTAGGCTCTTCATTTTTACCCCTCCCAGATGACCCTCATGAAGCTCATTGAGCACTCTATCTCTCAACTTGGGTGGAATTACCACTCAGGATCCACACATCAAGGTCCCCCGGCACACTGACAGCTGTTCTCTCCTTGGCGAGAATGCTGGCAACAGTGAGTCGCCATGTGCTGGCCATCCCTTCACTGTCAAATCATATACCCGAGAGAGTGTCGGGTCATTTCGGGTTACCTTCTCTATACTTAAGTTTGTAACAGGTAGACATTCGACTATGGTGCGCCGACAACAACCTGGCCCTTAACACCAAGAAAACAAAGGAAATAATCGTGGACTTCAGGAAGTCCAAAGGCGGAAGTCACACTCCCATCCACATCAATGGGGCGGAGGTGGAAAGGGTGGCCAGCTTTAAGTTCCTCGGAGTCCACATCACGGAAGACCTCTCCTGGTCCCTCAACACCTCCTCTCTGGTGAAGAAGGCCCAGCAGCGCCTATATTTCTTGAGGAGGTTGAAGGGATGTAATCTGTCACCCCTGATCCTCTCTAACTTCTACCGCTGCACTATAGAGAGCATCCTGACAAACTGTATCACGGTATGGTACGGCAGCTGTAGCTCCCATGACCGGAAAGCCTTGCAGCGGGTAGTCAAAACTGCCCAACGCATTACCGGCACCCGGCTACCGACCATAGAACATATATATCAGAAACGCTGCCTACGGAGGGCACGGTCCATCATCAAAGACCCTACCCACCCCAGCCACAGTCTGTTCACCCTCCTTCCATCTGGAAGACGCTACAGATGCATTCGCACCCGTACGACCAGATTTAGGAACAGCTTCTTTCCCAGGGCTGTCATCCTACTGAACTCCACAAATAAACACTAAAGCCTGCACATCTGCCGATGCACTTTATTATGGTCATATTTATGCTAATATATATGTACAAATGTATGTTGAAATGTTTAAGTGTCCTAACCCAAATTGTACACTCTCGGGAGCCGCAAGCCTACATTTCGTTGTACTGTACTTGTGCACTAACAATGACAATAAAAGTTGATTTTTGATTTTTTTTTGATATCTCAACAGGGTCCACTGCAGGTGCTTCCTCTACCGTAGGCAACGGTAGGCGCGACAGCCCATCAGCGTTTCCATGCTGTTTCGTACCCTTGTACTCTATGTCATACTGATGTGCCCCTAGAAAAAGTGACCACCTTTGCAGCCGTTGCGCCGTCATCACCGGAACACCCTTCTTTGGGTTAAAAATGGAGACCAGGGGCTGATGATCAGTCAGTAGGGTGAATTTCTGCCCGTGCAGATAGTGATTGAACTTCTTCACCCCCCACACCAGGCTGAGGGCCTCCCTGTCAATCTGGACGTAGTTACGCTCGGCTGAGGTTAACGAGCGCGACGCAAAGGCTATCGGCCTCTCTGAACCGTCAAGGAATTTGTGTGACAGCACCGCTCCGATGCCTTAGGGAGACGCATCACATGCTAACCGAATCGGTAGTGTTGGATTGTAGTGGGCCAATACTTCTTTTGAAGTGATTAGGCATTTACATTTCTGAAAGGCACACTTACACTCATCACTCCATTTCCATGTTACTCCAGTTTGCAGTAGGGCGTTCAGTGGGTGCAGAATTGTAGATAAATTCGGCAAGAACTTATGGTAGTAGTTCACCAACCCGAGGAACGACCTCAGTTGCGACACATTTTCCGGTGCTGGAGCCTTGACTACAGCCTCAATCTTGTCCGGCGACTTATGCAACCCTTCCTCATCAATCATGTGGCCACAATATGAGATTTGTCTCCTGAAGAACTCGCATTTGGGGCGGTTGGCTCGTAGCCCATATTCCTGTAATCTTGTGAGTACCTGCTCCAGGTTGGCAAGGTGTTCACTTTCATTTTCGCCCATAACCAGGATGTCGTCCAAATAACACTGGGTCCCCGGGATCCCCTGCAGGACTTGTTCCATCGCCCTCTGCCAAATAGCCGGGGCTGATGCTACCCCGAGTACCAGTCGATTGTACTGGTAAAGGCCTTTGTGAGTGTTTATCGTGAGGTATTTCCTAGATGCTTCTTCCACCTCCATTTGTAGATACGCTTGGGCCAGATCAATCTTTGTAAAGCGTTTCCCTCCAGATAGTGAGGCAAAAATATCTTCTATCCGTGGAAGTGGATATTGTGCTGTGTGCAGGACTGGGTTCACAGTTACCTTGAAGTCCCCACAGATGCGAACCTTCTTCAGTTCCCCAGGCGTGCTGCTCAATGATTTCTTCATTAGAGGAACGATGGGTGTGGCCCACTCGCTCCAGTCCACCTTGGACAGCACACCCGAACGCTCCAGACTCTCCAGCTCTGCTTCAACGGCTGGGTTTGTGTTATCTTTGATTTTTGTCCTTGTTGGAACACCTCTTTCGCGTCAGTTAGAATTTTTGACAGTCGTCCAGGTGTGACGTCATCATCCTTTTTATCAGTCACAGTTAGCGCCTGAAAGGAATGCCAATCCAATTGTATTTTTCGGATCCATTCACGTCCCAATAGTGGTGGTCCTCCATCCGGTAGTATATATAGATACAGTTTCTGTGTTTCCTTGCTGTTGTATTCAACTGGCACCCTTATTTTTCCTCTGGGGTAGACTTTTTGCCCCGTGTATGTCTTCAATACAATGGACGTGTCCTTCAAGGGTATGTGTGAGAATAGCCGCTCATAGTCTCGTCGATTCATGACAGTTAGGGCTGATCCTGTATCCAATTCCATCTTTACTTGGAACCCTGCTATCATGAGGGTGACCCAAATGGTTCGGTGATCCTCCTTTGCGATCACGTTGTGTAACTTTAGACAACTTAGTCTCCTGCTCCCGGAGTCATTATCACTCTCCTGATCTTCCGAACTACTGTCTGTCATTTTTTTTACTTTCTTGTACTTTTCCTTAGTAGTTCTTGTAGTGTTGGTTTTCTTTCCCGACCTGCAGATTCTTGCTATATGTCCCATTTTCCCGCATTGCCTGCATACTTTGTCCTTAAACCAGCAGTCCTTCTGATCATGGGTTGTTCTGCCGCAGCGATAGCACTTTTCTGCTCCATACACCATTTCGTTAGCGCTGTATTCCTGTGGTTTCTGTTGTATTTCCGCAGCTCCCCGTGCTGCTGCTTCGTAGGATACTGCCACGCTGAAAGCCTGTTCTAGCATCAGGTCCTTTTCCGAAAGTAGTCGTTTCTGGGTTCCTTCACTCTGGAGCCCGCAGACAAACTTATCCCGTAAGGTGTCTGCCAGTCCTGCTCCGAACTGGCAGTGCTTCGATAACTTGCGTAGTTCCGTAAGATAGTCAGCATTGTTCTCATCTTTGTGCTGGTTTCTTTTATGGAACTTGAATCTTTCTGCTATCAGCAGCGGTGTAGGGTTTAGGTGTTCCTGTAAGATATTAACAATCTCTTCAAAACTTTTCTCCATTGGTTTAGCTGGGGTAATTAAATTCCGCAATAGGCCGTACGTTCTCGCGCCCATCAAATTTAATAATACCGACGCCTTCTTTCCATTGGCCACCTCATTGGCATTGCAGTGCACTTCAATTCTTTCCACATACGTGGTCCAGTCTTCTACCTCGTTGTCGAAAGCAGTGATACTGCCACTCTTCGGCATCTTGGGTGATTTAAAATAGCGCCTCCCGCGCTTTTCCTTCTTCCCCTTGCTGCCACGCTGCTCCTAGCGTTCTACAGGGTAATGGCGGCGACCCGCAGCTTCGGCGCGTCTCACTTTTCCTTCCCCGCATTCTATCCTCTCCACGCTGCCCTGTTCTTGAGCACCGACCACGCCCTGTGCGCTCCACCCTCCCTCTCTCTCTCTTCCTCCCGACGACGCTGCACGGCCCCTTTGCAGAGCCGCTCGATCGAGCCCGAGCCCGCCGCAGTCCGGAAGGGTCAGCGCACTATCTGCTACCAGCACGACTTGCTGGAACACCTCGACTGGGGAGCCAGGCCCAGCTCTCCACAGCCTCCCCTGCAACTCTTCGCTGGATCCCTGGGCGGTTGCCCGTGGTCGACGCCCGCCGTTCTGACTTCGACCTCCAAGAAGCTTCTCTTCAGGGAAAAGATCCCCGTGAGGTGATGCAGTACTGCAGGTGAGTTCAAACCTGCCCGTTGCCAGTGTAGTGTCCGAGGATCAATAATACTCAGACTGCAGGAGAACAATAAAATAGGTATTTACTGAACAGAGAGTAATTCAAGACTGAAGTGCAGAAGCCTGCTATGGCTTTATATACAGGGGTGGTCACTGCCGGTACTGCAGTATAGAATCAGTTCTTCTCTTAAAGGTACATACACAACACTGACCAGATCCTAGAGTCACAGGAACGAGTCAACCCCATGTCTCGGCCATACGTACCTGGTGAGTAACCCGACGTACAGGTCACATCTACCTCAGAAACAATAGCATTGGAAGCTGATGAATCAACTGATGACAGGGTGCTAGAATCGCCTCCGCACCAAGAGCGAGACACTCGGGAAAGGCGTTGTCCAGAAAGAATCAGGAAGCCTCCCCAGAGACTGAATATATGAATGGACTATTTTCATATAACATTGTATATTAAAAATGTTAATTGTTAAATGAGTATTATGGTACTGTTAATCTAAAAGGGGAGGAATTGTAATGTATGTAATGTATATATACCTTAAGGGAGAGAACTACTTTTTACAGCTCCTGTATACTGTAGTACCGGCAGTGACCACACCTGTATATAAACCCTGAGTAGTGATCTGTACTGTTAGTTCTAGAGTAACCCTCATTCAGTAAACACCTGTTGAATCGTTCCCTGCAGTCTGTTGTCTGATTATTGAAGGACACAACATTAAGATACACGGACATAACAGAGTTCACCTATGGTGAAGCGTCCATCCCATGCCCGAGAATAGGGGCTACCACCTCCCGGGTTAGGGTAACAAAGGGTAAAGGGGTGTGCCTTAGCTGTAGGGGACACATTCCACTGGAAAGGTGGTGGTGGCTCAGGAAACTGAGCGCGGATACAGGGGACCAGACAGCTGACTGGGAAAGACTGAGTAATGACACGTACTGGATGATCACGGGTTCTCGGGGAGGAGTGAATGAGTGTTGGGATAAGTGGTGGGAATCCGAAGAAGGGATTTATGTGTGTATGTGGGGGTCAGAAAAGATCTGCCCAGCGAGTGTGTCGATCACATTTAGCAGGCGATGGCAGGACGCCGGAGGTGGGATCAGTTGGAATTCGGAGTGTGGACTCCTGTGTGATCCCAAAACCCCCGAACACCATCAACGCCACAGATCTCATCTCATACACCAGGAAGCCCCCACCCAGAGCCCCGACGGTACAGACGACGGTAGATGGGTGTCCCACCACCACCAGCGTTCCAGGGAATGGGTTGGTGTTAATCCCTACTGACAAAGTGTTGTTGCAGAACGTGCATTACACCGTGGCATCCGTGATCCTGAACCTGACTGAAGTCCATCTGCCTGTGTGGTGTCCAAGGAAGATGGACAAGCTTTATGAAGCTCTGTTAAAGCGATGTTTCAGAAATTTTATGAACTGGACTATGGAAATGTAGCGAAAGAACAGCTTTACACTTTAGAGCAAAAAACAGTAGAAGTGTGGGAGGAGATCAAGGGGATTGTCTCGCCACCATGGTGGGACAGCGGTCTGAGTTTAGAGATTCCTCCCTGGATCCGCATCTGTTGTGTATGTAACCGTTCTACCTTTAAGAGAACTATTGTATGTAACCGTCCACCTTTAAGAGAACTATTTTAGGTGTTGCACTACTTTATTTTGGCTGCTGTATACTGTAATACCGGTGGTGACCACACCGGTATATAAGTGCTGTGTAATGAGTGATTGGGCAGATTCGCCCTGACCTTCGAATAGTAAAGTCCTGTTAAAGTTTACTCTTGTAGTCTGTGTATTAAGTCGCTATACAACACACAGACTTTACAGTGGCGACGAGTTCGATCTTACCCTGCGGCAGCGATACATCCGAAGCAGTTAACAAGCGTCGAGAAGAGGCATCCGCCCTCGCCGTTCTGCTGAGAGAAGACTCGAGTCTGCAGAGCAAGGAAGAATGAAGAATTCTGACACGAGGCCTTCCATCAGCAACAGGCAGTGATCGTCCCTTCTGTCACGGTAGTGAGTGAGCCGATCAGCCACGAGAAGCAAGTCGGCCACGTTGACTGTGAGTAGGGGGAAAAATAAAAAAGAAACGGAGGATAAGGGCGGTGAACTCGACCACGGCCAGGGGAAAGGAGCCGGACAGAAGTCGGGGCCAGAGGCGCTGAGACTGGGGCAGCGTAGGGCACGGCAGCCGTGGTGCAGGGAACGCAGCCGGTGTGAGAGACCAGACTACAAGCGGGAACGCAGCGGGTAAAAGGCCGGGCACCTACCGAGGCCGCGAGGCGCTGTGACCGGGATCATAAGGCGTGGAGGCAATAAATAAATAAATAAACCGCGAGGGACTCGGCCGCAGCCGGGGGAGGAAAGGACCGGACTGCGGGAGGTCTGGGAGAGCCGAGCAAGCGGGAGAGACGGAGCCCGAGAGAGAGAGCGAGCGAGACCGTGCCGGCGAGCGGGAGAGACAGAGCCCGAGCGAGGGGGGAGCGGGGCCGAGCGAGGTTCCGGCCAGCGGCTTACAGCGGCTGCCGTGAAGGACCGAGAGCTGGAGCTGTCCGACGCCAACTGGTTGTCCCCAGCGCTGGTTGCCCCTGCCGAAAAAAGGGAACACGATCGGCTGTTCTCGCGCGCGCTTCTGAATAAACTGAAGCCGGCGCGCAGGCTGCAAACCCCGTAAACCAGCGGTCGTCGCCCGAGGGCAAAGCTTACCCCTCCCACCAGAGGAAGAAACGCGGGAAGCCGCCAGTTAGGCGGGGAAGAAGACAAGCGCGAAACCGCCATCTTGAAAGTGGGCGGGGAAGAAGATCAGCGCGGGAAACCGCCATTTTAGAAAAAAAAAAGTTAAAGGAAAACTTCGTTGTTGTTTCTTAGAAAGATTGTGACGATGCCTAAGCGTGGTAACATCAACGATTTCGATTCCGAGGTAGAAGATTGGGCCACGTATGTAGAACGCATCGAGATATATTGTGAGGCCAATAAAATAGAAGATGATGATAAAGCTATAACCTTACTAAACTCAATGGGGGCGAAGACATACGGGCTATTGAAGCATCTTCTATCACCGGCTAAACCGGCGGATCAGACGTTCGCTAATATTGTTGCTGTCCTGAAGGATCATTTGAACCCCACACCACTGATGTTGGCGGAACGATTCAAATTTTATGCGAGAACGCAACGGAAAGAGGAAAGCAACGCGGAATATTTGGTTGAACTACGTAGACTAGCGAAATACTGTCAGTTTGGGGAAAATCTGACAGAGGCATTGAGAGACAAGTTCGTGTGCGGGTTGTCGAAGGAAGGAACACAAAAGCGACTGCTTGAAGAGAACGATCTTACACTTGATAAGGCTGTCCTTATTGCAGCATCGCACGAAGCCGCAGCGAGAGGCATGGCGGAAATGCAGCTGAAGGCAGCGGTACTTAGCGTGGATCAAATGACTTCGGGTACAACGAAATGTTATCGTTGTGGGAAGACAACACACGACCAGAACCAATGCTGGTTTAAAAACCAGGAATGTAGAAAATGTGGCAAGATTGGTCACATAGCTAAAGTATGCCGGTCAGGAAAGAAGACCAGCAACAAAAAAAAGTCACCGCAGGAAAAGCACAGCAAGGTACACAAGGTGACTGAGAAGGGTTCAGATGAACAGAATTCGGATTCAGACTCCAACAGCCAAGAACTGGATAGTCTGAGAATTCACAATGCGAGTAAGGAAGTTGACCTACAAATTATCTGGGTCACACTCAAAATAGCCGGAGTCCAAGTGAAAATGGAATTGGACACAGGATCAGCCCTAACAGTCATAAACCGAAAGGACTACAAGAGGCTATTCTCACATATTCCCTTGAGAGATACCAAGATTGTATTGCAGACATACACGGGGCGAAGAGTATACCCCATCAGAAAGATAAAAGTCAAGGTGAGAGACAAGGGCGAAGAACACCAAGGAATGGACTTATATGTACTGCCTGAGGGGGGTCCACTACTTCTGGGACGGGAGTGGATCAGGAAAATAAATATGGGCTGGCACTTCCTAAAAACCATAAAGAGTGAGAACTCGGTGAAGATAATCAGCCCAGACTCTGGAACTGATGATGGTAAGACCAACCCATGTGCAAAAGACAAGGCTAAAATGGGCTTGCAGACTAATGTTGGGAAAACGAAGGAGTGCATAAATGCTTATGCTTTAGAGGAGAACAAAGTTTCAGAACAGAATTCCACTGAGCAACAACAACATAGTTTGACAGAGAATTCTGAGTCTGTCCAGCCTACAAACATGCACACTTCTGAGGGACACCGGGCTCGAACTCAACTTCAATTCAAACTACAACAACAATTAGAACAAATGATTCGCCGTCTTGAGCAAGAGATGAATGCAACGAAAAAGTTCTTTGATACAGAGTGGGAGAATCTGGAAAGACAACAGAAGCAGCTGATGGAGAAAATGGAGCAGGAGCACACAAACCGTCTGCGCGAGGAGGCCAAACGAATCAAAGCTGATTCGGGTTCTGAAGGGGCGTGCCCTAATCTGGTGGAGCAAGATGTTCAGCAACTGAAGGCGCTTGTTAGCAGGTTGCAGGCAGAAAAGGCTGATTTGGTTGCCATGAATTCCGAGCTCCTACTGAAGTTGGGTGCAGCACCACCGAACGATTCATTTGTTGAAATTCGAATGGTGGAGGCTGCAGATGATGGAGAATTAGAAGCAGCAAAGGGACCCCAGTGCAAGGTTACCAACAGCCCTGTAGCCTATCCGTCAAAAACACAGGATGACAATACTGGGAAACGTCTGATGTCAGAAGGGTTAACGGTCAGTCAACTCCTTCATATGCTGAGGGACAAGACTCTGAAATGGGAAAAACTTGAACACGAGCTTCAATCTTCAAAGGAAAGGGTTTCGGAGCTCTCAAAAGTTATTGAAATAGCTGAGGTGACAACACAGACTGAGAAGACTGCAGCAGAGCAGCCCGTGGATGCCAAAAGTACGCTGACTCACGTCAATGTAGAACAGCAGAAGGCTGAAACAGCTGCTCCAGTAGAGGGATTGAATAGTCCGATCAATCAATCTCCGAATGAAGTTGAAGTATTGAAATCACAAATGAGGTCATTAGTAAAAGACTTGCAGAAAGCCCAGAAAAAGCTGGATGAAGCTGAACACATGAAGAAGTCTCTTCAGGAAAAATGTCTGGATTTGGAACAAAAGCTGGCTAACGTCCAGCTGGGTATGGAGGAAATAGAAGACCCTCTCGCTGGCCTAGCTCAGGACGACACCGAATATTACCATGACCTGTTGGACGACACCGAATATTACGATGACCTGTTCTGCCCAGCTTGTGATGAAAACTCCCAAAGTGCAGAAACCATGAAGAATCACAAAAAGTCTAAGGAACACCGGGAGATGGTGGCGCTACTACGGAAAAAGGAGGAAGAGAAGGAGGAAATGTGCATGCAGCTGGCAGCTGACAGTGGAGCCCAGAGAGTCTCCAAGAAGCAGAAAAGGAAAAGTCGAAGCAGAAGATGACCATCTGAACCATTATCACCTGCCAGATCACACACGTGGTCCCTCCGAACGGAGCCAAATCAGTTCGGAAGTAGGAAAACTTTCCAAGGTACTCAAGCTTTTAGAAGTCAGCAATGCTGGTTGAGAAGTGACGGAAGTTCAAGCTGTTAAGTCCATTGAAGGACTATTGGATGAGTCACTCCAGCAACGTGAACCGACTACACCACAGGGAACTGTTACAACACCGAGGCGTTGTCCGGACCGAGCCAGGAAGCACAGGAGACGCCTCCACAGAGACTGAATCTGTGAACTGTTTCCGCAGAGACTGAATCTGTGAACTGTTTTCCCGCAGAGACTGAATCTGTGAACTGTTTTCCGCAGAGACTACATCTGTGAACTGTTTTACATGAAGTTGGATATATGTTATGTTTAATGGGGAATAAGTATGTTGTAAGCTAAAAAGGGAGGATTGTTGTGTATGTAACCGTTCTACCTTTAAGAGAACTATTGTATGTAACCGTCCACCTTTAAGAGAACTATTTTAGGTGTTGCGCTACTTTATTTTGGCTGCTGTATACTGTAATACCAGTGGTGACCACACCGGTATATAAGTGCTGTGTAATGAGTGATTGGGCAGATTCGCCCTGACCTTCGAATAGTAAAGTCCTGTTAAAGTTTACTCTTGTAGTCTGTGTATTAATTCGCTATACAACACACAGACTTTACAGCATCTGTTCCCATGCATTAGTTATCATACAATTGTTGCTTGTAAGCTACTTGTTTTACACCAGCTACAGGCGACGGAGCCAGATGCTCCGAGCGCGGTGGCAAGGGGTGATGGATCGATCCGGAAAGGTGTAATTGATTTATGTTGATGATGGTTTCTCCCTGCCAAAACTTGTAATGTACCAAAGTTCTGTAAGCAAGTGTATTGTATTCTGGTTCTAGTTTTACACTCTGCATTGTGCGATGTGCGCTGTTGCATTTTTGTAATGTGTTACCACCTGTCAATGCTGTACTGTGTGATGTGCGCGGTGACTTTTTGATAAAGTCCCGTGGATCTCATTAATGTTCTGTATTTTGACTTGAAGTTTGTCGGTGGGAATTGGAACCCAGCCGTTTGAATGTGTTAACAAGCCTTTTCGCTGATGTTTTGACTCAGTAGAAGGGAACTATGACTCACAGTAAGGGGTACAGTTCTGGGGTTTAAAACGTAAAATCAGGGAAACAGCTTCACTTGTGGGAGACTTTGGCTTTTGCTCTCTCGTCGAGTGATGCTTTGTGGAAAGAAAAGCATTAAATAGAGGACTGAAGAGATCGCAAAGTCTCTGAAGAATGGACTCAGTTGAGAATATTTTGTGGATTTATGGGATTTTTCTGAGGGCATTTTCCCTGTGATGGAATCGCCCTGTGCAGATATGTGAAAAAAACTGGTTTGTTAAAACTCCAGAGAATGCATGGCAGTTGGCTGTGACAAAAGAACTGTCAGTCATCCAGAATGGTTCACCCGACAGTCCTGGAAAAAGGAAGGGGGCCATTGACGAAGGGGCTGAGGACCCTGAGGCACCCGTTGAACTTGAACCTATTAGAAAGCCACTCTAATATGCAAAAGCACTTCTCACCTCCATCTCAGAAGAGAAGCAGAACAATGAACCCACTAGCTTCAGCCAGCCGAAGAGGAGCCAGTTTTCCCAACTCAAAGACTGAAGATATGTTCCAGACTTAGGGCCATTAGTCCAGTCACGGAATACTCATGGGTCCGATGATAGCCCATCGCTGACTAAGCACCGGAGTGCTTAGAAACAAAAGGATTTTAAAGATTGGCGGGAAAGATAGGGGTAGCCAGACTCCTATAAAGATAGATCCTTTTCCACCATTCTTTCTCTCTCTCGCTCCCGCTCCACCAAGATCGACCTAACAAGAAGTACCAGAGGAAGAAGCTGCTGAGCGGAGCGATCGAGACCGACTGTGTGTGGTGGTAAACATGGTCTCGAGTGTCCCAAGTCGGTAACCAGATATCCCAGGCAAGCTGGGTGAGGTGTAACGGCTCAGGGTTTTTCTCAGAAGTGAAGTCTTTGGGCTATTCCGGGGTGGAAGCTCCATTTGGTTCAGCCAGGTGAAGGGGCTTATGCGACTGGGTAATTCATTGTTAGGGGTGGAATTAGAGTCCACCATAGCAACAAGGGAATGCATGTTATAGTCCCCAGTTGTGTACTGTATGTATGTTGTTTGTAACCTGGATTTTATTCTCCACAGAGACAGTGATTTTGTTTAGTAGTGCATGTTTTAGCCAGTGTATGTTAGACCTAATAAATATAAGTCCGATTTTTCACTGAAGCATTCCTGTCCGTGACTTATTCCATTTACACTCTGAATAATAATTCCTGGGTATAGAACTTTCGTAAGGCGGGGGTGATTCGAACCATCCGTCTAGCAATTGGGCTAGGATCAAAAACCGCTTACACACTCGGCTCCAGGCCTCATTATCACCTTGGTCCAAACATGGACAAAAGAACTGAATTCTAGAGGTGAGGTGAAAGTGACTGCACTTGACATCAAAGCAACATTTGATTGAGTGTGGCATCAAGGAGCCCTAGTAAAATTGAAGTCAATGGGAATCGGGAAAACTCTCGACTGGCTGGAGTCATACCTAGCACAGAGAAAGATGATTGTGGTTGTTGGAGGCCAATCCTCTCAACCCCAGGCCATTGTTGCAGGAGTTCCTCAGGGCAGTGTCCTAGGCCCAACCATTTTCAGCTGCTTCATCAATGACCTTTCCTCCAGCATAAGGTCAGATGTGGTGATGTTCGTTGCTGATTGTGCATGTGTTCAGTTACATTCGCAACTCTTCAGATAATGAAGCAGTCCATGCCCGCATGCAGCAAGACCTGGACACCATTCAGGCTTGGGCTGATAAATGGTAAGTAACATTCGTGTCACACAAGTGCCAGGCAATGACTATCTCCAACAAGAGAGAGTCTAACCACCGCCCCTTGACATTCAATGGCATTAGCATTGCCGAATCCCCCACCATGAACATCCTGGGGGTCACCACTGACCAGAAACTTAATTGGACCAGCCACATAAATACTGTGGCCAAAAGAGTAGGTGAGAGCCTGGATATTCTGTGGCGTGTGTCTCACCTCCTGACTCCAGAAAGCCTTTCCACCATCTACAAGGCACGAGTCAGAAGTGTGATGGAATACTCTCCACTTGCCTGGAGGAGTGCAGCTCCAACAACATTCAAGAAGCTTGACACCATCCAGGACAAAGCAGCCCGCTTGATTGGCACCCCATCCACCATCTTAAACATTCACTCCCTTCACTACTGGCGCACCATGGCTGCAGTGTGTACCATCTACAAGATGCACTGCAGCATTTCGCCAAGGCTTCTTCGACAGCAACTCCCAAACCCGCGACCTCTACCACCTAGAAGGACAAGGGCAGCAGGCGCATGGGAACACCATCACATCCAATTTCTCCTCCAAATCACGCACTCTCCTGACGTATTTCGCCATTCCTTCATTGTCACTGGGAAAAACCCTAACTGCACTATGGGAGTACCTTCACTACACGGACTGCTGCAGTTCAAGATGGCGGATCACCATCACCTTCTTGAGAGCAATTAGGGATGGGCGATAAATGCTGTCCTTGCCAGCAATGCCCACATCCCAGGAACAAATTTTTAAAAAACTAAAAAAGTTTAGAAAGCTGGGGATTAAACTGGTTGTATTGGTTAAGGGATGCTTGTTGGCCAGGACAATGGGAAACCTTCCTGTTCTTCTTTGAATGGGATGGGTGCCGTGGGATCTTTTATGTCCACCGGAACAAGTAGACAGTGTCATGGTTTAATGTGGTTAGGTAGAAGAGTAGTGGAACCATGTAAAGGGCATTAAGCTATGTTCTGTATTGATGTGGTATTAGCACTTAACATGCCTGGGAAGTTCTTATATATGTTCTCAGAGTTCTTTCTTAAATCTGATTTAACTGAAGTAATGGGGATCTGAGTTTTTATGTAATCTCTGGTGAATATAGTTATACTCTCTGCTGCTGCACTGACTTCTGTAATGTTCTTTAATCTTAATTTTAAGCAGTGCTGCATAAAAACAGATATCTATGCAGTGGAGTGATTGGGCTCGATTTTCATTGAGCCGTGGAGTCAGGCTTGGAGGCGTGCGGGGGGGGTTAAAATCGCAAAAACTGGTGGGTGGGCCTGGTTCCCGACTCCGAGCAATTGTAACTCAGGAATGTCTGATGGTCCCGACTCTGTCCCGCATCCAACAGGCAGGACTGGTCTTTAACGCCCTTAACAACCAATAAATGGCCTCTATAATCCTATTTTGAAAGGCTCTTGCGAATTTAACCCTTTTCCCACATGAAACACGCCTGGTGGGAAACACAAATGTGAAACCTGGCGGGAGCACTATTGGATTGCTGACTATCAACTGCAGGTCAACCATTAAAGAGGAGATTTGATCAGCCATCATTTGCAGGTGGCAGGACTTAGTGGTCTCAGGTCTGGGGCAACATTTAGAAGGCTTAACCACACCTGTGGAAGGTTGGAGCCTCACATCCATCTCCAGTGTGACCTCCTGGGAAACCCCTCTTGCCACCTTCACTCAGCGCTTCCTCAATGGAGGCATATTCCAGAAGCATGGGAGCCATTTTTTTCCTTCCCATCTGGGCATTAGAGGAGCTCGAGCACTAGCCGCGGCAGCAGCAGAACCATGAGCAACAGCAGCACCAACAGCAGGCGCATCAACAGGAGCGGCAAGCTGCTAGTCACCCACCTGAAGATAGCCACAGGCCAGAAGGCGCCAGCGCACGACAACATTGCTGCCCAGGATGCAAGGGATGCACCCATCCTAGCCAGATTTGCTTAGCCTAGTCAAACAAACACTTTTGCCTCGCAGCTTCTTACCAGAGCATTGACAATGGCCAAGAACCAGAGGATTCCTAGCACTCTGACCACCATACTGACAGTTGCAAGTATGCCTAAGCCCTCAATGTGGAAGTCCCACTAGCAAAATGACAGATGATACAACTGCACCATTTGCCATCAGAAAATTTATGTACATTACCAAAGTGACGGCATTTTTGCAGTAAACACAAAATTGCACCCAAGTGACTACCCTTGTGACTATTTGTGCAGAATTTTCCTCTTACGCGTGCTCCTACGTGGTGCCTCCCCTGTGGCTTCAGCAGATGTGGAGGCCCCTTGCTCACTTTGCTGCTGCTCCTGTCTCGACACCTTTGGCGGGTGTCCTCTGGGGTGGCGAGCCTGTGAGGGCTCGTTAATAGTCTGCTGCTCCTGCGGCTGTGCAGGGGTTGAGACGCCTATCTCACTTGGGTGTGGACTCCGGTGGGGCTCTGGCCGAGGGCTCTACAGTGGCATGGAAGTGTGAGCGCTTGGAGAGGAGCCTCCACTTCCTTGAGGTCTGCCACCAACCTCCATCTCATGTCAGGTCCCCCTCAGTGCCTGCAAGTGGCTGGAGAGCACCTTGCTTCACATCAGGGGGGCCATGTGGACCCGTATCTGCAATGGCAGTCCTACTCAGAAGGACTTCCATGAAGGTTTGGTTTCTCTGTTCAGTAGATGCCCATCATTCCTCAAAAGATGTCATTCTATTCTGAACAATGACCATGTTTTCCATACCCTGGCGACTAAGCTCCTCCATAGTCATAGCCATCCTCTCCTCTACCATAGCCATCCTCGCCTCTATGGTAGCCATCCTTTCCATGGAGGTAGCCATCCTTTCCGTGGTGATGCGTTCATGTGCCAATGACTCCACAAAGGCTATGGACATGGTCGCTATGGACTCCTCCATTCGCTCCACACTCACAGCGACCCTAGAGACAAAACCTGCCAGAGTCTCCTGCATCTGTTCCTGGAGTTCCATCACCGCTGATCTCATGGATGGACCCAGAGGCAGAGGTTTGACATGCTGCTGAGCTGAGCTGGCAGAGTCCTGCGTCCTCTGACTAGGACTCTCCATTGCTGTCCCTGTCTCCACAATCTGCTGATGCTCACTTGTGAGCTGTGATACACCAGGTGACAACACTACTCTATGTCTCGAAGGTCCCACCGAGGTGTGAGTGTCTGCGCTGGTGCTGGGTGCGCTGAATTCTGGTGACGTTGCGCCCTCAGAGGTTGCAGCTTCCTCTGAGGAGTCTGGCTGCTCAGCCTCTTCTTCCTGGCTAGGGGGGACGGATGCTTGTGATGGTCCTGTGGGGGAGTAAAGGAAAGAGTCAGAGATATGATGCCAAGGCTACATGCACATAGCTTTTTGCAGATGCTCATAAGTGCATCTGTTACAGCTTCACAATCATTATCAGCGACTCATGCAATGTCAAAGAGAGAGACGGGAAACTTATTTGTCACCAGCTTGATGTGTTGCACCCGTCTGTCTGTCCCCCATGTGCGAATCATCCTCAATGCCCATAATTTCCAGGACGGCCTCCTCCCAGGGGGTCAGGTGGACTATTGAGGCTGTCCCTCCTCCTGTCCTGGCTCGCCCTCTTTTGTTGCGAGCTCTCTTTCCCTGCAATGAGGGAGACAAGTGGAGGTTGAGTGAGAATGAAGGAGTGAGTGTAGAGACTGCATAGCATAGATACTTAGAAGGAAACAAAGATGGAGTGAGGTTGCAAGACCAAGGTCATTTGTGTTCAAAGCATCAGAGTGATAGGGAGTGTGAGGGCTGCATGGTGGAATAGTTATGTGAATGTGAACATAGAGAGGGAATGGGTAAGGGTGCATGGAAGTCAGTGTCAAGTGGGATGTGGAGGAAGAGATTGCTAAAGCTGAGTGCTGTTGAGGAAAGGCAATGGGGATCAGATTGAGGGTGATGGGAAATTCATACTCACTTTTCCAGTGCGCTGAAGGTCATGAAATCTTTTCCTGCACTGTATCCAGGTTCTGAGGGTGACTCCCAAGAAGTTGATCTCCTCAGCCACCTGCATCCACACTGCCTTGGTCTGAGTGGGAGGCCTCTTCCTCCTTGATGAAGGGAAGAGCACCTCCCTGTTGGCCCTAGCCCTATCCACTAATGCCTGCAGTGCCACCTCGTCAAAGCGAGGAGCTGATCTTGCCCTCCCGCTTGTCATTTTTCCTGCAGCTCCCTCACGCTGCACAGTCAAGAAGCTTGGCAGTCTGCAGAAGAAGCAAGGCTTGCTGTGGACCTTAAATGCAGCAGCAATGATGATGTCATCAGAGGGGACTTTCAGTCATGAAAAACTCATTTGCAAAGGCTTCCCACACGCTGGAAATCAATTGGCCACTTAAGTTAAAATTGCATCAATCTCCCACATCCATTTAGATTCGTGTGGGAAACACAAAATTCAGAAAACACGACACCATCCTGCACCTGAGTTAAAATCCCCCCATTATATTGACCAGCACATAATTGTGCTCTCCTCTGTGTATAAACATGGCAAATTGCCTGGCTATACTGCCCCATTTAAAGAAATATTCAGTTCTGGCCTAGCCTCAAGCTAACTTGCTTGGATCTTTGTCCCTGACGTTCTTCCATTCCTAATGGCCTGACAATCGAAACTCAGTTTCAAAGGGGCAACATTAACTGTTATTTCCAGTGGTTATAATCCGCAGGTCAGGCTGTCAAATTGGAGGCAATTTTGTGCACAGGACTTATGTTCCCTGGAGTTTAAATCGAAGCTTCCAAAGGTTCAAACTGATTTCAGTTCTTACCTTTTAATCACACTCAGTGAGAAACTATTTTTAACAGTTACTAATGTTCACTTCAATCCCAGCTCTTTCAAGCTAACAGAGAGGACAGCAGACTTGTTATTGCTTCAACATGGATGATATAAAGAGGCAGAAAGGCTGCAAAATAGGGAGGGAATATTGTCCAAGTAGTTCCAATGAAGAAATTCTTTGAATTTTCTGTTCCAAATCTTCTAAGGAATATGAGCTAAGTTCAAAAGGTTTAGGTTACATCAGTCCTAAATTTAATAGTTGGTTCCTAATGTGTCTTTATTTCCTCTGATGAATGTTAATTGGTATTTCGCTTTGAGATGCTAACTGACCTGCCTTGTATTTCCAAAATTATTGGCTTTTATTTATTTTGGATTTTCAGCATGTACGTTCTTTTTCTTTTGATCTCGACATATTTCTTACTATCTGCAGGGTTTTAATCAAAGACTTAACAAGCCTCTCTCTCTCTCTCTCTATCATTCACAGTCTAGAGCTTTAATAGTCCCTGTCATGTTCATTAGCAGACAGCGGTTCAGAGAACTGCTGCCTTCGAGGTACAGGCTGACCTTTATGTGGCTCAGCCATCCCTTGTTATGCAAAGGAGCATAAAACAACTCATGTACCTTTTTAGCTATTCTACGGAAGTTTTGGGACCTGCTGTCCAAAATTAGGAAACATTGGCACTTAATCTACAAAGGGCAAACTTATTGTCAGTGGTTTGTTGATGGCTTTTTGGGATTTTGTTTCAATACAAACAGAACTTTTTAAAATATTCTTTATTGAAGGATAAAACTTTAACCCTTGTTTTCTCTTTTTAAGTGCTGACTGACCTGTTGGGCAGGATTTTAACTCAGGTGCGGGATGGTGTCGTGTTATCCGCATTTCGTGTTATCCACCCGAATCTAAATGGTGTGGGAGATTGATGCAATTTTAACTTAATTGGCCAATTGATTTCCAACGTGTGGGGACCCTTGGCAAATGGGTTTTTCATGACTGAAAGTCGCCTCCGATGACGTCATAATTGCTGCTGCATTTAAGGTCCACAGCAAGCCTTGCTTCTTTTGCAGGCTGCCAAGTTTTCTCCGTTTGGTGTGAGAGGGACCTGCAGGAAACATGACAAGCGGGAGGCCCAGATCAGCTCCTCACTTTGACGAGGTGGCCCTGCAGGCATTGGTGGATGGGGCTAGGACCAACAGGGAGGTGATCTTCCCTTCATCAGGGAAGAAAAGGCCTCCCAAGTAGACTAAGGCAGTGTGGTTGCAGGTGGCTGAGGAGGTCAACTCCTTGGGAGTCACACGACGAACCTGGATTCAGTGCCGGAAAAGATTTCATGCCCTTCAGCGCACTGGAAAAGTGAGTGATGTAATAAAACTCACTACGCACTTGGTTTGAGCATAAAGCAAGGCTTTAATCAACTTGTTTCAGAACATGGAGGTCTAGTTATCTTTCACTAGTCCCTTGCCTTTACAAAATGTCCCTGGAAAGCTGGGGCCAACGCCCGAGTATTTATACTCCTTGGACGCCGCCACCAGCTGGCCGTCCAGTGTTATTTCATAAGTAGTTTCTCGATGATGAGATTTATGACAGTATGAATTTCCCATCAACCTCAATCTGATCCCCATTGCCTTTCCTCACCAGCATTCAGCTTTAGCAATCTCTTCCTCCACATCCCACTTGACACTAACATCCATGCGCCCTTACCCATTCCCTCTCTCTCTATGATCACATTCACATAACTGTTCGGCTATGCAGACCTCATACTCCCTATCATTGTGATGCTATGAAAACAACTGACAACACACAGGGAGGGCCCTTGGTCTTGCCACCTCACTCCATCTTTGTCTCCTTCTAAGTATCTATGCAATGCAATCTCTACACTCACTCCTTCATTCTCACTCAACCTCCACTTGTCTCCCTCATTGCAGGAAAAGAGAGCTCACAACAAAAGAGAGTGAGCGAGGACAGGAGGAGGGACAGCCTCAATAGTCCACCTGAACCGCTGGGAGGAGGCGGTACTCGAAAGAGTGGGAATCAAGGATGATGCGCACATGGGGGATGGACAGACAGGTGCAACACAGCAAGCTGGTGAGAGAAAAGTTTCCCATCTCTCTCTTTGACATTGCATGAGTCGCTGATAATGATTGTGAAGCTGTAACAGATGGACTTATGAGCATCTGCAAAAAGCAATGTGCATGTAGTCTTGGCATCACATCTCTGACTCTTTCCTTTACTCCCCCACAGGACCATCAAAAGCATCCGTCCCCCCTAGCCAGGAAGAAGAGGCTGAGCAGCCAGACTCCTCAGAGGAAGCTGCAACCTCTGAGGGTGCAGCGTCACGAGAAATCTGCGCACTCAGCACCAGCGCAGACACTCACACCTCGGTGGGACCTTCGAGACATAGAGTAGTGTTGTCACCTGGTGTATCACAGCTCACAAGTGAGCATCAGCAGATTGTGGAGACAGGGACAGCAGTGGAGAGTCCTAGTCGGAGGGCGCAGGACTCTGCCAGCTCGGCTCAGCAGCATCTCGAACCTCTGCCTCTGGGTCCATCCATGAGATCAGCGGTGATGGAACTCCAGGCACAGATGCAGGAGTCTCTGGCAGGTTTTGTCTCTAGGGTCGCTGCGAGTGTGGAGCGAATGGAGGAGTCCATAGCGAACATGACCAGAGCCTTTGCGGAGTCATTGGCGCATGAACTCATCACCACGGAAAGGATGGCTACCTCCGTGGAAAGGATGGCTACCTCCGTGGTAAGGCTGGCTACCGTAGAGGAGAGGATGGCTACGGTAGAGGAGAGGATGGCTACGGCCATGGAGGAGCTTAGTCACCAGGGTATGGAAAACATGGTCATTGTTCAGAATAGAATGACATCTCTTGAGGAGCGATGGGCATCTATTGAACAGAGAAACCAGACCTTCATGGAAGTCCTTCTGAGCAGGATTGCCATTGCAAATACGGGTCCCCATGGCCCCCCCTGATGTGCAGCAAGGTGCTCTCCAGCCACTTGCAGGCGCTGAAGGGGACCTGACCCATGAGAGGGAGGTTGGTGGCAGACCTCAAGGAAGTGGGGGCTCCTCTCCAAGCGCTCAGACTTCCATGCCACTGCAGAGCCCTCGGCCGGATAATTCTGCACAAATAGTCACAAGGGTAGTCACTTGGGTGCAATTTTGTGTTTACTGTAAAAATGCCATCACTTCGTTATTGTACATAAAAATTCTGATGGCAGATGTTGCAATTGTGGAGTCTGTCATTTCGCTATTGGGACTTCCACATTGAGGGCTTAGGAATACTTGCAACTGTCAGTATGGTGGTCAGAGTGATAGGAATCCTTTGGTTCTTGGCCATTGTCAATGCTCAGGTAAGAAGCTGTGAGGCAAAAGTGTTTGATTGACTAAGCTAAGCAAATCTGGCCAGGATGAATGCATTCCTTACATCCCGGGCAGCAATGTTCTCGCGTAATGCTGCCGCTGGTTGATGGGCCTCTGCAGAATGTTCGTTTTTGCACTCCTCCTCCTCCTCCTCCTCATCTGAGGAGGATATGTGAGGAGCCACTTGGTCCTCAGGAATCTGCAAGCCACTACGTTGTGCCATGTTGTGAAGCGCACAGCAAACCACGATGATTCTGGAGACCCTGGCTGCTGAGTACTGCAGGGCTCCACCTGATCTATCCAGGCACCTGAAGCGCATCTTCAGCAAACCGATGGTTTGCTCAATTATGGCTCTGGTGGACATGTGGCTGGAGTTGTAGCTCTCCTCAGCTTCGTTGGATGGTCTCCTCAATGGCGTCATTAGCCACATCCTCAGGGGATAGCCTGTGTCTCCAAGTAGCCATCCGTTAAGTTGTTCTGGCGGACTGAATAGCGGAGGCACACTAGACTGGTGCAGTATGAAGGAGTCATGGCAACTGCCAGGGTACTTGGCACAAACATGCACTATTTCCTTCTTGTGGTCACACACCAGCTGAATGTTAAGGGAGTGGAAGCCCTTGCGGTTGACAAAAATACCTGGATTGCGATGGGGTGCCTTAAGGGCCACATGTGTGCAGTCAACGATGCCCTGCACCCTTGGAAAGCCTGCCAGATGAGCTAATCCAACCGCTTGCACCATGACACTTGCTCGATCCTTGGTGAAATAGATGTGATGTGCATGAGGTCAAAGAGGGCATCGGTTACCTGCGTGATGCAAGTGTGTGTGGCCGCCTGGGAGATGCCGCTGATGTCTGCTGCTGATCCCTGGAATGAGCCTGAGGCAAAAAAGTTGAGTGCGGTGGTGACTTTGACGGCCACTGGTAATGCTTGTCCACCTGGTCCTCTGGGCAGTAGGTCTTGCTGTAGCATTGCGCAGATGTCAGTCGCTACCTCTCGCGAAAGTCGGAGCCGCCTTTGGCACTGCTGCTCAGACATGTTGAGATAGCTGACCCTGCGTCTGTAGACCCTGTTTGGGGGGTATCTCCTGCCCCGACGGGCTTCCAGGCGCTGGCCCCTTCTGGCCTGTGCAGCCTCAGGTGGGTGAGCAGCAGCCTGGCGCTCCTGCTGCTGCTGCTGTTGTTGGTGCTGCTGTTGTTCCTGGTTCTGCTGGTGCTGCGGCTGCTGTTCGAGCTCCTCTAATGCCCAGACGGGAAGGGAATAGATGGCCCCCATGCTTCTGGTATATGCCTCAGTTGAGAAAGCGCTGAGTGAAGGTGACGAGAGGGGTTTCCCAGGAGGTCACACTGGAGATGAGTGTGAGGCTCCAACCTTCCACAGGTGTGGTTAAGCCTTCTAAAAGTTGTCCCAGACCTGAGACCACTAAGTCCTACCACCTGCAAATGATGGCTGATCAAATCTCCTCTTTAATGGTTGACCTGCTGTTGATAGTCAGCAATCCAATAGTGCTCCCGCCAGGTTTCACCATAGTGTTTCCCACCAGGCGTGTTTCACGTGGGAAAAGGGTTAAAATCACAAGGGCCTTTTAAAATAGGATTATAGAGGCCATTTAGTGCTTGTTAAGGGCCTTAACGACCAGTCCCGCCTGTTGGAGGCTGGACCGAGTCGGGACCATCAGACACGCCTGAGTTAAAATTTCTCGGAGTTGGGAACCAGGCAGGGGGGGGTCCCGCACGCCGGTTTTTGTGATTTTAACCCCCCACACGCCTCCAGTCCCGCCTCCACAGCTCAATGAAAATCCTGCCCGTTGTGTACTTCCAGCATTTTCCGTTTGTAAAGAAATGTCATTATTGAGAATAGGGAACCAATTAATAATTTTGATAGGTATACAGGGATGTACCATATTCTGGTAGCGTTCTCAGCCATTTATCATTCAGATATCAGTCTGTAACTTCTTCCCCCTTCAAAATATTTTTATTAGGATAGTTGTCCAAACTGCACAACAAAATGGAAAACACAAAGAATGAATACACAGCACACAAAATGAAAAACACTGAGGGCTAAAAATTGAGTCGCGACCCTTTGGGGCGCTAACTTCACCGGGGCGCTACTCCCGGGAAAATTAGCCCCCCCGTGATGGAAATTGAGTAGTAGTGCCCCAAGAGGGAATGTCGCGCCATGGTATTGCAGGCCTTCCTCCTCTTCTTAAAGGGGAGGGGCTTTGCACAGCGCGTCCTGGGGCCCAGCTGGGCCCCCAGGGATTGGGACTGCCGGGAAAAGAGCCTGGCACTCAAGAGAAGTGCCGGGCTCTTGGAGCGTAGCCGGCACTCCGCGGGGGGTGCGGGCAAGGAGGCCGGGGACGGGAGTGGAGGCAGGTGGGTCAGGCGGCCAGCAACAAAAATGACCACCTGGCACCTCGCCTTTAAATAGCGCCTCCCCGGCCGCAGGTAGGCCCCCCTGACCCCGTCGGACATAGCGTCCGGCGGTAAGTCAGGGGGCGCTACCGAAGATCGCGGCCGGGACGTGAGCGGGGCACTACCAGTTACCGCCGCTAACCTACTGCTGAATTTCATGGGAGGAGTTGGTGGCGCCGCGCCCGGGCGCTAGTTGCTTTGCGGCCCGTTAGCGCACTCTTAGGACACTAACAGGAGGTGCAAAGCAACCGAATTTTTTCCCGAGACTTTGAAATTATTCTGTGAATATTAGTGTACAAACAAGGTTTGTATGCAATTATGCTGCTCTTTTAAAGGGATGGAGATTGTGATGTATTTATCTTAAATGGGTTAATAATTTCATAAAACAATGGATATTCCATTTCAATGCATTAAGCTTTGGTACATGAATATTCACACAGCATCATTTCAAAGCTCAAGTGCTCAGTGCAAAGTATTGTTACCCATAAGGATGATCTAGAGATTTCTAAAAGCCCATTTGTCCACTTACATTTGTATCTGATAATGTGGAAGCATTAATTATTGAAGTTCAAAAGGTTTTTAGATGATTTTGATCTCTGGAAAAACAATCAATAAAACTCAAATTGTGATTCCACAGCCTGCCGTGTCTCTAATCGGGCTCTTCTGTCCAGATTTAGCATTGGCAAATGATGGTTATCTTACTGTTACTTCATAATTGTAAGTAGTTAATATAAAACGAAATCTTAAAGGACATGTCCGCCAGGTAGCTATGGCAACTAAAGCTGTCTAAGCAAAGGTTGAATTTTCTTGTAGAATTGATTCTTCTGAGGCACAGCAGATTTTCCTTCCTGTGACAATTTTCATGTTTAGTGAGGATGCAAATAAATGATTTTCAGCCTCAGGCTTGCAATTTACAATCGTATAAATCGACTGATCTATCAGCTAAGCGAGCCAAAGAAACCAAAGTATGGGGAAATAACAGTGAAGTGAGACATTCTTCACTCATACCCATAATATTGTGAGCACAGTCAATTTAACTTCTACATTTAGCTTTTGTAACATTTGTCTGCTTCTGTGTTTCTTTTGTAGAAAATTGTATTCCCCACAGAATCCAATGAAATAGGAAAAGGCTGTACAACTTGGAGTAACTATGATCAGGGAATAGCTGATCCATACAGGGCAGCAGGTCAAGGTTAAATCTGTAGTTTGTGCTGAGTTAGTCAGCCTCAGTCAGGCTGTCAGTAGGGGTGCATAGAATCTAACTGTCAATGTGTTACGCTAACGCTCACGGGGGGTAATTTTAACGTTCACCGATGGTGTAAAACGGGTGATATCAGATTGGCCGCCCGTTATACAAGAGCCTGATTTTCCTTTCCATTGACATTTGGCAGCAAGCCTCCCTCGCCTCGGCAGCATGAGGCCTGAGACATTTTAACTCCTGGGCCTCATCTGCATGCCCTCGACCAGTTTCCCTGCCAAAACTGGTGGGAAGCAGCTGCTGGCTGTTAGGCGGGAGTACAATGCCAGGCAACAGGTGGCTGCTGCAGGGGAGCGAAGGAGCAGCCCCTGGTACTCAGGTAAGTTGATCAGGGTGGGGGGTGGGGAGAGATGGAGCCAAGGGCAGCGGAGGCCTGAACTTTCCTTGTGGGTTGCGGAGGAGCTACTCCTGTTCCTCCAAGCCCCACACGGAAAGTCAAAATGCATAAAAGGACTTACCTCTTTGGGCGTCTTCAGGCCTGGCTCCTCGTCCCGCTAGGTGGACCTGGCGGGAAAGCCATGACAACAACGACTTGCATTTATATAGCGCCTTTAATGTAATAAAATGTCCCAAGGCATGTCACAGGAGCGTAATCAGGCAAAAATTGACACCAAGCCAAAGAAGGAGACATTAGAACGGATGAGTTTAAAGAGAGTCTAAAAGGAAGTGAGAGAAGTGGAGAAGTGGAAAGGTTGAGGAAGGAAATTCCGAAGCTTCGGATCTAGACAGTTGAAGCCACCAATGGTGGGGAGAAGAAAATGGGGGATGCACAAGAGACTAGAGTTGGAGGAATGGAGAGTTATTGGAGGGTTGTAGGGCTGGAGGAGGTTACATAGGAACCAACGAACAGGAATAGGCTATTCAGTCCCTCAAGCCTGTTCCGCCATTCAATTAGATCATGGCTAATCTGTATCTTAACTCCATTTACCCGCCGTGGTTCCATAACCCTTAATACCTTTGCCTAACAAAAATCTAACAATCTCAGTTTTGAAATTTTCAATTGACCCCTAGCCTGAACAATTTTCTAGGGGAGAGAGTTCCAGATTATCAATACCCTTTGTGTGAAGAAGTGCTTCCTGGCATCACCCTGAATGGCCTAGCTCTAAGTTTAAGGCTATGCCCCCTTCTTCTGGAGTCCCCCATCAGAGGAAATAGTTTCTCTCTATCTACCCTATCAACACCTTTGATTATCTTAAACACTTCAATTAGATCACACCTTAATCTTCTTTATTCAAGGGAATACAAGCCTAGTCTATTCAACCTGTCCTCATAATTTAACCCTTTTAGCCTGGGTGCTGCAACCCCGGGAAGATAGGGAGGAGCAAGGGCATGGAGCAAGTCAAACCTGAGAACCAGAATTTTAAAATTAAGCTGTTGGTGGGCCAGGAGCCAATGTAGGTCAGGAAGCACAGGATTTAAAAAACATGTTTTTATTTGCTTTATGCGATGTGGGCGTCACTGGCAAGGCCAGCATTTATTGCCCTCGAGAAGGTGGTGGTGAGCTGCCTTCTTGAACCGCTGCAGTCCGTGTGGTGAAGGTACTCACACAGTGCTGTTAGGTAGGAAGTTCCAGGATTTTGACCCAGCGATGATGAAGGATCGGCGATATACTTCTAAGTCAGGATGGTGTGTGACTTGGAGGGGAACTTGGAGGTGGAGGTGTTCCCATGCGCCTGCTGCCCTTGTCCTTCTAGGTGGAAGAGGTCGCGAGTTTGGGAGGTGTTACCGAAGAAGCCTTGGCGATTTGCTACAGTGCATCTTGTAGATGGTACACACTGCAGCCATGGTACGCCGGTGGTAGAGGGAGTGAATGTTTAAGGTGGTGGATGGGGTGCCAATCAAATGGGTTGCTTTGTCCTGGATGGTGTCAAGCTTCTTGAGTGTTGTTGGAGCTGCACTCATCCAGGCAAGTGGAGAGTATTCCATCAAACGTCTTACTGTGTCTTGTAGATGGTGGAAAGGCTTTGGGGAGTCAGGAGGTGAGACACTCGCCACAGAATACCTAGCTTCTGACCTGCTCTTTTGCCACTGTATTTATGTGGCTGGTCCATTTAAGTTTCTGGTCACGGAGACCCCCAGGGTGTTGATGGTGGGGGATTCGGTGATGGTAATACTGTTGAATGTCAAGGGGAGGTGGTTAGACTCTCGCTTGTTGGAGATAGTCATTGCCTGGCTCTTCTGTGGCGCGAATGTTACCTGCCACTTATCAGCCCAAGCTTGAACGTCGTCCAGGTCTTGTTGCATGCGGGCATGGACTGCTTTATTATCTGAGGAGTTGTGAATGACACTGAACACTGTGCAGTCATCAGCGAACATCCCCATTTCATTGATGAAGCAGCTGAAGATGGTTGGGCCCAGGACACTGCCCTGAGGAACTCCTGCAGCGATGTCCTGGGGCTTTGATGATTGACCTTCAACCACCACAACCATCTTCCTTTGTGCTAGTTATGACTACAGTTAGTGGAGCGTTTCCCCCCGATTCCCATTGACTTCAGGTTTACTAGGGCTCCTTGATGCCACACTCGGTCAAATGCTGCCTTGATGTCAAAGGCAGTCACTCTCATCTCCCCTCTGGAATTCAGCTCCTTTGTCCATGTTTGGACAAAGGCGATAATGAGGTCTGGAGCCGAGCGGTTCTGGCAGAACCCAAACTGAGCATTGGTGAGGAAGTTATTGTTGAGTATGTGCCACTTGATATCACTGTCGATGACACCTTCCATCACTTTGCTGATGATTGAGAATAAACGGATGGGGCAGTAATTGGCCGGGTTGGATTTGTCCTGCTTTTTGTGGACAGGACATACCTGGGCAGTTTTTCACATTGTCAGATAGATGTCAGTGTTGTAGCTGTACTGGAACAGCTTGGCTAGAAGCGTGGTTAGTTCTGGAACACAAGGCTTCAGCACGATAGCCGGGATGTTGTCGGGGCCCATAACCTTTGCTGTACCCAGTGTGCTGAGCCGTTCCCTGCTATCACCTGGAGTGAATCGAATTGGCTGAAGACTGGCTTCTGTGATGGTGGGGACCTCAGGAATAGGCTGATATGGATCATCCACTCGGCACTTCTGGCTGAAGATGGTTGCAAACGCTTCAGCCTTGTCTTTTGCACTTACGTGCTGGGCTCCACCATCATTGATGATGGGGTTATTCATGAAGCCTCCTCCTCCCGTTAGTTGTTTAATGGTCCACCAGCATTCATGACTGGATGTGGCAGGACTGCAGGGCTTTGATCTGATCCGTTGATTGTGGAATCGCTTAGCCCTGTCTATAGCATGCTGCTTCCACTTTTTAACATGCATGTAGTCCTGTGTTGCAGCTTCCCCAGGTTGGCACCTCATTTTTAGGTACACCTGGTGCTGCTCCTGGCATGCTCTCCTACACTCCTTATTGAACCAGGGTTGGTCCCCTGGCTTGATGGTAATGGTAGAGTGAGGGATATGCTGGGCCGTGAGGTTACAGATTGTGGTGGAATACAATTCTGCTGCTGCCCCACAGCGCCTCATGGATGCCCAGTTTTGAGCTGCTAGATCTGTTCTAAATCTATCCCATTTAGCACAGTGGTAGTGCCACACAACATGATGGAGGGTGTCCTCAATGTGAAGACGGACTTCGTCTCCACAATGACTGTGCAGTGGTCACTGCTACCAATACTGTCATGGACAGATACATTTGCAACAGGTAGATTGGTGAGGACAAGGTTAAGTAGGTTCTTCCTTTGTGTTGGTTCTCTCACAACCTGTCACAGGCCCAGACTGGCAGTTATGCCCTTTAGGACTCGGCCAGCACATTCAGTAGTGGAGCTACCAAGCAACTCTTGGTGATGGACATTGAAGTCCCCCACCCAGAGTACATTCTGTGCCCTTGCTACTCTCAGTGCTTCTTCCAAGTGGTGTTCAACATGGGGGAGTACTGATTCATCAGCCGAGGGAGGGCGGTAGGTGGTAATCAGCAGGAGGTTTCCTTGTCCATGCTTGATCTGAAGCCATGAGACTTCATGGCATCCGGAGTCAATGTTGAAGACTCCCAGGCCATTCCTTCCCGACTGTATACCACTGTGCCACCACCCCTGGGACAGGACCTACTCAGGGATGGTGATGGAGGAGTTTGGGACATTGGCTGAAAGGTATGATTCTGTGAGTATGACTATGTCAGGCTGTTGCTTGACTAGTCTGTGGGACAGCTCTCCCAATGTTGGCACAATTCCCCAGATGTTGGTGAGGAGGACTTTGCAGGGTCGACTGGCTGGGTGTGCCGTTGCCGTGTCCGTAGCCGGTGCCGAGGTCGATGCAGGGTGGTCCGTCCGGTTTTATTCTTTTTATTCTTATTCGTAGTGGTTTGTTACAAATGAGTGGCTTGCTAGGCCATTTCAAAGGGCAGTTAAGAGTCAACGACATTGCTGTGGGTCTGCAGTCAGATATAGGCCAGACCAGGTAAGGACGGCAGATTTCCTTCCCTGAAGGACATTAGTGAACCAGATGAGTTTTTACGACAACCCATTAGTTTCATGTTTACCATTACTGATACTAGTAATTCTTCCAGATTTATTTAATTAACTGAATTTAAATTCCCCAGCTGCCATGGTGGGATTTGAACTCATGTCTCTGGATCATTAGTCCAGGCCTCTGGATTATTAGCCCAGTGACATTACCACTATGCTACCGATCCTGTCATTGGAGCCTGATCTGCATATTTAAAGAAGGACCACTGGTGTCCTTCTTGCCTGCTCAGAAGAACAGATTAAAATTGAAGCCTGTAGGATCGGTGTGTGATGTCAGAGGGTGTGTCTTAAAGGGTGATTTTTAACTACCTGCCCACCTGTTTTTTGCTGAGGGGGCAAGGTTAAAATTGTCCCTTGAGTATCTGCAGTTCAGTCAATCATGGGGGGGCATCCTAATTAGTTCCGGCCTCACCCAATATCCACATATGCACTTTCTAGCAGGAGTTACTGTATCGCATCAGGAGTAGGAATCCTAGCTGATTTTACCTCTTCCTAGCCCAGGGGAATTGAAGTCAGTTACAACTTCCAAACTAATCCCCTGGTGGAAACCAGCCATCTCAAGGCAGATTGAACCTGGGACCTTCAGGTTTTTGTAGCTCACTACTACAACACGCAGTGATTTACCCATGACTAAGCCATTGGGGGAGCTATCTTATCTCTTTTTAAGTCTTTTGAATACAGGTAAGCTACTTATACACTGACACAATTTATAAGTGAGTGTTTTGCTGCTGCTGTATCGAAGGTATGTCTAAGACTAGTATTTACTTTCAGAGCGGTACAAGATGATAGCACAAATGTACATGGCCCTGCTTGTCCCTCCAGTCAATAGCCATACTCCCAAAGATCTGCTGACCTGTGTCTTCCTAAGGTAGGTTTCCAAAAGTGAACACAATAGTGTAAATTTTGTGATTCTCCACATTTTCTGTGGCTTCTTATCTTCCAATGGTCTGGGTGCAGGAACCCATCAGTGACATGGGGCCTCATAAAATTAACACAAATATTCCTAATGAGATACGATCCTGAACTTTGTGTGACTTTAATAGCGTTTCTTTGCTTTTATAATCTATACCTCTTGTGAGGAAGCCCAGCATCAAATTAATCTTTTTGATCATGACTGAAATACTTGGACCACCTAAATCCCTTTGTTTACCTAGCCCACCTCCCCACCTGTGTTTCCTCACTTAGACCCAGCCATTAGGGCAGATTATTTCATTTTTAATATTAGAAACCAAAAGGTTGTACGGTGAATCACCTAAGTTATTTCATTTTAAAGTTGGCTTTACTCTGCTTGCAGGCATATGACAACTGGTGCGGCACTCAAGTGCTGTGTGACTGTCCCCTCAAAGTGGTCCCATATCTGATGCCAAATGCTGAATGATATCAGCTCAGTTAAAATGCAATTATTGCATTGTTGTGAAGCAAAAGTCACTTACAGTAACACAAAAATGTGCAGCATTTACAGTAAATATTTTTTATGCCTCCTCATTTTCTCTTTTTCGAAGTTCCCTGTCATTCTCCTCTTTGCTCTTGAGAAAAACTTCAAACTGCATCGCCCCATTAATGCTCTTTTGTGTGTTGACCAGCAGGAGGCATGTGGTAACTATAATACAGCTTCAAATGGTGCAACATTACCAGTTCAACTAATACTGACTGAGTGGTGACTGTAATATCATTCTCAACGTGTTTAACTTTCTATCTTCTACCTCATTTGATGTAAAAAATTATTTTTGATCCTTCTTTTCTTATTCTCATCAATTTTCTCTCCTCCTGAAGGAGTTGATTCTTTGCTGGTGCACAGTTCTACAGGCACCACCTGTCTTCTGGTCCCTCCCCCGTGTGTAATACTTGATGCTGAGTCATCAGCCGACATCTACATTTCCAACAGGGGCTGCTGGACACTCTCTCATCTCCTGTGCTAGTTCTGGAACGAAAATGATATAACTGATTTTACCATTGAAATGTTCCCTCTCCATTTCCATATTCCACAGCCTTCCAGCCAAATCCAACCAGCCAAAAGTGAAGGGTGCATATTATTAAAACCATGATGCTAAAATATAGTTGTCATATAATATATGCATGAAGGTAGCAAAGTGCCAAATTATTAACATGAATCGTTTCTAAAGTTTCGGTCAGACTTGTCCCAACTATGGTACCTGAATAAATTAACAAAATAAAAAGGGTAGGATAACACTAATTTATTAGATAATATTGGTCTTAAAACTACACTGAGTTACTGTCCTGTGCTTGCACCTTTAAGATAGAGCAGTCTGGAGAGGGGTGTGTAGCTTATGAAAGTAGATATAAGAACTAATTTTTCTGGAGTAAACTTGCTTTCCCGCCACAGAACTAGAATAATGTTCATTTTTTTAGCATTTACTTTTATTGTACATTTTTACAAGGCAACTATTAAACTTTTTGTTATCAAGCTATTTTGTACTTTGTGAAATGTACATTACAGGTACTGGGGTTATACTGTTTGGAAAGTTCTTGGCCTAGAATTTCAGTATAGCCAGTTTTGGGGCGCTAACGTTAGCGCCCACCCGAAGTTAGCGCCCGCCCCAAAGTTGCGCCCCCTTGCCGGAAATTCAGTCGCTTCGCCCTAAGAGGTTGCTGGAGCGCTAAAAGAGGCGTTCCACTACTATCTTTAGGCGCTAAGCCGGCGGTGCAGAGGGATAGCGCCGAGGCGGGGCGCAGCGCGGGTGCGGTCATTTTTTGATTGACAGCAGACCCCGTGGCGCCGACCAGCTCTTAAAGGGGGAAGGGACGATTTGGTCTGCTGCCACGCCCTGCACACTGCAGCTTTGCAAATAGGCCTCAACACTGCTGCTCAGCCCCAGGGAGTCATGGCAACGCCAGAGAAGGCCCGTGAGCGTGCCCTGCGCTTCTCAGAGCGTGATCTGGGAATAATGGTGACAGCTCTGGAGAAGAGGCGCAGGATCTTGTTCCCAGAGACTGGGAGGAATCCGACCCACCAAGAATACACCAGAGCCTGGAAGCAGATCGCCAACAGGGTGACAGTCACCGGCGATGCCCCCAGGACCCACACCCAATGTCGGAAAAAATACAACGACCTGACCAGGATTGTCAGGATGAGTACCCTTTCCAGTCTCCTCCTCATTCTTGCATGTACACCTGACATGATGGGCAAAGGGAGCTGAAAGGCCTAATGGCCAGCCCTCAGCCAGCAGCTTTGGGACAGTCATGAGCATCAATTGCCCATTCTGCACTCTACACTCTGGCCAAGCTATTCCACCATGGGAGGCAGTGCACAGTACATCAGGGCTACACTCTGGCCAAGCTATTCCACCATGGGAGGCAGTGCACAGTACATCAGGGCTACACTCTGGCCAAGCTATTCCACCATGGGAGGCAGTGCACACTACATCAGGGCTACACTCCGTACTTACAGCCCGTCCTTTCTCTTGCAGGCTAAACTTGCCAATAATCGCCAGGCCCATGCCAGGACCAGGGGAGGCCGCGCCAAGCTGCAGAAGCTCACTCCCCTGGAGGAGCACGTGAGTGGGCTCATGGGAGCCCGGCTGATCGTGCCCACAGCGTGCGGAGTAGCCGACCCTCCACTGCCTGGCAATGGTAAGGACCTCGCCTTTTGGCCCTCTCGCGTCGCACTTGCGCATCCGAGCTACCTCCTTTGCCACTGTCCCACCAATGCGCTGAATGCCACCAGTCCTGACTCCCTCGCTGACGCCGTCTCCTCACTCTGAAGCTACTCTTGTGCATTCCTGCTTTCAGCTGGTGACGACCAGGTCCCTGAAGCTGCCAGTGACAGCCCGTCCGAGCAGGAGGAGGAGGAGGAGGAGGAGGAGGAGGAGGAGGAGGAGCAAGAGCAAGCCGGACCATCAGGGGAACACTCAGGTCCCGCAGGAGAGGACGAAATGATTGACACGTCCTCACTGGACGAGTGCCTGGACCAACTGTCGCAGGGGATTGCAGCTGCTGGGACCAGTGGCGTCCAGCCACCCAGGAGCCCTGAGCGTGGGCCGCGGCCTTCCCCCCAAAGGGGGGAAGGATCAGAGGGGAGTGCAGTTGATCGGGACACTCGCCGCCACCAACGTGGCAAGGTTCCCCTAGTTCGGTCCCCTGCTCCCCAGCAGGAGAGTCCCGACTCCAGTCCGGACACCTTCACCTCGGAGGAGGCGCGGAAGCTGGACAAGATGGCTGAGGATTCGGACCGGCGCCACACGGAGCTCATGCGCGTGGTGGGGCGCATGCCTGAGGCCATCGAGTCGCTGGCGGCCAGTGTGCGCGAGTTCGGGGCATCAACTGCCGCGAGTGGCCGCATGCTCACTGATGCCGTCAAGTCCCTGGCGCGTGTGATGCGGGCGCACACCAGGACAACAGGGGCACTCACTGCTGCCACACGCGCTGTCTCAGGCAGGCATCGCCAGGGCACCCGCCGCACTGCAGCATCCCAGCGAGCCGCCCCTCGGCTGATTGGTGCGGATCCTGCAGTGCGGGCCCGGCCGAGTGCCAGCGCGCCACAGCACCAGCCAGCGCATCCCAGACGCCAGCTTGCCCACATTGCGCCATCCGTCGCCGCCACTCCCCCACTGGGGCGTCAAGGGCAAGCGGCTGGAGCTGATGGTGGCCAGGCTCAGGTGCGCCACTCAGCAGCCGGCCCCTCGAGGCCCAAAGGCCGTGTAGGCCGCCCCCCAAGGGCATCTGGCGGAAGGACATCTGAGCCTCAGGCGCCTTCCCCCAGCCTCGCAGCAGCCACTGGGCAGAGCTTGCGAAGGAGCAGCAGGCCGGGCAGGGGAGGCAAAAGGCTGGACAAGGTCTCGCCCTCGCGGGCCACTCAGTAGAGGGTGTGGCCAGCTTTCGTTTTATGTGGCGGTGGCCATCTTTCTTTTGCCCATGGTTGTTTGGTTCGTGGGCTTATTTTTTGCGTTAAGGCCGAGGTTGAGGCCAGGTTTGTACAAATGTGGAGTTACTCCTCCCCAGTTTGTGGGAGTGAGTCGTTTGTTGGGCTTTTTGTGGGGCCCGTTGATTGTTTTTGGGGATTCATGTGGGAAGGGGTTTTCATTTTTGTGTAATAAATAATTATCTTTATTCATAGAGTCTCCATGGTTGTTCTTGTTAGTGTTTGTTGGCTTCGCCAGCTGAGGGCTTGCGGAGCGGCTGCATTCATCTTCCCTCATGGCCACAAGGCATTCCCTGACAGGGGGCTTAGAAGTAACGTGTAATAAGGTGGCGTCGCGCGGCCCTTGGCCCTGGTCGCTCCCTCCTGGGAACGTACTCCTGCTCCTCCTCCTCCTGCTCCTCCTCCTGAGGTGGTGGTCCAACGTCAGGTGGCAGTGCCTGAGTCCTGCGGATAGCCAGGTTGTGTAGCACGCAGCAAACTACCACAAATTGGGAGACCCGGTCCGGCGAATACTGCAGAGATCCTCCGGAGCGATCAAGGCAGCGGAACCGCTGCTTGAGGACCCCAATAGTTTGCTCGATGATGTTGCGGGTGGTTTGATGGCTCTCGTTGTATGCCTCTTCAGCAGCGGTCCTGGGCACGCGGAGCGGGGTCATGAGCCAGGTACACAAAGGATAGCCTTTGTCCCCGAGTAGCCATCCTCTTGGGGGAGGCTGTGCCTCGAGCATGTCATGCACAGTACTCTGCCGCAGGATAAACGCATCGTGGCTGCTGCCTGGAAAGCTGGCATTGACAGCCATGATGCGCTGCTTGTGGTCACACACCAGCTGCACATTCAGAGAATGGTAGCCCTTCCTGTTGCGATACTGCTCGCCATGCTCCAGAGGGGCCCACAAAGCCACATGCGTACAGTCAATGGCGCCCTGCACCAAGGGGAAGGCCGCGAGTCTTGCAAATCCCAATGCGCGCTGATGCTGGCTCTCCAGGGCCATGGGGAAGGAGATGAATTGGCGTCTCCTTCTGAACAGTGCTTCGGTCACCTGGCGGATGCAGCGATGCGCGCCGTACTGGGAGATGTTAGCTATGTCCCCAGCAGCGGATTGGAAGGAGCCAGTGGCATAGAAGTTCAATGCCACCGTCATCTTCACTTCCACCGACAGAGACGTCCTGCACCTGAGCTTTGGACGCAGATCTCTGCGAAGCAGGTGGCAGATCTCTGCAACCACCTCCTTTCGGAACCGGAGCCTTCTAACACATCGCGCGCCAGTCATGTTGAGGTAGGAGCGCTGCTGGCGGTATAGCCTGACTGGGTAAGGCCTATGTGGCTGATGCCTGTTGCCCTCTCTGCCTCTAGCCAGGGCTGCCCCTCTCACAATGCGTCTGCGAGCCCTACGGGCATGGCGCTGCAGCTCCGCATTGGCACCCCATGCAACCCCCATCAAATCCTGGCAAACAGTCAAATTTCCAAAAGGCCACTTGCAGCGCTCTGGCCTGAGTCCAAAAATACCTGAGCTGTTGCTGCTTGAAACCAGTTAGCTATCCTCCTTGTTGTGTGTCCAGAGATGCGTTGCACAAGAGTGTTTGCTGCAAAATGGCTGGCCTTTATACTGGAGGGTACGTCCCCTTTAATTTGCGCCCCCCGGGGCCCACGCTGGCTGTGTTGCGTTCCCTTTTTCAAACGCTCCGGCCGCCAGCCGCACAATGGGGCGGTCCGACTGAAGTTTGGAATCGGGGCGGCCAAAGGGCGTTGCACGAGGATGTGACGTCATTTTCTGCGCGCGCATCCGGGCGGGCGCTAAACTTTGCGCCGGCGCTAATGGCCAACTTAATTTGGGGCGAGGCGCAAACTGCACTGCGCCCGGGCGCAACACGCATAGCGCCCGACATTCACTTTTCTTTAGGCGCTAACTGCTGGCGCAACCAACTGAATTTCTCGGCCCTTATTTCTGTACTATCTTGACCCTTGGAGCCCAAGTGCATTTTCAGACCCCTTAATCTAATTTGGTGGATAAGGAAAAAGCTGTGCAAGGATTAGCTTAACATGTTTGTAGGAAATTCTTTGTTCTCTTATTTTAACATGGGGTTAATGCTGCCATTAAAATAGCAGACCAAAGAATTTCATGCAAATGCATTTAATATTCATACATGAATCTTCAAACAGCATAATTTCAAGGCCTTTTTGTACATCCTAACATCTTAAAAAGAATGAGATGCCACTCATACTACAGAGGCATTTTCCAAAAGTAACTTTGAATATTCGAACTTCGGCCTGGAGCAGTTAAAACGATCCCATTTGTAATGTTGGTGAGGGAGGTAATACCACCAGCCAGCTGAGGCTTACCCTCTCTACCCCCTCCTCATACTGATAGTGTGGATATTATTCTTTGCAGTACTGTTGCAGTGCTGATCCAACAACAGGAAAAATCAGGGAGGGAAAATCTAAAAGAAAACTGTATGTGCACAAGTATATTGAATGGAGTGGGTGGACCTCCACTAGGATTACAGCAACAACTTGGATTTGTATAGCACCCCTAACTTAATAAGAAACAGCTCAGAGCATTTCACAAGATAGGAAAGTAGACATTGACCAGGAAATTAGGGAAAATTTACAGGGCTACTGAAGGTGTTAAAGGGAATGTTTCTTTTATTTACGAATTTTGAAGGCAGGGAGAGAAATACAGGTGTGGTTCCTTTTGGAGAAATTTTCAGATAGCACGAGGCATAGAACTGTAAGTAGACCTAATTGAAAATGTACTGAGCTGTGGGTGGGCCCATATGCACATTTAGTAGTTCTGACGAAGGGTCATCAACCTGAAACGTTAAATCTGTTTCTCTCTCCACAGATGCTGCCTGACCTGCTGAGTATTTTCAGCATTTTCTGTTTTTATTGCACATGTAGCATATTTAATATACATGAGCAGAAGCCTGGCTCTGCCCCATCGCTCTCCTGCTGCCGAAACCCTCGTCTACGTCTTCACCTCAAAGCTTGACTTCTTCAACACCCTCTTAGTTGGCTCCCCACCTCGCCACAAGGCTTTAATTCATCCAAAACAACATAACCTGTGCTCAGTCTCATACTCCCCTCATCCAGTCTCCACCAAGCTACACTGGCTCCCCATGACCCAGCATTTTGATATCAAAATTCGTATCCTTGTTTTCAAATCTCTCCATGGCCTCAGCCCACCATAGCTTAGCGATCTTCTCCTGTCTTGCACTCTGTCATACATCCCTCTGCTACTCGAATAATGGACATCTCTTCACCCCTCACTTCCATGGGTCCACCACTGGTGGTCACTTGTTCAGCTACTATGTAACTGTACTCTGGGCTTCTCTATCTAGTTCCCTCCAAACCCAGCAACGACAGGCCAGTCAGTTTAACCTCGGTAGTGGGGAAGCGTTTAGAAACAATAATCAGGGATAAAGTTAACAGTCAGCTGGACAAGTGTGGATTCATTAAGGAAAGCCAGCACGGATTTGTTAAAGGCAAATCGTGTTTAACTAACTTGATTGAATTTTTTGATGAGGTAACAGAGAGGGTTGATGAGGGCAATGCGGTTGACATGGTGTACATGGACTTCCAAAAGGCGTTTGATAAAGTGCCACATAATAGGCTTGCCAGCAAAGTTGAAGCCCATGGAATAAAAGGGACAGTGGCTGCATGGATACAAAATTGGCTAAGTGAAAGGAAACAGAGAGTAGTGGTGAACGGTTGTTTTTCGGACTGCAGGAAGGTATACAGTGGTGTTCCCCAGGGGTCGGTACTAGGATCACTGCTTTTCTTGATATATATTAATGACTTGGAATTGGGAGTACAGGGCACAATTTCAAAATTTGCAGATGACACAAAACTTGGAAGTATAGTGAACAGCGAGGAGGATAGTGATAGACTTCAAGAAGACATAGACAGGCTGGTGAAATGGGCGGACATGTGACAGATGAAATTTAACACAGAAAAGTGTGAAGTGATACATTTTGGTGGGAAGAATGAGGAAAGGCAATATAAACTAAAGGATACAATCCTAAAGGGTGTGCATGAACAGAGAGACCTAGGGGTATATGTGCACAAATCGTTGAAGGTGGCAGGGCAGGATGAGAAAGCAGTTAAAAAAGCATACGGGATCCTGGGCTTCATAAATAGAGGTGTAGAGTATAAAAGCAAGGAAGTTATAATAAACCTTTATAAAACACTGGTTCAGCCTCAACTGGGCACCGCACTTTAGGAAGGATGTGAAGGCCTTAGAGAGGGTGCAAAAAAGATTTACAAGAATGATTCCAGGGATGAGGGACTTCAGTTATTTTTTTTATTTTTTATTCATTGATGGGATGTGGGCGTCGCTGGCTAGGCCTGCATTTAGTACCCATCCCTAATTGCCCTCGAGAAGATGGTGGTGAGCCACCTTCTTGAACCGCTGCAGTCCATATGGTGTAGGTACACCCACAATGCTGTTAGGAAGGGAGTTCCAGGATTTTGGCCCAGCGACAGTGAAGGAACGGCGATACAGGTCCAAGTCAGGATGGTGTGTGGCTTGGAGGGGAACTTGTAGGTGGTGATGTTCCCATGCGTCTGCTGCCCTTGTCCTTCTAAGTGGTAGAGGTCGCGGGTTTGGAAGCTGCTGTTGAAGGAGCTTTGGCGAGTTGCTGCAGTGCATCTTGTAGATGGTACACACTGCAACCACAGTGTGCCAGTGGTGGAGGGAGTGAATGTTGAAGGTGGTGGATGGAATGCCAATCAAGTTATGTGGATAGACTGGAGAGGCTGGGGTTGTTCTCCTTCAAGCAGAGAAGGTTGAGAGGAGATTTGATAGAGGTCTTCAAAATCATGAGGGGTCTGGACAGAGTAAATAGAGAGAAACTGTTCCCATTGATGGAAGGGTCGAGAACCAGAGGACACAGATTTAAGGTGATTGGCAAAAGAAACAAAGGCGACATGAGGAAAAACTTTTTTACGCAGCGAGTGGTTAGGATCTGGAATGCACTGCCTGAAAGGGTGATGGAGGCAAATTCAATCATGGCTTTTAAAGGGAATTGGATAAGTACCTGGAGGAAAAAAATTGCAGGGCTACGGGGAAAGGGCGGGGGAGTGGGACTAGCTGAAGTGCTCTTGCAGAGAGCCAGCACAAGCTCGATGAGCCGAATGGCCTCCTTCTTTGCTGTAAGCATTCTATGATTTTACAGTTCTATAAATTGCCAACTCCCCATGCTTTCAAAGCAACTTCTCTTCAACTATGCCATCATATTCCACACATCCTAGTCTCTCCATTCCTCCCCCTTTCCCACTGATTGATGTCCATCAAGCCCTTTTATTCCCTTTTGTAAATTACTCTGACATCTTCCTGGATCAGGAATGCTATATAAATATAAGTTGCTGATTGAGACGCAGACTTTTATGGTCCATTTTTCAACTACCTTTTGTACAAAAATTACTGGTGAGCCACTACCAAATGCAAATAAGTGGTCATTCCATCTTCAGCCAATCATGCAGCACTAACATTATCTTGTTAACCTTAGCTACTGTTGCTATTAACTTTGCTTCACGTTTTCAGCTCTGATTTGAGTGAAGCTGCCAAAAAAGGACTATTTAAAGTGGAAAATCTGAAACTGACAAAGCATGTATCAGTGGTGAAGATTGACCCCTGACCAGGATGCACTAAACACACCAGCAGTAGCACTATAAGACCACTGTCTAGTGCTCCATGTAAAAACTGACAAATACTCTGTTACAACCTACAAATGAATTGATTACCCAAAGCTCTTCCAACAATCAAAACACTGGAATGACAAGTGAGGTAATCAGGCCCCTATTCACAAAGCAATCACTGATCTGTTTATTGAAGAACTAGCTATGTTGAAGGGTCCCAGAAGGCTGATACCAGAAGATGAGCCAGCCTTTTTGCACACAAGTGCCACTCTATATTTAAAATACATCTCTTCTACCAAGTTTCGACCAATATTACATGGAACTGACCTGCCTTCTGATTTTACCTCTCTCTGGCTGTGTAGAGGTTATTTGACTTTCACTTCTTCATTACCCCTGAAGTTCCAGCCCAGACTGGAAGCCCACCATGTGGAGGACGTAGGTACAAGCACCTCACCACACAGAGCGTCGCTACTTCTAGAACTCCCTTCCGTGCCACATTCAAAAGTTGTTTTACAACTTTCAGAACATTGTGGGAGCCTCCATTTAAGCAGATCAACAAAATCTTTGTGAACAGACATCAAACTTGCAAACAGCACTAGTGAGAGCATTGCTCTGCAGCTGCGCTACATGTGCCGATTGTCTCCTTCTGGGAGCTTCCTGTGTTTGCCTGAGTGCCCTCTTTGTCACTTTATGTCACATTAGAAGTTTTCCAGTCTAATAGGGCTTGTGGGGGGGGGGGGGGCAAGTTTACTTTCTGCAAGCAAGATGATGAACAGGTGTAGCTGTGATAGCAGCAGAGCTCCCTCATGTCTCATATAATACAATATCTGAATTATGTCATTTTTTAAACATACCTTTAAGATAAATATGTGATATAAAATTGACTGTAATTAGCTGTATTCTTAAAAAAAATCTTGTGGTCTTTTTGAGGAAGTAAACTGGTTCACAAATTCAACTAGAGATAGCCATTGGCTTCAGTTGAAGGTTGCAAGTCAGTTTCCCATAGTGTTTATTTCCTAAACCTACAAGTTAATTTCATAACAGCTATGTTATGTCTTTGAAATGTTTAAATGCATGCAATGGCCCAGAAATTCGGGTCGGGGGCTTCCCGCGGGTGCAAGCCCCCAACCTACACTTACCTAGCGAGCCGGCAGTTGAGCTCTGAGCCTGCATGGAATTCCTCTCTGGGGACTGGCCCAGTTGCCGGCGCGCTGTGCTTGCGTGTCCCAGGGGCATAGTTAGTGCGATGCGTCCCCTGGGATCACGTGAGCCATGGGCAGCCAATCAGAGGAGGCAAAAGCCTATTCATAAGATTGACAGAAAGACCTGTCAAAATGCATGAATGCTGAGGGCCCAAAACAGTAGTTAACCTTCAAATAAAAAATTTTTTAAATCACACTTTTTAAATAAACTATAAATTACATTAAATAACTATTTTAAACAATAATTTAAATTTTTGAAAAAAATAATTTTATAAAAAAACGGGGCTAAAAATAAACTTACCTTGCTTTAAAGTATTTAAAAATAATAAACCCGTGGAAAAAATGTTTAATTTTTAATTAATTGACCACTTACCTTTTAAAATGCAGTCCTTACGCCTGGTTTTTACATTTCTAAAATCTAAAGACTTACCCTCACGGAAAAACCTGTAAAAAAAACGTAAGTTCAAAGTGCACGCGCAGACTCCCGCGTGCACGCGTTCGACCTCTGAACCCCTTCGTTCAGAGGATCGGAAGTGCTGGTTTCCCGCGCATGCGTAGTGCATGCAAGAAACCAGCACTTCCATTGGGTCCACGCGTGAGTACCCCGTGCGTACTCACGCGTTGGGACCCGAATTTCTGGGCCAATATTTTTAGACTCTGTTGGACAATTTAGGGCTTTCTCCTAAACCATGCTATTTAGTACATAAGGCAAGTGTCAAAAGTCTTCAACCTGACAAAATTCATTAAGAACATAATTCGCCTGCCTAATGGGTGAAAACTCCTTTGATCTGTGTAACATTTGCATATTGAATTATCATTGGCCCGCAGGCATCTGTAAGGATTACCTATTATATTCACATGTGATCACATGCTGAGTTGTCATCGGCCTGCAGGCATCTGTAAGGACTACTATTGTTTTGAGGACCCAGGCTAGGGGTCCTAACGCCATCTTTTCCCCACTGTACTGTTATGAGTAAGATCAGACCTAATGCTTAAAGAAAGAGTTAAACTGTAATACTCCGTTGTCCTGCAATTTATTATTTTTGTACAAAGTGTGCAAAACAAGACATGGTGTCAGAACAGGGATTTGAAATGGACATCGTTGGAGCTCCCTTGCTGCAAATGGATTGGGGATCTTTGAACTTACATAGAGAATGGCGCAAGTTTAAGCAACACGTGGAGTTGATGTTCTCAGGTCTGCTGAAAAGCAAAGGGGAGGAAGAAAGATGCAGCTACCTACTCCTGTGGATCGGAGAAAAAGGGAGAGACATTTTTAACACATGGTCTCTCACCGCGGATGAAGCAAAGGTACTGAAAAGTTATTTTGACCATTTTCAATCATATGTGATGCCCAAGACAAATACGATATTCGCCAGGTACATATTTCAGGAGAAAGTACAAGGAGCTAGTGAGTCATTTGAACAGTTCGTGACTGAGTTAAAACTGCTGGTAAAAGACTGTGAATATGCAGATAAAGATGAGATGGTCAGAGACCACATCGTGTTTGGAATATATTCAGCTAAAGTGAGAAAGAAAATTTTGAATGTTGGGTCCGGGCTAACGCTGGACAAAGCTATGGACATAGCTAGATCGCACGAGATAGCCCAAGCACAGTTGAAAACCATAACCAGCACCACGAGCAGCTCGCGTGAACAGACAGTGCACGCAGTTAATAGACACACACCAAAGAACACCACCCAGAGAGCATGTTTCAGAACAGAAAGAACAGAGAGAGTTCTACAAATGAGTGACACAGACATAAAACGCTTCAAAAACTGTGGATATTGTGGAAACAAGGTGCATGGGGAAAAGGAGCAATGCCCTGCCAAAGGAAGGCAATGTGCTAAATGAGGTAAACGGAACCACATTGCTAAAGTTTGCAGGACTGTTTTTGGAAAGCAGTACACACAGTGAGTGACAGCCAAATGCCAGATAGAGAGCCAAATGCAGAGGAACTGTTTATTGATTCTGTGTCACAGAGAAAACAGATTTCAGAGACTGAGCAAGCCTTTGCAGATATTGAGATAGGAATACAGGGCACAGAGCTTAGGTTTCAACTAGACACTGGAGCTCAGGTTAATGTAATTCCTCTGAGTGAGTATCACAGCTTGAAGGATGAGTGTGAGCTACAGCCCACCTCACGCAGACTGACCAGCTATGGGGGTGAGCAGCTCATTGTAAAAGGCACATGCATGATGAAATGCAAGTACAAAGAAAGCGACATGATGTTGGACTTTTACATTGTTGACACTCGAGCACCTCCAGTGCTAGGTCTAAAGGCATGTTTAGACATGGACCTCATCAAGCTAGTGCTATCATTGACAGCACCAGTTGAGAAGCAGACAGTCATGGAGGAGTTTGCTGACGTTTTCAAAGGAATCGGACTATTCCCAGGAGAATGCACTATTCACCGAGACCCAGCAGCAACCCCTGTGGTTTGCCCACCAAGAAGGATACCCCTTGCTCTACATAGTCACCTGAAGGAGGAGCTGCAGAGCATGGAGAATACAGAAATCATCATCCGGGAAACAGAACCGACAGAGTAGGTCAACACGCTAGTAATGGTTGAGAAACCACGTACAGGCAAGCTCAGAGTCTGTCTCGGCCCCAGAGATGTGAACAAGGCTATCAAACGCCCTCACTACCCTCTACCAACGCTAGATGACATCACACCTAAGCTAGTGGGAGCACGTTACTTCAGTGTAATGGACACACGATCAGGATACTGGACTATCAAGCTCACGGAAGAGTCATCTAAGCTAACAATGTTCAACACACCATTTGGACACTACCAATTTCTGCGTTTACCATTTGGTCTTATCTCAGCTCAGGATGAATTCCAGCGGAAGATCGACGAAACATATGAAGGCCTCGACGGAGTAGTCGCAATCCTAGACGACATCCTCATCTATGGCAGGAATAGAGAGGAACATGACAGGAACCTCTGTGCGATGCTACAAAGATCACGGGAGAAAGGTATCCGGCTCAACCCCGAGAAAAGCATAATCGGATCCAACGAGGTCAGTTATTTCGGGCATCGCCTCTCAACTGATGGCATTAAGCCGGATCCAGAGAAAATTTCTGCCATCAAGAAGATGGAGCCGCCGAAGAACCGCGCAGAGCTAGAGACAGTACTAGGCATGGTTAATTACTTAGCCAAGTTTGCCCCGAGCCTCTCCGAAATCAACGCACCCATGCGTCAGTTGCTCAAACAATCCAATGAGTTCCTGTGGGACAAACAACATGACACAGCATTTCAGAAAATGAAAGACCTAATCACCAGAGAACCAGGACCAGTTCTTGCCTACTTTGACCCCAACAAAGAGCTCAGAGTACAAGTGGGCGTGTCAAAATACGGACTAGGCGCAGTATTACTGCAAGAAGGAAAGCCCATCGGCTACGCTTCCAGATCTCTCACAGACAGTGAAATCAACTATGCTCAAATCGAGAAAGAGCTATATGCAATTCTGTTTGGATGTAAGCGTTTCCACCAGTAGGTCTATGGCCGACAGGTCATTGTGGAATCCAACCACAAGCCCCTCAAGTCAATCATGAGGAAACCACTAGCCGCAGCCCCACCAAGGCTACAGAGAATGATCCTTCAGCTACAGAAGTACGACTTCACAATCATTCACCGTCCAGGCAAAGACATTCCTGTCGCAGACACACTCTCGAGAAAGTCTCTTAGCTACCAGGACAGCAGCCTCAGTGAAGGCATGGATGTGCAGGTGCACATGGTGTACAACAGCTTACCTGTGAGTGACTCAAAACTGAAGGAGATCGAGCAGGAACAGAGAAAGATGCACAACTCACACTGCTGAGGAAAGTCATACATGAAGGATGGCCTGAGGAAAGGAGGAAATGCCCTCAGAGCATATCTGAATTCTGAAACCACAGCGACGAACTGTCACAAATCAACAGAATCATCTTCAAAGGGGAGAAAATCATCATTCCTACCAGTCTCAGAGAAGAGATGTTAACAAAAATTCATGCTGGACATATGGGCATGGAAAAATGCAAACGAAGAGCACGTGACATTATGTTTTGGCCCGGAATGTGCAAACACATTGAGGACATTGTCGGAAAATGTTCCATTTGTCTAGAATGCCACCCATCAAATGTCAAAGAGCCCATGATACCTCACCGTATCCCAGAGAGGCCCTGGCAGATCGCGGCAATGGATCTGTTCACATGGAACAACGAGGACTACATAGTGACTGTTGATTACTACAGCAGATTTTTTGAACTGGACAAGCTTCACAGCAACACATCTGCAGCTGTGATCCACAAGCTAAAGGCAGCCTTTGCCAGGCATGGCATGGTAGAGACTTTAGTCTCAGACAAAGGCCCCCAATAAAATCAAAAGAGTTCGAGTCATTTGCCAAGGCATGGGATTTCACACATGTCACATCAAGCCCACATTACCCTCAAAGTAATGGCCTTGCTGAAAAAACTGTCCAGATTGCAAAAACACACATGGACAAAGCCAAAACGGACAAAAGAGACCCCTACATCAGTCTCTTTGAGTACCGCAACACTCCGGTTGACAACTTCAAGTCACCAGCACAGCTGTTGATGAGCCGCAGACTTCGCTCAGTACTTCCAAGAACCAACCAGCAGCTGCAGCCAGAGGTCGTCAGCTGAAAGCAAGTGCATGCAAAATGTGTACAGAGACAGCAACACCAAAAGAGATACTATGACAGGTCAGCTAGACTACTGCCGCCGCTGTACAATGGAGAATGCGTCAGAATCCAGGAGCATGACTACTGGAAGCCAGCTGTCGTCATCCAGCCAGCTGACACTGAGTGATCATATCACGTCCGCACCCCAGAAGGACAGGCGTACCGCCGCAATCGCAGGCACCTCCTGAACACCAAGGAACAACACCGTCATTCCGACGAGAGGATCAGTTCAACAGAGTGTGATGAACAGAGCAATACACAAAACACATCATACTTACCTGAACCTAAACCTGAACCTGAATTGTTGACCGATTCAGTTGCATGCTCAGTTCCATACCACACAAGGTTGGGACGAGAGGTCAAGCCTAGAGTTATCCTTGACTTGTGAACTGTCAAAGAGTGTAGGCGGATCGCTGCCCTAAAAAAAAACTGTACATCGTTATTGAAACATTGAGATGTTTTCAGTGCTAGTTAAATGCTGAGTTTACTTATATGTTTATGCTACCGAGAACATTATGTAGAAGAAAGGTTTAAAAGCAATGCATAACATTTTTCTTTTAAAAGGGGATGTAACATTTGCATATTGAATTATCATTGGCCCGCAGGCATCTGTAAGGAATACCTATTATATTCACATGTGATCAGATGCTGAGTTGTCATTGGCCTGCAGGCATCTGTAAGGACTACTATTGTTTTGAAGACCCAGGCTAGGGGTCCTAACGCCATCTTTTCCCCACTGTACTGTTATGAGTAAGATCAGACCTACGGCTGAAAACTCAGTAGCCTTAGCGCCTCATTTGAGGCGCTAGAGGGCCTTGCGCCGGAGTTATGGCCAGTAGTGAAATTCCCTGGGGCCCTAAATCGCCGTTGCTCCGGTAGCGCTGCGCCGGCACCGATGACATCATCGGTGTGCGCAGTGTCCCGGTTGCCGTGGTAACCCGCCCGAACTCCGAAATTGAGTTGCGGCCGCCTCGCCCGTGGCAGCCGCAACCAGCATTTTGTCAGAGGTGTCTTACTGCAGTTAGCGCCGGCGCATTAAAGGCCCCGCGGCGGCCGGCCGCTTTCCCGCCGGCCGCCTGCCCGCAGCTCCCTCCCCGGACTTCTCTCCCCCCCCCCCCCGGAACAGATGCAAGCCCGGCACTTGTCCGAGGTGCCGGGCTCATTTTTAAGCAGATTTGCGCGGGCCGCGGCCGGGTGCAGGCAGCTCCTCCTTAACGGAAGGAGGGGGCCTGCACTTCCCCAGCCTGCCGCACCGCATCGGGTGCCGCAGCGCCGGAATTGTGGCGCGAAACGGCAGTTAGCGCCCTTTTCCAGGCGCTAAGACCCTTCAGTAGCGCCGGCAGCCGTTTGGGCGCGGCGCCACTGAATTTTTGGCGCGCGCAGGGGACTTAGCGCCGGCACTAATTTCCGGCGCTAAAGCCCTGGCTAAGCCAAAACCCAATTTCTAGGCCCTAATGCTTAAATAAAGAGCTAAACTGTAATACTCCGTTGTCCTGCAATTTATTATTTTTGTACAAAGTGTGCAAAACAAGACAATCTGTGATTTGGTATTCCGCCTTGGAGACCCAGAGGAATGGACTTAATGTTGGTTCATCAGTTCAATCTCTGTTGAGTGTAAAGTGATATCTGAACTCCAGGTGAGGAGCAGGAATATCACGTAACACACTTACAAATATCATCTTTATTTCCAAAAGTCTGGTTTCTCCATAAATCTTGCCGATTATGAGACTTAAGGGGGAACAAGTGGGTCGCGCCCCCTTTGGGGTGCTAACTTCGCCGGAGCGCTACTTTTAGCTCCCCGAAAAAGTTAGTGCCCCATGCCAGAAATTGAATGGTAACGCCCCAAGCAGAAGGTGGGGCTCTAGTGGAAGCACTCCCCCTCCCTCTTGGGGCGCTCCCATTCAATATCATGGCGCTATGTGCAGCAGCGCCACACGCGTCGGCATATCGTGCCGCGGTATTACAGGCCTCTCTCCCCTGATTAAAGGGTGCGCACCAGGGCCTACTGGACCATCGGGGAGCGGGGTGCTGGCAAAAGAGCCTGGCACTCAAGAGGAGTGCCAGGCTGACAGGCCACGGCCACCACCCCGCAGGGGGAGGCAGAAGGGGGCAGGTGCTGGCAGGCAGCCCAAAAACAAATGGCCGCCAGGCACCTGCCCTTTAATTTGCGCTGCTGCGGCCGCAAACAAGACACCCTGACCCTGTCGGACTTTTCGTCCGGCAGTATGTCAGGGGGCGCGACCGAAATTTGCAGTCGGGGCATTGCACACGGTGATGATGTCATCATCAGAGGCACAGCGCCACGGGGTGCTAACGGCTACCACAGCCACTAACCTCTCGCTGAATTTTGCGGGAGGCATTAGTGGCGCCGCACCTGGGCGCTAGGTGCTTTGCGCCCATTAGCACCCCCGCAGGGCACTAACGGGAAGCGCAAAGCAACCCAATTTTTCCCCCTAAGTCTTGCGGACTGATTCAACATTTAATAGTTTTCTAATATTTGTACTGCTAAGTCTCTCACTTTATTCTTTTGTTTCTTGTGTAATTATAATGTCTTATAAATAAATCTGAGTACTGGTTAAGTCTGAACGAAACAATTTGGCAGTGTCATATTTTCCATCTTTTAGAGTGGGGGGAGGACGCGGTATGAGATCCAGGTGGTTTTTCTGACATTTAATGCGTTGGAAGAAAAGGGCAACTAGCCCAATTCCAGCATGCACAAACCAGTATGTTTCGCATTATAACATAGAGCTGCTTAAGAAACGATCTTATGCTGTGAACATGAAGGTTGGGAAAGAGACTGAATTATAACAGTAACTTTTGACCCTCAATAAATATACCATGTTTCCTTTTCAGATGGTTACATGCCAAGCAGTGACTTTGGTGCAATCCAGCCAACTGAACACAGAGTTATGGTTTAATAAATTTACCTGCTTCTGTTGATGAGGCCATTGATCTTTCAAAGCTTATTCATCCCCTTGTCAGCATCAAGACTCAAGCTAACTATTGATGCAGTATAAAGCAGCAGTGTTAAGCTGAAAGTTCTTTTTGTTTTACATGGTATATCCAGCATGATTAAAAATATGAAAATGTATGCATTTCCAATTTTGAATATTCTGCCCCAGTCCTAAATGTGTTGGCAGCATAAATCAATTCATGTTGGATGTTGCTTCTGATGTCCTTCAATATTTCATTTAAACTGATAACCAGTTTTTTACTCAGGCTTTTAATTAAACTTCATCATTGATTTTCATTTGTTTTCACTCTCTCCAACACCCCAGCCTTGCCTTTTTCACAGCAGTGTGAAAGTGTTTTATGCCAAATTAGATCCTTTTCAGTCTGGATCCAAACAGTTCCCATGCAGAACCTCAGATCCCTGGTGGTCTGGTGGAGATGTCTGATCCCTGGTGGTCTGGTGGAGATGTCAGATCCCTGGTGGTCTGGTGGAGATGTCTGATCCCTGGTGGTCTGGTGGAGATGTCTGATCCCTGGTGGTCTGGTGGAGATGTCAGATCCCTGGTGGTCTGGTGGAGATGTCTGATCCCTGGTGGTCTGGTGGAGATGTCTGATCCCTGGTGGTCTGGTGGAGATGTCAGATCCCTGGTGGTCTGGTGGAGATGTCAGATCCCTGGTGGTCTGGTGGAGATGTCTGATCCCTGGTGGTCTGGTGGAGATGTCAGATCCCTGGTGGTCTGGTGGAGATGTCTGATCCCTGGTGGTCTGGTAGAGATGTCAGATCCCTGGTGGTCTGGTGCAGATGTCAGATCCTTGGTGGTCTGGTGGAGGTGTCTGATCCCTGGTGGTCTGGTGGAAATGTCAGATCCCTGGTGGTCTGGTGCAGATGTCAGATCCCTGGTGGAGATGTCTGATCCCTGGTGGTCTGGTGGAGATGTCTGATCCCTGGTGGTCTGGTGGAAATGTCAGATCTCTGGTGGTCTGGTGCAGATGTCAGATCCCTGGTGGTCTGGTGGAGATGTCCGATCCCTGGTGGTCTGGTGGAGATGTCCGATCCCTGGTGGTCTGGTGGAGATATCTGATCCCTGGTGGTCTGGTGGAGATGTCTGATCCCTGGTGGTCTAGTGGAGATGTCTGATCCCTGGTGGTCTGGTGGAGATGCCTGATCCCTAGTGGTCTGGTGGGGATGTCTGATCCCTGGTGGTCTGGTGGAGATGTCTGATACCTGGTGGTCTGGTGGAGATGTCTGATACCTGGTGGTCTGGTGGAGATGCCTGATCCCTGGTGGTCTGGTGGGGATGTCTGATCCCTGGTGGTCTGGTGGAGATGTCTGATACCGGGCGGTCTGGTGGAGATGCCTGATCCCTGGTGGTCTGGTGGGGATGTCTGATCCCTGGTGATCTGGTGGGGATGTCTGATCCCTGGTGGTCTGGTGGAGATATTTTATTTTAATTTGATCTTGGGTGGTCCAGTAAATATATCTAGTAAAGGCATCCAATCGCAGAAGTTTCAATCCAATGGCTTCTATCATTATACAATTTTTAACCTGCATTTTATTTTTGAACTTAATGGGGATAATTTTGACTCCCCAGAATGGGCGGGTGGGGGGAGGGGTTGTGAGGCAGAGGGGGTTAAAAAAAATGTTTTAATTGGAAACCTGACCCCAACCCACCTCCAACATGCTCACTTCTGGTTTTAATGGAGGCAGGGTGGGTGGGGTTGGGGGGGAGGTGGGTGGCAATGACTAACGTGCTGTCCAGAGGTGCATCCATATTTTAATGAGGCTGCTTGCCTCAAATTTATCCACAGTTTTCACACCTGCAGGCCGGGTTTCCCAGGGCTCAGGAAACTCGGCAGCTGAACGGAGGCTAGAAGGGCCGGATCCATCAACGATGTGCCTTTATAGCACTGCTTGTGGGCCAGAAGCAGCAGTGCTTCTCCCGGACCACCAAGTGTACCTTCTTCCCTCCCTGCGATTGGGCCCACTGATCTACTCATGACCCCCCACCCCACAATTGTCTTCTCTGGCCCTCCACGATGCAACCCCCTCCGATCTCTCCCACTCCCCTCTCTGCTCCCTGGCTGCGGCTTGGTGTCACAGGCATTCCTGCCCAACAACCAACTAGCCTCTCAATCTGGTTGGCTGCCGGTCGGGAAAGAGAGTCCAAAAATTTTAATTAGGTCGTGCCGTTAAATTCGTACTTCTGTTTTCCCCAGCTGCCACGACCTCCCCCCACCCCCACACCCCCCACCCCCCACTTGGGTCCAAGTGATCTTGTGTGTATAGAGTTGGGAGGTGATGCATTCCTGATTGTTAATGGGATTGGGTTTGACTTTGCAAGTAACTCAACTTTATGACCTTTGAAACCAGAAACTCAATACCAACTATGATATTATTCATCATCGTACATAAACTGGCCAATCGGGAAGGACAGAATGTGTCATAAAGTCAACTGTGCAAATGATGAAGGGATCAAAGTCATCAGAACGCTTAATACATTTGTACCACATTTCATTATTTTAACAGAGGTATTAACCCTGAAACAAAACAGCTAGTGCCTCTGTTGAAATGTTAAAAAAAGAGGCTGTGTATTTTTTTAAAACATGGAAGCTTTGTTTTTGGACAAATGAGAAAAATGACATTGACTGCAGACTAGTTCAAGTATTCCAGGCTATATTTTTTCAACAGACAATTGGGAAGTACTTTGACTTTCCTCTGGACTTTCCTTAACCTCTGTGAATTCTTATTTTACATGGTAAGATTAGTTACCAGTTAGTTAAACAATGCCCAAGGAGAGACAACATCTTTGTCCATATCTTTGTGCTGTTCAGAGGTATTTCTGGTATTGTGCAACTGATTTAAAATATTAGGGTTTCACTATATGTGACTTTGTCTCACGTTCTCTTAGGTAATAAGTTTCTTGAGTTCCAGAGAGCTGCCCATTGCCATTTTAAGAGTTCCATTCCCAAGATTGTCCTCCATCACTTTGATAAGACACACTAAAGGATGATAAATGCTTTCTTGGGAAATGATGAGATTCATTGAGTG